>NC_056660.1:37995000-39195000 GCF_018350195.1 Panthera tigris | reverse complement strand
AAATATTTCTTGAAAATACTAGCAAAATAGTTATAAACTGAAATTGAAATAAGGATAGTGTGTTTGTGCATACCTACATTAGTAATATGATCTATTAAGATATTAGAATTCATAATTAAACCATCATTTTATGAGTCTTGCTATCTGATCATATTTGATAAAGTACTGATGATGCATGTATAGCTAGTTAATGCGGATAGATAGGAAGTAAAAAAGAATCCAACCTGTTTTCATAATGGACATATTACTCTTCATCAATGTCAAATTCTACTCTCTTCTCCAGTGAACTGATAATTACGTCATTATTTGCCTTTAAATTTGAAAGATAATCTATTTGGCTTATACGTCTGGTAATTCATGCCACAGAAATAGATGAGGTTGGGCTTTTAGATTTATCATCGTAGCCACAAGAGACATTACTGAGCAAATTTTGTTCAGTAAGGAGACTTGATGTTTGGCAGTACATGTCATTCACAGGGAAGCTCATGGAGGATTAAAGCATCCTTGCTAATTATTCCTATTATGATTGATGTGGGAAGTTTTTTGTTTGTTAAAACTTGTCAAAAGAAATCCTACAATGGCCTCTCCTCATTTTACAATTTTATTGACACCAGGAAAATTTTGATACAGCAGTGATGTGGGCTCTATTTATGAACCCTATGTATTGTTTATATATGCTCTAAAACAGATCATAGCTAAGAAAGATAATATAGGTTAAAATTAATTTACATTTAAATGACAAAATACTGCTTTATTTTTTATTTGCATTTGATAACACTGAGTAAACATGATTAGAAAGTTATTCACATGTCATCCATAATTATGACTTTGGTAGTTGGAATAAATCAACAGCACCTTAAAAATAAATCATTAAATCACTTAGTTAATTCTAGAGTTGTTACATATTCTTCCTATCTTTTGCAATCTCTGTTGTAATTACAGAGAAAGAATATACATTGGTGGGTTTGAGAATTATGTCTTATTATTATTGATGCCTTTACTGCCATTTAATTTGTTTTCACCAGAGTTTGGATAATCACAAGTTGTAATTCTTGTCAGTATAAAATAAACAAGCTATGAAACTGATTAAATAGATTTAAATATCATAATTAGAATTAATTTGGATAACATATAATTTCTACACATAGAAAGTAAATTTGTACCACCCTAGTCATAAATATTAGATATTTCTGAGACATGGTGAAATAGAACAATTTGGAACAATCAATTGGAAGTGAAAATGTTACATTCATTTTCATGAAGAAACCGCACTGTTTGTCCTTATTCAGACTAATATAAAACACATGCAATTTATCAATAGCTCTCTTCATTTGTTCCAATCTGGAAAATTAGCATTAAGAAGATGTTATCTCAGACAGTTCCTATAAAGGATATTATACTTTGAGGGAATGTGTATTAAGAGAATGTAAACTTAATTCTTAGTTTAACTGATTGCCAATGAGAGAGTTAAATATAAGAAAAACTATGTTTTGAATAATCATTCTGGAAAGACAAATGTATGATTTCACTCATATGTGGAATTTAAGAAACACAGCAAACAAACAATGAAAATAGGAGACAAAAAAACAGACCCTTAAATATAGAGAAGAATCTGGTGGTTGCCAGAAAGAAGGTGCGTGGGGGGGATAGTGAAAGAAGTAAAGGAGGTTAAAAGTACATTCATCTCTGGGAGTACAAGCTGGTGCAGCCACTCTGGAAAACAGTATGGAGGTTCCCCCAAAATCTAAAAATAGAACTACCCTGCGACCAGCAATTGCACTACTAGGCATTTATCCACGGAATACAGGTGTGCTGTTTCGAAGGGACACATTCACCCCCATGTTTATAGCACCACTATCAACAGTAGCCAAAATATGGAAAGAACACAAATGTCCATCGATAGATGAATGGTTAAAGAAGATGTGGTGTATATATATATATATATATACACACAATGAAGTATTACTCGGCAATCAAAAAGAATGAAATCTTGCCATTTGCAACTACGTGGATGGAACTGGAGGGGATTATGCTAAGTGAGATTAGTCAGTCAGAGAAAGACAAAAGTCACATGACTTCACTCATATGAAGACTTTAAGAGACAAAACAGATGACATAAGGGAAGGGAAACAAAAATAATATAAAAACAGGGAAGGGGACAAAACAGAAGAAACTCATAAATATGGAGAACAAACTGAGGGTTACTGGAGGGGTTGTGGGAGGGGGGATGGGCTAAATGGGTAAGGGGCACTAAGGAATCTACTCCTGAAATCATCGTTGCACTATATGCTAACTAATTTGGTTGTAAATTTAAAAAAATAAAATTAAAAAATGTACACTCATCTCGATGAGCACTGAGCAATGTACAGAATTGTTGAATCATTATATTATAGACCTGAAACTAATATAACACAGTATGTTAATTATACTTGAATATAAAAGAATAATCAATATATATTTATGCACAAGCTATGGGATACTCTCACAATCACATAAAAACGTAATATATCAATACATACATAAAATAGTTGGCTCTACTTTTTTTTTTTTTTATTTTTAATGTTTTATTTTTGAGAGAGAGACAGAGACAGAGACAGGGACAGAGTGTGAGTGGGGGAGGTTCAGGGAGAGAGGGAGACACAGAATCTGAAGAGGACCCAGGGTCTGAGCTGTCAGCACAGAGCCAGACGTTGGGCTCAAACTCAAGAACCTCAAGATCATGACCTGAGCCTAAGTCAGACGCTGAGCCACCCAGCCGCCCCAAGTTTGCTCTACTTTGTAATTAACTAGATCTTTCAGTGGCTGCCAGGTCTAACTTTGATGAGAATATTCAAAGGGCATTTGGGTAAACTAGAAAAGAAACAGTGAGGATACAAAGATCAATACAATGATCAAAGAAAGAGGATTTTCTTATGTAATAATTAAATGACTTCCTACCTGACTCTCCTGTGTGTGTGTGTTGGGTGGGGGAAGAGGGTGAGGAGCTCTAATATATGGAAACATAATAAAAAGCAATTCCTGCGAAGTGAAAGAAGCAGAAAGAATCTCAGAGTGTGTGTAGACCTAGAGCAAGGGAATTGTATACTGAGTTTCCATTTTGGGGGCCCAGTAAATTAACGGAGAGGGTACCCAGTGAACAGATACAGACTTTCTAGCCAGGAGATACAGAACACTGAGGTCAGGGAAATTCTGGCTAATAAACATCAAGTCCTATTAGGGAAAGAGCCAGAGAAGAAATATCAAATTATAACTATGCACAATTCTGATTAATCTCTAAAATATTCGTGTATAGGAAAGACTCAAAGTAGCTCAAACAAAAACAAAATATCTGAACTGAGACCAAAAATGTTACTCCAGAGATACTGTTTACAGTTGAATTCCAACCAAAATCATTGCTTACTAAAACAAACCAAATTTATTTGACAACAATAAACAGAATCCAGAATCTTCACAACTTAACCTTCATGAGTCTAGAATACAATGCAAAATTGTCCTAATACAAAGCATGAAGAAAACGTAACACATTCTCAAGTGAAAAGAATATCAATTAAGATTGACCTTGAGATAATCTAGATGTCAGAATTATTAGGCAAGAGTTTTAAAGCAGCTGCTAAAAATACTTAAAGTAAAATAAATGTGCCCCCAATGGAAAAATATGGAAAATGTCAGTAGTTAAATATAAATTATTTTTTAAGACTCAAATGTGTAATTATAAAGCTAAAACTTATTATATGTGAAATAAAAATAATAGCTGGGTGGGTCAATAGAAATAATACAGATAATAGGGGGTACCTGGGTGGCTCAGTAGGTTAAGTGTCTGACTTCAGCTCAGGTAATGATCTCGCAGTTCGTGAGTTCGAGCCCCACGTCTGGCTCTGTACTGACAGCTCAGATCCTGGATCCTCCTTCAGAAAGTGGTGGATAATATTTTATTATACAGCATCTGGACAGGTGGACTAAAAGAAGAAGAAAAAGACAGTAAGAAGAAAAAACTATTTGAATAAGTAATAGCCAAATAGTTTTCTAAATTTGGTGAATGACAAAAATTGACAGCTATGAGATGCTCAAAGAAAAAACTCGCAAGGAAGCAACACTCATGTAAGCACTAAAAGTTGAAGAAAACAAGCCAATCTTGAAGGCAGTAAGACAAAAATGAGACATTACATAGAGTGGGGAAACAATTTGATTCCTGTCTGACTTCTCGTCAGACCAAGGAAGCCAAAACAATACAAACAACATCTTTAAAGAAAATCACTATCAATCCAGAATTTAACAACATGTGAAATATTTTTCAAAAATGAAGACCTTTTTTGGGGCTCCTGGGTGGCTCAGTTGGTTAAGCATCTGACTTCGGCTTGGGTCATCATCTCATGGTTCTTGGGTTACAGCCCGTGTTGAGCTCTGTGTTGACAGCTCAGAGCCTGGAGCCTGATTTTGGATTCTGTGTCTCCCTCTTACTCTCTGCCCCTTCCCTGATTGTGCTCTGTCTCTCTCTCAAAAATAAGTGAACATTTAAAAAAATTAAAAAAAAATTAAGACCTTTTTAGGATTAATAAAATAAATAAGAATTTTTCACCAGAAGAATTTCACTCCAAGAAATGCTAAAAATAAATGTCCTATAGCCTCAATGGAAATGATACTAGATAGAACTTTGCAACCTCAGAAAGGAATGTTATGCATAGAAATGACTACTCTCTGCATCCATACTAAAGGTTATACTTAAAAAAAAAATCTCCTCTTGTGTTCCTTGTGCTACATTAACTATCAACAGCAAAATTTGTAGCATTGCATTGTAGATGTTATTATACACAATTACATGTATACATGTATAAAAACATACAGACAAAAATATTTGTCGACCATAGTATAAAACATAAAAGAGTAATGTTAACCTATCCAATTACAAAGTTTCTACATTTTATATGAAGTAGTATAACAGGAATAATAAATGAACTGTATGATTTAGGGATCTATATTATAATCCTAGAAAAGACACACCCACTCCAAAATGCAAAAAGTATATACCTAAAATGACAATGGGAAAATAAAATTAGAAAAAAATTAGTATAGGAATTACTCCTCATTATCTTTCCAAATTTTCTATAAATCTAAACTTTAAAATAATATTTAACATGGAGCCACTCATTTATAATCTGTATGAAAAGGGTATTGCTGTATCAGAAGCTGAATTTTGTGTCATTCTCTGAACACAAACACTGACAGAGCATTTCAGGAGGACTCGATGTTATCCATGCATGCAGTAGGGGCAGTACAGGAAAGGGACCTCAAATTGTACGCCTTCAGTCTTATAGACAGCAGCTGGTGATCTTGTCCATATTCTGCTCTGGAGAGCAAGAGAGTGAGAGAGAGAGAGAGAGAGAGAGAGGCCTTAACTTACTTTATCTTATGTTTATTTTGCTTATCTTTATTTTGGCTTATTTAATTCATTTCCTTATCTTTATTTTGCTTATCAATGTAAGCAAATCTTTCTTGAAGGGAAGGAAAGGTCTTTACATTCTGGAACATCTTTGAGGTCAATGATGTCTTTATACTTTACTATTCTGGAAAATCTCCTTATACAAACATTCTTACTTTAACATAATGCCTTTGCTCAAAGGATCTGCAGCATATAATTTATACAGATAATTGTTTCCCAACATGTATGGTACTCTATATATCTGTTTAATAAATTCAGAGTTGTAATATGTACATTGTGTTAAAACAAAAATCATCTAAGATCAGCATTGCATTGTGGATCAGAGGCGAAGTTTGCAATCTTCAGCTAACCCTAGTTTCAAGTTTATTTTACCTTTTATTATAATTATACTGGAAGACAAAATCCTCATTCATAGAGGTAAATGCTAGTAATAGGTTTTAGAGCTTAACTTGCGATCTTAACCAGCTCTTGAGAAGCTTGAGAAAAAACAGAATAGTTTTGTTTTAAAATTCTATCACCGCCATTATAAAGGCTGTTCCTATAATAAACATAAATACCATACAAAAGGTATTCAAAATTTAGACAAAATACTGAACCTTCCATGTGAATGAATGCACTCGGCAAAATTCCTGAATTAAATGTCACACAGCATACATACTCTGTGGCAGAGCAATTGTTTATCAATTTGAGAGAAGGGGCAAGTCAAGGGTCTGAATTTCAAAATGAAAAGTTATGAGTTCCTATCTTATCTGTAATAGAGAGGCTAATATTGAATCTCTGATACAACCTCTCCTAAGGGGAGTCAGCTAGCTACCAGGCTAATAGTTGATTACATTGGAAACCTTCCTGCTTGGATGGACAGTAATTTCTCCTTATCGAATAGTCATTTATTTTGAATATGGATTTACTTCCCTATATGCCATGCTTTTGTAATGGCACTGAAAAATCACTGTGATTCTCATTGTTTTGGAGATGGTAGCAAAATTTCTGATAGGCTGGTTTAAAAAGCATTACCTTTTTCTAAATCTACCCTATTAATAAGCGAGGCTTACACCTGAGTTTCATAGTTTTTTGTAAAACAACATAAGAAATTTGCTCTTCTATTCTGGCTTTATAAGCCAGTGATTCTTGCCTCTAAGTAGGTGTTCTAAATTCTTCCATTTAATCTTTATCTTTACAGTAACGAGCTGACCCTAACTGACAAGAATATACCAATTATCTCAGCTGAATCGTGAGAAAGAGACTATTATTCCCTCTCTTTGTGATGAGACACCTGTGTCAATGAAATGGCAAATCACAGCAGCTTTATTTGCTCTGAGAGTGCACTGCAAAAGGCACTAATGTGCTGCCATCATGATTTCAGAAATCCAATATCTTTAGGACATAAGCTGAATTTGAAAACAATCTAATTGTTCCTTACTCTTCTTTTATGTCAATGTGCCAGTTTATTGTTTCGGTTATCTTTTGCTGCATATTGCTGCATAAGAAACCTCATCCAAAGTTACTTGTTTGAAACAACAACCATTTGATGGTTTCTCTTGATTCTCTAAGTTGGCTGGGCCATACCTAAATGGTTCTTCTGTTGGCCTCATTTGAGGTCTGCCCAGCAGATCTTCTCACCTCGTCACTTCTCCACTTAACCAGTCTGGAGCCTTACTGCTCTTCACTGTGGTCTCTCGCATTCTAGCAGGATTCTCTCTGGCAGGGTTCTTAATGGGGTGGCTCAGGAGGCAGGAAGTGAAAGCTGCCACTTCTCACTCTGAGCTCAGAAATTGGAACGTCACTCAATGTCATTACTCTTCAAAGCCTGGTTAAAAGAACGAGAGAAGCAGTTTACAGGTAGGGAAACTAGTATAAAAAAATAAAAACGATGGTGTCCAAGGGGGGCACTCTTGGAGAGTTAAACAGAGCACAGTTGAATAATTTTATTCATTCAGTGGCCCTGGTATAACAGATATTGCTAAATTGAAATTGCCTTCAGGAGCGGAAGCACAGTTGAGGTCTTCCCCCCACTGCAGCATCACACAGTATCAAGCAAACGATAAAAGTTATAAATACTTGTTGATCGATTAATGAATAACTCGGAAGCCTACTATTTTCCCCAATAATGCTTCAAACTTAGGTTATGTCAGTAAATGTCTAGGACCTCAAATTTCTGCTATTGGTATCATTACTTGTGCTAAGATACTAGTTAATCAGAAGGACCACGTGGAAAAGGAAATTTGTTTCCTGGGAAAAGTAGCCTATCAGCCTATTATGATATACTCATGAATAAGAATGACCAGTCATAGACTCTGGGGCATTTCTACCTTGTGCCGCAGAACTACAGTTACATTTGTACTAATATATTTTCAGCCTAAAGCAATATGCTAAGATTTTGATAAATGTCCTAAGAAATTACAAGGGTGATTCTGAAAGAAATCTCTAACATCACGGGCATTAAAGGAGTTTAAAATTAAGAGTATATCCTAGTTTAAATCCTAGTATTTGGAAAATAATGGGACATATGATATGGGCATCTACTTTTTAAAATGTATTTCAGAGGGGAAAAAAAGATTTTCCTTGTTAACACATTCCTTTGACTGAATAAGACAATAAGCTTAGGCCTTGTTCAAATTAAAGAATATACTCTTTTTTATTCTGATTTGTTAATGTTAACCTGATGAAAGCTATTCCCAGGTATCCCGTAAGTTAGTAAACAGCAAATATTTCCCCACATTAGAAGATGATAGCAGCCACTCAGCACTGATGAACTCCTGAAACATTTTCCTGCTTTGGTTCATCAAGATAGACAGTAAATTTCAACCACTTGTCAAAACCCTTATGACATACATGTTATAAATATCTAATACTGTATTTATAGGGTTATTAATGTGAAATTGTTAGAAAATTCTCATTCACTTAACTTCTATTAAGTACGGATATCAATCACTTCTTTTCCTCTTTTAAATGACAGATTTAAACATTTTATTAGCGTGTTTGAAAAAATCATCCTTAGCTTTTTGGTATAACCTTGTTCATATTGCTTTTTCCCATTTCTCGGCTCTGTTAACAATTTTAGATGGTTTTAAGTTGCTCTGAAAATTTAAGAAAATATATAAGTATTTAAGAATAATATATATGTTTCATACATTAATGAAATACATAAATGAAATTGAAAAACAGCTAAACTCTGAAATATATAAGCTGCTGTTGTGTTTTCCTGGGGTTTTGAAACGTAAGCAGATAAATACTTTCCCTGATACTCTAATTTGTTTTACTTCTGACTTATTAACTTCCTATTAAAATTCTATATATTAGATAACATTGAATACCAGGAAATACAGATTCTCCAAATAAAGCTACTCTTGCATTCCTTCCTGTAAACTAGCATACCTTGTTTATGGTTACTCTTCTCTGGAATAATGAGCTGGAAGTTTAAGATGTCTCCCTCTCGTTCTCTCTCTATCACACACAGACACACACATGCACACATTCGTTCACAAATATACATTTACTTAGTGCTCACTCAGTTCCAGGCACTTTCTGAACTATTAGTGATATAGCACTGCACAAAACACTTGATCTCATGGGATTTACATGCTTGTGGTAGATACAGCAAAAATTATTTGATAAATAAATAGATGTATCGGTCAAACAATTGCTGGTCATTATGAAAGAGTTATGGTTTTTAAAAAAATGTGACTCTACCCAAAAGTTCCTAGGAAAGGAAAAAGAAAAAACCCTTGCTTAGAAATAGTGAAACACATACAGCCTGTACAAGTGTGTTTACAGCAGCTCTCTCCTTGATTGACAAGCACTGGAAATAACTAAGTGTATTTTAGTGAGTGAATTGGCAAAGAGACAGTGGTATCCATACAACGAACTACTGTCTATCAATAAAAAAGAATTGACGATCGACACGTTTTGCTGAACAAAAGAAGCAAGACTCAAAATGTTACATAATATTTGATTCCATTTATATGAAATTAAAAAGACAACAACAAAGAAACAAAATTAAAGTGATGGAGAACAGATCAGTGGCCAGTAAGACTTAGAGGTGGGAGAAGGGTGTGACTTTAAAGGGGGTATCAGAAGGGTGTTTTGGGGGTGATGGAACTGTTCTGCACCCAGAGTGCTCTGGTTGTCACATGAACCCATGAATGTATTGAGATTCATATAAATTGATGCTAAAAATTCAATTTTTACTCTATGAAAATATAAAAAATAAAATAAATTTGAAAGCGATCAGAAGAAAAATGAAAGAAAGATCTAAGCTGACTTTATTACTCAATCACCGGGTGTTTCCATTTCAGCTTTCTCCAGAAAGGCTGTCAGCTGCATTACACACAGTAATAACTCAGGCAGTACATACTTAAAATTCGTAGAAGTTAATTAATGCCTTTTATTTATTAATTTTATTTATTAACCAGGTATTTGAACACACATTTACCAACAATAAATTTCACACATGGGATACCGAAACAAATAGTTTTCTATTTGCAACAGTGAAAAAAATACCTACTACTGATCCTTCATGAAGCTGACCGACCATCAGTTTGGGGACTAATAACATAATTTCAGCAATAAGTGGTCGAAAGATGTCCTGTACCAACAGGAAAGATGCAACTAATTTCCCCCAAGAAATGCTTTGTAATAGATGTAAATTGTGCTAGGCACTGAAGGACAAAAGGTAAGAAACAAAAAGACTGAGGCAATATGGCATAAAGATACATGAAAAAAAACAGCAACTATGAATTCATGAGAATGAATGCTGTGCAGGTCTGTAGCAAATTGTTTACCCATTGGGTTTATTTGTATCACCATCTTCTGGAATGGAATTTAGAAATCTCCAAATTGTGCTCAATTCTACAATCTAACTCAGCCAAACCCTTGTCCAAATCTTGTCGAATCTACAATATAATCCCTTCTAATATATCCCTTCTCCAACACTGTGAGGTTATTCCCACTTAAATCTACACTATTAATTCCTTATTCTACCACTTTTTTTTGTTTCCTTCAGTCATATCTTTCCTAATTCAGTCTTTAATCTGCCTTGAGATACAGATATTTCTTACATACCAGTTATATTACAATTCCAGAAATATTTTGTTTTTCTTTTATAGCAACAAAGGATTTTATTTGCTCTGCCAAAGTACAAACAATTTAGGGGGCACCTGTGTGGCTCAGTTGGTTGAGCATCCGACTTTGGCTCAGGTCATGATCTTGCAGTTCATGAGTTCGAGCCCCGCATTAGGCTTTGTGCTGACAGCTCAAAGCCTGGAGCCTGCTTCGGATTCTGTCACTCCCTCTCTCTCTCTGCCCCTCCCCCGCTCATGCCCTGTCTCTCTCACTCTCAAAAATAAACAAACATTAATTTTTTTTTTTAAATTAGTTTCAGGGTTTTTCTTCCATTTATGTCTTTTTTTTAGGACTTGAAACTAACCATTCAATATTTCTCTTTTGGTTTGGACATTTGATTAAAGCTGGGCTTCTTCATGACTACATCTATGATAATTAGGTTAAATATATATTTACCCCAAATTGAAGGAATATGATCAAAGACATTGAATATAACATGATATATATTTGATTGCCAGACAGTAGGAATATTTTAGTTTCTTTTTCTTTGATTTGTTTACTTCTTTTGTATAGACAGAGTACAGCTAGCTTTCACCCATCGTGCCTCTCATAAGCCTATAACAAACAAATGACAGTAGTTATACAAAACTTTTTGAGATACCAGATTGCCGTATTTTGACCTGCTGTCAAGAATAGACTGTATTTACCTTGATCAGATGAAGCTTTCCACAGACAACCTTTTATCTTTATGCCATTTAGTGTTTCGATCTCTTTACTTCAAGGAAAGTAAATTTATTACCAGAGGTAACCTTGTGGCAGGTTCAGCTGGCATCTGTATCCACTTGAAAAGACTTGTTTTTCTGACCATCATGTCAAGTGTGCTCATGCATGGCTTGTAGGCAATATAGTGGAGTATTTGAAGTTTAACATTTTTGTAGTTAAACTGAATGTAACATTTAGTTGAAAACTATAAAAAATGAGAAGAGTCTTTATCTAGTTGAAAATATTGGATATCTTAGTTCCAAGAAAGAATAAAAATATTATTTATATTAAGTTTAATCCATGAAACTCTAAATTTCCTTTTTTTGGTATCATTCCTGTTATCAAAAAGAAGAGTCTACACTTAGTGCATATTGCATGGTTATACATAAATCTTAATATAACATAAAGTAAAATGGCCAACTATATTCATAAAATAAGTGTATAGGACATTGATTAAGCAAACATCTTCAAATTAACTTGAATTCTTTTTCCTGTGGAAAAAAAATGAAGTTCACATAAGAAAAGTACATAAATAACATAAAATCATTAACAATGGGTATACTTTAATTTTAACACATTTATATATAGCTGTTAGGCTTTTTTGTCCCTCTAGTGATAATTTTTGGAGAAAGGTAGATCACTCTCATAAAACCTATATTAAGACTCTCATTTTTGAGATGAGAAAACAAGCTCAGAAGTATAGGCAAGTATAGGAAACAAGTTAATAAGTTGTAAGGATATGAACATGGATGAATGCCATGACATTCTAATACTTGTGGTTTTGCCAAACCTAAAACATTATGATATGTCAGAATTATGAACTTTAGAAACTTTGCATCTTGCTTTAAATATACTTCTGCTGTTATTGGCTATGCTTCCCATAGTACTTGATAAAACTATAACTCAGTTTTCTTATCAGCAGAATTGGGATAATAATGGCAACCTACCTTACAGATATTATGAAATTACTTGAAATAATATATAATATCCAGTATGTCATGTGGCATTTAGTACAAACTCAATAAATCTTAATTTCATTTCTCTTTCAAGTAATCTCCTCCCATTGTGTATATGTATGCAATTGTGTGTGTGTGTGTGTGTGTGCGCGCGCGCATGAATACATACACTTACCTATACAACGAATATATATACATATATATACATGTATATGTATATATACATGTATATACATGTATATATATGTATATATGTATGTATGTGTGTATATATATGTATGTATATATATGTATATATATATATGTATGTGTATATATACATATGCCTATATCCCCACATACATTAGCTTATTACAAAGAACTAAAATATGAGATATTTTATGTATTTTACTATATATAGTAAATACATGTAATACAGTAAGACAATTCTCACTTTTGATAGAATTAACAATGACCAGCCCTCACCTTTGGCAATGTTTGAACCACAGAAGATACTTCAATTTATATTTCCTCACTTTTCTACCTGTGTAATGTTAAGGATTAGAGTCTGACACAGAATATGCAGCCAAAATATACGGAAAAATTTTGCACTTGTAGTAGTTTGCATTTTACCCACATTAACTGCATCTTAATTAAGCTGAAAAGTATTGCCACAGCCTTTTCCAAGTAGTACAGAAGCAATTTGTCAGCATTATTATTAAATATCCTGCAAATCCAAAGGAAGGACAACTCTGGGTTAGCACAGCAACACATTAAAATTCTTCGTTTGCTACTTCTATTTTCTTTAGTGAAGTAAAATTAAAATTTCTTCTTTTCATTTCTTCACTTAGCTTTCACCTATATTCCATGTTTTCCCTCTTAATTGGCACTTAGATATAATGGGTTATTACACATCTCTTAATTTGTGTGAATATTTAGGTTCTGACATTTCACTGCCTTTTTTTCCCTATTTCTTTTTTTCGCTTTTTTGTGATATAATCGACAAATTTAAATTGTATATGTTTAAGATGTGCAAGCTGATGTTTTGAAATACATAAGTGTTGTAAAAGGACCACCATAATCAAACAGATTAACACATCTTTCATCTCATATAGTTACCTTTTTTTGTCCATGGGAGAACTCTTAAGATTTACCCTCTTCCCACTTGTAAGTGTATGATGCAGTGTTGTTAACTATGGTCACTATGCTGTACATTAGCTCTCCAGAGCTAATTCATCTTTCCTAACTGAAACTTTGTACCCCTTTACCATTATCTCTTCATTTCCCCACATAACCCCTGCCACCAGCGCTGTGCTTCTACAAATTCAATAAGGTCATGCAACATTTGTTTTCTGATTTCTATTAAATACTTAATGTATGTTTGATTTGTGGTAAATACAGGTCAGGTTATATAATATCATTTGAAAAGAATTATATTTGTTATTATTTTATATCCCCACCCCACTCTAATCTTTGCCACTTAATTTGTCCCTTCAAATCTTGGGTCTGCCTTGAAATACATAATTGTTGGTGCACTTTTCTTCTTCAGCAACATTTTTGTACAGCAGTAAACCAGGAAGAAACTTCCGGTTCTTAAAAAGCTTAAGCAATCCCTTACATCTGTGAAATGGAGTTAAGTGTGGGGTGACCTTTGAAATATCAGTTAAACTACCGATACTAGAGTATTTTATAAGCAATAGTGGGGCTCCAAATTATATATGACTATTAGAAGAATGTAGGCTATGAAAATGTTTTTAGTGAATTCTTTGGACAAAATTTTATTAAGTGATAGGTAAATATTTCCCATGGGAAATACACCATGCTGTCACATTAACAAGTTGGGAGGCGGGGGGGGGGGACTGTAATTGGAATACTGACAGAAATATCATATAATTTTAATGAATCTCAGTATTTTATTCTGTAATATAAAGATAATGTTTTCTCTACAAAGTTACATTAGGAATTAAATTGAACACTTTTTTGCAAACACCTTAAGATAAAAATATTTAAGTGAACTATGTCAGACATATAGAAAAAACAGCATAATAGACACCAATGTACCTATTTTCCAGATTCAACGAATTTAAATATTTGTATATGTTTGCTTCATATTATTCCTAAATAAAACATGAAAGACACTGTCAGATCTTTCCATCCTATCCATTGATATTCAATTTTCTCTCTCACCTTCTGTGCAACTTTCTTATTCATATTTCATGTAGTTATTACATATGCACCCATAAAAATATGTAGTGCTGTTTTTTTTCACTTTTCTTAATTACTAAATCTATCATACAAATCAAACACAGTACTTTTTTACTCAATATTTTACTGTTAAGATTTATTGACATTGATCCAATCTTTAAGAGCTGTTTCATAGTCTATCGGATAAATATGGAATAAATTAAGGATTCATTCAGTTTTTACTTCTTAGAAATTCTCAGCAATTCCCTATTTAAATATGGTGATTATTTTCTCAAATAATAAGAATTTGACCGTAGAGGCCAATGCTAAGTAATGTCATAATCCAGTGTCACCTCTTTCCATCACTGATCCTTGGCATTTATCCTTAGGTTTGTAACCTCATAATTAGAAGCTAGTTGGCTGAAATTAACTGCATCATGCCCTCATTCTTAAGCAGGAAGTAGGTAGGTAGAACCTATCTCTCTCTCTCTCTCTCTCCCTCTGTATTTCTCTTTCGTTCTCTCTCTCTCTCTCTCTTTCTCTCTCTCTCTCTCTCTCTCTCTCTCTCTCACACACACACACACACACACATACACACACAAACACAGACACAAGCCTTTATATAGGGAGAGAAATAGCTTTCTCAGAAGCTACACAGCAGACCTCTTTAAATTCAGTAACAGTCTTCAAATGTCATTGGCTAATATGTAATTCACATGGTCACTCCAAGACAAAAAACATACTTCAGAATTATTTATGGTGTTTATTCTTTACAGTAGAATGCCAATGACAGTAGCTTATTGAGATTAGCATGTGGGTAGCCAAAAATAGTGTCTACCAATGACATGTCACAATTTATTCAAACATTCTTCTATTGATCAACATTTAGACTTTTTTTCGAGTTTTTACTACTGCATGGAATGCCGAAACAAACACCTTTGGGCATATATGTAGTGAGAACATATGTATGTGTATGTGTATGTATTTTGGCTGCCTAGTGTATGAATCCTGTTCATACAATTAAGAAACTTTCCACTTTACGATTGCAGGTGCAATGTAGAACTTGCTGCCCACTACAAAAGCTGACAATGACAGATCATCAGTATAAATATAAGCTTCATTTTATTGTGCCTCACCTCATTCCTCTTCACAGATACTGCATATTTTTTACAAATGGAAGGTTTGTGGCAAGTTGAGCAGGTCTATTGTCACCAGTTTTCCAATAGCACTTATTTACTTTGTGTCTCTGTGTCACATTTTGATCCTTCTCTCAATATTTCAAACTTTTTCATTATTATTATATCTGTTATGATGATCTGTGATCAGTGATTATGACTTGCTGAAAGTTCAGTTGATGGTTAGCATTTTTTAGCGATGAAGTATTTTTAATTAAGATATGTACATTTTTAAAAGGCATGCTATTGCACAATTACTAGACTACAGTGTAGTGTAAATACAATTTTTATATGCACTTTATATGCACCAAAAACCTCATTTGACTTGCTTTACTGCAATATTCACGTTGTTGCTGTGGTCTGGAACTGAACCCACAAGCAGTATCTCCACGGTGTGCCTGTATCTGTTTGGGCAAATGACCTAAACTTTACCAATTAAATAAGGCTACTCCCAGAGTCTCCCTCCCCAACCGTTGTTGGAAAAGGTGGCAGTTGCAGCCCACAAAATAGCAGAGAAGTTAACAGATTTGCTGAGTCAGAGCCAGTTTGTTAATTGTTGGACAAGCAGAGAGCAGTATCCTCTGCACAGGTGGCACACAGTGGAATCTCATTCATGTGACCCAAGTGCCGGTGTGTGGAAAGACTGGGCTAAGGGCAAACGAAGGTACTGGGGTACCAGCGGAAAATTGGGGCACCCGTGCAGACAGGAAGCATGGAGTTCTTCATGGTGTCAGTGTAGAAAATCCTGTGGGAAGGTTGTCACCAGGCCAGGCCCAGACTGTAAGGTTGCTGAAGAAACTTCTGTCTGGGAAAGAACATGGCAGCATGTTCCCACACCCACGACTGTGCACCTGCTGTTGAGCGGTCAGAAGTTTTAGGCCAGGCCTTTCTCCTGCAATGTCCTTCCAGCATATTCTACTGAGAAGGCTTAATTAACATCTTGCTCACTGTGAAAGAAATACATAAAGGAGGAATTCCCCCCATTATGGCAGAGCATACACTGAAGGGTAAATTTGGAGCTGAGAGGCAGTAAATTGTTTACTGACAAACGTATGGCATGCTAGGCAGTATATTAGGTACTAAGATGTCACAATAAAGATAAAAGAAAAAATTATTGTCCCTATAGAAATTATGTCTAGTAGGGGATACATTACATTATCCAGACATGAATGCATCATTAAAGGTACAATAAAACAATAAAGGTCTAGGAAACAAAAATAGTGCTATAAAAGTATAATGATATTTAGTGAGGTTAAAAAAAAATAACCACCAGGCGTATGTTTGGGAAATTAACACTTTTGCTGTCCCCTGGATATAGGAATATGAGGATACACCAATACTCCTATGAGGAATGAACAGGGATCTATGTTAAATGCTTAAGGTTGAGAGTTTATTGGCATGACAGATAATAACTGAAATGTGGTAATAGACGAGATTAACAAGGGAGAGAGTAGAGAAGGGTACAAAGGCAAATGAAGGAATCTCTTTTTTAAAATTTTTATTGAAATATACTTGACATATAACATTGTGTAAATTTAAGGTAAATTAGTATTGAGTTAATTTGATATATTTATATATTAAAATGGTTGTCATTTTAATTATAATTACCATCTCTATCATATCACATAATCACCATTTATTTTGAGTGGTAGTAATAATTAAGGAATCTTTCAATAAACACACTTCTGAACTGCTCGTGATTGGTTAAGATGTGAATTAAAATGTGTTCAAAAGATGACACGAAGGCATCGCCAACCTCCATTATTATGGAGTGTTAGTGGCAGGTTCCACAAATCAGAGAGTTAAACAGTAAACAGTCTGGGAGAAGTGAAGGTAGAGACCATACATGGGAAGTTATAAATTGGTTGTATTTACAACTCACTGTGAAATTTATAATCAGGAGATTTTGCATAAAAATTTGGATATATGGCTTGCTTTGAAAAATAGGAAGAGTTAGCAATTTCTGCACACATTTCCTGGAAACAATATTTGACAGAACTGTAGACCCCTGCTTGAGGTCATCTCTGCCATGAACTTGCTATGCATCTTTCTCAATACAGAACTGCTTTGCTTATAATATTTCCAAAAGACCTTTCTAGGCATTTGAATTTATAAACTCTGCAATATGCAGCCCTTTAAAGTTGATGTAAGATAGGAAAATATATGATAGTAGAAGAGAGTTACAGTTTCTTTTATCTCATTTCCTCCTCCTTTCCTCCTTTCCTTCTTTTTAAAAGACCGTGAATGATCAATTACTGAAATGAAAGTGTGCAACAGGCAGATAGAATTGAACCCATACATAGGGAGAGATTATAGTAGAACAAAGAAAAGTGTACTCTGTCTCTGCATATTTTATTTTTGGCATAACTCTGGCTCAGCTATTTATTTAAAGATTTATTTTATTTTGGGGGGCCTGGGTGACTCAGCCGGTTAAGTGTCTGACTTCGGCTTAGGTCATGACATGATCTCGCGGTTAGTGAGTTTGAGCCCCACATCAGGCTCTCTGCTGTCAGCTTAGAGCCTGGAGCCTGCTTCAGATTCTGTCTCCCTCTCTCTCTCCTCCTCGCCAACTCGCGCTCTGTCTCTCTCTGTCTCTCAAAAATAAACAACATTAAAAAAATATTTTATTTTTAGAGAAAGAGCACAGGATGGGGAGAGGGCAGAGGGAGAGAGAGAGAGGAGAGAGAGAGAATCCCAAGCAGGTTCCACACTCAGCACAGAGCCCAATGCAGAGCTCAATCCCAGGACCCTAGGATCACAAAGTGAGCTGAAATCAAGAGTCAGACACACAACCAACTGAGCCACTCAGGTGCTCCTAACTAAGCTATTTAAATTCTCTGTTAGTCAATGCCTTCATTTATAAAATGGGAAATAATATCTTACTGTCTAAAGTTACCATGCAGATGAAATGAAGTCATACTTCCAAATCTTATAAAAACAATTCATTTGTAAGGGCACCTGGGTGGCTCAGTTGGTGAAGCATCCAGCTTTGGCTCACATCATGATCTCCTGGTTCCTGAATTCAAGTCCTGCAATGGGCTCTTTGCTGTCAGCACAGAGCTGCTTCAGATCTTCTTTTCCCTTCTCTCTATGCCCCTCCCCCCCACACATGTGTCCACACTCTCTCTCAAAAATAAATCAACATTTTAAAAAGTCTTTTAAAAAAGCAAATCATGAGTAAGGATTTAAAAATAGATAGGGGAGACATATATTAATATGTTGGCCAAGATGTCATAGTAGCTGAAAAGGAACTAAGACAGGGGTCAGGAAGTCAGTCATTAGATAGTCCCAGGCGATTTCACCAAGCTAGGGAACGTAACATATGTGGGGAAAGCAAACACAAATAAAATATTGCACAATAACTATCCTACACTGAAATCTAATTTTTTTAAAATTTTTTTCTCTTTCTACAGTTATATGACTGCACTAAACTGTTCATTTAAAATGAATAGGTTCCCTGGGTGGCTCAGTTGGTTAAGTGTCAGAGTTTGGCTCAGGTCACAATCTTATAGTTCATGAGTTCAAGCCCTGCATTGGGCTCTGTGCTGACAGCTCAAAGCCTGGAGCTTGCTTCAGATTCTGTGTCTCCCTCTCTCTCTGCTCTCCCCCACTCATGCTCTGTCTCTCAAAAATAAATTAGGATTAAATTTTTTTTTTAAATTATTTTTCAAATCAAAATCTCAAATCGAGGGAATTTTTGAAAAGTTCTTTTATTCCAAAAAAAGTACGCAAGAGAATTACCCTTATATGTCTAGTAATACTTAATCCACAAGTTCTCAGGATGGTAAATCTTAGGATTTCACTTTTATTATTAGAGAAAATAGAACTAAGATATTGTTTGAATTAATAATAATATAGTGTTATACATTTCATTTTGACTATCTGGCATGATTATTATATGTTTTCTTTCTGTTTAAAGTCAAAATACTGCTCTCTTTTGTTAGATTACCAATATATTTTCTAATATATTAATATATACAAATATCAATATTTCATTTTTATTTTATAAGTTGATATTATATGCCTACAACATTGTTATATTTAGAACTATTTCATATTGTCAAATAATATTGCAGTGAGTTTTATTGCATTGAATAGTCACTGAATAGAAAAGTATTTAACTGGAATTTACGTAATGCATTCAACTTTTACACATTTTGTTAATTAGTAAACACAAAAGTATCATCATTAACAGACATTCTGTTAATAATAATTATTTAATAATATAATTCTCAGGAAAAAATTGTAAACACAAACACTCATGCTTAGATGTCACTGATGAAATGTTATATAGGGATTCTCTCTTTACTTTTCATAATTGTAATATAAATTAGCAAGTCTTATGCTTCTTTATGATTTGAGGAAGAATATTAATCTTAAAACTATTTTAAGGGCAGATATATTCCAAAGAATACATATATATGAAATAAACAGTATACACACAGCACCCAAGTGCTTTAAACATCTTATATTTTTGCCAAAAATGTGTAAATAAAGAAACATGGATAGCTTTTTTTCATATGTAAATTTGAGTTGTAACCAAGGACTTAATATAAGGAATCCAAGCTATGCTTTCATGATTAAAGAATTCATGGGAGACTCATTCTGGATGAGTGGAAGAACAAACGAAATCAGAGGGGAAAGATTTCACTTGAGTGTGGAAGAGTGAAATGAAATAAACAAGATTCAAAGACAACACAGTAGGTTGTAGTGCTTTTAGCATTTTTCACCTGTTCACTAGGTCTCTAAAACCTGCTTTCATACATTTACGCTTAGTACATCTTGACACTTTCTGATCATAAGTATGTATTAAACTGCATCATTTTCAGAGTGAAAATTCAGGGAAGAGAAAATCATGGAAAGATTAGGCAGAAGACATGTTGTGTGTGTGTGTGTGTGTGTGTGTGTGTGTGTGCAAACTCCTTTCTCAGCCCTTAGCATCTAAACATCTAGGACACAGCGAACATGAACTTGATGGCACATTAACAGTCCTATTTAGTTCTCCTATTTAAGCCCCTAATTTTTACTTGCTTTGCATTCACAGTGACAATTACACACTTTATGCTGACATAAAACTCGACTGTCAATATTACCAGGTTTACAAATGTAATACTATATGGATACAAGTAAAATTGTGAATATTTTTATGCTTGACTAATTTCTGTCTTAACATTTGAATTGGAAAAAAAAACTTACAGAAAGCCACTTTCTTAGAAACAAAAGAAAGAAAATTGGTAAATGGCCATTTTATTTGCTATTTAGCAATGTAAGCTATGTAAGAATCAATGTGTTAAATGTTCCTTAACAGTCATGTGTAAAATGTTACCTCTATTTTACAAATAAGAAAATAAGTCTTTAATGAAGGTAGGTCATTAGTCCTTAGATTTCACACCTAGTTGAGAGTTCATTTGGGATGAGAACCATTTTTTTTTTCTTTTTCTTTAAAGTCTGTACTGTTCCTATTATCCAGGCCTGTCTTCTAAAACATAAAATTATCCAGATTTAATTATTGATGCATATGACATAGATACTAAATACTTGGAAAGTCATTTTAACTGACCTTGTCAAGATTTTATGCTGCACTGATTAAAACAGTTGACAGTTAATACTCTAGAAAGATTCCCTTTGAGTATTGCAGTCATTGATGTGTTCATGTACTTCTCTAAACTTTTTATTTTTCAGTGAAATTCAGGTAAAATTTTAGATTATCTGTCTTAAAGAACAAATTCTTGTTGACAGTTTTAAGAATGTTAATCTAGATATCAATCAATTCATATAAACAATTGAATTTATATCCATGTCAGTTACAGCTGATCAATAGAAATTAACTGGTAACTTTGAAAAACCACAGGTAAATCTTTTTCCACAACACTTTCAAATAGTTGCATCTTAAACTAAGAACACTTATATTTCAATACAGTGGGATTTTGTAAAACCCACCTATCTAAGGTAATATTATTTAGACTATCTTCTTTACATGCTGTCGATCAAACAATGCAAAACTTAAAGTATTGATCTGCACTGTACTGGTGTGTAACCATTAATAGTCAACAATCATTGATAAACTAATGATTAACACACTCTTTGATTTTGAGAAATCTTAGATAATTTAGGATATCTTTGTGTACTCAAAAATACGAAAGATATACACATTAACATAATATTTAACTACCTTATAACATTTCTATACCAGAGCAGACTATAAATAAATGAATACATAAATATGAAGTGCAGATTTCTTTAGTTTTTGCTGTGCAGGAGACCATTAATTAAAGTACAAGGAAGGTAAGCTCTTTGAAACTATTTTTTTTAATGATATAGCTATGTGCTCGAGCATACTTAGAGTTTATTTTGGTTTATTTCCTATTAGTATATACCACCATTGACATTCCCTATTCCAAAACAAAAATGACAAATTCTGCCAAACACCTAAAGTTTTCTGAGTAAATACTGTGTTATATTGTTCCTGAAGCAGGTCAATCAAATGATTCTATTAAAGGTGCTCTCACACCCTGAGTCTCTGGTCTTCCTTATTCAATTTTGTTTTAATTACCTTGATCTTCATTCTCTATTAGGTTGAAATACACTGTCTCCTTTTTTTCCCATTTGTTAAACATGGAATATGGCTGCATATCCTAATAACCTGAGAGTAAATCAAGCCATAAAAAAATTTCTTAAAAAGACTAATTAATTGTGGAGCCTTTGTATTCCACTGGAAATATTTTGTGTTTAGAGAAGGTTTAAGTTGTTCATCTTCACACATCGTCAGTTCGTTAGGAAATGCAACCTGTATTACCCAAGTTCAAGACTAACATCCAAGGGGAACCATAAACTCTAATCTTGCTAGATTGAGCACTGCCCTTTATCTTCTTTCTCGTAAATGTAAAGATAAAATAGAAACTCAGCTGGATGCACCCTTTAGCAATTATTTCCCCTATGATCTTCGTGCTAGGATAAGGACCACAAGGGAAAAGACTTATGCACTCTGATAAAGATTCTCAGTATGAAGCCAGCTTTGCTGTATTTCATTCTGACATTTCTTACACAGATGCTTTTTGGTGTCTTGCTAATTTAAAAGGTGCCACTTCTTATAAATGGTTAACTATTAAAGTTTTTGAAGCTTTGGCTATGTTCTGCCTGTGTCATTGACACAATCAAAGAAAAATAAAGGTCTCTGGCTGAGGTGAAAATTGCATCATTTACATACCTTTAAATTCAGGAAAGAGATAGTCAATTCTATTGTCAAATTAAAGTGCATTACAGTATAAAGATTAGGCAGGAGAATGATATTTATTAAGGTAGTTATAAACAAATGCTTTCACATCATGTCTCCTATGGCATGCCTATATTTATTGTAGGAACTGAGGGTATAAATATTTACTCTTTATATAACATGGAGATAATTCAGCTCAAGGACAAGAAAGCACTCTATCGTTTTGCTGTGTGTCACTTGGGAGATCATACGTAGCTTTAAAATGTTAAGTGAACTTAATATTTTGTATTTTTATATTTCTACTCTTATTATTTTATTTTTAAATAATCATTTTAATTTTATGTTTCCATTATGTTATTGTCTAAGACATCATGTCTATATTTAAATTTTATTATTTTGTTTCTAAATAATCATTTTATGTTTACATGATGTTATGTCTAAGACATCATGTCTGTATCCTTTCATAATTTGTTTACAGAATAAACTTAAAACTAAACGGGGTTTTACCTATCGTGGAAGAAGAAGAACTTCCTCTGCCCTGTGGTCCTTCTAACTGGACTTAGGATCATTTTGACATGAGACAGATTAGCAGGAGAAAATCAAATTTAATAGGTGTATCTATGGGGAATCCACACAGGCATGAGATTCCAAAGACAGTGAGACAAGAGGAGGCTCATATGAGCTAAGGAGAGGGGTAGAGGCTGAGGATTCAGAGGGGAGAAAACTCATTTGTAAGAAGGTGAAAAATGTTTGGAAAAACAAATTTGCCCTGTTATGCAGGTCAGTTCCTTAGGTAAAGGAGAGTCTGTTAGTAGTTGTCTTCCTGTTACAGGCTTTTCTTTCCAATGTAAATGGAGAAGGCAGCAAGCCTTTCCTGTATCTGCTGGGTTTGATTTCTTTTAACTCAAAATAATCTTTATGCACATTCTGGGGCATCTCATCCTGCATACCTTTACCTATACTTTACCTAAACTTAAATTGTAAACCAGTATGAAAGTAGTCTTTCCCACTAATGATAACTTGTCCTATTCGCTGCGACTGTTTTATACATATCCCATATTAAAAACTAACATGGGATATGTATAAAAATCATTGCTCCTAATACAGAACACGGAAATAGTCATGCAAAAGAGGCATCTCTTAATGCAGATCTAAAAGAGGAGAATGTAAATAACGATAAAACAAACACTAGTTTTCAGGGTTCCAATAGTTTATAACCAAGCTCTTTCCTTGAAGGAGTTACTTGCTTGTTAGTCTTTGATTTACATTATCCACATCACTTCCCATACAGAATGTATTTGATAACTTTCTCCCTCCCAATTAGCTCTCCAGCTCATCAATATTTTTCCAGAGCAAAACAAGAGAGGTCATTTTGATTTCTAATAATATTCTGATATCTACCATTCTAAACTTCTACTGAAACGCAATTCAAACTGTTAGATAATTATTTTTTTCAATCTAATTCCATTTGTCTAAAATATTTTATTAAAGATTATTGATTTTATAGTCAAATAAACAAAGATACTATATAGTAAAAAGCCAATATGAAAGTGGAGGATCAATGTTTCTCCCTAAAATGCATTCTTTTTTTGTTGTTGTTTATTTATTTATTTTGAGAGAGAGAGAGAAAGAGTGCATGCTCATGGGGTGGGGCAGAGGGTAAGGAGAGAGAATCCCAAGCAGGCTCTGCACTGTCAGAGCCCAGCTGGACACAGGGCCCGATCTCGGGAACTGTGAGATCATGACCTGGGCCCAAAACAAGAGTCGGAGGCTTAACTGACTGAGTCACCCAAGCTACCCTAAAATGCATTCTTATGGTGAGCAAAATATGTCTTCAAATATCTTCCTCCAGAAATGGAAAGAATCATGGAAGATTTTGTTTTTCTCTCTGTCATGAAACACCTAATACTAGTTTCTTATGCAGAACTCAAGATAAAACTGTTTTTCCAACCTCTGAGCCCCCCAAAATATTTAAGAGTCAAAAACTTTCCCCCAAATGTTGGCGGGGTGAACTGTAATATTGAGATGGAAAAATATTAATTATTCTTTATCATTTTTTCAATAAAAATTATATTTTATTTTTTATAATTAAGTACTTTAAGGAACTTTGGATTAGGGAATTTTAAAGATGTGATGTTTTAATGATATGATGTTTAACAATATGATGTTCATATCACGATGGAAAATATATTGATATTTAAAAATAGAATACAGCTACATGAGTTATCTTCTATACTCAATGACTTAAAAACAGTTTCCTCAGATTTTTTTTTTAATATATGAAATTTATTGTCAAATTGGTTTCCATACAACACCCAGTGCTCATCCCAAAAGGTGCCCTCCTCAATACCCATCACCCACCCTCCCCCCCCCCACCCCCCATCAACCCTCAGTTTGTTCTCAGTTTTTAAGAGTCTCTTATGCTTTGGCTCTCTCCCACTCTAACCTATTTTTTTTTCCTTCCCCTCCCCCATGGGTTTCTGTTAAGTTTCTCAGGATCCACATAAGAGTGAAACCATATGGTATCTGTCTTTCTCTGTATGGCTTATTTCACTTAGCATCACACTCTCCAGTTCCATCCACGTTGCTACAAAAGGCCATATTTCATTCTTTCTCATTGCCATGTAGTATTCCATTGTGTATATAAACCACAATTTCTTTATCCATTCATCAGTTGATGGACATTTAGGCTCTTTCCATAATTTGGCTATTGTTGAGAGTGCTGCTATAAACATTGGGGTACAAGTGCCCCTATGCATCAGTACTCCTGTATACCTTGGATAAATTCCTAGCAGTGCTATTGCTTGGTCATAGGGTAGGTCTATTTTTAATTTTTTGAGGAACCTCCACACTGCTTTCCAGAGTGGCTGCACCAATTTGCATTCCCACCAACAGTGCAAGAGGGTTCCCGTTTCTCCACATCCTCTCCAGCATCTATAGTCTCCTGATTTGTTCATTTTGGCCACTCTGACTGGCGTGAGGTGATATCTGAGTGTGGTTTTGATTTGCATTTCCCTGCTCATGGATTGGAAGAATAAATATTGTCCTTAGAATTTTATGCATCAACAAGGCAATTGGGTAGGATTGCCCAACCTGGCCTCATTTGCAAAGTCTGGTGGTTGGTACCAGCTTCAGCTGAGAGGCCTTAGTTCCTAACCACATGGCTTTTTATATACTGTCAGCCTAGACTCTTTCTTTAATGATGGTGAAGCATTCTGAGAGGGAAGGGATGGAAACCGCAAGACCTCTTGAGTCAAACTCACACAATATCATTTTTGTCACATTCTGTTGGCCAGCGTGAGACAGAAGCCAGTTCTATTCTTAGAGGTGCATAAATGGATTGCTAGTCAGCATTGAAGTCATGCTGTAAGGCTGTGAACACGCAAAGAGGTGATTCATTCAAGACCATTGTCATGAAAATCTATTGCAATGCAAAGAGTATTATTTAATTTGAGATAATCAATGGTAAAATTTGATCTAACCATACCTTTAACATAAACTGAAAGGTAATGCTATTTCTTGCTACTAATTTCTTAATGGTGAAAATCATCATTTGGAACTAACACCAAAATCGAAAAACAAAGACAAATACAAACCCCCACCACCACCTGCCCCACTAAAATCATGTAGCATTTAAAAAATCTTCTATTTGGATTATCCATACTGTTTTAATAATAAGTTATTATAAAAGTGAAAGTATAAAATTAAAAATTTCTCACTGGGAACTACAAATTTACATTAAGTCTGTAGACCCCCATGATACAAATGTATCACATGGAACACTTCCCAGAAAGTGCATGCAGGCAGAGTGCTGAGACTATAATATGTGATATATGAGTGAGAAGAAGGAACTTTCATGAAAGAGAATTTGAAGTGAATTGGAGAAACTTTGGAGAAGTATGAGGTTTATTATATTTTGTATTATTCCTCTGTTATAATTCTAAGATGCTTAGATTTAAGGGCAAATGAAAAGTGTTACTAAAATATCTGCTTTTCCTAAACATAATTTTTTTTTCTCTAGTTTTAAACTTGAGAAGCTCCTATGTTATAAATCACATCCAGGAAAGTATGAGCAAGGGTAGGATTTTTTTTTTAAGGTACCCACATGATGCTTTTAAAAATTATTTTATAAGTACATATTTTTAATAGAACCATAAGAGAGAGTTTTGTATCCCCAAATTTCATAACTATTTTTTTTAATCCATCAGAACATTTTCCTACCTACTGATCTTGCTCTTTCTCTAGTTCCGGTTTGTTGATTATTTCATGCTGTTAAGAATATTTGATACAATCCCATGACCAGCAAGACCCCAGGAGAAAATGAAAAGAGCTATATCAATGGAGAGGCTGGCAGTCTCCCCCACTGCCTTTTGCTGTTCATACATTGCATTTCTTGGGTTTCAAAATAAAAGACTTTACTCTCTCCATAGTGTTTTCTGTTTATATAGATCCTAATAGTAAAAATGTAGAGATTGTATACATAATGTATTGCCAAGTTTGATAATACTGATACAGACTAGATAATGACTACAAACTACTTTTCTAGAATATTGAATAAGATGTGCTGATAAGCTATTGTTTATTTTGCATATTCATTTTTGTTACTTTTCTCAAGTGAGACACAAAAGCTCTTTCCAATGCATTCCAACAACTGGTCTGCAGACATCGTATACTTCAGACAAGAAATCAAACACCCTTCCCTACAAAATTCTCACTGGTTACTAAGAGGTGTGTTATATGGAATGTACTATATAACCATTTTAAATAGTTTCTTTTTTAAAAAAATTTTTTAACATTTTATTTGTTCTTGAGAGTGAGAGAGAGAGCACGAGTGGGGGGGGGGCAGAGCGAGAGAGGAACACAGAATCTGAAGCAGGATCCAGGCGCTGAGCTGTCAGCACAGAGCCCGACGTGGGGCTTGAACTCACAAACCGTGAGATCATGACCTGAGCTGCAGTTGGACACTTTACCAACTGAGCCACCCAGGTGCCTCTTAAATAGTTTCTTATAAAAACAAATGTATATTATTAAAGCATGGTAAACAGTAATAAAATTTAAAGTTACAAATGTGTAATAAATGATCAATGAAATAATTATATCTAATTATAAGTGTCATATCATGAGCCTACATATAATTCCCCTATGTCCACAAAATGTCTCCAGAGTTTGTCAGCATAAAGGATTGAGGAACAGATGGTGAGGAATTTTTCCAAGACCAATGTCTTCAGCTTGTGGGGAAAAGGAAAACAAACAAACAAACATTATTTAACAGAACATGGTGCATGTCATTCAGAATAAAAGTCCCTTTCCCATTTCACACATAAGCACACAGCTCTTCAAGTTCCCTAGGGAATAAAGTAGACCATTCAACTAACCAAACAAACAAAAAGAACCAGTCAAAAACATTTTCAAATGAAAAAGCTGTGAGAAGAGTCCAATAACAAGCCAATAGCACTTTTGTACCAAAATAAAAGAAGGTGTCACAAAAGTGGAAATAGGAATTTTCTCTCCTTGGGTGAGCTGAAGTTAGGGCAGGGCAATGACTTTGGTTGCCATGTTATTTCTGTGGATGTCAACAGAAGGCAGAAACTGCACTAAAAGTATTGTCGACTACAGAAACAGTTACTTCTCGCTTCTAGCAGAGAAACTGACACCTATTAAAGTTTAATTAAATATTTGTACAGTAAATGAAACACTAAATTGACCCAGCTGCATAGCAAAGCTTGAGAAAGTGGTAGTGGTTTATTCAATTGTGCTAATAATGCTTTGAGTGGTGGCAGCAGCATAGATGGGGGAAATAGTAACTTTCTTCTCTCATGATTAATGGTAACTTTATCAGTTCCAGAAGACAACCTGGTAACCTTGGAGGGAACACAACTCAAAAGCATTACAATAATAGTTTCCTTAACCACCATCTTTTTCAGATAGCAGGGATGATGCTTCACCAACAGACAGGCCTTGTCAACAGACAGAACTGACAGAAAGAAGATGGAATTATTAAAGCTAAAATGGTGGTTTAAGAAAGCTTTTTAAAACACAATAAAGGCATTATATGGGCTCAAATGCTTTTAGGGAGAATTATGAAAGTAGACTGGCATCCAAACAATTATGACAGGTACTGGGACCGACAGTATGTTGCTCGTGTAGTTGACATCTCACACCAACAACTTAGAGCCCAAAAATTTTTAATATAGAAATTGAATGATTACATCTCTCAAATTGCCTATTGAAAAAGAATTGTGGGGTTATGACCTCCCTGGAGCTTCCAACCATAAATGTAACCCGATTACTTATAGCGGATGGTCATATATCAAGGGACACTTTTTAGAAAGACATGGGAAGTTTTCAAAATATACTGATGCCCAGACCCCATCCTTGACAGCTTTGAGGTGGGGACAAAACATGTACTTTTTAAAAGATCCCCAGGTAATTCAAATATGTGGCCAGGCTTGAGAAACATTTACCTAAAAGACGCTTTCTCTGTTCTTGTGTTGAGTTACACATCCCAGTCTTCTGAAACCAAGTTCACTGGCTGGTGGTAATGAGACACGCATACTCAAACATTTATAGTAGAACTCTATGTTGATGGGATGAATTTATCAACTAAAGTTACATAATGGGGCTTCCAGTTCCCAGAATTAGTATACTTCCGTGGGCAGAATACTTCTTATGGAAGTTCTGTGGCCTTATAGTTGTACTTCTTAGTGAGGGAACTACATACCCTTTTACAAACTATGTACCCTTTTAAAAACATATCTTTTATTTTTAAAAAATAAAAGATAATATGGGCACCTGGGTGCCTCAGTCGGTTAAGCTTCTGATTCTGGCTCAGGTCATGATCTCATGGATAGTGAGTTCAAGCCCCAAGTCGGGCTCTGTGCTGACAGCTCAGAGCCTGGAGCCTACTTCAGATTCTGTGTCTCTCCCTCTGTCTGCCTGTCCCATGCTTATCCTCTCTCTCTCTCTCTCTGTCTCGCTCTCTCTGTCTCTCAAAAATAAATAAACATTAATTTTTTTAAAGTAAAAAATAAAAATAAAAGATAATAGAGTAAGAGAGAAATAGACTGTAGAATATGTTAAAGCTAGGTCCAACAGCTATTTTTAGCATAAATTACAAATTATTACTGTATATCGCAGAGTTAAGGTTCGCCCTCAGCTCTGTTGAGTCCCTGCTGTTTCATCAACATCATGATAGTTTGGGATGACTGGCTGATTCAGGTGGTAGATCAGGTGACTCTTGATCTTGGGGTCCTGAGTTCAAGACTCACATTCAGAGGAGAAGATACTTATAAAAACCTTCATGGGGTGCCTGGGTGGCTCAGTTGGTTAAGCGACCAACTTCAGCTCAGGTAGTGATCTCACGGTTCATGGGTTTGAGCCTTGTGTTGGGCTCTGTGCTGATGGCTCAGAGCCTGGAGCCTGCTTCAGATTCTGTGTCTCCCTCCCTCTCTGCCCCTCCCCTGCTCATGCTCTCTCTCTCTCTTTCTCTCTCTCAAATATAAATAAACATTAAAAAAACACCATCATGATAGTTTTTCCCAGTTTTTCTCTTTTGACTAATTGATTATATAACATACAATAGCCAATTTAGCCAATTTTTGCTAAATTTTGGTGTTTATTTACCTATTGCTTACCTACCAATAATCCTTGAAGACGGTAGAAGATGGAGGAGGGTTGGCATACAGGTTTTGCATTCTCCTGTTTTTCATCTACATGAAATAACATAAAAACTTTAACTCCCTGAATATCATGGGTAAGGATATAGGAAAAGAGGAGGGATGCTATTAAGGGTGAAAAGGATGCAGGTGAACAGGAAAAGGTCAAATATAAATGGAGCGGCGGGGGGAGTAAGAATGTAGAAAAGCAGAAGTGCAGAGACAAAAAAGAAAGAACACTGACAAAGTAAACAAGAGAGTAAGGGGCAAGATGAAGGTCAAAGGGCCAATCCCTTTTCTCCTTTTCTTCTATGCAAGCCTGATTTTGGTCCCAAGCCCCAATTTTGGCAAATTCAGATTAGAGTGTGATCTTAGTCAGCAAAATGATAGTTTTCAGAACCTACCCATCCTAAATGTAAATAATTTATTGTTTGTATTTAACTTTTTGAGCATATTCAACTTTCTTTTCTTTTTTTGTTTTTGAAAAGCATATCCAACTTTCTAAGTAGATGTTTCCTGAGGCATTATTAAATAATTACCATCATGGGTCTTTCATATTCTCTTAGAATCATCTTTTTCAAATCCAGTGACTATGCTGCATTCTTAAATTTATATTAAATGTAATTGCATTAAGTTTATTGTATAGTTTCTTAAGCCAGTGCCATAATAACATTTTCATCTCCAGATTAATTTCTTTTACCCACAGCAGCGAATCATGCTAACAGCACAGCTTTTTGTGACTCTTATTATGCATGCACAGCTGCATTTTGCCTTAACCAGTATCTGTGATTATTCACTAAAGAATTCTGCATATACTCATTATCCACAGGAGAGTCTTCCTCCTCTTTATTTGTGCACAGCTCAGGAGTGAGACCTCCTGCAAGTTGCAATTTAGATGTAAAAGGAGTTTATTTTAGGAATGTTCATCTTTTAGCACAAAGGGGTACATACCCTTGGAGAAGTGCATTCAAAACTTCCACAGTTTTAATGAGAGTTCTATGTGTACATCAATAGGAAATGGGGACACCTTTGGCCACAGACAACGTCTCTGGCAGTGAGAAAGGCATATTCACTTTCTAATCTAGCAGTTATCAAAATCATCATGCGCTCTTCTTTCTCAAGTAGGAACTTCTGGATTGGGAACCTGATTCTGACTCCTCAGGGAACATAATACAGAAGAAAGTTACTGAGGGAAGGTCATAGAATATTTAGGAAGAGCTCATGTCTATAGTACGCTTTACTATTGCCTATGATACAAATAGTGTAGAGAACATAGTTCCTCCATTTTACACATATTGTAATTTGCAGGAAGAGGTTAAAAACTGGGGAAATAACCTGAAGGGCATATTTAAATATAAGCTAGCACAAGAGTAAGACAAAGAGTCTTTATATGTCCACATATTATTAAATTTGGTCAACATTATACCCATTCACTCAATTTTTACCAAAAGTTGCTCATTTAAAATTTTACACATACTTATGGTTCTGTAATAATTGGCAAAAATGGGATACAAATCAAATACATAATTTCTCTCAAGGAACTATTTGGGAAACACATACAGGAAACATCAAAAAGTACTTATTAATTCAAGTAGGACACACTGAAGTGCCAAAACATATTTCACAAATGCCAGTTCTATGTAGAGTCAGAGAAGGAAGAAATTCAGATGATCTCATTTGAACAAGAAGTTTTTCCACTATGACACAAATAGTTATTTAGATTTCTTTTAGGAATAAGAGAGGAACATATTATGGTTAGGGAGAAGGTTTGAGTAAAACTTTAAGAAATGAAAATGGACTATGAACTTCTCTTTGAACAAGGGTTTGTGTTAGGGGCTTGAAGAGACAAAGTTGATACAACAAATGGAATTTATTGTTCATGACCGCAAATGTCAAGCTAAGGTGTTTGAGCTTACTTCAGAGGGGAATCTAAAGACTTTGAAAGCTGTACAAAAATCCAAATTAATTTATTTTAAATAATCTAATTTTTCTAGATATTAAATTAAAAAATGCAGTGTTCATGTAACAATACATAAAAGAAAAGTTCAACATCTGATGATTAGGATGATAGCAAATATATAGAGGCAACTGCTGGTAGGACAGTATTCAGAAAGATAGTCTCCAAAATTTAGCTTAAACTTAGAAGAGAGTTTACTGAGTTATTCAGAATAGAAACTAAAGTGAAAATGGAATGGTATTTTTTTTAATTTTGGGGAGAGAGAGAGGGAACTCTAGTGGGGGAAAAGGGCAGGGGGAGAGAGAGAGAGAATGGCTCCACACTCAGCACAGAGCCAGATGCGGGGCTCACTCCCATGACTCTGGGGTCATGACCTGACCTGAAACCAAGAGTCAGACACTCAACAGACTGAGTCACCCAGGCACCCTGGAATGGTATTTTAAAGGGAAAAAAATAGGACCAGGTCAATTAGGTTGTATTGAGAGTTTCTTAAACTTCTGTGTATGATAACTCACATGGCTCACTGTGAAGGGGGAAGAAAGAAAAAGTTGTTTATTCATTAACTACTTTTACTATGACACGCACAACAGTAACCTCTGGACTTTGCTGATTCGACCGGCAAGATTTTCTAAATCCCAGTGATGCAAACTTTATCTATGTAACTTAAAGCAGTTGAGCCAACCTTAAGTAAACTTCAGTTTTTAATGAGAGTGTGCTAGGAGTAAAATAAGCCTCTGTTGAGTCATCCACATCTGATGTTGATGCAAAAGTGAAGAACAGTACCTGCTTTTGGTGACAGCAACAGGAGTGGGAGATTCTATAAAAGGTCTGAGGTCTGTTTAGAAAATGAGTCATTGCGATATGAATCCTGCTTTTTCAAACGAAACAGTTTCATGCTTGACTTTCCCACAAAACAAAACAACAGCTTTCAATTATACCCAAACCATTTAAGTCTAGCCTAATATGTATCACAGAGGATGCTGAAATATCCAATGCAGAAATCAAAACTTGACACTGAGATAAATGAGCAATGTCACTATGTTCTTCCAGATCCACTAAATGTCAGTCTGTCCAGTTTTTAAGATTCCGCTATTTAGATTATTAACTAAACTGATCTACACGAATCAATAATAGATTGATTATAGACAACTTATAGTTTATTGTTAAATCTAGACACTGTTGAAAAGAATGCTATTAATAATTACACCAGTACACCAGGTGTTAACTGTCCAAGAAAATTAGGACATGTGGGCGCCCTAATAATAGAACATTAGAGTTTTTTCTTCCATATCTTTTTACTCTGGATAATTTAAAGTTTCATCTAAATAGGTGAATCAGAATGCAATGTTTGGGAATAATAATAGAAACATTTTTCTCAGTAAAGAATCAACAGAATTTGGAAACCAACAATATAACAGCGCTGGGAGTTAAAGAGTTGAAAAAAAATCAAAGATAACTTAATCAGGATGCTTTCACTGTACAGGATAGAAAACCTGAATACAGTAGCTTAAACAGATTCGGGATTGTTCCTCACTTAAGTTTAGAGGTTAAGGCTGCCAGCATTGGCTTAGTCTTTAGAGGCATAATTATATTACAGCTGATGTATTTGTTATTCTTATGGCCTTTTCTTCATGGTCACTGGAACTCTGCCCCCAAGTTATCCTATCTATCTTTCAGGAAGAAAGAAAAAGGACAGAATTCTTTTCTAAAATACTCACGATATGCATCATATACCTCAATGGATAGAACTCTGTGACACAGCTATGGTAGGCTGAAAAAATGCTTAGGAAGACAAGGATTGGGAATTAGGATTATATCAGTCAACAAATATTGTATATCATAATGATGTTAAGATTTCATATCCATACAATTTCAAGAATGGCAATGCCATTCGTAGGAATAGGGAAGAGGAATCTTATTTGCTTTATGAGAGAATTTGTTTTGAATTTTTTTATATAATCAGTTTGATATAGAGACATTAAAAAAAAAAGACACTTGAACATACGAAACTGGAAAGCATAGAATTAAACATTGGAAGTTGAGAATCATATGAATTAAGCCATGGTAAAACAGTATCAGTCAGGACAACAAATACAGAGTGGTAACAGGAGTGGAAAAATTTTTGTTCTATTTAGTAAATTTCTTTTCTTCTTTTTATTTTGTGCTTTATTTCTAATACTAAATATAATTCCCTACTCCAGGGATAAGCAAACAATGATTGTGGGCTAAATCAGGCTCACAGCTTTTTTTTTTTTTTTTTTTTTTTTTTTTTTTTTTTGTAAATAAAGCTTTATTGCAACACAGTCACTCATTTATTTAACTACAGCCTGTGGCAACTTTTATGTAACAATGACAGAAATAAGTAGTTGTGACTCAGATTATTTGCTGCCTGGCCGTTTATAGAAGAAGGTTTTCAACCTCAATTTGAAGAAATTAGAGTAGAATATAAATGTCTATATATTTTTAAATGTATATTGCCTCATTGGTACGTAAATAAAATAATTTTATAGCGAATCTGGAACTGCTGAAACGAACATTTATGTGTTTCATTTAGCCTTCAGAATACATTATGAGATAGGTCCTATTTCCCCTTATTTTGCAGTTAAAGAAGTGGGTCAGAATTGTTAAAGAGATTTTGCTAACCAATGTACATAGAACTTAAGAGGTGGGACTGAGAATCAAGGCAGGAGTCATTTTATATTAATTTTATGTTTTTATTAGTCTGTTTGTTTTCAAGCAAGCTTATTCAACTATATCATTCAGTACATTAGCTTTTCAAATAAAAATAGTCTGGGTTAATAGAGTTGTACTTTACTTGTTATTCTTAAAGTTACTGATTTAACTAGCAAAATTCTAGTGAATGAGATAATAAAAGTCCGATAGCAGCAAACATATTTACACATATTTCTTGTAACTCCTGTCTTTTTCTGCTACCAAAATAAATATTTCCTTTAATTTACATTATTGATTTTAAGTATTCCTGTGGAATTTATTCTTTCTGAACCTAGATTTCTTCTTCTTTTTTTTTTTTTGCATTCTTCCCTGAGAGTTCTAAACTATGACAGTGAATTGAACTATTGCCTAAATTTTGATAAATAAGCCTCATTTCCCTATTTTTGTCTGTGAATTCTCTTCTGAACCAGAAGCTGGTATATCCAGAATAATAATGGTATGTCCACTAAGTGGGAATTCTGCAGAAAACTAAAATCTATATTCAGAATGTAACACATTATCTCTCATGATGCTCCAAAACATTTAGGTCCATGGGCCAAATAAGACAATCCAGATGGAATTTGTGTGGAGTTCTGGGCAGAGGTGGAAACGCTGAGCAGCTTTAGGTCTGGACAGTGGCCCAGATATAAAGAAGACGCCTTCGAAATTCAACCATAGTTGGTATACTTTAAATGTGTATCAACACAAACAAAAAAATTAGAATACAATACAAAATTAATAATAAATGATTAAAGGAATAATTTGCACTTCTAATTTTTCACAGAAATTTCAGTAATTAATTCAATGCTTGAAGAGTAATTAGATGCAATAGGGATAAGAAATGGACAACTTTACATGAGATGAAATTCCTGTGATATTCTGTAAAGAAAATGTATATTTTTAAATAGATGATTTTATTTCCTAAAATATATTCTACATGACAAATGAAATGAGAACTGCATAAACATACAAAATATTTTTTCTGCATGTACATAAAATATTTTTTATTCAAGTCAGTGCTACCAATTTTAAGTTTTAAACATAAAAGCCTAAAATATAGTTTGATGTATGCCCATATTAAATCATAAATTTTGTTTGAATTTCATTTTAAAATGAGAGACATTTAAAATAAAATTTGATTACCACAATAGAAAATAATTGTATCTAAACTCTAATCAAGGGAATATTACTGTTTTACCAATATGAGTAAATTGCTATTATAATCCGATTCATGGAAGAGGCAGGAATCAAAATATAGCTGCAACAAACAAATCTACACTTCCTTTAAAAATCTACAGAGGTAAAGCATTGTACTGTTTTTCTAAAGCATCTCTGTTCTTAATTTATAAAGTTCACAATGGTGAATTCGTTACCCTACTTTCCTCTTTAAATTATCTATAGGAATCTCAGGCTTTATAATATATCATATATTTCATATAATTTTATCATATAACTTGCCCTAGTAGATTAACAAGAGTTTCAAATAGTATAAACACATGAAGTTATTACAGAAAAATAAAGTATTTAAAAAAGCCATCTTAGAAATTAACTTGGAATTCAGCACTTTATTCTCTCTTATTCCCTCTTTTTCACAGTATGGACAGATTATCTTCCAAACTGTAAATCTCTCTAGGGCAAGAACAATGCCTTGCAGTATTAAGGCTTCAACATAGTACTGGCCATACCACCAATACTTAATTTAATGTAAACTAGTAGCAAAACAATCTAGTATGATGTGCTCAAGGTTCACTTTTATAACAGTTGTGAGACTATCCAATATATCTACAGTCACATTTCTGCGCCCTTGACAAAAGAGTAAATCTCAGGTAGAGACCTTATACTAGTTTCACATTGTTAAATTTTATCTTACACTTGTCAATACAAGACGCAAATCTCCGAAAGTGTTTTCAGATGGTTAAACTTGTCTTAATATTATAATACTCTGTAGAGGAACTGATTAATTACATGTAAGCATTTATTGTCCAAACTATGCTAAAATGTGTGTCTATAAAAATTGAGTCAACATTTTTTTTGTCTCCATATCTTTGTTTTCTTTTACCCCTAGAATGTTTCGTTGTAAATGTGCCCTCTTATATTATCCCCAGTGAATTCATTATAGGGATGCTAAAATGTAATTACTGTATTAGTCTAAATTTATTTTTGAGCCCCTACTTAGTACAAGTGACTTTTTAAGTTAGATTACAATTAATCTTTTTTCTCCTTAATCCTCAATCATCGTTAATCATGTTTAAATAGTCTTAATCATGAAACATTATTAATCATTCTTAAATAACTTTAAACATTCTTAATCATCCCATTCTTAGTCATTCTCTGGGTTTTGGGGATACTTAGAGACACTGATAAACATGGTATCTATATTGGGCCTTGATGTTTTAATGTTTAATGATTTCATGTCTATAGGTCTTCTGTTATTCCTCTTCTAGGCAAGATGGCTATTAATACATTCTATATGTATTAAAATATGAAAATCAACATTCAAAAAGGAGACTTTCAAGTAACCTAGATACATTTCCATAATACACTACCAAAAGCATCTCAGCAACAGATTAGTTTTGTGCCCATCTTGGCGTTGTATGATCTTCATTGGCAAGAACATTTTGCCGTTCTTTACATGATTACTTACCCAATGGTAGAACAAGAAATAATGATTGTGAATAAAATGTCAGGCTAAATATGTGTTGGAGAAGGGATACAGAGAGGAGCTAATGGTATTCCTTTCCCCCTTTTCTGAAGCCAAACTTTTTGCTGATTTAAGACTATTATTATGGTTAACTAAGTAAAAGTTAGGTACTAGAGTCATGTTTCTGTAATTGTTTCTTGGGTATTCTTTTATTTTCTTTTTTTTAAATTTTTTTTAGTGTTTATTTATTTTTGACAGAGAGAGAGAGAGACAGAGCATGAGCCGGGGAGGGGAAGACAGAGAGAGAGACACAGAATCCGAAGCAGGCTCCAGGCTCTGGGCTGTCAGCACAGGGCCGGACACGGGGCTCGAACTCACAAACCGTGAGATCATGACCTGAGCCGAAGTCAGACACTCAACTGACTGAGCCACCCAGGCACCCCGAGTATTCTTTTCATTCATGCTCTTCATTTCATATTCTGTGTATCCATAAATTTTAAGGTTAGTGGTTCAATTTTGTACTAGAAAAGTAACTAATAAAATTGTACCTAGACTATTGAACAAATAGACATAATATTATACCCTGTTCTTTAAAACGATGCAAACGGTGAGATGCGTATTGCACATATACTATGTTATAAATAAATAACAATTGAATCAAAATTATCTTTGACACAGATGCAAGTGAGCATTTGATAATTTGCTCTATACAGAAAAATATTTTTGAAATTCTAAATTTCTCTTTTAAAGTATAAAATGTGGATGATTGATATACATTATAAAATGATTACCACCATCGAGTTAATTAACACATCCACCACTTCATATAGTTATCATTGTTATGTTGTGTGTGTGGTAATGTTGCAGGATGTTGAGCTCAATAGTCCAGAAAGAATTCTTGAGATGTTTTATGGTGCAACTAAGTAGGTTTATTAGAATAACACTGGACAGGACCCATGGGCAGAAAGAGCTGCACTGTTGCTTTATGAAGATGGTAGTTATATGCTTTATGCTCAAGAAGGAGGGGACATGCAGAGAGTGTTAGATCATAAATGTCTTCTTCAAATTTCTACCCCTAAAACTACTTTCGTAAGATTTCTCTGGTGTTTACCATTCAGTTTGATATTAACTGTTGATGAGATTTAAAGATAGTCATGAGACCCTGTAAGAATATAGTAACCAGCATGTATTTGATCCTTATTGAAACTATGCAAGCAGTAGGTCAGCCTTCTGGGTTAAAGGATCATTTTCCTGCTTCAATCACTTATCAGTGATAACACTTAAGATCTCTCTTAGCAAATTTCAGATATACAGTATAGTATTATTAACTGTAGCCACTATGCTGGGTAGTAGATCCCTAGACCTTATTTATCTTGTAAGTAAAAGATTGTACCCCTTGACAGTTTGAAACTTATGAAAATAAAGTCAGTAAGACTATTGTTGCTAAATTTAATTGTATTTATTTCTATAGCAGAATTATTAAAACCTAATGTTTAAGTGTACTGACAATCTTTTAGATGGCCAGTAGAATTTATTTATTTATTTATTTTTTGTGTTTATTTATTTATTTTTTATTTTTATTTTTTTTTAATTTTTTTTTAACGTTTATTTTTGAGACAGAGAGAGACAGAGCATGAACGGGGGAGGATCAGAGGAGGGAGACAAAGAATCTGAAACAGGCTCCAGGCTCTGAGCGGTCAGCACAGAGCCCGACGAGGGGCTCGAACTCACAAACTGTGAGATCATGACCTGAGCCGAAGTCGGACGCCCAACCGACCAAGCCACCCAGGCGCCCCATGTGTTTATTTATTTTTGAGAGACAGAGAGAGAGAGAGAGAAAGGGAACATGGGAGGGGCAGAGAGAGGGAGACACAGAATCTGAAGCAGGCTTCAGGCTCTGAGCTGTCAGCACAGAGCCCAACGTGGGGCTCAAACATGTGAACTGCAAGATCATGACCTGAGCTGAAGTTGGACGCTTAACCGACTGAACCACCCAGGCTCCCCTAGATGGCCAGTAGAATTTTAGTAACACTTTAAGATTAATTACTATGTTATTTAATGTAAATATATCACATACAATAAACAGTGTAATAAACAGTGTAAATAAACATATAATAAACAGGTAAAATTATAGTGATTATAATACTTAGATCTTATGCTATTCGTGAAAAGTGTTATTTTACCTTTATTAAAAAAATTTTTTGATTCCAAATTAAAATTGCCATATCTAGGACTATAAAGTACTTTAAAAGTATGTCTACAAAGTAATTGACTGTTTTAGGCAGCAATAATAATGTATTATGAGGTTTACAACATTTGTATAAGTAAATTTATGGCAAAGGCAGCATAGAGGCTGGGAGATGGGGAACAGAAGTATACCATTGTAGAGTTCTAATACTGCATGTGGGGTGAAATACCACTTCAAGGTATTCTATGTATACTCTAAAGCTCATTCCTTTCAACCCTCCCTCCCCCGGAAAGGATAACTTAAAAAGCCTATACAGAGATGAAATGGCATCTCAAAATAATATACAATCAAACAAGCAAAAAACCAAAAAAACAAAAAAAAACCCACTCCATTAACTCAAAAGAAGACATAAAAAGAGAACAATTTGGGGGAAAATATAAACAGAACAAATAAAAAAATAAATGGTAAAATGGTGGCTTTTAAAGTTACCAAATCAAAATAAAGCCAAATAAAATTTCCAGAAATCAAAAAGCCATAAATGACATTTAAAGAAATATAATGAACATGTTTAACAGCATGGTATACATAGTCAAAGAAAGGATTAGTGAATTGGAAGATTCCCAGACTTACATATACAGAGAACGATGCACTGAGGTACAAAAATATTGAAAAATATGAGAAGGAGAAGGATAGATTAAATGTATGATACATGTGAAACTGAAATCTAAGAGTAAAAAGAGAAACGGAATGGAACGGATGACATGTGTGAAGAGATATATAGTAAAATTCTGCCAAGTTGATGAAAAGGTGTTAAGACTTGTGTTCGAGAAGTTTTGTGAATCCCATTCAAGATAAATGCAAGGGAAACTACAGGTTTCCTCACCGTATGGAAAACAGAGAATAAAGCAAAAGGCATTATCTTGAAGTAAGCAACAGCGACACCTACCACCAACTTCTCAAAAGAAAAATAAAAACTAAACAAAACAGAAATAGAAAGGAAGACAGAAAACAGAGTCATATACCCTGGAATAGCAGAATAAAAATGAATGGCAACCTAGAATTCATCAGTGGAGGAAAATTTCCTTCAATAATAAAACTGAAACAAAGATATTTTCTTTATTTTTAATGTTTTTATATACTGTGGAGAGAGAGACAGAGAGAGAGAGAGAGAGAGAGAGAGAGAATCTGAAGCAGGCTCCAGGCTCTGGGCTGTCAGCACAGAGCCTGAAGCAGGGCTCAAATCTGTGAACCACAAGATCATGACCTGAGCTGAAGTTGGACGCTTAACGGACTGAGCCACCCAAGTGCCCAGAAACAAAGATATTTTCAAGTAAATAAAAATTGATAGAATTTTTCCCTCTTATGGACTGAATTTTATCTCCCTCAAATTTATATGTTGGAAACATATGACTGGTACCCTAGAATGGGACTGAATTTGGAGATGGGGCCTTTAAAGAGATAACTAAAATTAGATGAGGCACAAGAGTTGGACCCTATTCCAATATACATAGTATCCCCATAAGAATAGGGAGGGGCACCAGGGGTTTACATGCGTAGAAGAAAGGTCAAATAAGGACACAGAGGGAAAGGTAATCATCTGAAAGCCAAAGAAAGAGGTCCTAGGATAAACCAGATCTGCTAACACTTTGATCTTGAACTTCTGGTCTTCAGAACTGTGAGAAATAAATTTCTATTGTTGAAGTCACTTAGTTTGTGGTACTTTGTAATGGTAGCGCTAGCAGACTAATACACAAACCCACAATATTTTTCAGATATAAGGTATAAAATAAAGTTCTATGATATAACAAGAAAAAAAAGAATAACATAAATGCTTTCACAATCTACATGGCTATTGAATGAATAAACCAGTAATGAGAACTTATTGTGTGTTTAAAGCAGGTGCAGTATTAAAGCACATGATGAAGATGGCATATAGTAGGAAGGAATGAAACAAAATAACTATGTTCAAAGGATCTTGATTCATATAAAAAGGGGGAGTTACATAGCATCATGCTTTAATATTGTTTTATTGAGATATAATTGACCTGTGGTATTATATTCGTTTCAGGTATGCTATGTAATGATTCCATATCTGTATATGTTGCAAAATGATCACCACAATAAGTCCAGTTAACATCTGACACTGTACATATACATTTATTTTTTCTCATAAAGGAGAACTTTTAGAAACTATTCTCTTAGTTACTCTCAAATATGCAATATAGTATTATTAACTATAGTATGATTATATCATACTATTTATATAGTGGTTATAGTATTACTAACTATACATGCTGCACATTGCACCCCCATGACATATATAACTAGAAGACTGTACTTTTAGTCCCTTCACTCATTTTGTCCATCCCCTCCCCCAGCCTCTGGCAACCCCACATTGTGCTTTCATATGCTATTAAATATATTTTACTTTATCCGATGGATAAAATAAAGATTTTTTTAATATTTATGTATTTATTTTGAGAGAAAGAGCACGTGAGCTGGGGAGGGGGGGGAGAGAGAGAATCCCAAGCAGGCTTCACACTGTTAGCACAGAGCCTGATGTGGGGCTCGATCTCACAGAACCATGAAATCACAACCTGGGCCGAAATCAAGACTCAGACGCTTAACTGACTGAGCCACTTAGGCGCCCCCAACCTGTGGGTTTTGGACAGGAGAATGACGTGTCTGTTTCAATAAAACACTGACTACAATATAAGTGATTATTTTTTTCAGGAATATTTGTATACTAAAGAAAAGATGGAAAACAGGAAAATTGTGGCTATACCAAGGCATAAAATGATGGTAAATTCAGTTGTGCATAGTGGCAATGTGATTCAAAATAAATGAATAGACTTGGGAGACATTTATAAATTACACTTACAAAAGATAGGTTACTAGGATTTGATTTGTGAGGGAAAGAGGTGAGGGATTGTCAAATCTGCTTATGGTTTTCCAGTTTGGACAACTGGAATGATTTTGACAACATCCAGTAAGAAATGACACACAGCAAACCTTGGGTATATAATAATTTATCATAGACTTACTTAGGATATTTAGGGTCTACTTATGATGGTGGACACATCCACCCAAACCCTGAGACCAATGAAACTGACCCTTTATAAGGAAGGCTAACATTATTGTGTTTCATCAATGCTGTTGTTGTATAACTTTTGTTACTATTTCCAGCTCTTAACAAACCTGCTCTGTGAGAAACTATCTTTAGTTAACAGAAAATACAGTGACATAATATATCAAACCAATGTCATATCTAACTTCACTTTTTGTTATCAGAAGCTTCCTAGTAATTTTGGACTGCACTAAGGTGTTCCTTACCTTGAGTCCTTAAGTATTCCTGGAGAATTCCCAGAAGCTTAAGGGGGTATCATTTGTCCTACAAACTTTTATTGAAATGTGTATACCAAAAAATGGAGAAATCTTAACTGTACTTAAAAAACCATCAGTCATATCATTGAAAGGTGAAAGAGTAGGAGGCAGTAGCAATATAGGAAAACAAACCCTAAATGCACTACCTACTCAAGTAGAAGAGAGTTCTACTTCTTTGTCAATGAAGTCTCTCTTTGCAAAGTGGGGATGTAATATAACATAGGGTTTAGAGAAGCAAGTTTAGGGATTGGTGGCCTTTCAAAGGGGAGTGTTGGTTAATGTCAGCTATGGAGGTGTGGTTATTCAGATGAGACTGTTGATTGGTTGGCAGTGTATTCACCACAGTGAAGTTGTAACAAAATGACTCACTTTCAAAAGTATGGTGCTGTCACTTTTAGAAGTGTGTTATCAGGGGGTGGGGTTGGGGGTGGGGAGTGCCCTCAGTTGAACTTCTGACTTCGGCTCAGGTCATGATCTCATGGTTTGTGAGTTCTAGCCCTGAGTCGGGCTCTATGCTGACAGCTCAGAGCCTGGAGCCTGCTTCTGGATTCTCTCTCTCTCTCTCTCTCTCTCTCTCGGCCCCTTCCCCACTCACTCTCTGTCACTGTCTCTCTCTCTCAAAAATAAACATTAGAAGTGTGTTGTCTCGTCAAAGCACCCAATGATCACACTGAGGCTGGTCACCAATTAAATAAACAGGTTTAAAATGGAATCTGGTGGTTATTTGTAATCATGGCTACAAAATAACCAGTCTTTTCCTGAGAACATAAAAATGTAACAAAAATGTTTAATGTGATACGTAAAAAGCTGTCTCTAACCTACACAACTAAATGAGTTTGGGAGTCAGTATACACCCGTGAAACTATCACCACCACCAAGAGTCACAAGTGTTTTCCATAAGTAAGTACAGCTTCTCACATGCCAAAAAATAAGGTTCAATGTAAATATTACAAATGTAAAATATTAAAATAAAAGATGAATCGACTGAGGCTCCAGGGGTTTGAGGGCTTCTCAGAGACCACCATTGAGAAAGAGGCGAAACCAAGATTCACACCCAGTGTCCTCTGACTTTAAATGTACAGTTCACTGCATGTTCCCTTTAGTCCCTGAAGGGTGCACAGTGCATGCTGGGAGCTGGGGATGCTGAGATGAACACACCCAGCTCCTGGTCACTAGCAGTTCAGGCTGGACTGGGGTTATGTCCCTGGTATGTTTTTTGGGCCCCTGTTCCAGATTGGGCCAATAAACTTTTAAAATTTATTTTTGCTCAATAATTGTATAATGCTACATATATTTTTTAAAAATGTTTATTTACTTTGAGAGAGGAAGAGAGAGAAAGGGACACTTAATCTGAAGCAGGCTCCGGGCTCTGAGCCATCAGTATAGAGCCTGATGGAGGCCTTGAATGCACAAACTCTGAGATCGTGACCCGAGCCAAAGTCGGATGCTCAACTGACTGAGCCCAGCAACCCAGGCAACCCTCCACATACCTTTTAAGATTATCAATTCAATTTCTATCGGAAATTACTTTTTAAATGTATAAATTATGAAGATTGACTTGGGAAGAAATTAAAAAGCGGTTTTCCTACCAATGTTCTTGGTAAATCCCTTCACTTAAAGGGAAAACGAATTTTTATTTATTTTTGCTTAATAATTGTATAATGTTACATATCTTTTTTTTAATGTTTATTTACTTTGAGAGAGAGAGAGAGAGAGAGAGCACTCGTGTGCACCACACTAAATGAACTGAAGAAAGCTATACATGGAAACAGTCATTTAAAATGTGGTGTGGTGAGTACAGCAGTGGGGGCTGACTCAAAGTGTGTCACAGACATAAAAGGTCTGCAGTGTAGGCATAAAAAAAAACCTCTTGCGTTGCCTGTGCTAAAATGATTGAGTCCATAGATATCAAATGCTGAGTGTTATCCATTTCAAAACATATGTTAATAATTTAAAAATAATTAAGTGTATGCAAACTAGGAAAAAACATACAAAAGCTGCTTATTTTACAAATATTGAGAACTTATGCAAATTATTGTATTTTATTTTTAAAAGATCTTCATCACTCTGTATAGCATGCAAATAAAATATCCCGTCATTTTAAAACGCTTCTAGTGAATTTTGTAAATTTTACAGTATTTAAAAATTATTTTCTCCAAGGAAGCCCTTTTCAAATAAAAAGGAAAGTCTAGAGTTAAACTAAAAGGTAAAATGGATTAAAATGGGAAATAGTTGTGTGGATTCTAAGAAGCATAAGTTTTGTTTTTGTTTTGTTTTGTTTTGTTTTTTTTAATATGGAATTTATGGTCAAATTGGTTTCCATACAACACCCAGTGCTCATCCCAACAGGTGCCCTCCTCAATGCCCATCACCCACTTTCCCCTCCCTCCCACCCCCCATCAGCCCTCAGTTTATTCTCAGTTTTTGAGAGTCTCTTATGTTTGCCTCCCTCCTTCTCTAACTTTTTTTTCCCCTTCCCCTCCCCCATGGTGGAACTGGAGAGTGTTATGCTAAGCGAAATAAGTCATACAGAGAAAAACAGATGCCATATGTTTTCACTCTTATGTGGATCCTGGAAACTTGGCGGAGGACCATGAGGAGATTAAGAAGCATATGTGAAAAGAAGAAAACGTGATTGGTAAAAGAGTGAATCTCAGGTAGAATTAGTAAGACTTTACCAATGATAACTTTTTTTTAATGTTTATTTATTTTGAGAAAGAGAGAGAGGGTATGAGCAGGGTAGAGGCAAAGAAGAGGGAGAGAGAATCCCAAGAAGGCTCCATGCTGTCAGTAAGGAGCTCACAAATGGTGAGATCCTGACCTGAGCCAAAAGCAAGAGTTGGATGCTTAACCTACTGAGTCACCCAGGTGCCCCTCCTTTGAATTTTATTCATATCTGTTTTAATTTTCACATTTGAAAAAAATATAAATGCTTTGTACAACTGTTCATCTATCTTTACATTTTGTTTTGTTTTTGATGATTTTGGTTGCATTTTTCTTCCTTGCATGTCTAAATATACATGATGGAATGGTAAACATTGTACCTTTAAAGTTTAAAGACTACTTTAGCTTTTCTCAATCACATGGCCTTCACAGATCACAGGAATCAAACAGAGATTGAGATGATTCAAAGTTAAATCTTTGTTCCTGTGAAGGCTATTTCTGATTCGTGTTTACTTGTACATTATAGACCTTCTGGGTTCCAACCAAGAGCTGGGGAATTTTACATTGGCCTCTTCTCCTTAGCACTTGCTTATCTCCTTTCTTTCTCCCTTTATATTTATTAACCATCGAAAAGGCCTGCAAAGCTTCTCAGTCTCTCAATCTTATTAACCCCCTCATGCTGGGAAGCCTGGGCGGCTCCATTGGTTAAGCGTACGATTTGGGCTCAGGTCAGGATCTCTGGGTTGGTGGGTGTGAGTCCTGTGTCAGGCTCTGTGCTGACACCTCAGAGCCTGGAGCCTGCTTTAGATTCTGTGTCTCCCTCTCTCTTCCCTTCTCCTGCTCACTTTGTCGGTCTCTCTCTCAAAAATAAACATTAAAAAAAAATCCCCCCTGTTACACAATATCTAATAGCTAATAAACACATAATAATAAGGAAGTTTCCTCCTTCATCTACAACTGTTTGCAGTTATAAGAGTAAACAATTTAATTTCTAAGATTATAACAAAATTAAATGTTTTAAATTTATACATAAAATATCATTATGGGTGTAATATACAGCAAATACATATATACACCTCCATAAAGAGCCAATATAGCAAAGTAAGAAAAAGGAATATAACATTTTCATGAAAAAGGAAATTACAACTTCAGTGAAATCAGTGAAAAGCTAATAATGTTAGCTCATTTTCATTTGTCATTTAAGCAAAGGACTCTTATCTTTGAAATGGACCTGTCATCTTTCTTTGTTATCTCTTCTATTCATTGCATTTTATTACTGACTTTCCCTTCAAGTTAGATTTAACAACACAAGTATTTTCCAATCTTAAATTATAATTATTTTATTCATTAACACAATGAGCCAGTAGCTGCACTACTCCTGTAATAGTTTTACTTTTCTTCTTATTATTGCATCCTTCTTAGAATATATGCAAATGTGTTTATGTTTTATAGGTATTTGTGAATTTGGATATATATATATATATGTATATATATATATATATATATATATATATGTTTTCTATCTTTGAGTCATCTATTTACATTGTAATTATGTTAGCCGCTATTTATTAATGTTCATTGAGGCTTCGAGATTAAACATAATGCACTCTTTTATAAATACTCTCTGTTTACCTTAAGGTAATGTTAACTAAAACTTACAGAGAGCCTAAATAATAAAGAAAACAAGTATTCCGTATTTTTCCCTGATATTTATTTATTAATATTAAGTTGCAGCATATTTTTAAAGTATCTCACTGCACTTTAAATTATTTAAATTTGGGGAGATATCCTTCTAACATATATATTCAGAAGGTTATATGTCTTTGTCTTACTTTGAGGTTATGCCTACCCACATTTTGTCAGATATGTGCATTGCAAATATCACCTCTCAGTTGTGGCTTGTCTTTTAATTCTCTCACCCTCTTTTTAAAGTATGTTTCTTTTGAGAGAGAGAGTATGTGAGCAGGGGAGGGACAGAGAGAGAGGGAGAAAGAGAATCTCAGGCAGGCTCTGTGCTGTCAGCACAGAACTCAGCATGGGGCTCTATCCCATGAACTGCGAGATCAAGGACTGAGCCAAAATCAAGAGTTGGACACTTAACCGGCTGAGCCACCCAGGCACCCCATCTTTTAATTCTCTTCAAGGTTCTTTTGCTGAAACAACTTTTAATTTTAATTATATCCAAATATTCCAATATTTTCTTTAAGGTTTAATCTTTTCTGTGTGCTATTTGATAAATCTCTTTACCCCAAAGATGTGAAGATATTTTCCTATGTTTTCCTCTAGAAGCTTTATATGTTAGCTTCCATATTTAAGTTTATGATATACCTGAACATTTTTTATGGTATGAGCTAGTGTTCAAAGTTTACCTTTTGTCTAATATGAATATTAAATTTCTTCAGTACCACTTATGAAAAAACAAGTGATGCTTTCTCTTTTCTTTTCATATTTCATATAAGCATATAGGGGTGAGTCTGTTTCTGGACTTCCTCCTCCATTATTGTCTATTATTTTGTCTAATATTACACTTAATTTTTGTAGCATTATAGAAAGCCTTGATATATGGTAATGTATGGTCTCAAATTTTAAATTAACTTGGCTCTTCTAATTCTTTAGAATCTGTTTGAAAATTCCACAAAAAATTAAAGTACAACCTGATAAGTTGTTTTTTAAAAAGAAAACTCTCTGTGTCATATAACATGTGGAGAATATAGAGAATGTACACAGAACTGTGCACATTTATGAAGTCAATATTTGAATTATTTCATTTAGAAATACAATGAATAAATTAAAGACTTAGTATAACTCAAAGGAAAGGATAATGACAATATTATACAAGGAGGAACAGCAAAGGCAAAAAAGCAAATTAATTGGAAAAGACAGTAACCCATAGATATTAACGCAAAAACTTTGAGAAAAAAATAAATAGGTAAATATTTAGAAAATGTAATCATAAAGCTATTAAAACAAACTTCCATTAAGATAAAGGCATATATAGGGGCGCCTGGGTGGCTTAGTCAGTTGAGCGTCCGACTTCAGCTCAGGGCATGATCTCCTGGTTTGTGAGTTCGAGCCCCACGTTGGGCTCTGTGCTGACAGCTCAGAGCCTGGAACCTGCTTCAGATTCTGTGTCTCCCTCTCTCTCTGCCCCCCTTCCCTGCTCACACCTTGTATCTTTGTCTCTCTCTCTCAAAAATAAACATAAAGTAAATATAAGGGCATATATATATGTACAGAGGCTACCCACAACATACAATGGAATTCAAAGTATATTAATACAATACAGATTTGAAAATAATATTTCCCTTTGTGTGATGACTAAGGTTTCAGAATAAATAAAGTCACAAAGCAAGAATAATGGTAATAGGTTAAAGAAGTAAACAAAGAAGGTAGAAAAGGTTATTTTCTATTCTAGAAAACTTTGAGGATCATCAAATATATTATCAAGATATGAGAACTATTTCCTTTTATGCTATAAAGATGGAATTTAAATTCAAATAGTGCCATTTTAATATTTTTTTTATTCTTTTTCATTGTGTTGCTATCTTAAGATTAACTGTGGGGCATCTGGGTGGCTCAGTCAGTTAACCTCTGACTCCTGATTTTGGCTCTGGTCATGATCTCACTGTTTATGGGTTTGTTCCCCTCCCCTCCTCCCCCCCAACAGTGGCCAGGCTCCCTGATGATGGTGAGGAGCCTGCTTGGGATTCTCTCTCTTCCCTCTATGCTTTGCCCCACACACTCTCTCACTCTCCTCTCTCTTTTAAAATAAATAAATAAACTTAAAAAAGAATAACTGTGATATTGCAAGTTTAGGGAAACTAAGATTAAAATTTGATATTTCTCATTTAAATTGGTGAACTATTCAGCATTCTAAAAAAACAAAAAAATTTAACTAAACGTTGTAGAAGAGCCCGGGGTCTATAGTAAAATGTTATAATGTCTACAATGGAACGAATCATTTAAATAAAGATATATTTTAAATGGAAGTTAGGTATTAACATTAAAGCTTTTAAAAACTTATTTCAAGTACTAGAGCTAACCAGACGTACACGGAAATACATGTTTGTACAAGCAGTAAAAGAACATAATAAATATTCATTACCAGAAAGTGTTGAGGCATCATTCTGTACTTCTATTATGCTTATTCAATCTCACCTTGCTTCTAATTATTCTTCATTTAACCACTTGTGTCTCAAAGGTTTTCTGACATAAACAAAAAATGCAGTTTGAAGCAAAATCTGAATGCTTGGATGCCTTCAAATTCATACACCTGGACATACTTTCACAATTCATAGAAGCACTTTTGTGAATTACCACTGCATCAGTGAAATGAGGTGAAAAACTAATATTGCTTTTTTACTTTAGGCATAATCTTCAAGGAAACATTAGGAGCTCGAAAATGAAGTTCTTTAATTCTTCATTTGTCATATTCTTCCATTTCTTCAAGTAATAGTCTGCCATTTTCTATATAAACATAACATATCCACCTTCCTGGATATTCTAAGAGTAGAATCCAAACTATATCTGTGAAAGCACCATTATATGAAATTGTAAATTACAGCAGCTCACAGCAGTTTTCTTTGCTTACTTAAAAATCGAATAGTACAAACTTTAATTATCCATAGAATACTGTCACATGTAAAAGAGCTCATTATTTCAAATCACTTTTTCTCCAAACAAACTATGGCAGAATAAAATCATGCTCCAAGGCTTTAGGAGAAATGTAGGTCTATATTAAATATATAAGTTTAGAGGCTTTTAACAGCTTAGGAGAGAAACAAACAAACAAAAAAATAAGCCTACCTTGACCCATCTCTGTCCTGCTTTTTACTTCTTCAGGGTATTTCCTCAACTTTCTAATCTTTCTCCACACTTCCCATGATACCCCAAATCCATAGCTTTTTCTTTAACTTAAAAATTGAGTTATGGAAACATGGCTTGTCCCCACCCCCCCGCCCCCATTGGTATAATAGGAATTGTTTATTTTAGTATCCTGACTAAATTTCCACATTTTCCTAGAAAGGCCATGGTTCCTAAAATTTGGAATCATCACTCCTAGAGGAAAGAAGTAAGTTGAATAATTTGCTTAGTGACTATATTGATAATAGTGGAGAAAGATATAAAAAGAGTTGTTGAATCCATAGGAAAAATTACTTTTATCATTCAATTCCTGTTATATACAGATGACAGGAAAAGGAATTTCGCTACGTAACCTACTAGTTATTTTTTTTAGGTTTTTGTTTAAATTCTGGTTAGTTAACATACAGTATGATATTATTTTTCAGGTGTACAATTTAGTGGTCCTACACTGCCATACATCACCTGGTGGTCATCACGACAAGTGCCCTCTTTAATCCTCATCACCTGTTTTACCCATCCCTTCCCCACCCACCTCCCCTCTGGTAACCATGAGTTTGTTCTATAGCTGAGAGTCTGTTTCCTGGTTTGCCTCTCTCTTTTTTTCCCTTTGTTCATTTGTTTTATTTCCTAAATTCCACATATGAGTGAAGTCATATGGTATTTGTTTTTCTCTGACTGACTTATTTCACTTACCATAATATTCTCTAGTTCCATCTATGTTGTCGCAAATGGCAAGATTTCATTCTTTCCTATGGCTGAGTAGTGATTTATTTTTCATGAAGATTTCAAGCAAAATTTCCAAACAGTACATTTTCCCACAAAATAAGGCAAGGAAAGGTACTGGGAGTTTTCAGTATATAAATATGCTTGCATATATCATTGTACCTAGAATTATTGAATAAATATTTTAAGAACTTTAAGAAAAAGACAAAATAAGTTTCACTTACTAAAACCAGATGTATTGGAGACTTAAAATATGATGAATTTGTTTTGGAAGTACTCGTGTGAAAGGGGGAAAGATTTCATTAAAATATAGAAGATGCAAACATTATGGTCAAAACCTTACAAATCTCATGGATTTTCAATCTCCTCATGGAATAAATGAGGAGAACAAAAGTTGTTGACATAGCTTGATGAGTTGATTTATTTAATGCTGGCTTTGAAGGACTCCCTGATGCAAGCTGTTTGGAAATTTTGCTAAATTTCTAATTTCTGAACTCTCATTTGAATTAAACTATCTACCGATAGCTGGCTCCTTACATGTGGAGACATATCATGGTAACTGAATTAAGTATATGGAAAACACATTTGAACCAAGCAGGTTATTAAGTTTGCTGTGATAAAGAGGAGGTGAAATTTCCAGCAACTGAGAAGAAACCCTGATATATTAAAATAAACTGATATTTTAATAGCTAACCTCATCCCTTTATAGCTATGCTCACTAATTCTCTCTATATTTTATCTTATTGTATTCACTGGAAACAATAAATGGTTATGACATGGATCTACTTTCTTAGTGGAAGATACTGGAAACGGCATAATTATTTGCTTGGTAGATGGTAAAGAAAAAATTATCCTGCCAATGTGAAGCTTTCCTTCTTATTTGTACTGTTTAAACTTGCTCTAAGAATTCAGACAAGTGTCCTCGAATCATCAATGCATTTCTCATTAACCTAACTGGTGCTCCTATCTCTCAGTTCCTTCACCATCTGGCATAGTTTTTCAAGGTGACTCATTACTGTATAAATTTTATTCAAGCAACACTTGAGATGACGCAATGCTTTTCTAAGTCAGTATGCATTAATAAACAAAGTATATTTCTAAAATAAGTAATTCTCCAGAGGTCACCATATATTGTACCAGAATTCTGGCTAATTGATGTACTTAGCATACATTTTAAATTCACTTAAAACAGTTGTAACAAACACAGGAAACTGCTGCAGGCTTTAAAAAAAATTCATTTCACAGAGAATTAATTAAATCAATCAAGATAAACTTGAAGAATGGAAGGTAAATGAATAGAGGATCAAAAGACAAATATTCTCCTGAATATAAGCAAATATTTTTACTGTCAAAACTAAAAATGGATTTGTGACTAAAGAAACTGTAGGTTTGTTTTGACATTTGCAGAAACATGTTACAGTAATGGTCAAGGGAGGCAGCTTGGAAACTGACAGACTGATCTGGATAGACTACCACATAATTATGTTTAATGTGTATTGTTATTCTTTCCTTATACAGACAGTTCTGTAAGACAGGAATTAATCCAGGAATACTGTATTCTGAAGTCAAATGGTGATTTTATGATTCAAGTAAAACATAAAAAAATAAGTAGAATAAATAAATACCATATACTTGCTACTAAAAGAATGAACATTGAAAAGATATCAGAAAAGGCATACTTTAGATCTGGTCCAGCTACTCTCTGTAATGTAGTTTAAATCTAAATATATTCCAACATTAAGTATCTTGATGCCATCAATGTACTCAATAAATGTAATTTTAACTTAATGTCAACTTGGATTAGCTGATAACATAATAAAATCATGATGATATCTTTCAAAGAACTTTTAATGTGTCAGATACTATTTTATTTTGTGTACATTAATATGTTTAATTCTCACAACCTACTGAGAAAGTTACTATACTATTTTTTTATCAATGAGGAAAGTGAGACTTAGATTTAAATAATTTTCCCAACTTGACTACAGTTATGTTTTAGTCCAAAATAAAAATGAAAGCTCTACTTTAATTGTGTTTAAACCTGTGCACAGGTAATATTATTTATCATCTATATGTCTTTCTGTCAACTTCATATCTTACAATATCAAAACTGGAAAATATCCTGACCCTGTAAGTCATTTAATCCATTCTCCAAATTAAAAAGAAATTTAATATTTCTAAGTGTTATATTGCCTACAAATGGAATGTTTTATGGCTGACATTCAAGCTTCAGTGCATCAATCATCTGACAAGTGCCATTTTGTAAAGAAAAAAATGCATTTAAAAAATAAACTTGGAATGAAAAGAATGACTTCCTTATGTCGACTCATCACAATATTGGAAGTCAAAACACTGGCCCTGGCTCTGCCACTAAGAGTCTCAAAAATGCCTATTATCAAAATATCTGATATTCTAGGTCTCATTCATCTATACTTTTCTTTTAGAAAAGATAGATAGACTATATCTATTTTTTTTTATGTTTATTCATTTTTGAAAGAGAGAGAGAGACAGGGTGTGAGCAGGGGAGGGGCAGAGAGAGGAGGAGTCACAGATTCGGAAGCAGGCTCCAGGCTCTGAGCTGTCAGCACAGAGGCTGACACAGGGCTTGAACTCAAGAGCAGTGAGATTATGACCTGAGCTGAAGTCGGACACTTAACCAACTGAGCCACCCAGGCACTTTTCATTCATCTATACTTCCATTCCAAAAGTATTTAATAAGGACTTATGATGTGCCAGACACAGAGACAGAACTGGGAATAGAGTGAATATATCAAGGCCATCAAATCTACAGATGACATTTATAGGCAGTGGACAGTTTGGGATAATTTAGAAAGTGAATGAAGAAATAACATAATAATACCAGAGGTATGAGATCCATAAAATGAGGAAGGATAAGCAAAGGAGACTGAGAAGCAGCTGCCAGTGTCATAGAAACAAAGTGGATGAATAATGGTGTCATAGTCCAGGGAATTAAGTGTTTCTAGAAGGAGTAGAAGTGATAGCAGAGTGTGAAATAATTTGACTAAGTCAACTTAGATATGAACTGATGATTGACCACTGGATTTGGATGAGTGGAGGGGATGATGGCATGTGATATTTCTTTGGAGTGAGAAAAGCAAAGCTGATTGGAGTTGGTTAGAAAGAGAATGGAGAGGAATTCAGACAATAGGTACAGTTACCCTTTCAATGGGTTTTGCTGAAAAGCATGACAGATAAATCAGGCACTAGATAGAGGAAGAGGCAGGGTAAATAGTATTTTATATATTTATGTGGTTTTTTAATTTTGCTTTTATGCTAGGAGAAACAATAATATGTTTCTATGCAAGTGAGAATGACCAAGTAGCAAGAATATTGATGATGGAAAAGGAAGACAAGGAAAATGCAGTTTTCTTCATAGCTCTTCTACTTTGACAATGGAATAAGAAATAACCGTGGATGTATATCTGCAAGAAGATGCTGTAGTTACATAGGACAGAGAATAATTTAAATGGTTTTCTAGAGTAACGGAAGAGTGAATGGAGTAGGAAAAAGGGTGGGATCGTCAGACACCCTTGAATTCTGTGGTCAGGAGGTTAAAATAAGATCACTCAACATAGTTATAAGTTCTTATCTTTTAAGTTCACTTTTTTAATGATGACTTAGAGCAGATAACTGAATTTAATAGCACCCTTTTTTTCAGCAAATAAAACAGAAGAGGAAGTGGGTAATTGTGTTGAGACTTTATGCACTAATGAGAGATTGAAATGAGTTATCATTGAATTTAAGTCAGGTACGTAAGGAAGACAGGTATGAGGTCTTGGAGAATAGAGAAAATAATGGTAGTATCAATAGATTGACTGGAAGATGGAATCAACATAGTAAACAGTGAGGAAGAATAAGCTGCTACTGGACTGACTGATTTAATGTCTGAGTGGTCGCTGAAGGAGAATTCTTAAAAACACATTGTGTCTAATTGGATATTGAAAACACAGTGTATGAGGTGCCTGGGTGGCTTGGTGGGTTGAGTGTCTAACTCTTGATTTTGGCTCAGGTCATGATCTCACAGTGGTGAGATCAAGTCCTGCTTTGGGCTCTATGTTGGGCGTGGAACCTACTTAAGATTCTCTCTCTCCCTCTCCTTCTGCCCCTGCACCATGCTTACTTGTACGTGCTCACTCACTTTCAAATAAAAATAAAAACAGAAAAGAAAGAAAAAAAGAGAAGAAAGGGAAACACAGTAGATGTGGATTTGAAAATTGTGACAGAATAGTGTTGGAGATACACAATGAACTGGGTGACCAAATTATCAGAGACTGAGGGGGAGTTGGACTGGGGAATCTATCAATAACTGGAGCAAAAAAAGTGACAATACTTGGCATAGATTACTGTCATGAACTTCCAAGTAGCTGAGGGTTTGGGTAAAGTAGAGTATACTGGTCTGTTTGCTATGATGAGAGAAAAAGAGTGTATTTAGCCCACCACCAGACCATACAGTATGGGTGCAAGAGAGATGACAGATGATTTTAAAGACCATGTGGGAAGCATGGGGTATATGTAGAATTAATATTATATACATACTACCATGCTAGGTATTGTGAGTACAGCTTAGGAACATATGGCATCTGATCTCAATGATTACAATTTACCTGACAAGAAATTATTTAAAATAAAATGAAAAGTTTAATGTGTCATAAGAATGTGTCAAAAAAAAAATGAATTAGACCACAGATCATTATGGGATGAATTTTAAATTTTTGGATGGATGTTAGAAGGCAGATGTATTACAAAACGTATTTCTTGATCCCAAATTAGCTGGGCTTGGTGAGCCAGTGAACTGTCCTGCCCTAAATACTTCCCCAGAGTCTCTGGTGGCACTCTTTATGCTACCCCTTAGGTAGATTCTTTGGTAATAGCACCCTGATTATAAATATGGTTCATCTGTTACATTGGAATCCCATAGTTGTCTTCCTAGTCCTTGTGTATTTAAGAAATTATCTGCTAGGGGCTCCTGGGTGGCTCAGTCAGTTGAGAGTCCAACTTCAGCTCAGATCATGATCTTGTGGTTCATGAGTTTGAGCCCCAAATTGGGCTCACTGCTATCAGCCTATCAGTGCAGAGCCCACTTCGGATCTTCTTTCCCTCTCTCTCTCTGCCCTCCCCAACTTATGCCCTCTCAAAAAATAAATAAGACATTAAATAAATTTTTTTTAAAAAAGGAAATTATCATGCTATTACAGTGGCAGATCAGTGCCTTGTCCCATGCTCTTAGTAAGGTTTCCTTGCTCTCTCAGATACCATTTCTGCTTTGATGCTACAAAAAAAGGGGCAATGGCAATTCAAATAACTAGTTAGAGGTGAGAAAAAATCAACTGCCAGAAATATAATAAGACCTTACTTATTTTTACAAAATTATATGGTGGGCACATTATATAAACACGACTAGTTCTTGCAACTACATTTAAAATAAGAAAATGAAAAAAATTCAAATTAAAAAATTAAAGGAACCATGTAATGATTTTTTTCAGTTGCAATTTATTTGACACCATAAAATGGAAAGTTTTGTTTTGTTGTTGTTGTTGTTTTAATTCAAAATGGCAATGTTAGTCCTTGATTTTTTGCAGGTTGTGATATGCAACAAAGCATGTTAGGAATGATAATAAACTTACTACGTTTGTTACAAATAGGGAACATGGTAAGATTCTTTTCCAATTAGCTCTATTATGGTTGTAAATTATAAAATAGAACTGTTGGGGCGCCTGGATGGCTCGGTCGGTTAAGCGTCCGACTTTGGCTCAGGTCATGATCTCATGGTCCGTGGGTTCGAGCCCCGCGTCGGGCTCTGTGCTGACAGCTCAGAGCCTGGAGCCTGTTTCAGATTCTGTGGCTCCCTCTCTCTGTGACCCTCCCCCATTCATGCTCTGTCTCTCTCTGTCTCAAAAACAAATAAACGTTAAAAAAAATTAAAAAAAAATAGAACTGTTATATTGTAATTTATTTCTAATAGTTCTATTTTATATATAACATTAGAGAAATTATGTTAAATAAAGCATTTTTTATTTTTCAGGGTTAATATCAATAACTGTTTTAAGTGAAAATTTTTAGGGGAATGTAAGGATTAAATAATAATGACATCATTAAGAATAATTCTATCTTCAGAAGTTTTTGAAAATTATCTACTGGGAGGTCAAAAGATTGTAAGATTCACGAGGACAAGGAAATATGTCTGTGTTGTTCACTACTGTATTCTTAGAACCTAGAAGAGTTCCTGGGAAATGTAGCCACTTAGTAAATAGTTTGAGTGTATTAACAAATATATCTTTTATATCTGTGAAAGAAAATCTCTTTCTATTAATACCACCCAAAGTTGCCTTGCTAGGAAGCTTTGAGTAAACATCTTAAGGCTGATTGAATGAAAGGGTAATGTTTAAAATAATAATAATAAAATAAAAATATTTTAATATTTGAAACTAATTTGAGTAAAATTTTTGAAATCCATGCTCACTTGGTTTTGTTTGTTTTTAGAAATATAAAATGCTGTGTATTCACCCTTGAAAAAAAGATGTGCTTGAAAAGAGTAAATCATAATCCACTATCTAAGGATGTAAATGCATCATTCTAAAGAATTTACATTTGGAAATATAGATTGGTGAAAGTGGCTGTACTCATTTGAAAGTATGATCATCTGATTGTAGAATCATGGGCTATATAGGGTTCATCTTCATAGTGCTACAGTAGACCAGCCCAAGTAAATGGCAATCTATTCTAAAAACCCCTAGGGACACATACCTGTCCACTCCCGAATCAAAAACCAATGAAAAGGTTGGAATATAGGAAGAATTTCTCCCCTTTATTTCATTCCTATACCCATATACTCGAGCTGAGGGGGCCAGGTGAGAAACATTATCCTTAGTAATCATTTTGATGCATGATTGAGTTTATTTTTAGCTATCTCTTATGAACAGTAGTGCTTCTTTAACGTTTACATGTATCCCATTGTTCTATATGTGTCTGATTTTATTGTTTCCAATGAGGTTTATTTTGTTGTTTTGTGGGGATTTTTCTTCGGTTTTGAATTTTTCTGCTGCCATTGCTTCCCTTTTGTGGTGTTCATGTGTGTCTGTGTGTTTGCGCATGTGTCTAGGGAGTATGCTAGAGACAAATTTCAGAGCTCTGAATCCTGATGCTTCTGTTACAACAGTGAGAATATCCAGAGCTGACCTCAGTCTAACGGAGTGTGGGAAATTTACTTGACATAAATTAAAACTCGTTAAGGAAATAGGAAGAGAAACAAGTTAACACAGTTTCTAATAGTCCCACAAGGTGTTACAGTTCATCTGACAAGATTATCAGGCTATTTCATTAATATAAATCATTATGCTCTGTCTTAACATTCTTCAAAGTAAGACTATTTACTCTCACTCAGAAAAGAAGTCACATTGCCATCAGTGATAATTGCCATCGTTAAAACAATACCTTAGTAGAACACTAATTCGGGGCTCTTAGAGTTCTTTCATAGGAAGCATTACATAATGAGTAGATGTTACACTTACTTTAACAGAACACCTAATAATAATGAACCACTGGAGAGCCTCCCATTGGGAAATGGCTCACTAAGCACTACAGAATTCCACACAAAGTAGTTTTAAAGCATATAGTATAGTCCTAACGATTCCAACTTGTTTAGTGATTTGTGTTTTAATAAAGAACAAATACACCATACTTATGTTTTGAGGTGGGAAAGGAAATCATCATCAACTGTTTTGTTTTAAATTATACTCCTTGATCAGGGAGAAAGTGTGTTAAATATATCTATCTTACCTGGTAGACTTAAAGGTTATTGGCTAATTGATTTTAAAATATTGATGCAGCTGTGTAGAAATAATGATGATAAAAATACAGTAAGTTTGAAGGTTTTAAATATCGTGAACATGCCTATTATTTGCACAAAATAATCTCTTAGATCAGTATTTCTCTCCCTTGGCTGCCCTTTTGTATCACTTGGGAGCTTTTAAAAACCCAGATGCCCTGGACGCAACGCAGTCCAATTAAATCAGTATCTCGACGGGTAGGACCCAGGCATCAGTAATTTATAAAGCTTCCCAGATGACTGTAGTATTTAGACAAGGATGAAAACCACTGAGAATGATCTGAATATGTGACAAGGCTTCACTCGAACTTGGAAAATTTCTCAGCCAAACAGATGAAGATGTGAGTTAATTCAAAACATGAATTTTAGTATTGAAATACAAACAAAAATGTTTTTATTTAAGGAAATGTACCATGATTTGAATTATTATTCCAAGTTACTGATTTTGAAGAATTGCAACCAATACTTTCCCACTTTTTTGTGTGCTTTTTCCATTAGAAAAAATTTAGTGTCATCCAAATTTGTTTTATTTAACCCTTAATTCAGATAAAGAGATGTTTTACTAAAATAAAATTAGGCTTGCTTTATTTGTCCTCAACATGCAAGGTGCGCTGGAGATTTTAGATACAGATATAGATGATATAGATATAGATATAGATATAGATATAGATATAGATATAAATAGATACAGATATAGATATCTTGCTATCAGAGATTGTGTGTATATATATATATATGTGTGTATATATATATATATATGTGTATATATATATATATAATTATTATTTTCCAGTGAGGGAAAACACTATAATTTAATTTTATTGTAAGAAGTATCAGTTTAGGGGTGCCTGAGTGGCTCCATTGATTAAAGGTATGACTCTTGATATTGGCTGAGGTCATGATCTCACGTTTCGTGGGATCAAGCCCTGATTCAGGCTCTGTGCTGACAGTGTGAAGCCTGCTTGGGATTCTCTCTCTTTGCCACTCCCCTGCTCGTGCTTGCACACACACTCCCTCTTTCTCTCTCTCTCAAAATAAATAATTAAACTTTATTTAAGAAAAAAAGTATCAGTTTCGAAGTGTGTCCAAATAGCTATAGTGGTATAGTAATTTTTTGAGAAAATAAAATATACAGAGAGAGAAGAAAATGATATTTTCCATATGTATATTGTCTCAGAATATAATTTTACTTTATATCCTTTAAAACAAGCATTTTTTTCCCATTTTAATTTGAGGTAAGTAAGCCTAAATATTATCTTGTCGAAGATTTTATGCTTAACTTGAGTTGGTAGTGCATTTAAGCTTTTTCTAGTTTCAATACCTAGGCTCATTTGTTGGCTAGATTACGTTGACTGAAATCCCTTAAGATAAATAACTTCAGTTATTTAACAATGTTCATTTGTTTTCAGGAAAATCTTTGAAAGCATAAGATTTAAGAAAAAATATGTTTACTTAAATATACCCCCACCAGAATATAAATCTTATAAAAATTCCTATTAAGTGCATTGTATTTTATTTTAACTTCTAATTCAGAAGACATTGTGTGTGTGTGTGTGTGTGTGTGTGTGTGAAGATTTCACAATCTTTCTTAGGCACTAAATGTATCAGATATGCTTATGAAAATGATAGAGCAAATTTTCTATATGTACACATTTTTAGCCATTAAAATATCTATTTTTATTAGTATATAGGTGTGTTCTATACGTTTTATAAATGACCTCATGGTAATATTTACTGTGATAATTTTTTAAGTTTTAATGTTTATTTATTTTTGGGAGAGAGACAGAGAGAGAGAGAGAGAGACAGAGCGTGAGCGGGGGAGGGCAGAGAGAGAGGGAGACACAGAATCCGAAGCAGGCTCCTGGCTGTGAGCTGTCAGCACAGGGCCGATGCGGGGCTGGAACTCATGAAGTGCGAGATCACGACCTGAGCTGAAGTCAGATGATTAACCAACTGGGCCACCCAGGCATCCATGTGATAATTTTTTAACCCAACGTTTTCCGCTAACCAAGAGAATTACTTCTGTGTATTTTGTTCAAAAGGCCAATAAAACCAATATTATTGTAATTTTAATTATAAGTCACATGATTGCAAGGTTCTCATTGTTATTCTATATTTTAAATTAAATTAAACATGTACTTTATCATACATCAATTTGTATATAAAAATAGATAACAATGCTTTGCATAGTGATGGAAAGGAATATTACTAACCTTCATATTCTCAGTCTCTGCAGCTGTCTAGTCAGATATTTTAGTGCTATAGGATTAAGTAAAATTATAAAATAACTAAACTATTGTATATTTCATCTATTAATTACAGCTATAACCTGTTTATTTTATCAACAATGAAATGTTTCTCATTCTAAAGTGCATTTTGACACCTGGTGCTCTTTGAAATAATTATTATAGCTATAAATTGAATATAAATGATCACTTAGATTATAGCAAAAAAAATGTGGTCAGAATTAAATCATGCCTTATTTTAAACCAAATTCCTTTCAGTGTTTGGTTATCTCTTTTTTCAACATTATATACAAATAATCAAATGGGAGGTGCCTGGGTGGCTCAATTGGATAAGCTTCCAACTGGATCTCAGCACAGGTCTGGATCTCAGGGTCGTGAGTTCAAGACCCGTGATGGGCTCAGTGTTGGGTGTGGAGACTACTTCAAACAAACAAACAAACAAATGGTATTGAAAATATAAAACAAAGCAGCACCTTTTAAAGCACAAGTGAAAAAATACTCAATTATATTGGCGACTTTCGTATTTGCCAGGTTATTTGAACACAACAAGAATACCTCTTAAATACTTAGACTTATAATCTGTTATCTAGAGTATAATGGTAGTGCAGTCATATCACAAATGTTATTAGGAGCCCCTAAGGACACTGTGGGTGTAGTGGAACAAACAAGAAACGATGTTTCCTTATAACCTTGCTCCAAAGGATATATGCCTTTTGTTAGTTGCTGCAGCAGGAGATACACTATGATTATGACTCTCCTGAAAGAGTCCAGGGTGCTGCATAGAGAGCTTTCCAACATTTTGTAATGTGGTAATGAAAGTAAAAAGGTAGCTTAAAAATAGAAGGTTAAGTTGTGTTTTAGGGAAAGACCATCACGTGCAGTGTTTCCCCCCCAACTAGGTGGCTGCTTAAGAGAGGCCTTCACTAATTATCAGGGAAATGCAGATCAAAACCACAACGAGACATCACCTCACACCTATTAAAATGGCTATAATCAAAAAGGAAAGAGACAAAAGTGCAGGTTAAGATGTCAAGGAAAAGAGACTTGTATACCGTAGTGGGAATTCAAAGTGGCATATGGAAAACTATATGCAGGTTGCATAAAAAATTAAAAGTATAACTTCCTTATGATCCACTAATCCTATTTCTGGGTATATACACAATGGAATATTTATTCAGACATAAAAAGAAGGAAAATCCTACTGTTTGGGAAAACATGGATGGACTCTGAGGGCATTATGATAAGTAAAATGAGTCAGAGAAAGACCAATACTGTATGATCTCACTTATTTGTGAAAGCAAAAACAAAAAAAACAAAAAAAAACAAACTTAACTCAGAAACAGGGTGTAGTTTGGTTGTTGACAGGGGCAAGGGGATGTGAGGGGGAAAATGGATGAAAGTGGTCAAAGAGTACAAACTCCCAGCTGTAAAATGAATAAGTTCTGAGGATATGATTTACAGCATGATGACCATAGTTAACAATGCTGTATTGTATACTGTATACTTGAAAGTTGCTAAGAGAATAGATCTTAAAAGTTCTCACTATACACACAAATTGGTAACACTGTGAGGTTAAGGATGTGTTATATGTTATGGACAAACTAACTTTATTGGGGTAATTATTTCACTATGTATATAATACATATGCATATAATATGCCTTTAGATTATATATATATATATATATATATATATATAAACTCATCACATTGTACAAACACAAATTATTTATTGAGGAACCTAACTTTAAGAAAAGTATTTACTATGAGAACCAGCAAATCAAATAAATGGATAAAATAAATATTACCAGATATGCAATAATTTCTAATAATTTGTTGGTTTTTTGTGTGTGTGTGTGTCTCAAGAAATGCTTTGAAAGAGGGCTAAACCGGGGCACCTGGGTGGCTCAGTCACTTAAGCATCCAACTCTTGGTTTTGGTTCAGGTCATGATCTCACGGTTTGTGAGTCTAAGCCCTATGTCGGGCTCTACGTTAATAACACAGAACCTGCTTGGGATTCTCTCTTCCCCTCCTCCTGCCTCTCTCTCTCTCTCTCTTTCCAAAAATAAATAATATTTTTTAAAAAGGGGGTCTGGACACTATAAGTAAAAAGCAATATGATTTGTAAAAGATACATAATTACCAGGGATTCAAAATGATTTGGATGTCAAGACCAATGATGCCACAATGCATCAAGAAGGCATGAACAGATCTACTACTCACACAATGGGACTTTCTGGTTTAGTGGTTAGGATGGGGGATCAGGGTAGGGATTCCTGTGAAAGAACCCAAGCATGAGTGTTTGCAAGTAGTCTGCCAGTTTTATCTGCTTGTCCAGATACAGTGCAAACACAGGTAGGGGGCTGTGAGGCCTGAAAGCTGTCAGTGATCACATATCAAATACAGAAAGGCTTGTATCTTACAAATAACATTCTAGGACCACAATGCAATTAAGCAAAAATAATTAAAGAAACCCAGGGGAAAAATAGCTTTGGAAATTAAAAACATTACTTCTGAACAAGCCAACATTAAAAAATAAAGAAAATCTAACAAAAGGAGGAAATTGCATGGATACCATTTTTTTATAAAGCTATAACAATTAAGCTATGATAATTAAGTCTGTGATTTTGGCAAAGACATAAACGCACTGACAAGTAGAATACTACAAAAACAAAATGAAACAGAAAAACCACAAAACAAAACTGAGGACACAACTAGAAGGTAGCCATCTACAAGCCAAGAAGAAATACTTTATGAAAAACCAATCCCGATGGCACCTTGATCTTGGACTCCCAGTCTTCAGAACTATGAAAAAATACATTTCTGCTGTTTAAGCCACCCAATTTTTGGTATTTTGTTATGGCAGGCCTAGCTGACAACTACACAGCATAGCAAAATAGTACTAAATATAAAATAACAATTTATTGTTTCTCACACGGTTCTTTTGAAAACCTTATGGCTCTTCTGTTTGTACTACCTGTAGTCAATTTTGTGGCCCTAATCATCTGACATCTAGGCTGGAAGTAGAGGTTTTCTCAGAGAGTCAACCTAGAAGAGCTTCACCATGTACCAGCCCTCAGTGTTGCATCACTCTGGTACTGGTTATTTGCAGACAAGGCGCAATGCTGCTCAGACCGCCTCAAATGCCCTGAGCACATCTCTAATCTCAAATCTATGCATTTATCTTGAGTGGAAGGGTGTTTCTATGTACCCTGGCAGAATCACTACACTAAACACTAGTCCTCACTAGCTTCTATATATACACTGTCTTCACTTCTAGGTGAGTCCTTCCCTGTGCTAGCCTGGCTCTTCATTTACTTTCTTTCTCATCCATTGTTTACAGTATAAACTTTTATAATATGGTTCCTTTAAGGAGAGGTTTTTCAAAACTTCACTGTTTAAAAAAAAAATGCCTGCTTTGAAAATTTAAATTCTGGACATTCAAGACTGCTCTTCTAAGATTTCTAGATCATATTTTGAGATGCTATAGCTAGCATTATTTTTTTTTTCATTATGTAATCTTGCCACCAAAATTTGAATGCCTCTAATTAAATAAGAAGAGGGTTGCTAAATCTGTCAGATTAAATTACATTATGCTGCTCTAGAAAACAGTCTAACAATCACAGAAGTTTATAAAAACAGTAGTTCCCGTTTTTAGTTCATTTCCATTTTGGGTCACTGGTTGGTCCTCTCAGTGTCATCTAAGTTATAGGGTAAATGACAGCAGCTTCCATCTTGAATACTTCTATACAATATAGCAGAGGAGAAGAGACATCTGCCCTTGATTCTTGAAGTTTCTGCCTCAAAGTAACTCACATCTTTTTACATTGCATTGCCACTGTGGTCACATGCTATTCCTGAGTTGAACAGTGAGAAATTGCAGTCTTTCCATACTGAAATGTGATGCAAGCAGGGAGAATGGAATGTTTCCAAATCCAACACAGTCACATCTATGGAAGGGCAGGTTAAACTATACTGCCACATTTTTTTTTTTTTGCTACTAATGTCTGTTACTAAATCTTGTATGAAATACTTGCCAAGAATGGTACACAATGTTTTACATCTATTATCTTAATGAATTCCCCCCATAATTCCATGAGAAATTTTCTGAGACACACTTATTTTAGTGATAGTTCTTGCATAAACCTAAACTTGTGATTCCTGGTTCTATGGTTTTGGGCAACTTACTCTAACACTTACATTTATGAAATATGAATGGCTATATGTTGCTTCATAATTATAATGCATTGCACATGTATAGTTTGTATATTAAACTAGTGGTCCTTCTAGTTTTCCACTTATAAAATCCATTCATAAAGCTATTTGGCAAATATGTACTGTGTCTAATATGTGGCAAAAAAATTTTTTCTAGGGCACAGTGAACCCGCTGAGCCACCCTAGCGCCCCATGACCTGTTTTAATCTTTGAATTTAGAGAAAGCCACACTGAGAACCCACTTTTGAACTGGAAACTCAAAAGGTGAGTGGAAAAGTTATTCCCCCAAAACACTCACAGTTAAAATGTATCACATTCTACACCATCCATGTAATCAGGCATTTGTGTCCTCTTTAACTCCATCATCACCCAGAGCACAGTTGTGCAGTAAGGAATGATCAAAGTTTTCTATTTACTGACAACTAAAGTACAACTATAGTTGTTTAGCACATTCGCAAGTATTATTTTGACTAAGCAATTTATCAAAAAGTATTGAGGTAAGCATGTATGAAATATGGTGAGCTTTGCAGAAAGAGTGTTAATTGCTTTGGAGTTCTAAATGTGATGACTTCCCTCCCACCTCCCAAACTTCTGTCCCTCCTATATAATTGTGGATGAACACAGGCAGTTCTAGAGAGCTTGCAGTCAATGATCTGGTGCACTCTGTGGCCTGTGGTAAAATTGCTCTTCATCAAGTCAGTTCCTTTTGAACTTGGCTTGCACGGTTGTCCTTGATTCATCTCAGCTGTCATTCTCAATATGGCACAAGCATTGTCCATCACAGTCAATATAGGGTTGTGAAATTTATTTTTCTTTATATAGCAAAAATAGATGTAATAAGTGATATAAATTATTATTGTCCCTATATGATCTAGACATTTGAGTGTGTGAACAAACCTTAAATAACATATCAGGCTATTTGTCCACATAAGCAGCTGCACATATACCTTGTTCTCCTCTAAATTAAAGTTTGGTTTTTCTTTTGGAATTCCATAATGTGTATTTTATTATAAGCATTATGCAATTATCATATAGTATCAACTATGTAAGAAGCATTTCTCCTCACAAGGTTTAGGATTTCAGTATTGACTGTAGACAAATTTTAATTTTAAGAAAGTTCCTTACTCAAGTGATGAATAACAGTATATTGCAGATAAATCCTTGGGAAACTAATTTAAAAATACAAAGGCGGGGAACTTGAAAAGGCACAGGTTATCTACAAATATTTATTTATTTGTCATAGGAAAATATTCTACTCACAATTTCATAATAATAAATATTAAACCAAAAATTTCAACAACTCATGAATGTTTCTACATCAAAAGGAGTCTCTAATTTTTAATTGTCCCTATAGTGCCTCAGCAATTAACCTGATAATAAAATATACAAGTTAAACAATAGGGTGTGTGTGTGTGTGTGTGTGTGTGCACGTGTTAAACTAAATAGAATTACTAGTGACAAAATTATCATTTTTGGCAAATGATTGCTGACTACAAGAAACACTTCATGGGGTGTCTAGGTGGCTCAGTCGGTTAAGCGGCCAACTTCAGCCCACGTCATGATCTGCAGTTTGTGAGTTCGAGCCCCTCATCAGCTGTGTGCTGACAGCTCAGAGCCTGGAGCCTGCTTTGGATTCTGTGTCTCCCTCGCTCTGCTCCTCCCCCGCTCATGCGCTTTCACGTGTCTCTCTCTCTCTCTCTCTCTCTCTTTGAAATAAAGAAACTAAAAAACAAAAAAAAGGAAAAAAAAGAAACACTTCATTTAAAAAAATCAGTTTTAGGAAATGAAAAAAAAAAAATCTAAGATGGACGTAAGAGACAATACTCCTACTAAATCCATTGATCATTCATTCTCTCATGAGAAGAAAAGGAAGTCTAAATATTCTACTATTTCTACAACTCTCAATAAGAGAATTCCTCTCCTAGTTAACTCAGACTCTACTTTTTACAACTTAATATAAGTTCTTCCTGGTATCTTTGCTTTTTGACTATTCTCTAAAATAAGTTATGGTTAATATTACATTATTCTAAGTGCATTTCTCCTAGTGGAATAAACAGTGATTACAAATCTGCATTTATTTCTGAAATATTTTATCTATATGTTCATATTGTCCACCAGTTTTCACATTTTTTATATTGTTAAACTTGGCTCAGAAATTTTTATTTAATGCCAGCAAAAGTTGTTTGTTGTTGCTGTTGTTGTTGTTATCTGTGGTGATAACCAATTTGCTATTCCAGAAGGTGGATTTTTTTTATCAGCAACACATCAGTAAATATGCTTTGAAGAGTACATTATCCTAAGAATCTGTGGAATGAATTGCGTTAGTGGATAATTCAGTTCTGATTGCAAATTGTCTCTCTACTCCCCATTCGATGTTTCATTAAGTCTTTTTTTTAATCAAGCCAAAATATACAAGATTATAGCTATGAATTGAAATAGAGGTCTGGAATTAATCAGATACTTATTATTAAAACACAAAGGTTACTCTCTCTTCCTGGTAACCATATATTTCACTGTTCTCTCAATATGCCTTTTCTGATGCCATTTTTAACTTTTCAGTATAGATGCTCCATTGATAGCAAGTAAACTGAAGAGTTTATATTTAGATAAATTTGTTAAATATCTTATGAGCAGATGATATGATTGTATCAATGATAGTCAAGTTGATTTTTATAAACTAGTTTGCTGATAGTAAAACTAAAGTATGGGGATTTATGTACTGTGTTTATATGATGTATTCCATATTTAAATAATGACAGATGTACAGGCAATGCATTTTTTATTTATTTTTATTTTTTATGGCCAATGATATTTTATTTTATTATTTTATTTTTTAAGTTTTCATTTTAATTCCAGTTAGTTAACATACAGTGTTATATGAGTTTCAGATGTACAATATAGTACACCTCATACAACACCAGGCGCTTATCATGCACAGCAAGCACATTCCTTAATTCCTAAGGCAACCTATTTTTTAAAACCCAAAGAGTTTCCATTCATATCACATTTATTACTGATTCTGGAATTATGAAGCTGTTTTAAAAATGTATAACAACTCCCCCATACCTGGTTTATTAAGCAGAGAAAATAAGTCAAAATTTACTTAAAATAGAACAAAATAATTTTTAGCAAATAGGATATATACACAATATGATTAATATTAATATTTAATATTATGATTTACTGTAGCTTCCCTTTATACATTAACTTATAATTAAAATTATCCATGTTCATAATTTCTCCTATTCATTTGTAAGTACATCCATTGACTAATATTTACCATGTTAATTAATGACTCATTTTAATATTTAAAATAATTTTAATGGTTTTTAATTTCTTTTTTTTTTAATTTTTGAGAGAGAGAGAGAGAGAGACAGAGTACAAGCAGGGCAGGGGCAGAGAGAGAGGGAGACCCAGAATCGGAAGCAGGCTCCAGGCTCTGAGCTGTCAGCACAGAGCCCGATGAGGGATTTGAGCTATAAGATCATGATCTGAGCTGAAGTTGGATGCTTACTTGACTGAGCCATCCAGGTGCCCCACCATTTTAATATTTTTACTGAAGTATAATTGATGTGCCATTAACTGTGCATATTTAGTATACTATTTGATTATTTTTTCAATTTGATTGTTTGATATGTTTATAAACCCCTAAAATAACATTGGAATTGAATTAATGAATATATTCACCAACCCCGAATGAATATATTGAGACCATTCCCAACTCTCTTACTCACAACTACTAATCTTCTTCCCATCATTATAGCTTAGTTCACATTGTTTAGAATTTTATATAAGTGAAATAGTACATCATGTACTCATTTTTGTCTTTTTTTTTTCCACTCAGCTTGTGTTTGTTTTCAGATTTATTCACATTTTTGTGTTTATCAATAGTTCATTTCTTTTCATTGTTGAGTCACATTCCATTTGGATATACCATTGGATATACCATTGCATATCCATTTGGATATCCATTACGGATATACCATAATTTTTTTAATCTACTCAATTGTTGACGGATGATTAGGTTGTTCCCAATTTGAGAATTAAAAATAAAACTATGAAAATTTGTGGATAAGTTTTTGTGTGAGTGTAAATGCCTACGAATGGAAGGGCTAGAATATATAAAAGCTTAAGTCAGGAAGAATTATTAGAGACTGTATTATAGAAAATAGAGGGCTAAACTTATTATTTTAAGAAACTGTCATTTTTAGTGAATGGAAATTTGTTCCAGCTTATAAATGTATGCCAAGTAATTGCTTTTTTTCAAATAGAACAATAAAATAATATATTTATTTGTTCTTTAAAGAACTTTATTGTGTCATTGAGGTTTAATCTCTCAAGTTAGAAGGTAAGAAATATCTGAAACTCGTACTGATGTGATTGAATAGATATTCTGAACTATTTCTTTATTAAAGAAAAGAAGTATCCATTGTAATGACAAGTAAATTTACCCAGCAATATCTCTTGGGAAAGAAAATTTTCAGGTAGTGCTTATGCCCGGGGGCCAGAAAACAAGATGGGTATATTGGATGCTTGCAAATATACTTTCTGTGTTAATGTATTGGAAGGTTTTTTTTTGTTTGTTTTGTTTTGTTTTGTTTTGTTTTGTTTTGGCAAACACTGCACACTAAATTAGCTGAAGTTGAACTTTATCCAGAAATCTAAATGGAAGTCTCAAATAAAGATATGGAAGAGGGAAGGTGGTGAGGAATAAAAGCTTCAGGGAATTTGTTCTCATTTAAATAGGGATGTTGCTAAAACTGGATTTATTAAGTGTGAATGCATAAGCAGGAGTTCTCTGAACTGGTTTTTTTCCGTACTAGTGTAAAAGATTTGTCTGCCACTCTTGGATATAGTCCCAAGAGAAGAGTTCCTTTTGAGTGTGGCTTCTCTGTTCCCTGAGGCAATAAAAAGGGATGCCTCTGCTGTGTTTTATTTATATCAAGTGGTGAGAAATTATGCTGAAATCTGTCTGAGAATTTTTTTGGACTTCTATTTTCTATAATATAGTCTTTACTAATGCTACTTGACTTAAAACCTTGTCAAGAATGATGCACAAAAGCGATCATGATTTTTCTGATTTTGAAATAGTGACTGCTAAACTAAGGATTTATAGAGTAACTATGTCACAGGGACAAAAATAATTGAAATAAAATCTGTTCTTTCAATTAAATAATGTAGCTTTGAGAAGGTAGTGTATTACAATCCAAAATCAGGGTTATTTTTCTTTAAATATTAAAGTTACTGCCTTAGTAAAGCAATGTCAGATAAACATGGATAATGCTTTCCTACATCTATTTTTTTCATTTTTTGTGTATGTTAATTTTAAGTGCTTAGTTCAGCAAAGTTTATATACCATGTGTTTTATGTAGATATAATTTGATTTATCTTCAGTGTATCTAATTTATTGATATGCTTTCTTAAGTTTATCTTTAATGATTATATCTTTAAACATTCCAAAATATGTTAGTATCTTATGATTGTTTATTAGGTATGAACGGGTTAGATGTGATAGTCATATATACTTTTGCTACATGATATATACATTAACATTCTAAAGTGTTTGCTACATTTAAAATATATATATATATATATATATATATATATATATATATATATATATCTTAGTGTGTCAAAATGATTAACAAACTATCATTCATCCTATATTTATCACAAGAATGTTTATGATAAAAATTTCCTCAATTAAACCAGAAACTGATGAACCACTTTTGGAGAGCCAATACTAAAGATTCTCAAAGGTAAAAATGACTTTGTAAGACTTTCTTTCCCAAGTTTTCTAAGTATGGATTCATTCCCCAAAATGCATAGCCTATACAAATATAATTGTCATTAATTTTTATATTTATTCAAACTTTATTTTCAATTCTTCAAAAACCCTTTATATGGTATTACAACTTTATGTATCCATACATTTATAATCTCTCATGGGTAGATTTTTATATTTAAATAGTAATAATAATTTTTATTAACAATTATTGAGTGGCTTTCCTATGATAAGACACTGTGATAATTTGTCTCACAAATTGGTTCATACAGAATACTTTGTTTATTAAACAAAATTATACAACAAGGAAGCCTTTCTTATTATTCCCATTTCATAGAGGAGGACAGTGACAGAGGGGTTATGTGACTTGCTCAGAGCTGTATCCAGTAAGAGGAAAAACTAGAATATAAATCAAGTTATTCTAATTTTGCACACCATCATCCTAATAATATACATCATGTTGATACAGGCATTTTTGTGGATTAAGATGGTAATTATGGTCATAATGATGATGTTATGTGATATAAACCATTTTAGTTTTAAACTTCAGCTTGGCAGACATGATTTGCCCCACTTGCATATCCCAAGGGGAAAAATGCAGGAAGGCTTATGCAAGCTGTGCCCTCCAGTTCTGCTTTACCAGCCATAAAGTTGATAGTTTGTTACTTCATCTCCCTACTTCCTTTAATTCTTAGGGAAAACATCATCATTTTTGGACTTTTACTGCATATTATATAAAACCTCTAGGGGTGTCTAGGTGGTTCAGTCAGTTAAGCATCCAACTCTTGATATTGGCACAGGTCATGATCTCATGGTCATGAGATCAAGCCCCACATTGGGCTCTATGCTGAGTGTGGAGCCCTGCTCGGGATTCTCTCTCACCCTCTCTCTCTCTGCTCCTCCCCCACTCATGCACACTCTCTCTCTTTTTCAAAATAAATAAATAAACTTAAAAAAAAAAGAAACACAACTTCTATAACTGGCCAAAAAAATCATCCACAGCACTTATTAGATGGCTTTCTGCATACAATTTATGTTAAGTGATGATCACTAAGATAAGAAGATACAATTTCAAACAACAAAACCAAAAAATATGAAAACAAGGAAAGTAAAATTGTCATTTATTCAGCTTAGGTGAAGTTAAAGAAACCAATTAGGGGCAATGCATCTGGAAAGGCTAGGAATATATGAAGTGGAGAAATACAATGCAGAGGAAAACATAAAAACTTCTGAGTCAAGTACAAATGTATTTCAATTCAGGTTCCCCTATGTACAATATTTTCTTTGAAAAATCGGTTTCTTAATTTTATTTATTTAAAGAAAATTTTTTTAATGTTTATCTTTGAGAGAGAGAGAGAGCATGTGCTGGGAAGGGGCAGAGAGCAGGAGACACAGAATCTGAAGCAGGCTTCAGGCTCTGAGCTGACAGCACAGAGCCCAACGTGGGGCTCGAACCCACGAACCGTGAGACCATGATCATGGCCTGAGCCACCCAGGCACCCCTCTTCATTTTAAAGTCAATTACTATTGGGGCACCTGGGTGGTTCAGTTGGTTAAGCATCCACTTCAGCTCAGGTCATGATCTCATGGTTCGTGGGTTGAGCACCATGTTGGGTTCTGTGCTGATAGCTCAGAGCCTGGAGCTTGCTTCAGATTCTGTGTTTCCCTTTTACTCTGCCCCTCCCGGCTCATGCTCTGTCTCTCTCTGTCTCTAAAAAAATAAATTTTAATTAAAATTAAAAAATTAAAGTCAATTACTGTTAAAATAATTAGTTTTTATATTTTATTTGTAATGGTTTTATAATTATGTGTCTCTGAATTTTGGGGGGGGGGAGGCTATTTTCTGATAGGATTTATAGTAATTTTTAATTTGTATCTTGATATTTTTCATGAATTTCATGAAAATTCCAGGCAATAACTCTTCAAATGTTGGTTCTGACATATTTTCTTCTTCCTCTCGTTTTGGATCTCCAATCATTACTCTGTTCATCTTTTTGATTCTACCTCCTATGACTCCTAATAATTTTCATTTTGGATATTTCTTTCTTCCAAATTTTCAGTTCACCAATCATCTCTTCAATTTTGTTCAGTGAGCCTTTAAACACATCTAGTGAATTCTTAGTTTTATTTATTGAGTTTGGAATTTCCAAATCTATTTATTTCAGTTGTTTAATGTATTTCACTTTTCTTTCCCTTCTTTGAGATCTAATCCAATTAAGTGCAGTCCAAATCAAAAGAATTAATATCTGCACCTTTTTAGTCGTGTAACAAATGTGTCAGCAGGGTCTCACACTAGCACTTAAAAAATCTATTTCCAAAATAATTCTCAGGGACCTTGGTTGGCTCAGTTGGTTGAGCTTCTGGCTCTTGGTTTTGGCTCAGGTCATGGTCCCAGGGTCATGGGATTGAGCCCCACACTGGGCTCCATGCTGAGCATGGAGCCTGCTTAAAATTCTCTCTCTCTCTCTCTCTCTCTCCCCCCACCCTGCCCCTCTCCTTGGCTTGTGCTCTCTGTCTAAAATAAAATTAAAAAAATTCCAAACTGTATGCTAAACATAATGTTTATACAAAAAACATTTTTCTAGGGGCATCTGGGTGGCTCAGTTGACTAAATGTCCGGCTCTTGATTTCAGCTCAGGTCATGATCTCATGGTTTCATGAGTTCAAGCCCCACTTGGACTCTGTGCTGACAGCACAGAGTTTGATTGAGATTCTCCCTCTTTCTCTGCCCTTCCCCCACTCACACTCTCTCTGTCTCTCTCAAAATAAATGAACTTTAAAAGAATAACAAAAACAAAAACATTCCTAGGCACCTCAATTAACTACTGTTCTATAATAAAACTACCACAAATCTCAGTTACTTAAAATAAGAACATTTATTATTTCGCACTAGTTTGCAGATCATCTAGGCTTGTGAATATTCTTAGGGCTGACTGTTGATCTCTTCTGACTTCACCCTTGTCATGAGTTAATGTCTTGGTTGTATATTGACTGTTCTAGGACATTCTCAGTTGGACAATTCCTCTCTACCCCCACCTGTACTCTTATCTACCATTGGCTAGCTCAGGCTTGTCCTTATGGTAGTTTCAATAGGAAGTAGAATTGTACGAAGATTCTTGAGCCCTAAACTTGGAACTAATATACCATCACTTCGAAAAATTCTATTGGCCAAAGAAAAGCACAAAGCCTGCCTGAGGAAATTGACTCCATTTTTTGATGGGAGGGTTTGCAGTCACACTGCAAACTGCATACATATGGATGATTAGAGAAAGTGATAATTTTCCCAGTCAACCCAGTATGTTAGCTTATACTTGACATATTCTGAGTTTACTAAAGCTGCTAATGTTACCAAAGTTTACTATATAGCACAGTGTTAGTAAAATTTATAATCATGTCTAAAGGGTTTTTTAATCAAATAAGAATGAGCAAGAATATTTTAATAACTATATAAAATAATAAATAACAATAAAGGCTTTATCAAAAGGTTTATTAGCACATTATTTTAACACTAGTTCATAATTTTTAAAACCATTATGCATAATTTAATTGAGTACAAAGTAGAAGACATAAAAATTTCCTTTACTGAGTGGGGCATACAGGCTTCCAGTTATGGAATGAATAAGTCATGGGAATAAAAAGCACAGCATAGGAAAAAAATATCATCCTATACTTTGTTTATAAATAAAAATGATTTAATTAAACTAATTATTTTCTATAATTGCAATAGCCAAAGAGTAAAATTATCATAAATAGTTATCAGAATAATTTAATCTTGTCCTTCAAATGCTAGCTGAGTTTAATATTCAACCTTACAATTCATATATTTGCATTAACACATACAAATATAATACTCAAAAACTTTCAAGAAATAAGAATATATGTTTTAATGATATAAAGTTTTAGATAGCATTAATGCTATAGGAAAAACCAAGAAAGTAAACAAAATTTTTTGTCGTTAATTCACAGACTTTAATTCAAGCTTCTAAGTGCATAAAGGACTTTGGATATGAATTACTGAATTAATTTTGACATAGTACATTTTATAAGTCCAGTGACCTCAATTATGGAATAATGAATGATTGCAAACACTCCTAATCCAAGGACCTGGTATTATGTCTTAATTTCCGAACACAATTCAATACTTACTTAATAACTTTAAGTCAAGGTCATCTTAATTATAAACTCTCACATCATTCATCTTTATTTCCGCATTTCATAAAGAAAGAAACTGCTTCTCTTCTTAAAAATGCTGTTTTAGCATACTAAAAACATAACATGAAATAAAAATATATTCTTAATTTTCTCATGAGGAAAAGGTCACTTTTTTCTTCACCAACATTCACCAGAAAAAACAAAACACTTTTCTGAGACTGCTTTAGTAATAGTCAAATAATTGATGTCAAAATGATATATTTTAATTCTTTAAAGTTAATACATGGTTAAGAGAATTATATTATCCCTGAATAGTGTATTCTTTAATACCTAGCAAAATGTAGTTACATTACAAATATTTGTTTAACGAAGAATTATATAAATCATAATTGAAAGTAAATATTAAACTGTCAACAAGTTTTAATTTCAGTTGTTAGGCCATAGTTATTTAATTATCAAAGACCTTCTTTAATCATTGACAAAAGGAGCGTACAGGAGGTGAAATTAGTCCAAGGACAAATTCCAAAGCAGAAGTTTCTTTTTCTCTTTTATTTCACTTTCCTCATACTCTCACTAATCTCCCTCTTCCACAGATTATTTTCATGTTTCCTTTCACCCTTTTATCCCCCTCGACACACAGACATCCAGAGCACAAGTATACAATACAATTAGTGCATTTACTGAGACCTGACATTCTTTTTCTTTTTTTTAAATTTTTATTTGAATTCCAGTTTATTACCATACAGTGTAATATCCATTTCAGGTACACAATATAGGTATTCAACACCTCCATACAACACCAGGTGGTCATTACAAGTGCCCTCCCAACCCCCATGAGACCTGATATTCTTAAGTAGGTGCCATGGGTAGTCAGCTGACATTGGGTCTTGCCAACACAGCTCCATTCCTCTGATCTCTGTATCTACAGGGATTAGCCGATATCAGTAGGTCACAACACAAAGGGCTATGCAAGCTTAGGATACTGGGAAGATGAATGACTTTGGATAAAATAGAGGTAAATGTTGTCTAGAGAAACAGATTCAAGAAGAAAATGGAGTTAAAGAAAGTGTTTCATTGAGCGTGAGGCTAAGATTACATCATATCCTCTTCCCTATTCCTGTTTACAGAGAATTTCTTTAGAAAACTAAAAAGAGAAGACCAAGAAGCAAAAGGTCTTTGCTTTTTCTGAAGTTAAATTTTATATTAATCAGGAACAGGACCTGCTAAGTTCCTCTTGAAAATTCTTTAAATACTCTGGAGAAAGTGAGGAAAGAGGGATTGTGACTTGTGATTTTTAAATAATAACTTATTGATATGGTTGTCCACCTCATTGATAGAAACTCTTTTAATAAAAATTTGTTACAGATAAATAGGTATATGATAGATATGACCTTGCTTCTGGTAAGAATCTTAGTTTTTCTCCTTCAGAGTAATATTACCATCACTTTGTTCAGTATTATTTCCTATTTTCTCAGTTGACTAGGAGTTTTCATATTATTGAAATCTTTGAAATCAGATACCATGGGGAAGGACAAATAACTTCAGCTCTCGGAGTCTTTGTGTCAGTGGTCCCCAGGATCAACCTCAGGTTTGGGAATTTTCTAAAAGAACTCACCAGACTCAGCGTGCACTCACATGCATGGTTACGACTAACTGCAGCAAGAGGGTACAAAGCAAACACAAAGGGAGAAGGTACACGAGACAAATTCCTGAGGAAACCAGGTATAAGCTTCCAAGAGTCCTTTTCCAGTGGAGTCACACAAGACTTGCCCATTTCTTCTAACAGTGAGTTGTAACATGTGAAATATTGTCTACCAAAAAAGCTCATTATTCGATGCACACGTGTCCTACTTTGCACATACCAAAATTCCAGACTCTCAGATGATAAATTAGTATTCAATGTAAACCGTATTGTTTGCATACACAGTTTAAGTCCAATGAGCCCCTCAGGAGTTCTGAGAATGGTGAACTCCCTCGAAATCCAAGTTCCCCAGATTCCAGCTAACAAACAGCCTCACAAGCAGTTCCTTCTGAGGATAATCTCAGACCTGCTATGTTTTTTCTGCATAATCTTCATTTGAAAAATGGGAATAAATGCTTCCTTTGAAATGTAGTATATTATAAATTATGTGTCATGTTGCAGGGCTCTTTATTACACTCTGTTATTTTTAGAAACTATTTGTTTTATTATTAATATGAATTATTTCTTTGTGTAGTTTGTCTAACAAGAATTGAAAAAAGTTAACCTTTTTTTTTTTTTTTTCCTGTCAGTATTTATAGATCTTGTCCTTGCATTTTGTCAAATAGGTTTAAAGTGCACTCTTTGGCTTTCAAAAGGTCAGGCCAACAAGCTTTGCATTGGTATGTGAAGATTGTAGATTGCTACACTAATGTGTTAGTCAAGATGAACTTCTGTTGGCATATTATATGTTTTACTTATTTGTGTATTTAATGCTTGTTTGTCCTCACTAAAATATAAAGTATATGGGAGCAGGGATATTTATCTTTTTTTCCTACCAATAGATCCTCAGTGTCTGGAATAGTATGTAGGAAAATAATAGATGATTGATAAGTATTTATTCAATTAAATAATTAATCAATTAATAATTACTGGTAACCTTTCAGGTTTCAGCTCATTCTTTATCTTTTTCCTTATCTGCCATCTCTTACCTTTTCCTGCTCCCCTTCCTCCTCCTTGTCCTTCCTCTTCTTTCTCTTGTTTTTTGGCAATTTCAGTAATGTATTAAAACATATATTTTGATGTTATTATCCATTATCTGTATGCTGTAGGACAGTCTTTAATAATATCAGGTCTGCTATCCCATGTAATCTTTAGAACTGAGTTCACTTTTTTAATTTGTTAAATGCAAGTAATATAATGCAATACAGAATTTTGAGGGAGATTTCATCAGCCAATGGATAAGACGACATTTCTCAATTTATAAACATTAATAACTGATAATATTTGTTTTCTAGAAGTGGAAAAATCTGCATGGCTTTGCTCATTGAAGTTTCATTTTACCTTTATAAGGTATAATATAATTCATTTTATACATTTATAAGATAGAATATAGTTCATTTTTTTTTAATTTTTTTTTTAACGTTTATTTATCTTTGAGACAGAGAGAGGCAGAGCATGAACAGGGGAGGGGCAGAGAGAGAGGGAAACACAGAATCTGAAACAGGCTCCAGGCTCTGAGCTGTCAGCACAGAGCCCGACATGGGGCTCGAACTCACATACGGCGAGATCGTGACCTGAGCCGAAGTCGGACGCTTAACCGACTGAGCCACCAAGGCGCCCTATAGTTCATTTTTTATACACTTTACAAAGCATATATAACATATACTTTAAAGTTTATGTATTAACTTTTTCAACTTAAATAGTATTCAAATTTACTTCGTACAAGTTTTTTTATTCTTTTAATAAAAAATTATATTTCAGAGAGATTTTTAAGGCAACTAAGATGACATATCAGGTTTATGTAATGATGTAAAAAAATCTGACAATAACAAGGATTCCCCCAAGTAGTGCCTGAGGTGATACCTATGATTCATTGATTGACTTTATAAATTTACCGCCCTTTCCAGTATGTCTGCGGCACATTATTATTTTAGTGGCTGCCAATGAGCTGCATATCCTGATAGTTAAGCCCCTTTATAGATTGTTGTCATACAAACTCTGGTTGGGCTGTGGTTTGCTGAGTCAGAACATTACAAGAGTGATATTGTTCAAGTGTCAGACTTAAGACGTAGGAGCTTCTGCTCTTGGGCTCTAGGAATGCATGGGCCCCTACATAATTGGTCTGGCTACCCTGTGGGTGAGGCCATGGGGAGACACAATGTGGAAAAGAAAACACGGAAGAGAAGAGGTTCATACATCCCTAAGTCTTAGCTGAGCACAGTCCACCCACCCGCTGAACAAGTGACCATCACAATACTAGGATTAAAGCTGATCAGTTCAGCTGAAAATCCCAGTCCATACTGAAAATCAGGAGAAAATTTTGTAAGCCGCTAAGTTTTAGTGTGATTTATTTCACCGCAACAGATAACTAAAACAATGCCTTTGAACACAAAGGACTCTTTCTACATCTCTACTTTTTGACTTTATTTTAGATATTTTGAAAATTCTTAGGATTTCCTACTTTTTGATGAATAAATGTGCTTTTACATTTAACTAAAGTGAGAATGGACATGTCTATGGAGTCATTCCTTTACTTTTCACTAGGTAAACATTTATTGCCATGTTACCACATGTAGGTACAGTCTAAAGGGCTTTACATATAAACTCTCACTGTATTGTAAGTAATAAATACTAATTTAACCTCTATTTCATACAGGATAAAATGGAGATAACACCTTTAATGATTTCCTACAGTCACAGAGCTAGTATTTGTGTAGTTTATACTGGAATCTGCAGCCTTGATGATTATGCTCCACAGGCTAAAATTTCCTCATCAGAGTACTTTCTCACATCTTCGAAAATAAAGCTCTCACAGGACAATTTTGTAAGTTCTTCCCAGATGAAAAAAGGGAAAAAAATTTATATGAAACTTGAATCAAATAAATAGAGTTTTGTTTGCAAGAATATATAAATAAAGAATTGGAAACATATAATAAAAAATAAGAGCCTGTTATTTACTTTCCCTCCATATTATTTCAGTTTTTTCCTTTATATATTAAAATATCATTTCAATTACAATAAATATATATACATATTTTAAATATTTCATAATATATTTTAGTATTCCAATATTATTTTCTAAGAACTGAGATATTTGCTTTTAAGATGGATGGAACTTATTTTACATGCACTTCAAAAACTTCTTTTACATAAAACTTGGGTTAAATGTAAAAACAAAATAGTTTGGAATTGGTTATGTTACTGCAAATACTTTTTTATTAATCCAGGAAGGTCTTCTCTCTGCACCTACCCTGGCAATAGATTTGAGGTTATAGCTTGGCTTCATATGCTTAGAGAGAGAAAAATAGGTAATTTTTTTATTAAATTAGAACTCTCCTCCTGTATGGAAACCACTAACTCTATAATTGCCTATTTTGTACTAAAAATAGCCCTATAGACTGCAGTATTCAAACCTGTTAACTCACCTGGTGTGCCCTACCAGCCGTTAAAAGTTGGACTCTTCCTTGGGCGGTAGGTTGCCATTGAAAACTTTTGGGCAGATAACAGATATCATAAGGGGGAGCTATCTCAGAATACTGAGTATAAAGTTATCTGTGAGAGAATAAATAAAATCAATTACTATACATTTGTTACAATGCTTTTGGAATGATATTATCTCAATTAATTCTTATAACCAATTTGGGATGAATTTTTAACTCTTAACATTTATGGGCCCTGATCTTTGACTCCCAGAGAAGCTGTACTTTAACATTTACCAAGGTCAAAATGATTTGGCAAAACCCCAAAGCATGGGCTGTATTTCTGTCCTGAAAATACATTGTATGTCTGCTTCATTAAAAATAAATAAAAACACAAAGAATAAAATAAAATAAATTTTAGGGGCACCTGGGTGGCTCAGTTGATTAGGCATCTGACTCCTGATTTTGGCTCAGGTCATGATCTTGCAGTTGGTGGGATAGAGCAAGTGTGGGGCTCTGAGCTGACAGTGTTGCGCCTGCTTGGGATTCTCTCTTTCTCTCTCTCTCTCTTCTCTGCCCCTCCCCTACTCATGTGGGTGTGCACGTGCACAGCTCTCGCTCTTTCTCTCTCAAAGTAAATGAATAAACATTAAAAAAAATCTTTTTTAAGTTTGCCAAACATAAAGAAAAACAAAGCAACTTCCGTGGCTCCTAAAAGATTAAAGTCACACAGGCTTGTACCTATTAAAAATATAGGGTAAAGTCTGTAATTTTCTGGAATGTCCTTCATCATGAAGATTTGTAACTCTTTATGTAAAAAAAAAAAAAAAAACAAGCATGTTTAACCCTGTACCATATGTTACTTCCCCAGAGCACTCTCTTCTTGGTGAAGAATGTGTATCCTGGGCAGCTGTCCTAACTTGAGCTCGAATAAAACTCTTTTCCGTTCTCTTTATAATTAAAAAAAAGTGGGGGTGTGTGTTGTTTGTTTTGCAGGGACAAATTTATGTATTATATTTCTGTATGAGTCAAATTAGGCTGCCTTACATAAATATCACAGACTAGGTGGTTTAAAGAAGATAAATTTATTTTCTTAGAGTTCTAAAGGCTAGGAATCCAAGATTAGGATGTCAGCACGATCTGGTTCTGGTGAGAACTATCTCCCTGGATTGCAGGGGGCACTGCCTTCACTTTGTGTGACTTCTTCTGTTTGGGAGTGGAGGAACAGAAGCTTTTTGGAGTCACTTCTTACCAGGGCACTAATCCCATCATGAGGGCCCCACCCCCACGACCTCATCTAACTCTAATTACCCCTCAATGGCCCCATCTCCAAATACTGTCCTAAGGGGGTCAGGGTTCAACATATGAAATAGGGGGAAGGCCCAAACTTTTGGTCCATAACAGATTCATTTTCACCATTTTACAGATGAATAAACTGATTATCATAATGATTAATGAACTTGTTTAGATCATACAGATTTTATCCTCATTCTAAATCCCTTCCATCTTGTTGTTGTTGTTGTTGTCATAAGTGTATTATAATCGAATATATAAAAAAGTTCGGAACAGAAATAGAGGATTGTAAATAATGTATTTTAAGCAGGTTGTTTAAATAAAATTAACAGGATTTGGCTATGAATGGAATGCAAGTTTTAAATAAAAGAAAGGTTTTCTTAAATGTAAGTCAAGATGTTGAGTTTGGGGATCTAATACAAGTCTCATGAATTAATAGTTGTGTGAAGCCTTAGGCAATTACTTAACCTCTTCAAAGTCACTGTCATCTGTTAAATTGAGATAATAATGAGGTTTGTGTCAGCCTTTAAGCCCCAAGTACCTCATGTCTCCACTTCCTAATTTGTCTGGAGTTCTATCTGTGTTGGGTGAAGGGGGTGAGATTCTGGTTTATTTCTATTAAAGTCTCCCTCTGCACCTCTGTAGACATTTCCTAGCCTGCTTATCCCATTCTCCTAAATCATTTATTTCGCTGCATACACTGTTCAGCTTTGAAAATTATATTGAAATATTGAACTTCTGCCTCTTTGACTAATGCTCTTATCTTTTTAGGTCTTTAAGGATTTTTATAAATTACTTTTCTGTTATTTTAGTGATACATGGTTGGTGAGTATATTCCTTTCTACTAAGGACCTCCCTGTTTAGTAGCAAAGAGAAGATACATACATAAAGAATTACATTTGAAATTAAAGTGATTTCATATCATATGCTATATAAATTAATAGTCGAAAATTAAAGAGAGGTCCAATTGAGAGTGTGGACATGAGATTTTGTCATGGAAAAAACAGAATTTGAAATAATATGTGATGGCTGGGGAAGACTTGGCTATGCTGATACAGCACCATGCATTATGGAGATGAGGAAGAACATAAGTCAGGCAATAATGAGAGAAATCACCAGGCCCATTAGAGGAAGAATGAGTACTTAGGTTTGGTGCATAATGTTGTGGAAAATAAAAAGCAGGCCCGGAGATGTACCTATCAATTTTTTATAGTTCCCCCAGACATTTGTTGTATTTACTATACTGAGAAATTAATTACACAAAACGCACAGCATTTGTAAATTTTAACCCATTTAATTTCCGTGCTCACAGTAAGGCCTTAGATTTCAAACGATAAAATGGAAAACCATTATTATGTGTATTCAAAGTATACATTTATTTCCATGATTCATTAATGTCAGTGTCAACTGTAACGTTTAATATTTTGAAAACTAATGGCTGCAATTATTTGCGTTGCCTTGCAAAGTGACTTTGGAAATCCTCCCAACAAATTGAGTCTACGCCACCCTCACAGCACTGGCCTTGTAATATGCTTTGGTCAGCCAAGTGTGCAAAAGTGAGTGTGTTAGTTCTGAGCCTATTCCTTAAGTTACCTTGCGGATTTCTGCTCTTTGTTTTGGACTCCCTGAAGACTGCTTATAAATAAGCCCTAGTTAGGACTGCTGGAGCATAAAAAACCATGTGGAGCCGACTTGAGTCTACTCTTTCATCTCTGTCGTGTTCCCAGTTACATAAAAAAGCCCGGCCAAGATTAGCAAAACCAATCTGCAGCTGACCCTCTGGCTGACTTCTACAAAGGGAGCAAAACTGTCTCAGCACAGCCATGTCCCAGCTGACTTAAAGATTTGGGAGCAAAATAAATGCAGGTTATTTGAAGTCACAACGTGTTTGGTACAGTATGTTATGCAGCAGTGATTGATAACAGTACCAGACAGACAGTAAGTGCCATTATCTAAAGCCAAATTTATTTATTATTTATTTATTTACTTACTTATTTGCATACACTGGTGTTCCCACTAGCTAACATAGTGATTGGAATATGTATATGCATTAAATATTTTTAAATAAATGAACAGTTACAGGCACTTGGTAAACTAAATAAATAGCAATTTAAAACTGCTTCATAATATAAATGAAGCAATGAACAAAAGTGGTGGTCTTCATTATTAACCTTAGTTATTAATAAAAAAGCAGTAATCTCCTTATTTGTCCATTTTTCTTTTCTACACTACTATTTTTATATGCCTTGAATAGCACAGTACTTGGACTGCAGCAGGAACACTGTAAACACTTGTTTATTTTAATAAGTGATTGTAAGATATTGAAGAGTTTGTGAGTCCTGGGTAATTTACTAATGGCAACCCACTTATATAAAATGTCTTGTTAAATTAGGTCCATTTTCCCCCTTTCTAGAGATGACAAAGAAGAGAACACTTGGTTAAACCACAGGCAGTGATACTGTTATTCAGGCCCAGATCTGTCTGATAACGTGGCCCAATACTTTTTATTCCATAGAACCATTCAAATTACTTGATACTCAATGTTTAACTTATTACTTGAAACTCAGTGTTTAACTCAGAATTTTTTCTGAGATCTCTTGCAATTTCATTATCTAGTATATTTTTATTACTTTAGGGAGCTAGTGACAATGTAGTCATAAATTATTAACACATAAAAATTATTATTTTAACATGATCATCTTGTGTTTATCATTTGAAATTAGTTGCCATATATGTCACTCATAACTTTGCATTAATCAAAATATTCAGCGATCTAGAATAACTCATCCCTCTGTGTTTGTTGATATGCGTGTATGCATGTGTGTATCAGTTTGGGGAAAGTATACCAGTTATTATGAATTACATTGTGAATATTTTAATTTTAAACACGCAGGTATTATAATTTAAGAATAGTAAAATAAATCACAAAATATTTCTGACTGGTTCAATTTTTGGAGATCTTAAAATGGTCATTTGAAACCTATCTTTACAGCAGTTATTGAACTGATAAGAAACAAGTAAACAGAATTTAATAGGAAAACTTTTATTATTTGCTTCATGTATTCAATTTCTTTAAAAAGTTCAAGCAAGAGGGAAACCTGGGTGGCTCAGTCAGTTAAGTGTCAGACTTTGGTTCAGGTCGTGAACTCATGGTTTGTGAGTTCAAGCCCCATATCAGTCTCTGTACTGACAGTGCGAGCCTACTTGGGATTCTCTCTCACACCCTCTCTCTCTCTCAAAATAAATAAACTCTAAAAATAAATAAATAAAAATAAAATAAAAAATTCAAGCAAGAAAAATCATACTTACGTAAAAGATAAAGCATAATTTTGTTTAAAATTGCCCTAACAACTTCTAAAAAATATATTTCTTTTATCTATAATCATATGATTTCTGTTTTGAATGTTATAAATTCTTTAACTTACAGAAAAAATTGAAAATATTAAAAAAAGAAATCATTTATATCTGAAATAAAGCAGGTATATCTCTATCTTGGTATAATATTTATGTTTACCTAAAAAATAAAAAAACAGGTCTATAAAAATAAAACTCTATTGACTTTCTTAATACATACGTGCCAAACTATGTAATTCTAATAAAAATTTGTTAAAAACATAAGAAGGCCTAATTTACTATATGTGAAGCATCATTTTAACAAAATTATTTGAGAGCTATATGTATTATAAATGCACTAGATATAATATATATGAGGTTTATATGTAAAGCACCATTTTAACAAAATTATTTGAGAGCTATATGTATTATAAATGCACTAGATATAATATATATGAGGTTTATATGTAAAGCACCATTTTAACAAAATTATTTGACAGCTATATATATTATAAATACACTAGATATATATGAGGTATAATGTATATGAGGTATAATTGTAGCTACTAATATGTAATAACTACATATATTTGAAACCATTGTATCTTAGTTATTTAATGAGACGTATGTCAATTCTTTCCTCTGACAGTTACATTTTAGAGAATTTCATGTTTTTTATGCTTCATCATGGATTATAAAGTAGGAAAGATTATAGAGAGTGATTTTATTTCTTTGCAAAGGACAGATAATTTTTTAAAAAGATACTATTTTGTTTATTCCTCTAAATATAATATCATGCACATGTGAAAAAGATTAGCCTAGGGGAAAAAAATTAACCCTGAAAACAAAATGGAAGACAAGGATATGTGCAAAACTGTGATTAACTGTTAAGTGGAATTTGACTATTGATTTAATTGCAACACATTAACTGAGATAAATGTATTAATCATGAATTTACTCTGATGTCATGTACACTGGTCAGGATAGGCTAGCTATGTTATAACAAACAATAACAAATGAATAGAATGTATTTCTCAGTCCCAAACATTCTCAGTCTTCCAGGGGTTATTTTAGCATTTGATGCTGCCTTGGTCTTGGGAACACTTCCTTATAAATATTTCCTTACATGCTTTCATGGGCTGAATCTAGAAAATCAATGATGAGGAATCAGACGCTTCTACCCAGAAGTAAGAGCTATTATTTTGGTTGGTATTCATTGTCAGGAACAAGCTATAGCCTTATTTTAATGGAGAAGGCAAGTTCCATTCTTCCCTGGCCAAGAAGAGGAAGGGAACTAGAATAATGGATTAGCTGAAAAACATTCACTGTGCTATGTTTTAGCAATTATGGTTACATACTTAATTTTGTTGGAGATAGCATACTTACATAAGGATTACAATTTTTAAGTTAAATTTTTAGCTCTGGTGGGTGATTAAAATCATGCACAATATCATGTAAGTTATTCAAAGTAAACATCTCTTGAAAGCTTCGCAACTTCAAAACACAGAGCCTAAAGCTGCATTAAAAAATGTATAAGAAATTTTTTTCCTGCAGATTCCATGTTGATTTATGAAGGCATTAATTTGTCATTTAGTTCTTAAAATGGACTATTAATAATCCTTGACATTCAAAAGATAAATGTCTTTTTCTTTTTTACAATTAAAATCAACCTATGGCATTTTCAAAACTCAGATATATGTTATAGTTAGGAAAAGCGTTTTCCAGGATTTTCTTAGGAAAACATACTTGCAGTAAGGTTAACTCAGTACTTTAAGAAAAGTCAATCAAAAGTGTAATCCAAATGACTTACTATTATTACAGCCCTGAAACTATTGCAAAATAGCCTGATTTAATTAAGTGATAAGGGGAGGATTTAGCATTGCTCCTGAAAAAATCTACAATTTTGAGATAAATACTTTATCATTACTACATATTAATTGAAAATCATTTTTATTTGTGACATTATAAAACTATGCACTTGAGTCAAATGTAAAAAAATATATAATCAGGTGAACCGGTATTAATTTGCAGTGTGAGGCATGATTGTTTCATATTCATATTACAGAAGCTTGTCTATGGTATAAAAGCCAACTGATATTCATGAAGAATATATTAAAGCCAGCTGTCAAATTAACCTTTGCTTCTTTGTAATAGAGCAAAACATCACCAGTTGTGGGAGGAAAGCCTGCTCCTACTTATTCTAAGTTCCCTGAAAGCTCTTATTGACATTGACAATTATCTTTTTCTATTACATTTTGAACTTTTATGCATGAAATAGTTTCTAGTTTTGTGTGACTACAAAGTGTCTGTTTAAGAACAAGTAGTGGTGATTTAGCTGTTCAGAGCTGTTTTTTGATAAATACTGTTGATGCAAAATGAACAAACCTTTTAGAATTTCTAAAAAAAAAAAAAAAGAAGAAGAAGAAGAAGAAAGAAAAGAAAAAGAAGAGAGTTTGAGGACAGCTGCCCAGGGTACACACTCTACACAAAGAAAAGAATGCTCTGGAGAAGGAACGTTTAATACAGGCTTATGTATGTTTTTCGTTTCATGAAGAGTTACAAATCATCATGATGAAGGACGGTTCAGAAAATTACAGACTTTATCTTGTGCTTTTAGTATGTGCAAAGTTGCAGGCTTTAGAGGTGTGGAAATGGAACTTCGGGAGATTTTTTACTCCTATCTTTAGTCTGAACTGTTTCTTTAAGTTATTTGCTAACGAAGCAGGTGCTCAGGGCAGAAATAGAGCCCAAGCCCTGAAGTTTGGTGAAATCCTTTGGAAGCTGATAAAAGTATAGCTTCCTTGGGAGCCCAGGAGCAGGGCCCACAACATTAAAGGTTGAAAATTTCCTTTATCAATATAAACTCAAAATTTGATAGACTCTGTAGTACTCAAATGCCTTAAAACTAATCAACAAAATTGTATTCTACATGTTTTTCATTGGCTATACCAAATGGTACTTTTTTTAATGTTACAATAAAAGAAGAAAAATAAGAGAGGAAGAAAATAATGGTGGCAAGATGAAGGAGAAAAGTTACAGTGGAAATGGAATTTATGAGTTAGCAATGATGTCAACTCTTTTTTCTGTGTTCTATGGGTCAGAAAAATGATCTGTATTAATTAGACCTTAGAAATTAATTATATTGTTTATTATATTAATTCTAAAGTCCATTGAAATTTAAATTTTAATATGTACTGCACTATTAAGCATTTCAAAACATGCATTAGGATTAAAACTTTGCATGTAATTTCTTGGTATGGAATGATTACTAATTTTTTCTGTAGACCATGTAACACATTTTCCTCTTTTTTTATGTATATTCTACAAGTGAGAAATTTGGGATGTTTCAAAGTATCAACTCCTAAACCACTGTATTGAATGTGGTGAAGTTAGTAGATGTTAGAATAAATGAAGAATCAGCTAAAGAAATGAATTATTAATATTATGAAAATTTCTGACAGGTGGTAAAGGCCCTGAGGTTATAAAGATCAATGTGCAGTATAGACATCCTTCAGATGTCAAAATCTTATTCATTCTGGAAACATAAAAATAGGAAAATGTGTATTAAGGGATAAAAAATTCTTTGTTCACATGAAGTTTCTAGAATATATCTTTTACTTAGAGGAGTAAAATACACAAAACATAATCTATATTTTCACATAATTTATCATTTATATTTGATATTTTAAATATATATACTTTATGTTTTCCTCCATTTAAAAATATTTATTCTTATTTCAAAGCATTTTATGTTCAGGTGTAAAAAAAATTATAAAAAGCCCATACCTTCTTAAAATTCCTAAATCTGTGCTTTTACAACGCTAGAATGAATTCATTTCAATAGGATAATCTTAAATAGTTGACATATTTGTAGAAAAATTCCAAATTATAAACAGCATTAGAAACTTTGCTATTGTCAATTTTTCAGTATGGTAGGTATATTAGTAAAATTTGGGTTTTCACATAATTTACTAAAAAGCAATCTAATTTGCAAAACAATAAAAAAAGAATTTAGAAGTTTTTATTAACTGATTATTTTAAGCCTCTTCAATATCTTAAATATTATCTTATTTAGCCCTTTCAATAAGTCCTTGTGTTATTATAATCCCCTCTTAACTCACCTAGCAACAACTATACAAGCCATTTAATATTGTCATTATATTTGCTATTATCTCATTTAGTCCTCACAACATCCTGGTGTGAGGATTGATATCCATTACCCCATCATTGATTGATTGATTTCAGTTCGCATAATATCAAAGATGAGAGGAGAGAGGCACAAAGAGGTTATTTAACTCACCTAATGTCAGCTAATTAACGGCCATATACACTTGGGGCTGTGCTGGGAATGATATTCTTTTGCAAATAATATTCTTCTCTTCAACCCTTAAATAGTCCCTACAGTTTTGTTTGTTTTTTTTTTCAATGTTTATATATTTTTGAGAGAGAGAGAGAGAGAGAGAGAGCAGGGGAGGGGCAGAGAGAGCAGGAAACACAGAATCCGAAGCAAGCTCCAGGCTCCAAGCTGTCAGCACAGAGCCCGATGTGGGGCTCACACTCAAGGAACTAAGGAGATCATGAATGACCTGAACCAAAGTCAGATGCTCAAGCAACTGAGCCACCCAGGTGCCCCACCCCTACAGTTTTCAAAAGCATTTACCTCAATCTTTTTCTCTCTTGTATCCCTCTGTCTTTCCCTTCTCTCCATTCTGCTATGAGAATTTGTTTCTCCTGCAGGTAGCAGTTGAGTTTGATTTTAGCACTACCAGGTTTCCTTAATGACATCGAATACTTGCACATTTTTAGAACAAAGGGTTAAAATTATGGAAAGAGCCTAAATGTCCATCAACTGATGAATGGATAAAGAAATTGTGGTTTATATACACAATGGAGTACTACGTGGCAATGAGAAAGAACGAAATATGGCCCTTTGTAGCAACGTGGATGGAACTGGAGAGTGTGATGCTAAGTGAAATAAGCCATATGGAGAAAGACAGATACCATATTTTTTCACTCTTATGTGGATCCTGAGAAACTTAACAGAAACCCATGGGGGAGGGGAAGGAAAAAAAAAAAAGAGGTTAGAGTGGAAGAGAGCCAAAGCATAAAAGACTCTTAAAAACTGAGAACAAACTGAAGGTTGATGGGGGGTGGGAGGGAGGGGAGGGTGGGTGATGGGTATTGAGGAGGGCACCTTTTGGGATGAGCACTGGGTGTTGTATGGAAACCAATTTGACAATAAATTTCATATATTGAAAAAAAAAAGAACAAAGGGTTAATTAACACAAATCTTCTGAGCTCTGCTCACAGTCTTCGGGTACAAATGTTTAAGAACAACCTTTGCTGTTTGTCGTTATTACCCCCTTCTGAGTGAGGGAGAGACAATATAACTTAAGGTATTTTTTCATAGATATCAGTTTGGCTTTATAAACTGAATACCATGAGCAAAGAAATGAAAGAATGATTTATGAATCTATCCTTATCCGTGACATAGATATTTTAAAATATCATGCTATTTATTGTCTTTAGACTACTCATACAAAAACATATCTGTATCTTCTAAAATTGTCTTCATAAGTAATCATGAATATAAGTTAGGAACAAGAGCCTAACTATGTTGTCCTGGTTTCTGCTGAGAAGTTAGTCCTTAGAACGTAATGGTGGCATTCTAGTCAGGGCCGCTACACTTGGGCTTTTTCCACAGTGAGCAGTAATCAGTATTTCTGAGCAGCTGCTGTGATTTCAGGCTCTCTGATAAAGGTTTCAGTATTTTCAGACTCTGTTCTGATCGAGTCAAGATATCAAGTTTTGTCAAACTGCTGAGATATTTAGAAACTCAGCAATCGGATTCACTAAATAATCCTTTACAATAGCGACAAGACTCCTAGGACACTTTCCTTTTTCAATAGGTTTAGGTGAATCATCTGATTGAGCTTGACCTCTTGTCTTCCTGTACCAGCTAAGACAGATTCCTAATTTAAAAATACCTGGGGAGTAAAATCGGTAGCATCTGGAAGGGAAGGCTTTGTAGCATCTGGAGTGATGAGAGCTTTTGATCCCCATTTCCCTGTAGGTCTCTGACTTTGCAATTACATTTGAAGGACTTTTCTATTGAATAATAGTTCCAGTCAAAGTGATATAATCACAGGCAAACACACGCACATGCACACATACACACGCATGCACACACACAAATTCTAAATGGAGACTGCTTTTCCTTGTTATTTTTCTACAAAAAATAAATGTTATTCCTGGCTTACATAGTTATATCCAGCTTATTTATGGTGCTTTGGCTCTTATTAGGAAGTTCACAAATAATCTTTATCTGATATGTTTTTGAATTTTGTAACACTTGCCAAGGGTGGAACATACCATTATCTAATATATGCAGCTAAAATGCTTTCTGTTAACACCACCAAGCATAGAAGGTGGCCATTCTTTTAATTCTCACAGTTGACTGCATTCATTTCACGATCAGAGAAACAGTTTCTGGAAATTATTGTCATATTTTCACTGAGAAGTAGCCAAGCACAATGATAAAGCAGGGAAAGACAACGGGAACCGCACAGTGTGCCTCAGGGATGGCTTTACTGAGGAGGGGGCATATGAAACAAGACCTGATAAGGATGAAGGAGTCAACCATGCGTGTCTGGGAAAGAAACCATTGAGACAAAGGGAAGAACGAAGACCAAAGACTTGAAGCAGGAGTGTGCCTGACAGGTTTGAGAAACATGGAGACTAGTGTTACTGAGCAGAATGAGCAAGAGGGATAGTAGGAGGCATAGAGAGAGGGAGAGAAACAAAGGCACTGATGTTCCGGGATTCTGCCAGGAGTCTGGCTTTTACTGTGAGAAGATGTTAAGCAGAGGAGGGACATGATCTCACCTACTTTTGAACAGGATCACTCTGACTCTTATGTAAAAAATAGACCGAAGGGATGCAATGGTGAAAAATGAGAAGGATGGTTTAGGAGGTGATCACAGTGACTCAAGCCAAAGATGCTGGACACTTGGCCCAGAGTAGCAGCTGAGGCATTGATAGTACACGCTTGTTGATAGAACCCAGCATTAGCTGTGACTGGATATGATAACCAGCTGAATGTGGGGACACATTCAATAAACAACCACACCAATAAAGGATGATTCAAAGGTTTTTGGCCTGAAAAACTGGAACAATGAGGTTTCCCTTTATAGGAGATAATGCTGTGTTATTCTTAAAATACCTCATCTGTGATAATGGAAACAACACCAAGGAAACTGGTGCTCAAAATTATTTTCCTTCACAAGCCTGCAACGTTCTCTGCAACTTTAGCTATACTTGAGAGTGAGGGATTTTTCTCCAAAGGTCTTATCTTAAAATTGAGGTGTTTCTTGTGTAAGGGATTAATGTAATAACGGGAAAACAGCACCCATTTAACAAATGGAATAAACTGTCAAATTAGTGAGCTGTTATCCATCCAGATTCTGAGGATTTAAACTATAGAAAAATGCACAGAGGATAAGATAAAGGGTGTAGAATTGATATCAGGAAAGCTTTATGCAGTATTAAAAGGCAGTAAATCCTGAAGCTAGGATGAAAGTATTGAAGGCAATTAGAACAGTGGATGAACTGTATAAGATGCATTTTGCCTATATAAGTAATTTACTTTAACTATCACGCTCTCAATCTTTGGTAATTAAAGACTGAAAGTAAAATGAACAACACAACGGAAGCTTATACTTCGTTTCCAAAGTGGATGCCATACTTTGCATGCCAGGTTATTCTTTCATAGGACATTGTTAGACATTTAAATGGTATAGAATAGTCAGAAAAGTGGTTTTATGGGTGGGCACATCAGATTCAAAAACTTATCTTGTTACTATAAGAATTCTAAACAGCTAAGATTATTTTGTTAGTATTTCCATGTGATAAAATGGAAAATATAAAACAGTGTAATTTAGCAATATTTAGTGATAGAGTCAGTTGTACTTACACCTAATGTCAATACATTTATTCCCATTACACCTCTTTTTAAAAATCTCTTGAGTTCTTCAAAACTGAATATAACTGACCATCACATTTGTTTTTGTTTGGTGGGTTTTTTTTTAAGTTTGTTTATTTATTTTGAAAAAGAGGGTGAGTGGGAGAGGGGCAGAGACAGAGGGAGAGAGAGAGAAAATCACAATGTGAGGCTCTAACTCACAAACCCTTAGATCATGACCTGAGCTGAGACCAAGAGTCGGATGCTTAAACGACTGAGCCACCCAGGTGCCTCTGACCATTGCATCTGAATCATTTTCTACACACGGCGTTTATTGTGGTTCCCTTCAAATGTATTACATTTTTGTAGGGCATGTTTTTTTATAAGAATACTTGGGTTACTATTGGATTCTGTACTTTAAATTTTTATTTTATTTGTTTTATTTATGATTTCGCTACAGCTACTATTGATTTAATTATGCATAAGTATCTCCTCTAGCATTGAAGGAATTAGCCCTTTTGGGTGAATTTAACAATTAGTAGTAAATATTACACTTTTGTGTACATGGAAACTCAAGGCATAAATGTATTTTTTCTAACAAAGAACCAAAGATTGGCTACCTTGGAAAAATATAAAGCTAATTCCTCTAGGTTGTCTTTTGCAGCTTTTCTTAAAGTATTCTTTCAAAGAAACATACTTGGGGTGAACTTTTCTACTCCAATTTATTTATTGTTTTGTCCAATTTATTTATTGTTTTGAAATTAAGTTCAATACATACTTTTGAATTGTTTATATACACAAGGCACAGTTTTAGGTATCATGTAACCTTTTGTTAAGGATGCTATTTAATCAAAGGTGTCCATGGTACAAGTAGCACAGATTAGGTGATCACAAGGTCATATTTCTCTTGGATCCAAGGTCAGAAAATAACACTCATGGTATTCTCATCCAAATTCTCTGTGTTACAAACCCACAGACTGAATATAAGATTTTATATGAGAAGACTTCACCCCGTTACATACAGATCCAGCCCTGTTCTCTGACACAGTAATGTTCCATAACAATGTTAAATAATTAAATAATCAGGTCACATCACCACCTTGTGATCTTGAACAAGTAACTGACCGTTTCTCAGCTTTCATTTATTCAGATATAAAAAAGAGAAATTAAAAGACATCCAGGAAATAGAACAGGTGATATATGAATGATATTAAAGGGTTGTATTCCCTAAGTCATTTTTCTAATTTCAGATGAAAACGTTAGAAAAAAATAATTATTTTAAATGTTTATTTATTTATTTTTGAGAAAGAGAGAGAGAGAGAGAGAGAGAGCACACAAGAGCAGGGGAGGAGCAGAGAGAGAGGGAGAGAAAATTCCAAGTAGGCTCTTCACTGTCAGCACAGAGCCCGACACAGGGCTTGAACTAACCATGAGATCATGGCCTCAGCCGAAATCAAGAGTCAGACGCTCAACTGACTGAGCCACTCAGACACCCCAGAAAAAAAGAAGTTAAAAATAAGTTTTAGATACACATTCACATCCAAGACTACCTAACATGAGTTATATTCTTTGCCACTCTGGATTGACCACGTGCTCATCTCTGAGGTTCCTTGGAGCATTACAAGACCTTTGGGCCAATACTGTGGAATATATTCAATAAACATAAATAATGTTCTATAACTGTAGGTCTGTGAGTTGCTTCGGGCACTTCTATAGTACCACCCTGTCAGCATTAGTAACAGTGACTGGACTTTTGATTTGAGCCTGGATTGGTGAAGCCTGAGGGGTTTTGACAGATTAGGCTGGTCATGTAACTGGAATGTGATTACATAACCAGCTTACAAAAGAGATCCCGGCCCCGTGCAGACTTTGGACTTCCTGGTACTGAAGGGCAAACACACGTGCTGAAGGTGGTTGGTGAGGTGCAAACCTGTTTGATGCAGCAGTGCTAAAGATGTCCAAGCCTGCCCCTGAGATCTCAGGACACCTTTTCCAGTGCCAACCTTCTCTTACTGCTCGTGTCCTAAATCCGTTGCTTGAATAGGAAAGTTATTCAATGAGTATGAATATTTTTCAGTATCGTGGGTCATTTTAGAGTAATCAATGCATACTTCATGCAAAAACGGAGGCAGGTAAATCAAGGTAGACGTAAAAATGGAATCCAAGTCAGAAGTGTAGTGGAAGCTAACATTTCTCCATGATCATAGGACATGGTCATAGGTTTTAAAGGCCTGTGATGAGGAATTTAAATGCCTCGTGTATGAGGGCGAGGGGTCTAGGAAACAGGCGCCTTTTAGCTGAAAAGCTCTGGGGCTAAAATTTCCTATAATACCCACAGTCACAAAGCATTGCCTTTTCTAGGAAATTAGAGCTAATAGAATTTATTACGTTTTCCTGGAGAAGTGATAAGAAGGATTGAAGCATGGACCATTCTATGGATAGAAAAACAGTCATTTGCCAGACTGAAACTGTTGTCCTCCCTCCATATTAACACCAGTTTCAGGCTAGCTTCTCTTTATAGTCTCAGGAGATGACTTACAAAATCCAGTTGCTGTATATGTCCTTGTCTATCTCCAAAAGAGAGAGAAAGATAATGTAAGGTACTTTCCTAGAAAAGTGAAAAAAAAAAACAACAACAGCAAAAAAAACCTTATCCAGACACATCTAGGCTGTGAATTGGGTCACATCCCCACCCCCTAGAGCAATTACTGTGACTGCAGAATGAGAATGCATGGATTTGGGTTAGTTTCTTCCAAAGTACACAGGATGCATAGGTGGAGATTTATAGACCAAATGAGGATGATCAAAGTAGAGGGAAGGCAACTACATTTTCTATTTCACTAGGAAGGTTAACAACTAAGCCTTAGAATGGGTACAATGAGCAAAACTTTGCCAGAGGCCTCAGCAAATGTTTCTTAAAATTCTCCTTTATAAGGGAAGTACTTTTTACATTTTTGACGGAAAGGAATAAAGAATATATTTTACATTGCAGCCCAGTATGTATGTATGTATGTATGTATGTATGATTATATATATATAATATTATATATATGTAATATATATATTATATATATATATAATCTGTGTATCTATTATTATCTAAATACTTATAATGAATCAAATAATCAGGAAAAAGACCCTTATTTAAATATATGAGCTTTATTTTCTCTTCTATTTTATTCATTTTTATAATTATGGTTTTAACCAGTAAATTGATGTAATCATATACTAATGGATCTTCCCCCTGAAGTTTGAAAAAGTCTGCATTAGGATGTGGATATATAATATATATATCAAGGATTCTCCATCTTACAATTAGTTCCAAATTTTAATTTCTATAAGAGATAATGTAACTGGCCTAAAGTCAGTTATTATGGCTATGACTTTGGGAACTCACCCCAGGCCACATTGGCTATTCACAGAAGGAGGAAATATATGAGCCCAGCAGCTATTCCTAGAATTTTCTGTTACAATATCGTTTCCACAGGAAATAATTATTTAGTAGCCTGTAAGACACTTCCATTGTATTCCAACATCCCCTCAACTGACCTTGAGCACTACAACTAGTTATAGTTTTTCTTTTTGACAGAGTATCCTTCTATTTCTTAAACATCCTGGACTAAATTGAATATGAAAATTTAGGGGAGCGGTTCTGAATTTACTTGTTCTGTGATTGTGTGTGTGTGTGTGTGTGTGTCTGCTTGTCTGTCTCTCACTGAATTAGGAATTACTCTTTTTGATCACCAAGTTCTACAGCAGGACTTGACATGTGTTATTCTATTTAATCCTCTCTTGGTAACCTGGTGAGGCTGGCATTATTATCTCTAATTTTACAGATCAGCACACAAGGCACAGAGAGTTTAAGGGGGACACCACAGATCACACACCTGGTTAGTGATGAAGCTATGACAGGAATCCAGTTCCAAAAGTTGTATTATTTTACTGTGCTTCTTGGAGCAGTGGGGAAGTGGGGGGGTGGGCAAGAGTGTTACTCAAATTCATGTACTAGTTCAGTGACTTTATTCAGGGAGGAATTAATGGGGTTTCTGTCTTAATCCAGTGTACAAAATCTGGCAAATGTACTGAAAGAAACACTGGAAATCATCCAGTGTGTTTGAAGTACAGAAATGCTATGCCTTATTTTAATTAGAGCAAAAGGCAATATTGTTACTGGGGTTTTTTTGTTTTTATTTTATTTTATTTTATTTTATTTTATTTTATTTTATTTTATTTTTTGGTTTGAAATCAAAGGTCTTCTGTACCTAGTTTTATTCTGTGAAGAGTGTAACATAGAAACAAAGTAAGGGGAAAACACATAGAACATTGTTGTCTTGTTGTTTATAATCATACACTTTTAAATATTAGTGCAGAAAAACAGAAGACATAGCCTTTGGGTAAAACATAGTCAATAAGAATTAGACCTCCTTCCTGTGTAATTATGCAGGTAGTAAAAGTAACCAATTCACACAAATCTCGCTCTCCATGTTTTGCTCCTATATATGCTGAAGTCTGTTTCTATGACTAGTCAGTCAAAGCTTTTAATTAAAAAAAAAATCATTATTTCAGTTCAAGAGCAAGATATGTCAGTGGGACTGACGACCTCCCTATTTTTCAACAGAATGATGAACCTCTAAGGTTGATTCAAGCTCTGGCACTCTTATTAAAAAGCCCTTGACAAAGGTACCAAGTTTTGAAGTAATCCTATCCTTGAGGAGTGATTTAAGAATCTTGGTTTAGAGTTATTGGCTTGCTATTTTTAGAACTCCCCTTCTCATGTATCTTTATTGATTCAAAGTGTCATTAAATTTCTGGAGCTGTAAAGAAATTGTCTTCTCACAACTCAAGGATTTTCTACTGTGGACAAAATCTTGGATGGTTCAGTTTTTCATTTTATGGAACTGAGAGAAATTGCTCAAGTGAAGTTTAAAGTGCTGAGTTAAGAAATAGCCTTGAATTTTTACTAAGTAGACACAATATTTATAGTTGACAGTATTTTTGGAGCTTCCAGGAAAATATTTGTTTTCAGATCCACTTAACTAAGAGTTGGTTATTCAGAGGGGTATGGAATGCTTTTGTTTGTGCATGCTAGCTTAACTCAAAGTAAAACATAAATACTTCAGTAAGAAATAAACTGAAATAAAAATATCAGAACAATGTAATCTAGAAAAAAGCACTGCTCCAGTATAAATTTTATCTTTTAAGCACATGATTCTGATGAGGTTGAATTTCTGTAACAGTTGGTTTAGCATGGACTTCATTTAGGAAAGTGTACCCTTACCACACTGGAGCAAACTGGTGCCCTCTGGTGTATACAAGGTGGTTATCGACCTCGTACGTGCCATGGGAAACAATGGTTAGAGTGGAAATGCAGATTGCACAAGGGAAACATTATATAATGAAGGAGCACAGAGAACTCTAACATAAATGTAAAAGCTGGAATGACATTATTATTACCAGCAGTGAAAAGAGAAGAAAGGTGCTGGAGACAGTAAGGTTGGTGACAGCAGATGGGTGAGAAAAAAGAGAAGAGTAAATTTGTGAGCAGGATAGATAGTAACGTGAGTGTGTTCTCTTAAGTTTTTTTGTACTCAACCAATGGCTTATTCTAGGAAGAATGAAAAGTAGAGAAGGGAGGGTATGTGCTAAAGTAATGCAAGTAAGATGTAAAAAAAAAAACCCAATTTATTGCTTAGTTCAATAAATATTCATTTCTAATTCACATAAAGATGGACTTGTAAACCTATTCCTGAATTCAAGTGTCACACTGAATGTCCTGCCTTAAGATTTCAAATCCTGAATTATATTTTAAAGGAAGCTGGCACCTCTTAGAGGAATGGGTAAATGGCAAGAGTATTACAAAGCAGTTAGATTTATGAGTAGAAAAAAAAGAAAAGAAAAACAGGAAGCAAACTGAGTAGTTTTGAACATTTAAATATATGTACTCTGAGGAAAATACACCACTTTTTAGCACAGCATGGATGAGAATTAAGTGCCCCTGTCCTGGAAAGATGTATCTGTTCATGACATCCTGCCTCCAGTCTGGTGGTGGAGGAATAATACATTCTGACCCTCAAACAATACTGTTCCTTCTAATCTCAGGGCCCTGTCGAACCATAACAGTTCTGCCACTACAGAAGGGAGATGGTTCTTAAAGAATGACCACAGTGTACAGGAATTTAATTAATAGGTAACTACAAGTGCAACTTCTGGTCCAGCTGCAGCTTCTTTACTGGAGAAATCGAGGCAACTTCTGACATTTAGTGCTAGTGGTTTAGCAAACGATTTTCCTCTACTCCAACAGAAAGCCCGACACCTTATGTCTACATCAATCAGGCTCCCATAAAATAACAGGAGATTGCAGTGGAAAGAACTTCAAGGCTCGGGTACTTTTTAAGAAGTCTTCAGGGAAACTCAAAGGCAACAGGGCAAACAGAAAACAAAGGCAGCAGAGGAAATCTTAGCCGCTGATATCCACAGTAGCACAGACTGTAAATGGTCTAACTCCCAGCCAAATAAATAAAAAACCTCACATTAAAGGCCTATTTCCTTTTACCCAGTACATTATGTTCAGCTTTCTACAAAAAATTACAAGGAAGTTAAAAGGCGTGAAACAGTCTGAAGAGACAAAGGAAGCATCAGAACCAGACTCAGATATGGCATAGACTTTGGGATGATTAGACAGGGAATTTAAAATAACGTGATTAGTAATGTGCTGAGGACTCTAAGAGAAAAAGATGACAATGTGCAAGAATAAATGGGTAATGTAAGGAGAGAAATGACTCTCAAAAGAATCAAAAGAAAGCCTAGGAATCAAAAACTCTGTAATAGTGTAAGATAAGTCAATAAAAACTTCCCAGACTGAAAAGCAAAGAAAAGACTGAAAAAAACATGAAACAATATATGGGAACTCTGGGACAATTACAAAAGCTGTACCATAATGGAAATACTGGAAGAAGAATAGAGAAGAAAAGAAGAGGGAATATTTGAGGTTATAAGGGCTGAGAATTTTCTGCAATTAATGAGAAACACAAAACCATAGATACACAAAAGCCATAAAAACACCAAGAAGGATAAATACAAAAAAATCAACATGTAGACATATCATATTCAAACTGCAGAAAAATGAAGGCAAAGAGAAACAGTTGAAAGCAAGCAGAGGAAAAAACCTGTAGTTCTATTAGTTCTCCCTTTCCTGGCTTGAGTAGTGATTACTTTGTAGTATTCACTCTTATACTCATCAAGATGCACATTTCATGAATTTTTCTATATACGTGTTATTCTTGCATATGAAATTTTATCAAAATAAATTCCAGGTGTGTTTTACTACAGAATCACATGCTCATAGCACTATTTTTGCTTTTAATATTATAACTCTGCAGTCCATGTGAATATAATTACAATGTTACAGTTATTTGGAAAATAATGTATACTAACCTCACAATTACCACTTTGCTTTATGGATTTAGAAAATTCCTTAGAATTGGGGCATCTGGGTGGCTCAGTGGGTTAAGCTCCAACTCTTTTTTTTTTTTTTTAATTTTTTTTTCAACCTTTTTTTTTTTGTTTGTTTTGTTTTTTTTTTTTTTTTAATTTATTTTTGGGACAGAGAGAGAGACAGAGCATGAACGGGGGAGGGGCAGAGAGAGAGGGAGACACAGAATCGGAAACAGGCTCCAGGCTCCGAGCCATCAGCCCAGAGCCTGACGCGGGGCTCGAACTCACGGACCGCGAGATCGTGACCTGGCTGAAGTCGGACGCTTAACCGACTGCGCCACCCAGGCGCCCCAAGCTCCAACTCTTGATTTCTGTTCAGGTCACGATCTCACGGTTTGTGGGATCGAGCTCCACGTTGTGCTATTCACTGCCAGCTTGGAGCCTGCTTGGGATTCTCTCTTTCCCTCCTCTGCTCTCTCTCTCACACACACATACACCCACACATACACACACACTCTCAATCAATCAATCAATAGAAAAAGAAAATTCCTTAGAATATATTAAACCACAATCTGATCCATTATCAGTTGTCCTTTTTCTATAATTCCTGACGAGGGTCTAGTCCATCGTCACTATTATGTTCCCCCTGCCACTCTTTTGTACCAGGAATGGTGTTATTTACCAAGAATACAAATGTGATTGATTTGCAGTCTATTCTACAATGGCATGTGGGAGAAAAACAACAAAAATTTTAATAACATTATTTTCAAGTATAAATAAAACACTTGTAACTCACATAATATCACACAACATGACATCTGATAAATATGTCACAGAAGATATGGCTGAATAATTTTAATGAGCGTTGGGAAATAGGACAATAGGAAGGGTATCAAAATGATGAAATTCATTTTTAGCTTGTAGAGTAATATACAATCTTGAAAACTGCAGAGTCAAAGGAAATATAGTGGGAAAAAGCCCCCCATAAAAGTGGGGTTTCTATAAACATAGTTATTTATTGCCAAGATGTATTTTATATGGGAAAATCATGTAATATCAAACCAAAATATAACTTGGGGCCAGTGGAGAAGTGTAAATGTCAAGGTAAATAGTTTTATGATGAAGCAGCTCTAATTATTAAAATATTTTTATAAACCTGGAAAATTCTTTTTATTATTTCTTGCCTAATTTCCCAGGTTATTACTGCTATATAATTTTCGAAAGATTATGGTATTAGACAGCTTGTCTTCATCATGACCTTAGTGAGAGCATTCAGTCTTTCATCATTAAGGGTTATGCTACCTGTGGGTTTCTTAGAGGTTCTTTACCAGATTGAGGATGTTTCATTTACCTAGTTATGTGGAGTCGTTTTATCATCATAGGGGGTTTGTAGGCTTTGTTAAATGATTAGATTCTGTGTCTTTTGAGATAAGCATATGGTTTTTGTCCTTTAGTATATTATTATGATGTATTACATTCAGTGATATTCAGATGTTAATCTACCTTTACAATTGGTCATGGCATATAAATTTTTATATGTTGCTGCATTCTGTTTGTTAGTGTTTGGTTGAGGAACTTTGCGTCTATATTCATAAAGGAACAGATAGAATACAGTAGCCTCTGACATTGAATTTAATTCAAAATTATCATTCTGTGGTGCCATGTCCATCTACTGCCTTCTGATTTACTTTGTTCCTGAGGCACTTTATGTAGATGATAGATGATAGATAAATAGATGATAGACGATAGATAAGTAGATGATAGATAGATGGATGGATAGATGGATAAATTGTTATAAATGTTTCAAAAAATAATTTAAAAAATTCAATGTATTGAGAGTTCATGTGAAAATTCGATTTTAGTCATTAGAATTTGTTAATTTTTGTATTTTGTATTTGATATTTACAAGTAAGACACTCTAATTACGAAGTTTACCTCAACTGTGATTAATCAAGTTTTCAAATATATAAAATTGTAAATTCATATAATACATTTAAAAAACAACATCGTCTTTGATATGATTCACATAGGAAAATTTTAATTATCAACTAGGTAATACTGCAAATAAGAATTATGTCAATAATATGCTGAGCTCTTATTCTTGCTAAACAGGGATATAAACATTTAAATTTGACTGTTGTTTTGAGAATGCCACTCATCCAGAAGTCAGAAGAGTTTTAAAAATAGTTTTAATACATTTTACCTAACTTATTTTCAGAAAATATAATCGGTTGTGCAGAATGATTTATGTTTCAATAGTCAAAAAGATTGATCACAAATATACTTTTGTATCTATCTTGCTGCAAAATAGTAACTCCGTGAGAAATGCTCTACAATTTCCAGGAGGCTTTTTTTCTCTTTGAAAAAAATTGTATCAAATTAGTATGATGTTTTGCATCAATATTGTAAATCAACAATTTCAACAACACAAATCAAATATGATGATATATCATTACTTTGATTGGAGTTCATTTTTCATAGACACCCTAGCATATCACTGACTTCATTCTTCCTCTTATTTCCCACCTGTTTCCTAATATTCATTCAAATACCAATCTAATTTTGCTGCATAAATGCACATTTCTGTAATTCTTATCTTTTTTCTAGACATCTACTCCCAATTTAGTTATGGCTTGTGATTTATTATGATGTCTTAGAGTAGAGTAAGCATTGGAATTAGAAAACAGACAGGTTTTTATGGCTATAAATGACTATTTGTATAAACCTGAGTGTGTTATCCAACCATCAAATCTCAGTTTGCTCATCCATAAAATGGGAATACTCATTGTTTTCATATGATCATGTCATGAGACCAAATGTGAGAATAGATTTAAAAATCTAGCATAGAATGAATTTCATGACAGATATTCTCTAAATGGCTATGACTTTTCTTGTGACAGGTAGTATAGTTGATTATTTAAAATACATAGTTTAGATTCAGCAATAACAATTCAAATCCAAGCTCCTATGTACATTTGGTAAGTATTTCTTTAATCCCCTAGATTATTCATCTGTAATATTGTGTAATTATAAGTGCTAGGATGAAAAGTAGAATAATAAATTGGAAAATTTTACCAGAATGCCTGAAAAATAGTAAATTTTAATATTCTTTACTTTCCTGATCCCCCATTTTGCTTTCAGAATAATCTTTTTTTAAAATATATATACAGGTGTGACCAAGTCACTCTTAATAAACTCCTACTAATATAATAAATAACCAGTAATAAATATAATAAATAACCAATAACTTCGTGCTAGCACCTCCATACTTCACTTGCCATTGTTCCCTATGTAGCAGTTTTTTATTCAGCATTCTTTTTACATGCCTTTCTCTCTACCTGAATGGTTTGTATGTTAATCTACCTGGAGAACATCTATTTCTCTAAGATTTTTTTTTTTCAAATATCACTTACTCCACATGGTCTTATTTGTCCATTTCTGATAGATATATTAATGTTCCCTCTGGAGTGTCGAGTAATTCCTTGTATGTCTCTTTGTAGCAACTTACACTGCATTTGTGATTTATGTCACCATTTTTAATTCTTCTGCTAAATTAATGCCAAAGTCATTATAAGACTTTTGATTTGTTTGCCTTTACACTACAAGGTCATATCAGAGTGTCTCACAGATGGTAGGTTCTCATTTGTTCGCTGAATTAAATAGTGGTTAGGCTATATAGCTGACATCTAACCAATTAGCATTTTTTCATTCATTCATTCATTCATTCATTCGAACAATCTATTATTCATCAAATATTTATGGAACTCCCACTATATGCCTATTCTAGACTTACTATTGGGCACAGTAAATCGAGTAAGATTTATTCCTTAAGGTCAATAGTACAAGGAAACAGGCATGTAACCCTGTGTGACTAAAATTTAATATTGGTGGAAGGAAAGTCTGGAAAGCAATCAAAGTTGAAACATGGTATTAGAAAAATACTGGCAAGTGAGGAAACTAAAATTGGGAGTTTATCCTATTCTTTCCAGGAAAATGTTTTAAAAAGGCTAATAAAAAAAAGTGAAGTGAGTTATTCAGGCAGGATTTTTATGGCTTATTTAAAATGAACAAGGCTTGAACAGACTTATAAGGTGTTTTTTTTTTTTTTCTTGAAACACGTGATAGAAAGGAAGAGACTTACAAACGTAGGAGAAAGTGGTGTTTGAGTGAAGCAGCATCTGGAACGAAACAGGGCATAAGTGCTTGGAGATAGCCCAAAGAGACCGTTCTTTCTGCAGTGTTGACATGATGGCACGTGAAAGTGCCAGATGGATAATGTGGATGGAGTCATGACTCTGGAGTGGTAAATGGAGGGACTTCATGCCTTCTAGTATAGTCTTCTATAGGAAGGGGAAGTAAATGACCTTAGTTTGCATGTCTTCATTCTCTTCTCCCTCTCTTCAGGAAAAATCCAAGGAGAAGTTCATACCCTGTAACTTGCACCCTTACAGATTCTCTGAAAAGGCTCTAGCACAGGTTATCTATGTCCAAGATACTAGCCCCTGCATTATGGATGGCACCTGTTAGCATTATGCAGGATGTAAACATCATCTGCACAACTGTATGTGACAGACAGCTGGTCCAAAAAGTATTTAGTGCAGCTTCCAGTCATGTGTATTACATACTCTCTCTTCTTTCACTTAGTGTTTTTAATTTTAAATTTCCTTGTGTCGTAGTCAGCAATACTAGCCTGTTCCTTCTTTTTTCATCTCATTAACTGCGCTTGAGTTTAGGTTATTTTTTAAAAAGCCATAATTACTTACATAATATCTTAAAATAAAAACTTTAAAAAAAAATTGCTCAAATGTCATCTCCTTAGATAGGCAGGCCTTCAATAAACACACTATAGAAAATTGTTCTCTGCATCTCCTTTCCACACACACACACACCACCCTCACTCTCTTACTCTGTTATTATCTGATATTACTAGTTTATTTTATATCTACTTTATTAAGATGTAAGCTCCATGAGGGTTACTATTTGCTTTTGTCTTTGATGTACCTGGCATATAGTAGATATGCAATAAATACTTGTTGGGTAGATGACCACTGAGTTAACCAAAAAATCCTCTGGATTATCCAATTAAAAATGGGCAGAGGACATGAAGAGTTTTCCAAACAAGACATACAGATGGCCAACAGACATATGAAAAGATGTTCAACATCACTAATTATAAGGAAAATGTAAATCAAAACCATAATGAGATACCACCTTACACTTGTCAGAATGACAAAAATCAAAAAGACAAGAAACAACAAGTGTTGGTGAGGATGTGGGGAAAGAGGAAGACTCGTGCACTGTTGGTGGGAATGCAAACTTGTGGAGCCATTGTGAAAAACAGTATGGAGTTTCCTCAAAAAGTTAAAAATAGAAATCTTGTATGATCCAATAATTCCACTGCTGGGTATTTACATAAAGAAAACAAAAGCACTAATTCGGAAAGATATATGCACCCCTATGCTTACTGCAGCATTATTTACAATAGCCAAGATATGCAAACCACCTTGAGTGTCCATGGATAGATGCGTGGATAAAGAAGATGTGGTATATAGTTATACTATGGAATATTAGTCACAAAAAAGAAGATCTTGCCATTTGCCACAGCATCTCTAGAGTATTTGCAATAAATGAAATAAGTCAGACAGTGAAAGACAAAGATTCTATGATCTCGTTTGTATGTGGAAACTAAAAAGCAAAACAAATTAATAAACAAAAATTAGAAACAGACTCATAAATACTGAGATTAAACTGGTGGTTGCCAAAGGGGGAAGGGAAGGTGAGGGAATGAGCGAAATAGGTGAAGGGGTTAAGAAGTACAAACTTCTAGCTTGTAAAATACTCACGGGGATAAAAAACACAACATAAGGAATATAGTCAGTAATATTATAATAATGTTTTATGGTGACCAATGCTAACTACATTTATTATGGTGAGCATAGTGTAAGATACAGAATTGTGTAATCACCATGTTGTACACCTGAAACTAATATCACATATGTCAACTATGCTTTAAAAAAAACCAATATTTTGAAGAAAAAATATTTCATGAGTCTGGATGATCAACAACTTTGTTCAGATTTTTAAGGCATTTTATGCACCTTAAAAGCTGTTTGTGGCTCACAGTACTCATTTCTCTCCCCTCATTATGCTGGCCAGGAATCTTAAAAACAATTTGATGTGATCAAGAAGAAAAAATAAGACATAGTTGCATATACACTTACTGGCAAAAGGGACACTTTCACCTGTATTTTTCAATCATATTAATGAAATTTTATATGACCAGAAACCACACAATTTTTAAAACTTTTATTTCCAACTGCGAAGACAATATAACAATTTTTACTCCAAGCCAGATATGCTTCTGTGAGCCTGATCTAGATGTCACTTTGGCAATAAAGACATTATTATTATTATTATAGATAATAATATATTTCCTATTTATGTAGGGTATATGTATCTATTTATATAGATATATATATTATATATCTATTTATATAGATATTTGGCAATAAAGACATTATTATTATTATTATAGATAATAATATATTTCCTATTTATGTAGGGTATATGTATCTATTTATATAGATATATATATTATATATCTATTTATATAGATATTTGGCAATAAAGACATTATTATTATTATTATAGATAATAATATATTTTCTATTTATGTAGGTGAATATTATTGTAAGAATATTTCTAGTAAAAAATCATAATTACATTTTAAATATCCAAAACACTGGCATTAATGTGTTTTCAGAATAAAAAAGATCACATCTGAGCAATGAAATATAGGTTGATATATTTTGAATTATTTAAACATAATTAGATAGCAATTCATTATAATATGTGAGAGTAATTTACTTTCAAAATAAAAAATAATTTAAAAATGAACACAGTGATAAAAACATTATTAAACCATTGATAAAGCAAATTTAATATAATTGGTAAGAAATGTTAAGGATGTAAAGAAGAAATGTTCAAGCTTATTGTAGCTTTTAAATTAGAACTTCCAATTTCAGAGTAAAGAAACATACCTTACTGACACATTTCTATTGACGCTATAGATACAAATAATTTTTTGGAAAATATGTTGGTAACATAGCCTTAAAACCTTAAATCATTTATACCATTTAGACTGAATGTTTGTGTCCTCTCAAAATTCGGGCATTGAAGCCTAATCCCCAAAGTGATGGTATTAGGAGGTGATTAGATAAGGGTGGAGCCCTCATAATTGTGATTAGTGCCTTACAAAAGAGACTGCATACAGCTCTCTAATCCTTCTGCTATGTGAGATCAGCACTACAAGACTGGAAGACAGCTGTCTATAAACCAGGCATGGAGCCTTCACTGCACTTTGAATGTGTCAATGCCTTGATCTTGGACTTCCCAGACTCCAGAACTGTGAGAAATAAATATCTGTTGCTTATAAGCCACCCACTATATGGTATTTTGCTATAGCAGTCTGAAATGGAAAAGAGAACCATTTTGGCCAATAATTCAAATCTAATAACAATTTATACAATGTCATAGGGAAAATAATGTAATTTAAATAAAGAAGATATTTCAAACTATATTATCTGTAATTATAAATATGTAGGAAAATTTCCAAATATCCAACAATAGAGAACTAACTCAGAGGATCAGAGTATACCTACTTTAGCTTGAGATTGCATGCATTAAAATTGAAATTAATAGACTACATGGAAACATGGAAAATGTATATACAAATTACTATGAAGCAAAAAAAGTACATAAAATTTTCTATTCTATGATAACAACTCCATGAGAAGGGAAAAATTGGGAAGAATAATCATTCATCCTGCTACAGTAATTCTGTTAGTATAGTGCTTTTATGAGTGATTTTGTTTGTATGTTTGATTACTTCCATATTTTATATCATATAATGATATTTTTATGCTGAAAAAAATATTATTTTTTGACATTTAAAAAGCCCTAAGAAAATTAAGATTAGGAAGTATTTCTTTTTTATTTAAATATTTATTCCTAGTGTTCTATCATTTGAATTATTCCATAAATCATCTTTTAAAAACATATAATGGAATAATTCTTCCCTTTTCTGTCTGGAACTTTATCACATCACAACTCTGGATTAATGATTTTCTTTTAAAATAACTTTATTGGTTTATGCATTTGATCAATCTATCCTTGGCACTATAAATGCACTAGAAAGGAACCCAGGGAGCATTCTTAAGGTGATATATAGCTCTCAGGCTCAACAATTTGCAAACCCAGCAAGTTAAACTACCAAAGAAAAATTAATAAATGTAGGAGTTATTTTCTGTTTTCCGTATCACCCTTGCCAGTTTAAAATAGAATTGCCACAGAAATAAATTTTGCTTACTTTTACCTGAGTAATTCAAAGAATGATGGACAGAAAGAAGATATTTTTGTTAATCATATATCTTAATTTTTCAAAGTGCTATTAATATATATATGTATATATATATATGACATATATATACACACACACAGACATATATAAATTTAAAACAAAATAAATACATACACATACAAACACACACACATACACTTGAAATTTGATGGAGAACACACATATATTCTCTCGGGTAGTTTTTTCCATTAAATTTCATACATATGATTTATATTTTTTCTGATTTTCCATGCATTTGATATGAATATGTGTGTGTATTCTATCAAACATATATATTGAATGTATACTGACTATGTGTCCCTTGGATTTCAACATTAGTATACTGCCATGTGATGACATCTTTCAGCCAGAAAGTAGTTTATAATTGAAGATACTTAACATAATATATAATTAATTACTTAATTTAAACCTTTATCAATTTCATGATCACTAAATACCTTTATTTTTAGTTTCACATATATATATATATATATATATGTATATATTTAATGGAGAATGGATACAAGCAGGTTTAGTCACTGACGAGAGCAATCTGGGAATATTTGTGTGTTTGTGTGTGTGTGTGTGTGCGTGTGTGTGTGTATGTATACTCTAGTAACCCTACTTTTGAATAATGTTCTGGAGAAATATGCACGTAGATTTATAAAGTATATATGCAAAGATATTTGTAGCACTTGTTTGTGGTGGTAGAGTGTAGGTGGCAATGTGGGTTTCTTCCATGTAGTACCAGGTAGTTGTTTGAATCATGAAACTCAATGCACACCCAACACCATGGATATAATTTAAAATACAGTGGGAACACACAGATGGTAACCACACTTAGTGTGGTGACCATTTTGTTATTTATATAAATGTTGAATCACGATGTTGTAAACTTGAAAGTAATGCAAAACTGTATGTCAGTTATTCTTCAATAAACAAACAAACAAACAAAAAATACCCCCACAATGCTTAATGAAAAAGAAAAATATATATACTGAATGAGATACATAGATCGATATCATTGATTATGATTTAAAATAAATCTGAACAAAACAACCCAAAGGGGAGGATGCCTATTAGGGCAGTGAAAAATTAATAGGAAATGGGGACATAAATAAATGATACAGAAAATATAAACATCCTTGTCTCTTGTGATTGAATTGAAAATGTAATTAACTAAACCTTTTCTGTCAAAGGCCTTGATGGAATCTTAAGTTAACTCATGAATTCAACCAGATTCAACAGAGAAAAGCAATACTGCATTACAGTGTCTTCAATAAATTACTTAACTAATTTTAGTTTCAGTTATTCCTTATCTGTGAAGAAATTCTCTAATACAAAATTTCTAAAGAAAGCATTTTCAAAATATGCTTTGACTGAGATGGGGACTTTGAACTGCAATCCTCCAAACTTTGATGGAATCTCTCCCTGGGTACAAAGAACCAGATTAGATTTCCGGGTTCTCTTTTTGGTTGGTTTCTTGTCCCCTGCCACCACCAATATCACCTTAATTAGTTTAACAAAGGTGCTTCCTCAAACTCTGGGGGCAAAGTAGAATGCCTAATTATATGTAGTTTTCCTTCAAGCTTGTTCAAAGACACCTGCAGGGTTATGTTTGTTTAAAAACTGTATCTGGGGAGACACACACTTTGGCTTGCCAAGCAGACTTGGTAACAGTGCTAGTAGTTAGGGTTGGCTTGCTTAAGAAGTCATATGAGCGACCAAATCATCTTCATGTACATTCAGCAGAGATCAGTGAGTATCCACAGGGAAATAAAAACCTCTTTAAGAGAATAACTGAAAAGGAAGACAATTGGTTTTATAGATTTGCCATAATTGGGGAGGAAAATAGTGCACATAGACTTCAGATGGTGGTTTGTTATATATCTTTTAAAAAAAATGAACAATGCATTATTGTTCTTCGAGATACCTAACATCAAGTTTAATCAATACAATAACATTTAGAAACTTTGAGGGACAAGATTTCAGTTTCTTCTTTTTTTTTTATTTTTTTAAATTCATTTTTTAATGTTTATTTATTTTTGAGAGAGAGAGAGCAGGGGAGGGGCAGAGACAGGGGGAGACACAGAATCCCCAGCAGGCTCCAGGCTCCAAGCTGTCAGCACAGATCCCGATGTGGGGCTCGAACCCATGAACTGTGAGACCATGACCTGAGCCAAAGTCAGATGCTAACTGACTGAGCCACCCAGACACCCCTCAGTTTCTTACTTCTTAGTTATTATTACCTCTTGATGTTTCAAGGGAAAAACAAGTGAATCCGAAGTTGTTCTTTCCAGACCTACCACTTTGGATCTAAATTACATCACTGTATTATAATTTTTGGATTCATCGAAATCTAAACCGTGTTGGTAGTTATAATTTTTTTCCCCTCTGGTGTCCCCATATTAGTTAGGAGAAAAAAAATGACAATATCTGTATTCCAGGACTTGATTAAATCTCAGATGACACTTTAAGAGAATTTTTTTAGAAAGAGCTTGAGTAAGAAGAGACAAAGCCACAATATAATCACAGCAGAGCCTCTTAATCCATTGTATTCAGGTAGATAAGGTTATTCAATTTTTCACAATATTTTAACTTGAGCCAAATTTGTCCATACAATTTGGAAACTACATCTAAGAGACTTCATGCACATTGCCAGGCTGGGACCTATTTGTCACCTGGGAAGATGATATTTAGTTTCTACTCAGCAGGGAAAATAACAACAGCAATAACAGCAAACCCATGCTGCTAATCTCTAAGCACACTTTATCCAGGATTACAGTTTACCAGTCAGGAAATTGTTTAAACGCCTGGGAGGGCAACATAATCTTCCCCAGTGCATGCCCCAGGAAAGAATTGCCTGAGACCTCTTTGGACTCTCCTCAGCAATTGGAAGGCTTTAGAAAATTTATTTATATTTATAAATATTTTTATGTAGAGAACACTAACTAATCCTATCTCTAAGAAGGAGCGTGGGAGATATTCTGTTAATTATGTTGCCCACCTCAGTTCTCCTGTGACATGCAAAGAACGACCAAGTGATGAAATACGAAGATAAAAGGTATGAGAAGAAAGAACAGAAAACATCTACCCTAAATTCCACTATTATTTTTATAAAATATGTTAAAACACAAAGTAAAATGAAATATACCTCCTCAACATGTCTTCTCCATCCCAATCCTCCTAAAATGTAACTTACTCTATTCTCATGTGCATGAGTCACCGCAGTCATCCAACAACTACCCTACAGTTTTGCAGCTTTTCGATGTATGTTCCACACTGCTTCTAAACTGATCCTTCTAAAGCCAATATCAGTTCTCTCTCTATTACAAATTAATTAGTTGTATCATCTTGCCTACAGCACAAAGTCTAAATCCCTCACTGTGGTATTTTTAGCTTTCTGGAAAACTCCATTCCTATTGGCTTAAATTGTATAGAAATTATTAACTCACATACTTGGAAGGTAGAACAGTTTTCAGGGTTTGCTCATTCCAGTGAATCAATAATGTAGCAAAGGCATAATTTCTTCTCATTTGTCCTATCTGCCTGGGTTAGTTTCAAATTTATTTAATGCATGTTCTATTTATGAACTTAAGATGGCTTCAAACAGATGTTAGATTATACAAATCTTCATCCATATTTGAGAAAAAGGAAATGTGATTTTTAATCATGAAAAATGTCCTGAACTTCCTCCAGATTTGGCATATTGGGGAAAGTACTTAATCCTGAAGCAATCACTTTGACATGGTGGGGGGGGGGGGGTGAGAATTTTTTTGATTGGCTCAGGTCAGTTAAACTGTCCCTGGCCCCTGGAACGAGAAGGGCAGCTAACTAATAAAGGAAAGATTCAACGAATGCTGGAGAAATCACCACAATGTTTTCCACATGCTGCTAACAGGACAAGAATGTCCTGTTTCTCTTCCCTTTGTTCATTTACACATTCAGCATGTAACATGGTATGGTCCATTATATTTTCCAAACGTGTTTGACATGGTATGTTCCATTCCAAGTGTTCTTCTTACAAAGCCCTCCCTTTGAACCTGGGCAGTCTTTTGTGAACTAACCAAAGGAATATAGTGAAAGTGAGATTAAGTGACATGTGAGGCTAGTTCTTAAAAATGCCAGATAACTGACTTGTTCTCCGGGGATGCCGACTCCAGGAACCAAGTCACCACAACATGAGGAAACCCATATGAAAAGACCTCATGTAGGGTTTTTTGTTTTTTGTTCTTTTTTTACTGAAAGCCTTAGCTCTGGTCTCAGTCCACATACAGCATCAACCAACATTCACATGAGGAAGGAATAATTCAATGTCTCCATCCCTAGCCACCATCTGAATATGAACTCATTATAGACCCCTAAAGAATCCTACCTGGATAAAACTGGCAACCTCCAGAAGTGTGAGATGTAATAGAATGACAATTATTATTTTAACCTACTAAGAACTTGCAAGCAATAGACAACCAGAACACATTGATACTAACACATCTTTCAAGAGTCCGTTGAAATTATACTTCTTCTGTAAAATGTTATTTTTTAAGACTTGTTTTCTCTCATCCTCAGTTATTTTACTTTCTTTATGCTTCCAGAGCATTATAAAGAAAATTTTTAAATGTTATCCTGACTTCAAATTATAGTTTATGTATCTGTCTCTTCTATAAGACTGTACCCTTGAGGAATGGGTTATGTCATATGAATGTTTTTATGCTGTGGAGAGGACAAGGTATAAAATACTTTATCCACCAAACCCCACTGAATTAGTCAACCAACCAATTGATCAATCAATAAACACTTAACTCAGAATTAATATACATATTTGGATTTATCTTCACTTCTTTAAAAGGGTTGTACATTTCTTTGTGTACAGCATGAGAATGTGATTTCAATCTTTCTTTCCATTACCAAGAGTTTATAAACTTTTGAAAATATATGGTACATTTACCATTTATGCTATAAAGTTTATATTAAAATTTAGAACTCTTTTTCAGGGAGTTGAAACTATTCCTAATTGGCACAATGTTTCTTGAAGTGAAATGATAACATCATTATTATTGCCTTTCTTCTTATCTAGTTGCTTTGTTTAAAAACACAGTAATAACAAAAAACAAAACCTGTGTTTACAGGAGGGTTTATATTTTATTCTTCTCCCTGTGTATCTGCAACTGCTAGTAACATAAGAGTTTTACATGAGATAGAGTAGAAAACTTCCCTCAAGACTGTGTAGATTCAAGCCAGTGAAGGAAAGTCTTCCTTTCTGATAGTTCCTACATTTTTCATTGATTCGTGCATAAGTTTCAAACATTTATTTATTGTTCTGCAATAATTGCTTCTTTTTTATCACAGCTCCTACTTGATGCACCTCCCCCCATGTTTTAAGACTACTTTATTGTTCTGATAGTAAATAACAACATTTATTGTTCACAGTTTAATCATCAGCATTTTCAATATCAATATGATGCTTTGTATTTGCCTGCTTTAGTGGTCTAAGCCAAAGGTTCAAACATATATATTCTCCTCCTCTGTATGAGCTTAAAATGATGGAGAAATATAATTTAAAATATCTTTGCTTAAATGTCCTTCAACAAACTTTCATTTACCACTTACCAGTGAGAGATTGTTTTCATGATGGCATGGTGTCCACAAAATCATAAATGACAACCTCTGCCTCCACAAAGAAAATGACAGTATACAGTATAACTGCCCCAAAGCAGTGTCAAAAGATGCTTAGAAGGGAATGTTAAAATAGTAAAGTGTAGGGAGAGACTACTTCATACTGGGAGAATTAGGGGAAACTGGCAGGTTATGATATTTTATCTGGGCTTTAAAGGCTTCTTATGATCTGCACATATGAATACGGCTGAAGGACATCGGAGACAGAAATTATGCAAGCAGATCATAAAATAAGAAAGCACTCCTGGGCATGTTGTGGGATTGCCTGCCAATAGGGTATATGAAAAGATAGTAGTAAAAGTCAGGGATGACTACGAATTTGGAGATCTGAATGAGTAAAATATTATGGTACTAATAAAATGTAAAATTCGCATTCAGGAACTGACTCTGGAATGATGATGAGTTCAGGTTTAGTCTGTGGTGTTTGAGATGCAGACTGGACACCAGGTGGACAGAGTCTTGCAGGGAATTGGAAATGGAGAACTACAGTTGAAGAGAATGGCTGTAGTTACATACAGATTTAGGATATATAGATATATGTAGGTACAGATAATATAGATAGATACATACATACATACATATATACAAGCATACATACAAACATACATACATACTAAAATACTGAAAACAGATTATATACAATTCAGTTAAAGAAGAGTTTTGAGGAAAAAATGAAGGTATTTTCACCACATTATTATTATTATTATTTTTAATGTTTATTTACTTTTGAGAGGGGGGAGGGGCAGAGAGAGAGGGAGACACAGAATCTGAAGCAGGCTCCAGGTTCTGAACTGTCAGCACAGAGCCTGATGCAGGGCTCCAACTCACCCACCATGAGATCATGACCTGACCCAAAGTCAGACACTTGACTGACTGAGCCACCCAGGTGTCCCTCACTACATTATTTTGTCTCCAATTATTTACTTATAAACCCCTTGTTCTAATCAGAGATCCTGAAAAGGTGAACAGAAACATAGATTGAGCTTGAAGCCATATTTTGTTTGGCTAGGATAGTTTTTTAAAAGCTGAAATTTGACTAACTTTAAATATCATGCACACATTCCATTTATACAATTGACCTTGAATTATCCTTCATCCTGGCTACGTCACAAATTTATGATTCTTTCCTGTTACCTGCAGTGCCTAGAGCTCAAGACCGCCACTTGTAACCAATTTTGTGTATCAATTGCTTAATGTAAGTGCCTTGGATGTTTATTCACTCATTTAATCTTTTCCAAAAGCAGGGAACACTCAGGGTATAATGCTACAAGTTCAGAGTATGTGCAAATGGCTATAATGTAGCAATGAAATAAGACAAATATAGGTATCACCACACAGCAAAGAAGGGTAATGACAGTACCTTTGTGGTGAAAGACCACATTTCTCGATTGATACTTTTATAAAAAATGAAAATAAAGCTATAAAAACATTGAAATGAGATTAAACATTAGACATACAAAATAGAAGCACTATTCCTTTTATTCTTGGATTCAACAAACATAAAGTTACATTTCAATACATATAATTTGAACAAGCCTAATATAGGAAAAGGAAAATAAACAAAAAAACTTCTATCATATCAGAACTTCCTTGTTTTGTTTTAATCACATTAATATATCATTGGTGAAAAAAGATTTTAAAGCATTTTAAGCAAGTTTAATATACTCAGTTTCAACTTTTATCTAAAATGAAATGTATATTTTCATTCTTTAATTAGTAGATAGTTCTGCAATTTATGCAGAAAAATTAAAGTTGAATTTAAATCTTCTTTCAATGAAATAAATTGATTCCAGATTCTAAATTTCCAATGTGTGGGTGTTCTTATTTTGAACATAAACTCAAACATTACATTAAACATAAAGTGTTAAGGGATCAGCATTTACTTCTTTGATTATTATGGTCAAATTACAGAGTATCTCTTAATAATGTCTATAAAATATGACGAAAACTTGTCCTTACACTAATTTTCATTTCTGCCTTTTGATCTTATCTACCTTTGAAAATCATATTGCATTCCTCTTTTAATGGAAGTTATAAGCTCATTAAAATCATTGAATATATCAGGCTAATAAGCAATGCCAATTGTCCGACTAATATCTCTAAAATTTGGGGCCAAACTGGTTTCTTTTTATGTGAAAAGTTCATTCCAGAATTTTTTCCATGATAGCCATTGTACCCAAGCATGTAAAAATAGTTACTAATGATCAGATACTACGTAATCGTGTCATAAAGAAAATAATGCCAAATTTAATATGGTATTTGTTTTGCAGTTCACTAAATACCCTCTTGAATTCAACTGATGTTTTGTTTTGGTTTGATTTTATTATGACTTTCTTGATGAAAGAAGACATGTATTGACTGATACGCATTTTCTGCAAGTTTCCTGAAATGGTAACTACCCTATTTTCTTATTGCAGCTGCATTGTCAGAACATTTTCATTTTTAACTTACACTCCAAACACTTGCTGATAATGTAAGTTTTCATTATACAGGTCAGAAATAGCCTTGTTTACTGTCATTACATTTGGGGAAGAAAATAATTTTTTCTTCATAAGCACATCATCCATAAATTACACATCATCTATAAATTACAAAACTTAGCAATAGCTATGTCAGCATTAAACAGTAAATAAAAAGTACTTTGCTAATTTTATTTGTCCTGTATTAGTCTTTATATTATCTATCAGGCAGTTTCTGAATAGATTGGGCTGTAGTGCTCAATTGGAAAGTAGGACTTGAGTTACTCTCTTTGCCTCAGAGTCATAACCCAATGTTTCCAGGAATGTCTCCTTGATATAGTCTTTTACTAATGTCTCAGCAATCATATATATTCAGTGTTAGCAAAAAAAGAGTGTTATTTTATAGAGAAATTGTAAAGTATTAATATTTACATGTTAAATAGTGAATATCTGCTTCTGACAGATTTTAAAGCGGCATTTACTATTTCAAATAATTCATTTGGGCTTTAAGTATATTTGTATACTTTGTATATAAATACCTCTTCAGATTCTATGATTTTGTATAATATTTTTACATCTTGAAATAGCATAGTTAGTTTTAACATTTCACTTCAGTTATGGCTACAAAAACAAAACTCAGCTACGTGAGGAATAGAACTCCCAGTCAAAACTAGTTTGATCTAGTGTGGTCTTCATTTCTTGGAATCATTTCCATTATCATTAGTTGATACTTCTTTCACATCCCTAAGAACTGTGTCTTTTCTTGACAAGTTCAGAGACGCTTTTTTACTGTTAGTAAATATGGTTAAACATGTTTTGCTTCTCTACGTTAGCTAATAATGTTAAAATATAGATTTAAAAAGAATAACTTGATGAAAATGATTAGAAAAATTAAAGTTAAAAAAGAAAATTACTAAAAAGAAGAACAAATTACTTACATCTTCTCATAATTTTAAGTAAATGTAGACAATCTAATATTAAAACATCACATGCTGTAAGGTGGTCCCTATACATATGATTGGAACTTAGCTCACATCGCATGTGATATCATCTTGTCAGTGAGAAAATCCACTGATTCCATGCTTGAATGTAATAATATCACTTTTTTATAAGTTTCTAAATATTAGCAATGTTGATACAACCAATTGGTAAACAGCAGATTAAGGACTGATTCTGATCCAGGACTTAAAGTTTAGATAAAAATAACATAAGACAAATTAATTCATGTGTGTGTGTGTGTGTGTGTGTACTGATGAAATAGGAAAGAATCATTGAATACATATTACTTATGCTAGGCACTGAGAGATAGTGTGGATTTTTATATCATGTGATGAAGGGCATTGATATAAAGAAATCACATGGGAAAAGTTTCAAAGTTGGTAGTGATAAAATATATTTTGTGTAGAATACATTTTCTAAAAATTTAGAAATAGTAATGGATATAAAATGTTAACATACATCTTATATTTTATCCTTGTTTTTTTAAGCAATGGAGAAATACTGTAGTCTTCTGAACATGGGAAAAAGGGATACAACATTAGTTTGTTCTGTCTTAAGTGTGATTAATGGATATAAATAAGACACTGATCAGTATGGAAACAAACTTGGAGGCCAATTTACAAATGGTGACCAATTGATGCATAAATAGGTTGATATTGACATGAAATTAAGAGACAATGTAAAAAAATGGTTACATAACTAAAATCAGCCTCACTTGGTGACTGAGTAGTTTATCAGCAAGAACTCTATAAGCAAATGATTCAAATTTTGACATTTAAGCAGAGGGAATTATTAAAGTGAAAATGAGTCATTCATAGAATGTACTAGAAGGGATAAAGAAACAAGTTCAAAAGTATGAATAGAGTGAGGCCATAAATCCTTACCCCTTCAAAAAATAAGTCAAATTCGGGGTGCCTAAGTGTCTCAGTTGGTTGAACATCCAACTTCTGATTTCAGCACTGGTCATGATCCCCGGGGTTGTAGGATTGAGCCCTGAATCAGGCTCTGTGCTGAGCATAGAGCCTGCTTGAGATTCTCTCCCTCTCTCTCTGTCTCTCTCTCTCTGTCCCTCTCCCCTACTTGTGCTCTATCTCTCTTAAAACAACAACAACAATAAAAAGCCACATTCATACCACACTACTAGTTCACTTAATATAATTAAAACAATTTCACAGTGTGGCTGTGGTATTAAATGGAATAAGCAATTGCAAATTACCTCCATATAATGTATGCAACATACTGGTGCTCAGTAAGTGTAAATTTGAATCTGTTTTTTAGTACTCGTTCAATAGTACAGGATTTCTTTAATGTGAAAATGATACAGTCTCTAGATTCTTTCAATCTCATCTTCACTAGTAAAGATTCTTGCATGGAGCATATGAGTATATTTCCAAGTCTCTGTATTTGATCTGTTCCAGGTACTAATCACTCTGATTTAACATAAACGTATCTAATTAAAAGTATGTCTTCATTTCTGATGTCATAAATAACATTCATACACAGAGTTGGGGATCTTTGTATAAAAAAGGATATAAAAATACAATTCAATTAATGTATGGAAGACTTGGATTTTAATTAATAAAGATGAATCCCTTCATGAGATACTTAGAAATGAACTGGGTGAAATATATACCCTGAAAGCTGACTTTACAAACTTTATTATTCTGTACAATTGCTTAAAAACAAAAAAAAGAAGGCATTCTGTTTAGAATTATCAAAAAGTATGTGAAGTAATTTTGCCCAAAAAAATATTTTGTGGCAATTTAAAAGGATTCAACAGATACTTCAGATGATAAAAAATGCATATGTTTCTATTTTCTAGACTACTATGATAAATAATAAAAATAATACATCAACGTTCATTTTTATCACAGAAATAGTGTTTTGCTATGAAAACCTATGATTTCATCTATGAAATTACATTGCTGGTTTAACATGGTTAACTATTGCTTTTATAAAGACTGTTTATTCACTTTCAGATGTATGTGAATCACATTTTTTTCTTCTGCCTCTAGTTTCCTGATATTGGATCTTTTGAAATGCTTATTAACAATCTTTCCATTGTATGGCAGGCAGTCAAAACAAATCACGACCATTCCTGTGCAAGAATAAGTATGAGCTCTCGACTAAAATAAAGATTGTTTGTACTTTCCTATTATTTGTGTTAGTGAGTATTTTAAATACTAGCTAGCAAGTATGTTAAATATTCATGAGTCATCTACAGTAGTGAAGAGAATTTTTTTTCCAACACATGTCAGGAAAATCATACTTAATAGCAGATTATCTAAGGAATTTTGTGAAACTCCATATACCATGAGTATTGCTGCCATATTAATGATATGCTATAGGAAATTCAGAAACTTGAAAAATTATTGAAATTAACATTGAACTCAGGCTATAAGAAATAGTATAAGGAATAGAACTCAGACTGTAAAGGAATGATATAAACCTGCTGACTAAATATTTCATTAAGGACTGTTCTCAATTTTGTTTTAGTTTCATTGGGTGAATTGATTCCAATTTATTCAATTTTATTTCACATTTCAACTATTTCATTTTTCATACATGGAGGAATTCATCCTGATTCATTGTATTATTGATGATAGTCTTTAAAAGATGCTACTGGCCTGCCAGTGATGACCAAGAACAGATGAATTCCACCCTCTTTAGGCTAAGACCTTTTGAAAACAAAAACAAAAACAAAAACAAAAAGAATCACTGGGCTATTTTTAGGGCTGGGGGGTGAGAATCAACAGGAGTTTAACAATCAGGAATCAACCTAACATCCCTGGGTCTGGGAGTCAATCCGTTTGGAGTGAGGACAAGATACTGGAAAGTTAATTAAAGAATAGCTGTTGTACTAAGTGGTTATTATAGTCCTCAAAGGGACATGTTATTCTGCCCAAAGAGGAATAATAATCTGGTGGCTGCATTGTCTCTTTGGAATCCAGAATCTTTTTAGGACTGAAAGATTACTCAGGAATCCAAGATTTGTCATGTTAAGAAGGGAAATCATTTGGAAAAACAAAGAGGGCCAGTTAGTGTGGGCTAGCAGTGAACTAAAGTACAAAAGCACCTTGGAGTAGAAGTGCCCTGGGCTATAGGGGATAAAGAACACATTCACAGACTACAAAAACAATTGCTACTCTGGCCAATTGATCTTGTGGAAGCAAAAGAGACCTTGAAATTCTAAATGCAAAATACAGCTCTCCTACAGAATACTCATATGGGGAAGTAGGTTTCTCTGTGAAATGAAATTCATGCTAACTGCTACAGATCTCCTGGTACTGCCACACATATTCTTGGACATTTTGTCCTGATGACTGGTCTTGTGAGGGTTCCATTTGTCTAATAAAGCCCAATCTTTACACAATACCTCCTCAAGTTATGGTGTTTATTTGGATTACTGTTAAGATCAGTGATGGGGTGCCTGGGTGACTCAGCCTGTTAAGTGTCCGACTCTTGATTTTGGCTCAGGTGATGATCTCAACAGTTGGTGAGATCTACCCCTGCCTCGGGCTCCACGCTGTCAGCATCTCTAAGTGTCTGCCTGATGCACATAACTTTATGAACAAAATTAACAAGGCAGTTTTTTATTCAAACCACCAAGAAGCATAGATTTACCTTTTGTATTAGTTTGAGTTCTCCAGAAAAACAAATAGGATACACACACACATATACACACACACACACACACACACACACACACCTACCTGTCAGAATGGAGCCAGCTTGGAATTCTCTCTCCCTTTCTGTATTCCCCTCCCTTTCTCTCTCAAAATAAATAAATAAACATTAAAAAAAAAAGAGATCAGTGGCAGCACTGAAAGGGCAGGTTTGTTTTTTTTTTTCCTTGAAGGCCCTAGCTAAGAAGGAGTAGAATTGGTCTCTTCATGGTAATCACTACCATTTGGAATTTTTAAAGATTCTATTTGATGTGATTTGGTTTCTCATTCTAAATTACTATTCATTTTGTGCCTATTTTTACTTTTAATCCCATCTTTTTTATTTTCCTGCAAAGTGTCCCTCAAAATTGTCAAAGCCTTAGAACTCACAAAATCTATCTGTCATTGTGTTAGGAGATAGGAATATAGGAGTTAAAAGGTATAATGGTTAATTTTATGTGTCAACTTGAGTGGGCCCAGATATTTGGCTAAAAATTTTCATGACTGTGTCTGTGAGGGTATTTCTGAGTGAGAATAACATCTGAATTTGTAAACTGAGGAAACCAGTTTGCTTTCTCCAATGTCACTGGATCTCATCCAATCTGTGAAGGCCTGGATAGGACAAAAGGCTGAGTAAGGGATAATTTGCTCTCTCTGCTGTCTTTGACCTGGGACCCTGGTCTTGCCCTCAGACTCAGATTTAGACTGGAAATATACCATCAGTTTGCCTTGGTCATTGACTGCAGATCTTGAGATGACTCATCCTCACTATATGTGTACATGTATGTGTGTGTGTATGTGTGTGTGCATGTGTGTCCTATTTATTTTGTTTTTCTGAAGGACTCAGACGAATACAAAAGGTAAATCTATGCTTCTTAGTGGTTTGAATAAAAAGCTGCCTTATTAATTTTGTTCATAAAGTTATGTGCATCAGGCAGACACTTAGAGATGCACACTTCTCTAGCTCAAAAAGTAGACTAAATTTACAGTAATAGGTTTTTTTCATGCAAATTTGTCTTGATGTGCAGCTTTGTGTCCCCCTAAAATTTGTATGCCGAAGTCCTGTCTCCCAGTATCTCAGAATGTGACTGTATTGAAGGTAGGACCTTAAAAGGTACTTACACTAGATTGAGGTTGTTTAGGATGGTCTCTAACCCAGTATGACTGGTGTCCTTGAGAAGAGGCATTTGCACACATATCGTGACAGAGGGATGACCATGTGAAGACCTAGGGAGAAGATGGCCACCTATAAGACAAGGAGAGAGGTCTCAGAGGAAGCCAATCCTGCCAACACCTTGACCTCAGATTTATAGCCTCCAGAACTGTGACAAAATAAATTTATATTATTTAAGCCACCTACTCTGTGGTCCTTTGTTATGGCAGCCTTAGCAAACCAATATAGTGACTTAGTCAACACTGAAATGTAGTCATCATGTATGATTTTTTTGACTCATATCTGTATCCTTGATGGCATAAAGCTTCATGCTTATCTTTGTCAAATATTAACATGTTTATTTTCAATAAAATAAATGTAAACAGCATGGAATAATGATTTGATGTTTTATATAAAATAATTTTTATGTATCTTTTAGATTTATCTACAACGTTCATTCCACTTTTCACAAATTGGTCATTCATATATAAAAATGCTTTATAAAGTTTTGTGGATTGATATCTAAAATTATACATGAGATATGCCTTGATTAAAATGACTTTGAATGATTCAGTTTCTTGACATGAAAGATATTTTCCCTTAGTATTGTTTTTTTTTTAATTTTAAGAGTGTCATGAGACATATCTCTAAAATATTCATCAGAGAAATCTAATAGCTTTAAATGGGATTTAAAGTAATCTTTCACAAAAGAGGCATTAAAATTTCAGAAAAGAAGTTTAGTATTGGGAAAAAATATAAAAATGGCATTCCCTCAGTGATCTTTATAAGACTAGTTAGTGGTGAAGTGAAATGAAATGTTCAGTTATTCAGCTGGTTTTATGGTCTCTATCACCACTGGATAAAGACATTTTATAGACCTATTGGGCTTAATGCAGAGTATGTAAGAAAATAATAGAATATCTTGCAAAAGAGCTCAGAAGTGTTTTACAATAAAACCCATTTTATAACATGAGTGCATCAAATTATTTGCTGAATTACATAGTGATCAAACTGTGATTTTAATATTATATCATTTTGAATCTGGATTCTTAAATATTGAAAATATTTTATTATATTTGCTTAAAATATTTGTTAATTTGATTTATTTTACAGGTTGTTCTATGCCTAGGAATTGGTCAAAATTATTATTGAAACTCCTCTGCAGTTTGTACTCTGCTACTTTGATCTTTAATGTTGACCCCCCTCCTTTTTTTTAACAAGTCAAAGAAGATTTTCATTGCTAAAATGAAGTTGATTATCCAGTAAGCACATGTTTATGGAAATACAATCACAACTGTTCACAAAGCTCCCAGATAATCTGAGAGGAATACAGTGCAACATATAATATGGTTGCTTCAAACATGTCATGGCATACAGATGGGGTCAAAAGTCAACATTTCTCAGTGACAGCATCAGCCATGCTTACCCTGGACTTCTGAATGAAATGAAGAGGATGGATTAATGATAATGTCCTAAGTATTGCATTGAAGTACTATATTACATGTATATAACACATTCCAGAATTTTACATGTAAAATTATATTAACACTGATCTATCCTGTGTACTTATGAAAAGTAATGAGGATTGGGGCACCTGGGTGGCTCAGTCAGTTATGCCTCCAACTTCAGCTCGGGTCATGATCTCACAGTTTGTGGGTTCGAGCCCTGCGTTGGGTTCTGTGCTGACAGCTCAGAGCCTGGAGCCTGCTTTGGATTCTGTGTCTTTCTCTCCCTGCCCCTTCCCTGCTCACACTCTGTCTCTCTCTCTCTCTCTCAAAAATAAATAAACATTAAAAAAAATTTAAAAAAAAAGAAAAGTAATGAGAATAAAAATACACAAGAATGCAATGTTGATCTATGCTTCAGACTTTTTTTGGTTTAAAAATAAAAATAAAAATTTCCACTCCAATTTTTACAGAAACAATGTGATAAGAATCGCACATTCCTGGTTTAATCACAAAATATGCTTTTTAAAAAAAAAACAACTTTTTTTAATGTTTATTTATTTTCTAGAGAGCAGGAGACAGAGTGCAAGGGGGGGGAAAGCCGAGAGAGAGGGAGACACAGAATCCAAAGCAGGCTCCAGGATCTGAGCTGTCAGCACAGAGCCTGGATGCAAGGCCAAACCCATGGACCCGAGATCATGAACTGAGCCGAAGTCGGAAGCTCAACTGACTGAGCCACCCATGCGCCCCTCACAAAATACATTTTTCTAAAAATACTATATCAAATATTATTTTATATATCTGCATATACAGTAATGCTTTCATATATAATATGTAAACATATATATATAGTATGTATTTGCAAGTCTGTACATATGCACAGATATGTATATATATATATATGTGTGTGTGTGTTTTATGTGTGTATGTATGCATATATATACATATACTGATCCATATACTACCAAGCAGGCTATTCTAGAGGTCGTGGAACAGAAAGAATCACAGATAAATAATTCCAATTTAAATTGCATGGTTTATTGAATCTATCTAAAGCAGAGCAATAATCAAAGAGAAAGAAGGAGATGGATAGGTTAAAATTCTAAGGTAGGGTTCAAGCAGGATGGAAGAACCACATTGCCTGAATTCCATATTGTACAGCGTCCACGTGTCTTGTCCTTTATCTGCTGCATCAGCTTTCTCCACTAACAGTGTGATTTTTGAGGATCAGAGTTCACCATGGGTGAGTGGCTTTAGTGGCTGAAGATATATAAACTCAAGTCACACTTGTTCAATAGAAAAGATGCAGAGGCAAGCAAATCTGGCTACAATAGTAATCTGCAGATAGCCTAATGACAACATTGAAGCTGTTGCTGTGCTTTGGGCAGAAGACATATGGGCCAGAATGAGTGTCACCATTGGGTGGTTAATTTAGGGATGTCACAGCTCTCAAGATGGAAGTGATATGAAATGTCCCCTATGAATATTTAATATTTATTTGGTACTGCCATCCCTTCCTACGTATAATTGATATTAATTAATTACTTTGTCTACACCTCAGTTCTTCTTACATATGTTCTTTTTATTCAATCTCTATTATAATTTGGAGATAATTTTCTATATCAGTGCTTAACACAGCTTATAAGATTCACCTGTGACTTACAAGCTATTTGCTGTCTATACTTTCATTTTTTTCTCTTTATTTGTTCCTCATGTTCACTTCTCTTGTTCCCTATAGTAGAATTGGATATTATTAAATCTTTCAGCAAGTACACATTACTGTATGACACAGCAGTTGACAAAGAGATACAGAGCAGTGCTTTAAAGATATTGTTTTCCTCTGTGTCTCAACCCCTTGCTTTAGTAATGGAAGCTGGGGAAAACACCTTTACAGCCCTCATAGAGAATCTCCACCCTAAAATGACCTACCTTCATTATATAAAATATTTAAAGTTAAGTATTTTATTATTTGAACTTTGCTAGTTTAGTCTAAAGCAACCACTTATAGATTGAAAATATCTATAAAGCATCTTGAAGTGCTTTTAAAAACACTTCAGTGACACACACACACAAAATGGGATGGTTTTACTACCAGCAGTTATTTGTGGATGTTTGCTTCTCTGACTATCAAAAGATGGAAATGATAACTGACATTTTTGTCTCAGTAAAAACAAAACAAAACAAAACACAAAACTATGATGCCCAAAACAAATGTTTACAAATTAAGGGTGTAACTAGTAAAGGCATTTAAAAAAATACATTGCATGGGGCGAATGGGTGGCTCAGCTGGTTAAGCATCTGACTTCAGCTCAGGTCATGATCTCATGGTTCGTGGGTTTGAGCTCTGCCTTGGGCTCTGTGCTGACAGCTAGGAGTCTGGAGCCTGCATCAGATTCTGTCTCCATCTCTCTGCCCCTCCCCTGCTTATGCTCTCTCTCTCTCTCTCTCTCTCAAATATAAAAAAATGAAACTAAAAAAATGTTTAAACTTGCATTGCCACTCCACAGGAATGTTCATGAGCTTACATTGAGTACATTTAAATTAGGAGTTTAGCTCTCTATATAATATAAAAAATTAGAGACATGCTTGTCCATCCTTTGTCCCAAGTTAAATTTTAATCATAGCAAGCTTCATTATTGGATACTATATACAATAATACAGACTTTATTTATTTATTTATTTATTTATTTATTTATGTGAGACATAATTTATAATGGTTTCAGTGCATTTACTACAAGAAGCTGAACTTCCTTGTGTATATCACAGATATTATAGGTCAGACCCCAAAACAGTGGTAATAGCTCTAACTTTTGCATAAATGTCACCTGCCATATAACTTAGTGCTTGCATTATTTCTGTTTTTTAACGTAATCCACATATTCATTTGCCAAGTATACCTTATTTTATCAGTAGTTCACCATGACTCAGAAAGTTAAATACTTGGTCACAAAACCAGTAAGTAACTTATGTAGTAAAAAAGTGCGTATTTTGCTGATTTTAAAGTCCTTGTATTCCCCTCATAATGTTACCTTTGTCAGAATGCCTGTAGAGTTTGGGTTCTTTTACCCTTGTGCTCCATTTGTGTCACTATTTCTGCAGCTTATCCATATAGTGCTCTATGATCATGGCAAAAGTATCTCTTCACCTTTCCTGTGCTTTTACTGTGGATTTTATTTTACATGTTTAGTATAGACATTTCTGATGGCCTTCAAAAGCAGAAACAGTAATACATTGGATCTCCGTGTACTCACCATCCACATAAATAGTTATCAACTCACGTATATACCTTTTTCAACTGGCTTCTCCCTTCCCCCACCATTTTATCCACCATTATTAGAGGCTGTATAAATAGAAGAGAAGAAATCTTTAATAAGAACAACCACAGATATTTTCTCACACCTAGGAAAGTAATAATTATTATTAACTTCACTAAATAAGCAATCAGTCTTCAAATTTCTGTAAATGCCTTGTGATTTTCAGTTATTGTCTTCTCCCTCCCTCCCCCTTTTTCTCTTCAAACAAGGATCACTTGTTTTTGTTTAATATATCTCACTGTATCAGTTATTATTGTTGTTTAACAATCCACTGCAAAACTCAGTGACTGCATTTTTTATTGATTTTAGCTTGAAGCACTCTTATGATTTTGTTTGGTTTTTTTTTTTAATTATTTTTGAGAGACAGAGAAAGAGAGAGTGAGCAGGGGAGGGGCAGAGAGAGAGAGAGACAGAAGACTGGAAGCAGGTTCTGTGCTGACAGCAGAGAGCCTGATATGGGGCTCGAACTCACAAACCCTGAGATCATAACCTGAACCGAAACCAAGAGTGGTACACTTAACCAACTAACCCATCCAGGCTCCCCTACGCACTCTTCTTAAATGGGCTGGAGGTTAGCTTATCTAGGCTGGGCTCAGATACTCTGGCCCTGTTCCACTGCACACTTTCTTACCCTCCTCTAGTAACCTGTGACATAGGTTAGGAGGTTCTTACTTTCTGCATAAACTCTACTGATATAGTTTTTTTTTTCCAAATATGCCACTTCTAATCTTTACATTTTTAAAATACATCATGCCTTTTAAGGGATTGTATATTCCAAATGGAAATTATCAGCAAAACATAGATATGACTGGTCATATCCAATTAGCTCTAACAATAGATTTCTTACCTGGGTGGCATCATCTTGGCAAATGATTTGTCACAGAGTTGAGGCTTTCAGACTTTCATTCTCAAAACCTAAATTAGCAAGACAAAAATAATGAATTTCTTTCACTGGACAGGGTCACAAGAGCAAAAAATCACAAAATACATGAATGAGAAACCAATTACAAGTGGAAGAGTATGCATGGTGGAGAGGATGGAAATCAGATCCAAGAAAGACGTTACTCACCTCTTTAATACAGATCTACTGCTTGACGTGGACCTATAGAGCCCTGAGGACAAGGATTCCTCTCCCCTGAATAGGGTTAAGAATAAATAGTGCTAATCGTTGCCTCCCTAATGTTCTTTTTTGTGTGTGTGTGTGTATGTACTTTGAGTGTTGATAGACTCTGATGATGCAGGACATAAATATTTTATTCATCAAGCCACAGAAGTTATTAGCAAATTGGGTGTGATGCAATTTATAATAAGAAATATATATATATATACACACATATATATATGTGCACATATATATATGTGTATATATATTTTATATATATATATATATATATATATATATATATATATATATCTTCCTCCCCTTTTCTGGCTCTGAACTCCTAGAACCATTGGAATTTCCTAAATGAGGAGAGTGATAAATGTGCCTTTTGTTATGTTAATGAGGTGACTTTGGAAACCAACTGGATAATCTATAGATGGGGCTGGTTGCCAGGGGACCCAACCTTGTGATTGGAGGGTTGGAACTTTCAGTAACCCCCATGACTTTGGGGAGAAGAGCGGTTCTGGAGGTTAAATCAATTGTCAATGGCCAATTTGGTAATCAATCATGACTATGTAATAACAACTCCATAGAAAGGCAAAAGATGGTGTTTGGAGAGTTTCTGCTTTAGTAAACATGTGGAGTGGTGCCCTTTCTAAGCTCTATGCCCTTTTCCTATACCTCACCCTATGTCATCTAGCTGTCTCTGAGTTATATCTTTTTATAATAAACTGGAAATCTAGGAAGTAAAAAGCTTCTTTGAGTTCTGTGAGCAGCTCTAGCAAATTAATCAAACCCAAGTAAGAAATGTGGGAACCTCTGGTTTAGTCAGTAGGTCAGAAGCACAGGTAACAACTTAGACTTTCTATTGAAGTCTAAAGTGAGGGTCATTCTTGTGGGACTGAGTTTAAACTGTGGGAGCTGAAGCTATCTCTGGGTAGATCCCCTGGTGTCACAATTGAGTTGAAATGTAGGACAGCAAGCTGGTGTTAGAGAATTACCTAATGTGTGAGGTGGAACCTATATAATAGAATGAACAACTAGACTTAGTGATCAAAAGTGGGATCAGAGTCAGAATCTCACTTGGAATCATTCTTCCTTTTTAAAATAATGTTCTTGGGCTCCTGGGTGACCCAGTCGGTTGAGTGCCTGACTCTTGATTTTGGCTCTGGTCATGATCCCAGGGAGGAGCCCTATCTCAGTGCAGAGCCTGCCAGAGATTCTCTCTCTCTGCCCCTACCCCGCTCTCTCTCTCTCTCAAAATAAATAAAAATAAAATAAAATAATAAAAAAGTAGTTCTATTTATTCAGTTCTGATCCATTATAGATAAAATTATATTTTAACAATTGCAGACAGTGTTATTTCCACATTCATGGGGAATACTTTATTTTTAGCCCTGCCACTATGAATTAATACAAATCTTATAAATCTTTAAGAATTCTTTTTTTTAAATGTTTATGTATTTTGAGAGAGAGAAAGCAGGGAAGGGACAGAGAGAGAGAGGGAGAGAATACCAAGCAGGTTCTGCCCTGACAGGGAAACTCCATCCCATGAACTGAGCCATCATGACTTGAGCCAAAATCAAGAGTCAGATGTTTAACCTATTGAGCCACTGAGGAGTTCCACAGATCTTTAAGAATTCCTGAACACCAGAATCTGTGCCTGAAGAAAAAATTGGTTCAAGATCTGGGAAAAGATGGGCAGATGTCAAAGACTATGTTGCCTTTTTTTTTTTTTTAACTGAAGCAAGGCATTTTTTCTGAAATTAATTTCTAAGGATTATTTTTATTTCAAGAACATTAAATAATCACAGTGTTTCTAAATTTTAAACTCCTTATTTATTTTAAGGTAAATACAATATATTTAGGATTGTATTTGGGACCAGTTTACCTGTCTTTTTTTTTCTGAGGTGAAATTTATATGACATAAAATTCTTGCCTCTGAATAGGGCAAGAAAAAATAGTTTATATAAATTACTTATAATTAATATTATAAAGGGGCATTTCGTACATTCATAATGTAGTACGACCACTACCTCTAATTCCAAAACATTTTCATTACTCCAAAAAAAACCTGTCCTTTAAGCAGTCATTCTACTTCCTAATATCTAAAGGTATTCAAGGGCTTTTCCTTTGGTATGTATGTTCTTTTGTTTATTTTGTAGGTATACTCTCACTAGATGATTTTATTTTAAATATTATCCCTGCATGGCCTACACAAGAAATACATTTTAAATCTCAGATTTGTGTTTTGATTTAACATTTAGATTTCATAAAACTTGTCCAGATTTTATGCATGCTCAAGAATGCACAAAAAGAATATATTTAATTTCACGCATTACATTTTCCAATTGATATTCTTTATATTAAGATATTTAGCTTTAAAATTCTTAAGTATAGTTTTAAAGCTTTTGTAGTAAATGTCGTATTTTAGATCCTCAGTAAATATTGGTTGAGCGTATATTCACTTCAAGGTCAACTGAGGAAAAGACACACGGTTTGCTGTTATGTTTGTTTTATCTGAGAAAAATAACTTCAGTTATGTAACGAGAGAATGGTAATATTAGAGCAAATATTGCCAGTGAAAGACACGTTGAATCTTCCTTCTGAAAGTGCAGAAACTGGTAAAAGCAGTCAGGCTGCTGCTGACAGTTTAGCCAAGGGTGATAATCCCTATTTCATCAGCTACATTTAAACAACTGGGTTTCATATTTCCTCCAAAGCACTTTGCACATGTCACAGCACAAATTAGTGAAGTCTAAATTTCAGCTTAAGGCTCCGTGTGTCATTTAATAGCATACATTTGCTAACTGTAGCCAAAAAGCAGCCTTCCATCAGGGACTCTGAAACTCCTCATTTACATAAGAATGGGAAGTTAATTGTGTTACAGATCTTCTGGTCTCCCCAAGGAGTTCATTAAGCATGCTGAACATGCTGAGATTATAACTTAACTGTCACTTCTGAGAAATTGGGAAAATTCAACTTCAGATACAACACCGTTGGCAATAACAAGCATAATTTAATGTATATATCGCTCTGAATCAGAGATGGGCTTCCATTGAAATTTATAATATCTATGATTTCTGTATTCATGACTAAAATAGTACAAAATATCTGGGAATTAAGTGTTCTAGAGACCTTTCTACCACCTCATTCTTGTTCCTAAAAATATGGGTACCTTATTACCCAATGGTTGCAGTTACTTAAAACATTTTGTGGCATTATGGGGTCAACTGAAATGCCTCATTTGCATTAATGACACTTGTAAGAGTAAATATGAAGCAAAAATGGAGAAGGTTAAAAAGGAACATAATTTGCCATTAATTTTAAGCACAATTGATATATAGGTGTATATATGTATGCATATATGTATATATATATGTGCATATGCAGATACATATATTGTGTTAATACTAATGATTTGGAGGGAAATTTAATTTTATAAACATGGTTCAAATAAGCATAAAGACATGATACCTTGGTACTGTTCCATACTATGACAAAATGTCTTCACTAGGACACTGGGAACCTTTTTGGATGATCCAGTCATAGAGGAAAAATGTCCCTCCCTTTATCAAGTGCTTTACCAATTTAGGAATAGAGCATAGGGAAACAGCATTCATCTTCCAGAAACAAATGTTTTAGTGTTAAACAAATGTCACTCAAACATGACTTATCGAACTATACTGCCAAAAAAAAAAAAAATTCAAGACTTTTTTGCTTTCTGTTTTACCTAATTTTTTCCTCTTCATACAACCAACCAGTCTTTCTATTTAATGTGTTCATAACAGGAAAGTAATGGTGAGGAATATTCAGTGTCAGAACAAGCTGAGTATTTTACTATTTCTATATGTGTCCTTGACTATTTGTGTCCTTTCTATATGTGTCCAAAGCTATTAATGCCACTTTGACTCCATTTATTTGCTGCATTCACAAATGTCACAATGTCATTTCTTAATATACAGTATTCTCTGTTTGTTTCATGCTTTTTTTTTTAGCATTTATCACTTTCTGAAATGTTCATGTTTGCTTGATAACTTATTTTCACCCTAAAAAATAAGAGTGAATTCCATGAAAGCAAAGATTATATGTTTTTCGTCTTTGAATTTAAAAAAAAAATTTTTTTTACATTTATTTATTTTTTGGGAGACATAGAGCACAAGTTGAGGAGGGGCAGAGAGAAGGAGACACAGAATCCGAAGCAGGCTCCAAGCTGTCAGCACAAAGCCTGATGCGGAGCTTGAACTCACAAACCGTGAGATCATGACCTGAGCCGAAGTCAGACGCCCAACTGCCTGAGCCACCCAGGCGCCCCTTTCTTTGAATTTTTTTTAAGTAGGTTTCACATCCAGTGCCGGGCTTGAAGTTACAACCCTGAGATTTAGAGTCACATGTTCTACTGATGGAGAGAGTCAGGTGCCCCGGGATTGCATCTATTTTATTCAGCACCATACCTTTACTGCTGAGGATAGTGTCTAATACATTCAAGGTACAAAGTATGGCTATTTGTTGAGCCTCTGGTGTGGGAGATGGCAATGAACAAAATGAACTCTCTGCTTCCTGAAGATTATATTCTATGGGGGAGATGAGGGGCTGGAAAGACAGATAAAAATCAAGTGGTAATGACCACAGAAGAATATTAAAGCAAGATGGAAGAATAGAGAGTAATGGGGAAGAGAAACTAAGTGGAGGTGGGCAGAAAATACTGACTGAAAGGTCTATGTCTGTTATAATAGAAGATGCTTGTTATATTCCTCAATATTGTTTTCTCTGCCAATGTACATACTTGACATAAATTTATAAACTCAGAGTTTGCAAGCAGGATTCAGTTAGTGTTTCTTGAATATGAATAACATTTCCACTGTTACTATATAAAGTAAGCAAATCAGTCATTATACTTGTCTAGTAATCCTCTAAAAAACTAAGTTTTTTTTTTAAACCAGTTCCATAACTTAGAGTGAGTGCATTTGAAAGGTACATTTCACATCCTTCTCTGAACTTATTTATGACGTGGTTCTTTTGCAGCTATTACTGAAATCTACATCTGGAAAAGCTAAAACAGAGAATATATTTGGGCTTCTCTTCTGGTTTACTTCTAGAATGTGCAAATGTGAATATCAAAAGAGGAGAGATAGCTTGTGTAAAATTCTTATCTGTAAAACTGCCCCTTTCTCAGTCCTAAAGCAAATCAAATCAATTTGTTGATGAAAACTAAAATTTTCCATAAGTTGGCAAAAAGGTTAAAAATCGGTTAGGTTGCTCTTGCCTGGCTAAAAGCTTTAATTTATAGCATCCTTTTCCTGTATTCTAATGCTGCATCTTCCTTTTAAATACTTTTTCTTAATGTGGAGAGCATTCACTCCTTTTAAAATTTTATGTACCCTATCATATCTGCCATGATTAACTGATTTATAAGTGAACTCCTTCCAAGACCTTCCTTTCAAGTGGTTGTGTCCTAATTTGAACCGTGAAAGTCCACTTTTTGTCTCCTTTGCTGTGCGTCATGAACTTCTCAGAATGTACTTCTCTTACCCTCCAGAAAGACAGCAGATCTCTTGGGGTGGCTATCAATTCGTGTGTGTACTCCTCAAGAATGGTTCCCTGATGTTCTTTGTCCAGAGAACTTTGAGTAAACCTCCAGTCCCACTTAATAAAGGTGGTGTCGGTGCGAAAAGCGTTGTGTCTCCACTCTTGGCCCCGTTGCAATAAAGATTTAAGAGACCGGCGTCCAAAGTGAAAGCAGAAGACAGGTTTATTAAAGAAACAGTACACTCTCTAGGGGAGAGCAGGCCGTGTCCCAGATGGAGCTGGCACCTAGGTTGTTTGGGGACTGCATATTTATTGGGTCTTTCTGGGCTGGCAGGAGCTGTGACATACAGTGAGGTGGTCTCTAATGGAGGCTGCTTCTAGTCATTGGGGGACTCCTCCCACAGTTTGGAAGAGGGAGTTTTTGGTCCCACAAGGTGTTTGCCGAACTGTCAGGACAGTCTTTCTCCATTGAATCTTAGGGATTACTCTGGGCAGAGATGGAAGAGGAGATCCCTTGCTCTTTTGGTCTATTAGCATCATGGTCTAGGAAGCCACAAGGTCAGGATGTTGTGTCCCCAGGCTTCTAATGTGTAACCTATTTAGCACCATCCTTACCTCCAGGTCATGTCTCTATCATTCCCTCCTCAAGGACTTGGGACTCTGACTTGTGCATTCTATCCACTGCTCCTATCTAGTTTCTACCTACGGTGGCGTCTCCCTAAATAATACTAATACTAATACTATATTAATGGATACAGATACACATCGGATTTGATTACTGAAACAGTTCATTTTGAAGTGGCATATTATCACTATTTTCTTTCTAATCTTTCTTCCTATTCCCAACCTCACCTACTGCCCCAACTTGGGGTCCTTATTACAAATTTATGGGACACTCCTCCTTACCTTCACACACATGCACACACACACACACACACACACACACACACACATTGTGATATTTTAAGTATGCTTTTCTAAAATTATATGAATGTTATCAAAATTTCAATGTATTTTGCAACTGATTTTTACTAAACATTTTATTTTGCATAGTATCCATGTGGTTAATTATAGAAGTATTTTCCTTTAATTCCTATATGGTGCATACTATGTCTACACCACATTTATCCATCCATTACTAGCAACATTGTCATTATTTCCATATTTTAAGTCTATAACCAATGGCACAATGAGTATTCTTGTATATATTCTGCATATCAGTGTAAAAACTTCTGGATTAGCATGCGTGGATTGTTGGGGTATGCATTTTCCCCTTAACTGAAATTGCCACAGTTCTCTGTTATAAATGAATGATTTACATGAACACCTGCAGTATGATTTTTTTTCACAGACTTACTGTCTCTAGATTCTAATTCGACTTATTTTTTCAAGTTTATTTGGGTAAATACAGGTAATTTATTGTTAGTTCCTCTGATCAATAGTGAGATTGAGCACCTCTTTATATTTATTGACCATTCACTTACATATTCTGCAAATGCGCTGTTTCTTTATCTATTTTTCTTCCAGATTATACACATTTTACTTTTAAATTTCTGAGAACTTACATATATTCTAGATATTAACTTACTAATATTTGCATTGGTTGTATGCTGACTAATACAAATTTTATCTATTTTACATGTCATGTAAAATGCAAATATCTCTTCTCAGTCTACCAGTTAATTTTGAAGTTTGTATGTATCTTATATACTATAAAAAGGAGTTACATTTTAATATAGTTATTTTTTAAATCTTTTCTGCAAGGCTAATGTTTTTTGAGGTATTCAAGAAAATATTCCTTAGACTGAATGTGTACACTTCCCAATATCAAGCATTTTGTATTTATTTCTCTCATAAATTTGTCAGCCGCTCTCTCTAGTCAATATAAGAATATATCTTAATATTGTTTATAAATTTGCCTAACCCAATATTTGTATATTGTGCTGAGCTGTTTCAGGTTTAGCACAGTATTTCATAATATCCTTCAGAAAGGACTCTTGGAATATATATTTCCATGTGCTCAACGTTCTCTTTGAGGAGCAGTGATACAATTTTGGGATATGAGATGGCCTGGATATGGAACTACAATATGGCATTTAATATACATTGAATCTGAGGCTCGTGAAGCCTTTGCATCAGAATAAAAAGAAAAGATTTATAGATGAATATAAATGAAAGAAGAGAAAATAAAAATACAAAGGTTAAACTGAAGAGAAATTTCACAGGCTGCCATAAATTGGATTCATCCCGATTAAATTTTTTTTTTTGTTCAAAACTGACAATACCTTTCACCTACTTCACAGCCAGAGTGGTTGTTTGCCAAAGGGTAAAAGTGAAGGGTTCTTGAATATTCTGCTTAGCCAAATAGAGTAAAATATATTTCATAGGTAGTTTGTTGGAAATTCAGCTTAACCAAGAGATTTTGGCAAAGTTCCTCTTTGTTGCCTTCTCATTGTCTCTAATTGCTCTTCCAATTACTAGGATGAGAAAATACAAACATCTGCCTGATAAAACAACAACAACAGCAACAACAAAAAAAAACCTATAAAACAAAATGTATTCCCACGTAACAGATGCTCATGAAAACCAGCAAAACAAGGAATGGGGTAGAATCATTAATCTCTTTAAAAACATTTGTCTGATTTTCTTTTGACTGAGACTGATTTCTTTAGGACTCTGATTCATGGAATTGTGCTTATTCTCATGGGTGATTATATATTATTTTGGTTATTATTGTGATTACTGTTGTGTGAAATGAATTTGGCAGTCCCAACATAGTGTTAATTTCCATTGTTCTCACACAGTGTGACACATTGGAATCAATGGTGGTAGAACAACTGAAATTGGATAGAAAGGTCACAGTAGATTTATGTTCCCTGGACACTCGTTTCCTATTTTACTGCCAGAAGAAAACTGAAGTGGTTTGTTGACTTCCCTGATAAATCACAGAAAAACATGGTAAACAGGCTGATGATTTGAATTCCTTAATATTTGCCTCCAAGAAAAAATATAAAGGCTTGCATATATACTGCTAGAGTAAGGAATGTATTATACAATTTCAAAAAAAATTCAAAGGACTTTAAAATAAATTTATCAGGGTTTATTTTGTAACATATATTGCGCTTTGCTTTTATATATCTAGTAGAATATTATTTTTTCCTAAGAGAATATTCTTAATGACCTTGCATTTCCTCCATGAGGTGTGTTTAAAATATTAATTGAAATTTGAAAATTTCCAAGTTTAGATGGTGTATTTCATTAAATTTCTATTATTTGAGGTTTTCAAATTACGTATGTGAAAATAGACCCAATAGAATTGTCTAGATAACCAAAAAAATGTTAGACATTAGCTCAAAATAACCTATCCATCTCCCACTACCAACATTAGAAAAGTTACATATTTGTCATTTAATTGATGGTTTTATTTTGTCTCTGTCTTGCCAAACAACTAGTTGAATTTCTTCCCACATAATTCATTTTTTTAACGTACCTGAGACAAATGATCAGGTGTTATGTTTAAGGGAGAGAATAAATAGCAAGACAGTTAAGTAAATGAGGAAAAAAGCCTAAGATTAAACTTAAGTAATTGGTTTGGTGGAAGATAATGCTTTATTCCTAGGACTGCCTTATAATTGCCCATTGACAGTCTATGAAGTAAAATAACTGAATTTGCCCACTGTATTAGCAATTAAATTGTTTTTTAAAAAGACACACTGATAACGTATTGATGATAAATGTTCTCATGGCTACAAATGCATGATGGAGGTCTATAATTGCAACATGCGGTCTCTCTTAGTTGTGTCCCCTGCTCATGTAAACATTTCTAGTCCTTGTTCGCATTTGCTCCACAAGAATCTCCACCTTTCAGCTCTGCGGAATGTCAATATTCAAATGCTTTATTCTTAAGAATATCTGCAAGACTACAGCTTAATTCAATAATACTTACACTTTTAAAGTTCTTTTAAAACAGGTATGTAGGAACTGACACCATATAAAAACAAAGCAAAATTAATCTCAATGATCCTTTTTTTAAGTAACAAATCTCAATTTTGATAAAAAATTCTTATGAATATCAACCTCCGTGCAATCTTTGAAACAATATTAATTAAGCATCTGTACTTCAGGCACTAAGTATACAGAATACAGTGCAGAAACACATACCTGCCCCCGGCCTTGTGGAGCTTACATTTTAACAAGAGTTGGAGCTCAATAACACACAAGTAATTAAGATATGAGTGGCTGACAAGGTGAACTATTTTCTAGTTATCATCCCATAATCAACTAATGTGATGCTGAACAATTATTCCAATGAAATGGTTCTCAGTCTTCTTATCTGTAAAATAAATCTGCTACAATTTCCAAGGATACTAAAAATTAGTAAAAATATTTAAGTCAATGTGAAACGAAATTAGGTACTGCCCGGGGCTGAAGCAGTACTTAATGATGGATTTTGATTGTGCTAAATGCCTCAGAATGGAATATAGGTGACTAAAGGTATGATGGAAGTCCCCCTCATAATCAATATGGCCTTTTGAATTTTTGCCTTATAATGGTGAATGACCTTTAAAGGAAACATTATATTGTGCATTTTCAGCTCAAAAAAGCCGGGTTGAATTCTGGGGATCTACCAGTTGATACTATCGCATACTTTGAACAATGAACTAATGAAAGCTCCATATGATTACATGATGCTATTACTCCCCCACGATCCAAAAATATATGCTTGGACTGCTACTCTCCTAATAGGCTTTTGACAATGTATAATTTGTTTGGGAACAATATAGTATTAACACATGATAGCTGAACCCACACAGGACACCCCAGTGAAGCCATACTCAATGGCACTTTTCAGCGTAGCCACTCTTCCTACTACATCCCTATCTTTGTTAAGGTGCAGTTGTGATGCAAGCTTTCTGTTCTGTGTTCCCCAGTACTCAGTTTAGTTAATACTAAGGTCACCACTTACTAGTTACTGGGATATTACAGTCAGAAACTGATGTTTACAAAAATCCAATTCAGATTCCCAGCACAAGATTTGCATATTGTCTGTCATTCTACTTGGTTATTGCCCTAAATAGTACTTTATACCATCTTCTTTCATTCTGTTACTGCTGTTTTTATTTATTTCTTTGCCTCTGGGAACCTCACCTTTTTGACTGCTATCTTTCTTAATAAAACAGCATTATTATAGCCTTTTGATCATGGTGGTAGTTTGTGTCAGCCAAGGCAAGAGTGATCTGCTGCCGTTCACAGGAATCAGGAAGATTTAGAAGAGGGTTATAAATTTTACTTCTATCTCCCTCCTGTTAGTGCTTATCAGTGAAACAATTCCAGAGCTGATGGAAATGAGACTGTAGAATGTGTATCCATAAAACTTGATCATCTTCTGCCCCACAAATGATACTGAGAAGAAATACTTTGCTATTGCTTCTAGGCAACAGGAAATAAAAGAATTGGGAATGGTAGCTCCAATCTGTGGGGGATTATCAAGTGATCCTCTTAAATATCACTGTGCCCATTCCAATTTGCTAGTTACCAATCCCTCTCTCCATAAATAAATATTAACTCTTTAAAACAGGTTAGTGTAAAATCAGAATCTGTTTAATATTAAAGATGCCTTCATAAACAGATATGTACAAATATGATGTAATTCAATTGCTAAGTATATTTAACGCAAATATTTTCCTACTTAGTTATTTCTCGTAACGCCAGTTTTCCAATTAAGTAAGATTTGCGTTTACCATCTGTTCACATTTTAGTAGGCCTGTTGGATAATTAAAAATGCATCCTAATCTCCAGTCTTCTAAATATCATGTTTTTATTATTGGCACTAGAAACAAAATCAATGAAAATATGAATGTAGTGGTTCTAGATTGGTCAAAATACTATTTATATAATCTCAGATTTTTCCTCAAAAATTGTGTGCAATTTTTAAACATCTACTTCTGAATCATACATCTTAAGCTTCACTCAAGTGCTTTGAATCACCTAAATTTTATTCATCACATCTGCACATTTCACCTGCAGCATGGTCACAAATAAGTGAAGAACATGAAATTCAACTCTGATTTTGTCTACTGCACCTTGATCTTATAACTAGGCATTTGTGGTACTACTCTCTAAAATAAATCTTGTACAACTCTTCATAGGATGCGGATACATTTCTTGGGCAATAGGAATACTGTGTATTGTTTCTCTATTCTCTGAATTCTCAACAAAATTATAGTGATAGTGTTAAAAATGAAGACTTAGTCATCTCCTAAGTCATCTCCTAGTCATCTCCATTAGCAGAGTCTCTCCTCTCCAGACATTTTTCTTCTATAATACCAGCCTGTAGATTGGAAATACAAGGTTTAACTCTGAGTCTGCTCTATAGAGAAATATCATGTCTCAAAATTCCTAAGATGTTTTAAAAGTAAAATTTAAATTGTTTTTCTTTTTAAGTTTATTTATTTATTTTGAGAGAGAGAGAGAGAGTGTGTGTGTGTGTGTGTACCAGCAAGGGAGGGGCAGAGAAAGAGTGAGAGACAGAGTCCCAAACAGGCTCCTCACTGTCAGCTGAGACTCCATCCCACCAACAGTGAGATCATAACCTAGCTGAAATCAAGATTTGGATCTTAACTGACTGAGACATCCAGGTGTCCCTAAAATTCATATTGTAACATACAAAGTTTACATTCATTTTGCAGTTATATGAAAAATGGAAATGATATAGATACATATATGTATATTTTTCATCCATCAGTTATGTTTTTAATGTTACTTTTTAAAATAAATGCAGGGGGCTTTAAAGACCATTTGAAAATTGGAAATTCTTGAAGACTGAATAATATTAATAAACACATCTTTTTGTTCCTGTATTTATTTGAAACCGTTTCCAATATGGCAATTCCAAGTTTTATTGGTGATGTTAGTCCTCTGTGGGGTGGAGTAATTATTATGTTCTGTAGGTTAGGTATATTACCTGTGCTTTCAACTTACAATATTTCCAAATTACACTAGGTTTATTGGGCCATAACCCTATCATAAATTGAGGAATATCTGCAGATAAAACAAGACAAAATCTTTAAAAAAAAAACTACTCAAGTAACACACAGGAAGTCTTGAATAGAGAAAACAAGAAATAAAGAAAATAAATAATAAAAATGGCGGAGTAAAGCACGAACATATCAGTAATCACTTTAGATGTATAAGATATAAATACAGAAATCAAAAACCAGACATTGGATTTTAAAAATTGTCCCATATATATTTAAATTATAAGAAGCTCACTACAAATTCAATGATATTGGCAAATTGAAAGTAAAAGAATGGAAAAAATAAATGCCATGTAACATTAATTTAAAACAAACGTAAATGGCTGTATATGTAGATATATATAGATAGATAGATAGATATATAAATTAGACCATAGAACAAATAAAATTATAAGAGACATAGAAGGACATTCAATAATGATAAAAGTTCAATTCAGCAGGAAGACATAAAAGTGTATGCACTAAAAAATAAAACTTCAAAAATACATAAAAATACTGAGTTGAAAAGAGAAATAAACAAATCCACAATTACAGTTTTCAACACCCCTCTTGGAAACTGATAAAACTACTAAAAGAAAATTAAAAAGGACATAGATGATCTGAAGAACACAATCAATAAACAGTATCTAATTGATATATATATTGAACAATCCACTCAACAACAGGAGAGTACACAATTTTATTTTAGGCACCAATAAGACATGTGCCAAGATAAGTCATATTTTGTATCATAAAAGAAGCCTCAATAAACTTAAAAGAACTGGCATCCCACAGAGTGTATTCTCTGATGATAATGGAATAAAACTAGAAATCAATAACAGAAAGGCAACAGAAACCTATTGTATGTTCTAAATTATTCATTGATTAAAAGTAGTATTTCCTAGTAGCCCCTGCTTCATTGTGTGTTTCTGTGTACCTGTGTGTGTACTGAACAATTTAAAGCAAACAAAAAATGCAATGTAAAAGTGTTTAGGATGATACTTGCAGAAGAATAAACAGAATTAGGCGCCTAATCTCAGCTGGCCCACCCGAGACCCCCTGAGCGCCAACCCTAGTCCCAGGCGCGGTCCCATTTCCGCTCCAACAAGATGAAAGAAACTGTCAAGAACCAAGAGAAACTCACCAAACTGCAAGCACAATTGCGCGTTGGTGGGAAAGGAAGTGCTCCCCGAAAGAAGAAGGTGGTTCATAGAACAGCTACAGCAGATGATAAAAAAACTTCAGTTCTCCTTAAAGAAGTCAGGGGTAAACAATATCTCTGGTATTGAAGAAGTGAGTATGTTCACAAACCACGGAACAGTGACCCACTTTAACAACCCTAAAGTTCAGGCATCCCTGGCAGTGATCACTTTCACCATGACAGGCCACGCTGAGACAAAGCAGCTGACAGAAATGCTGCCCATTATCTTAAACCAACTTGGTGCAGACAGTCTGACTAGGTTAAGAAGGCTGGCTGAAGCTCTGCCCAAACAATCTGTGGATGGAAAGGCACCACTTGCTACCGGAGAGGATAATGATGATAAAGTTCCAGATCTTACGGAGAATTTTGATGAAGCTTCCAAGAATGAAGCAAACAGAGATGAGTCAACTTCTAAAGAAGATAAACTTGAAGAAGTTACTGGGAGCTGCTATTTTATATTATGACTGCTTTTTAAAAATTTTGTTCATGGATCTGATAAATTCTCGATCTCTAATATTTTTAAGCCCAAGCCTCTTGGACACTGCAGCTCTTTTCAGTTTTTGCTTATACACAATTCATTCTTTGCAGCTAATTAAGCTGAAGAAGCCTGGGAATAAAGTTTGAAACAAGATTAATAAAGTTCTTTGCCTCGTAAAAAAAAAAAAAAGAGTAAACAGAGTCATTATTGTAATGATGGTTAAAATTATTAAGTCATTGTTTACCTTCTCCCTATAAATATACCTAATAGTTCTTATTTGGGTAAGGTGATTATTCACATGTGTTATCTAATAAAAATACATCAATGTTCCAAGTTAAATTTTGTATTAAATTGGTTTATTAAAACAACCAATTGGGGGAAATTAATAGAAGGTGGTCAAAAGGTACAAATTTACAAATATAAGGTAAATAAATACTAGGGATATAATGTGCATGATGACTATGCCTAACAGTGCTGTGTGATATACACAAGAAAGTAAATCCTCAGAGTTCTCACAACAAGGAGAAACATTTTTCCCCTTCTTTCTTTTCCTTTTATTGTATCCATATAAGAAGATGGATATTAGCTGAACCTACTGTAGTAATCATATTTGTAATATTTGTAAATCAAACTATTATGTTGTATGCCTTAAACTGATACAGTGATGTATGTCATTTATTTCTCAATGAAACTTGAAAAAAAAAGACAGAATCTCCCCCCCACACACACACAAATATAGATATTTATATCTATATCTATACCTATCTACATCTAGATGTAGATAGAGAAAGAGAGAGAGAGAGAGAGATAATACCAGTTTACTAATCCTGGAGTAGCAGGAAAGATATTGCCTATTCCTTGGAATGATTTTACAGAGAATGTAGAGTAAGATCAGAGGAAATGGGTGTTCATACATGTATATGTGTATGTGTACTGAATGCTAAGCGTAGCTGTACAGTTTTGCTATGTGATTCAAATGTGATTCATTCACATTCAAATGTGACTGAATGCAATTTGAAAACTTGAGGGTTTACATTATTAATATTTAATATGCAATCATTTATTTTTAGTTTGGTCTAAATGAGATGGGATTTCATATCCTTTTAATTTTATTAACTTTGGCTGTTATGGACCAAACATTTATGTTCCCCCCAAAATCATATATTGAAGCTCTAATACTCAGTGTGATGGTATTTAGTGGGGCCTTTGGAAGGTAATTAAGCTTAGATAAGGTCATGAAGGCGGAGTCATCCTGATGGAATATGCCTTTATAAGAAGAGGAGGAGACACCAGGGCTTTCTTTCTCTCTTCTATGTGAAGATACAGTGAGAAGGCAACAGTCTGCAAACCAGGAAAAAGGCTCTGACAAGAACCCAATCATACTGGCATCTTGATCTTGGACTCCCAGCATTCAAACTTGTGAGAAAATAAATATCTGTTGTTAAGCCACCCAGTCCATGGTACTTTTTTTCTGGTAGCCCAAGGTGACTAAGATGGGTGTGATAGGTATTGAGAGGAGGAAGAATCTAGAAATCTTAATCTGCAGAATAAAGCAGATATAAAAAGTTGCCTGGCATTTTAATTTAAATTATGACATGAATGATAGGAAGTCAGGGAACTTTGCAAAAAGCCAAGGAAAGACTTTCAGAAGGAAGGAACAGCAAATGCAAAGCCTGTTGAATATTAATGAAAATCTAAGGAGGCTGCATAGTCAGAGCATCAAAAGTGAAGAAGAGACTGTAGAAAGAAATTGATATTGGAGGCTGGGTTGGAGTCAAATTGTGCAGGGTCTTTTCAGACTCAATAATATGTTGGATATTATTCTCCTTGCATACGCCATTAAAAAGTCTGAGCAGAGTTTGGTTTACACTTAAAACACTTTCTCACTGGGAGGTTGGGGTGGTGGGAATGGAATAAGAAAGACCAGGAAGGAGGCAAGTGTAGAAAACAATGTGAGAACTGATAGTATTGTGAATTAGGGTTATGTCATTGAAGGTAGAGAGTTCAAAATATACTTGTTGAGTAGCACTCACAGGATTTCCTAATGGATCAGACTTCAGAGACTTTTATATAAGCAGCAAGATGGTTGGTGGTATCCTTAAATAAAATGAAAGGCTGGGGAGAAACAAATTTAGGAGGGGTAAAAAAGAGCTCCAATTTGGACATGCTGACTTTGATATGTGAGTTTTGATGAAGACTGTCTCACTGACCAATTTTAGTCCTTTTTTCAATTAGGCTTCATCTTGGACCTGTCCTCAGCCTGCTTAGCCCTTTTTGGCAAGAATCTTGCCAAGGAAGTATAAGGAGAATCTCCCCCAAATGCCTGCATTGTTGATATCTGATGCCCCTTGATATCTGTTTAAAGTCCTCATTACAACCCTTGATATCTGATCACTTTGGCCTGCCTTTAGCATGAATCTTGTTAAGCCAACTTACTGAAAATCTCCCTATTCATGATTCTCTCCTCTTAGAAAATTTCTACCTGCTGATATGCCCCGATTCGAGAGACCCCCCCCAAAAACAAACCACCAGAGTCCAGAGTCAAAGCCAAGCGGCAAAGGTCGTTTATTGCAGGTTCGAACCCGGTCCTCCACGCACTCGTTGCCGGTGACGCTAAGAGTCCCCGAGCAAGGATCTTACAGCTTCTTTTATAGACAGGCACAAACAAGTTAGGGATTTTTTTGAGGTTACAGAGCTGTTATTGGTTGACATTTAAATTTGAACGCTCAGCAGAACTTGATTGGTTCCTGCCTTTATTTCAAACCACAACCGGGCACGCCCTGGCTGGTTTTGGGAATGGTGGTGGGGGGGGGGGGGGGTCTTTTCTTTGCAGTTGTGAGTACACCTGGTAATTTTTCTCTTAGTCTCTCACTGACCCTGTCACTTTTCTCTTTGGCCACGAATTCCAAATTGTGCTTGTTGAACTTAGAGTTGAGCTCAGTGATACACCAAAACCTCTCCTTCCTATTGAAAAAGTACCAGATAAAATTTGTCTTTACTGCCTTCAACAAGTGTCTGGATCTATTTCTCTTTAACAGTTTGCATTATTAGATTATCTCTGATAATCAGACACAAATGCAAATCTTCTCTACCAAAATACAATTTCTCTAAAACAGATAGCCAGCTAGAATGAGTTCCTCAATTCTATCCCTCAGAGAAACACGCGCTGAGCAAAATGCAATCACTGCATCCAGAGGTATGTCTGTGACCATTAGAAGTTGCCCATGAATTTGTAGCTCTAAGGACCAAGCTGAGAGATGCTTCTGAAAGAAGCCAACAGCAATAGGTAGCTCTATGGTTCAATGGAAATACTGCTATCCACGGAAACACTGGCTGGCCCTGCATTTTATGTAGATGGGATCATTTTCTCTCCAGTAATTACACTCCTTTGAGCTTTCACCTCATGTACATCTTTGGCATTTTGACTCCCAATAACATTTCCTAATGTTAAAATTTACTCTGTTGTGAACTTAACTCTGAATGAAAACATATTTATAAAGGAACTACTCTGCAAGGTGCAGAAAAAATCACTATAAACAGTAGAATTTATTATAATAAAAGCTGTTTTTGCAGGTGCAATAAAATTTGGTTTTAAGTTATATTGACTTACTAAACATAGATTAATATAGGTAGAGATATACATTACACTCTTAATTTATAATTCCAAAAGCTGAAGTATTTGTTCTTTAATAATACCGTTTTTCTTTTCCTTAATGAAAAACTACAAGTCATGTAACTGTTTCATCACTGGCAAAATGAAGCAGCAGGTGAAAAATCCTACTGTTGTTTCCATCCATAGATATAATGTCAATGGTAGTGGGATAGAATAAGACATCAGATTTCACCAGGCAAAATCTGTTACCTAGCACTGCTGTCCAAAGCTGCCTGTCTTTACCTTGGGTTGATATCAGCCTGTAATGGTAACTGGTATGTTTTGCTATTCAGCCTGACATATACTCCTTGCTGGTAATGAGATTTGGAAGGAAAACCTAATGACATTTCCTACCCAATATATCTGATGGCGGCAGAGTAGAAGACAATGCTATGCAGGGCGTTTTTCCTTCCCCGTGAAGAGTAATGTCACAGCAGAAATCTTTGGCATGGAAGTTGCTTACAGTAGACTTATGTCACTTTGAAAATAGCAGTAACAACAACAACAACAATAATAATAATTCCATGACTGACAGTGAATGGTATAGCACACCACAAAATCTTAAAATAATTTAAGTGACAAATGACAAACATTTCAACTTCCTTGCAGTTTGTGGACATTTTCGCCCCTAAATAGTTTGAGTTTTCTGGTCCAAATGATTTATATTTTTTTAAGATAGAAAATCCTTTAAAGTCTCATGTATTAATAATAGAAACATACTTCCACTAAATCATAGGTTTTTCTTTACTTCTATGAAGTAGTGAATGATTTTTATTCAACCTGGAAGTGTTCCCTTCACTCTGTAACAATCAACTTAACTGTCATGAAGTCTCTAAAGCTTTATCAAGCTTTCTCCTTTAGAGTAACTGTTTTCCTCATACTATTTAACAACATTTGTTTATTAATTTAATACACTTATTGAGTGTCAGCACAGGTTTTGAGCAAGAAAATATAGTAAGTTAAGAGACATATGTTCTCTTTCTAACAGGGTTCACATGCACGGGGTAAGGAGAAGTTAGAGTAGATAAACAAGATGACTGCAGATTGTGAGAAATGTCATGAAATTAACAAAGTGGGTAATATATGACAAAATATGTCACTGAATGAAGCATATTCAAAGCATCAATCTTCTGTAAAACGATCAGAAAAGACCCTGCTAAGGATATGTCCTAAGACCAAAGGATAGGAATATGGATGAATTGATGGTATCCAATCAAAGAGCATTCTGGGAAGTAAGAGCAGCAAGTGCAAAAATACTGAGGTAGGAAAAGACCTTGGCCTGTTCAAAGAACACAGAGACACCTGTAGGATGATCCTGAGGATCTTTGAGAGACAGGATACTACATCTTATATATCTTCTGATTCCTGTCTTCTAGCAAACACTTTAAAAGGAATATTACAAACTTTTTTGGTTCATAAAGAATAAGCAATTGAGATATAGGTTTATAAAACTAACAGGTTTTTAAAAAATATATCATCTTGTGAAATGACGTTAACATAATAAAATAACTAACAGCAAGATAGGATGATGTATAATTTTGCTAAAATTGTGTGGTAGAGGCAATTGAAGTAATTACGTGATAAGAGAAATTGGTATCATTTTTTAATAGTCAAGAAAACTTTATTATTTTTGAATAAGGAAACAGATTTGAGCTTTCCATTATGACTGAATCTTTAATTTTAGTAAGAATCTGTCAATTTGAGATTTGATTGATAAATTTTAAGCAACATTTTTTAATGGTGTTTAAGGGTGAGTATGTTTGTATGTTTCTCTTATATTGAGAAACATAAAGTAAAGGCAATTATTAGTTACTGCTGATGTACTAGATCTAAGAAGTGTATATGCTGGAGGAAAAAAAAGGCAAATAACTTAAGAGTGCTTAGAAAGGTCTTTCATTATTGAGGTTGGTTTTACACACTTCCTTTTCTAAGAACTTCTCACCTTGTGCCATGTCCTTCATTTATGACATATTTATGAATAGTAGTTTACATGACGCTTTACCAAAAAGAATAAACATATCTAGAACATTTTTAGGACCAACAAGATTTTTGGAAATACTCTGACCATTTTTCAGTTAAAACATCATGGTCTTCTGTGCAAGCTAAAGAATATAGCTTATTAAAATTAATTAATTAAAAAAAATCAAAGGGGGCACCTGGGTGGCTCAGTCGGTTAAGCGGCCGACTTCGGCTCAGGTCATGATCTTGCAGTCAGTGAGTTCAAGCCCCGCATCGGGCTCTGTGCTGACAGCTCAGAGCCTGGAGCCTGCTTCAGATTCTGTGTCTCCCTCTCTCTGACCCTCCCCTGTTCATGCTCTGTCTCTCTCTGTCTCAAAAATAAATAAACGTTAAAAAAAAAATCAAAGCTTTCTTATATTAGTAATATTTACTGAGACCACAATAAACATTTTTGAATTCGTTTAATTGTTGAAAAATCTTTTAACAATATTAAATTTACTTTTAAGGAATTTAAGTTCCTGTGAAGATTGGGTACCCAATTGATAAACATTTTCCTTTGATGCTATTTGTTTTCATTCATACAGATTTTTAATATAGATCATCTAATTTTAATGTAGTACTGACTTTTGTATGTTGGAAACTACAAACAGCCCCAGGGTAGTGATTCTGTTGAGGAGCTGAGGTTTTTATTGAACTTACTGAGATTCTCAATGTGTTTACTCTGTGAATATATTTAGTACATAAGCAAGACATTAGGAAAAGAAAGGAGAAATGGTTGACTTAAGATCTTTTATATGGTTATCATGTGCCTCTCGTATTCTCAAAAATATTAAACATGTTCAAAGATATAGTATTTCTTTTCATCTTCATTTTCTCTGTAGCTCTTAGAGCTATAGCAAACATAGTAGGTACTTGATAAATACTGTGTGAATTCAGTGTGTCATTCTTGAATGACCTTTTTTTTTTTCCTGAGAAGTTACCTTTAGTTTTTGATTCCAGATGGAGACTACAGATCAATACCTATTATTTCCTAGAAATGGGGCAAGAGAGTAACTGTTTATTGTAAGGATAAAGCCCACAGACATATTTTGTATTCATTAAATAAAAAGAAAATTATAATTTACGCCCTAACTTAAAAATAATTAATGGATGGACACGTGAAAATCTATCCCTGGGATAAAAGAATCTAGATTTGCATTGTTCTGGATTAAAAGATAGAGACTAGGTAATATTGTTAAATATAGTATTAAATTATGTCTAATATGTAAAAATTAAAAATGCATTTATTCTTTATTCATTCATTTAAAAATAATATAGATTTTGTCCAACACTGTTGATGCTAGAGAAAATGCTTTGAAGGAAACATAATTTTCTTAGCCTTATGGAATTTATGTTTTATTTGGAATGAGGAGTGGGAGAAGAGGATAATAAATGAATGAATGATTAAATTTATTATAAGCTAAACAGTGAAATTTACTAAAAAGAAAAAAAAACAGGTTAGGTAAGGGAGATTATAAACTGCCAGGTGTGAGCATATTGCTATTTTATAAAGACTTCAAAAGCACTGTAACTAGGGTATAAAGAGTAGCCAGGAGGAGACCTCATTGCTAGAGTGTGATATGAGCAAAAGTTTGACAGAAGAGAGGAAGTGAGCCACATGGCTGCATGCGGACAGAGTGCTGAGGGCAAAGGCCCTGTGAAGAGTGAATACTTGGGAGTGTCCAAGAAGCACAGAGATCCAATATGGCTGCAGTGGGAGTGAGTGAGCTGGATGTCAAGAGAAAATGAGATTGGAGGGATAATTTCAAAACACTAGGCACTACTTATTCCAAAAAATACACAGTTTTATAACAATAAACTTATTTTCTAAGTGTTCTTTGGTATCTTTTATATACCAAGCATGCTGTTAATTGCTTACTATGAATACTATTTAATTCTCATAATCATCCTGTAAATAAATCTTAGAGAGGTCATATAATTTGGCAAAGTTATGAAACAGGCAAGTTCCTGAAGAGAGGCAAATTTGTAGCCAATATTGTTTTTTTCTTTTTATTTATCTTGAAAATTATTTATCACTTATTAATTTAATTCCTTTCTTTTACCTGTCTATATTTGGATGGAATGATCTAAGTCAGAACAATATTTAGTATGCAACTAACAGCAGCCTTGTCTCTACGGAAGTGGCTGAAGTATGCTGCAAAATAACATTCTAATATCCGATTCATTGAGCTGCACCCATTTTTCATGGCGTGCGATAAGTATCTAGCAACACCACTTCTGCACTTATGACCTGTTCAAATTTTATGCCCTATACAAGTGTTTGCATGCTATATAAATCCAGCTGCAAGCTGAATATCTGTAATCACAGTTAAAAATTAATAAATTAATGATCTAAACTCACAGTTTAAAAATAATGATCCTTGCACAACAGAGGAATAAGCACTAGCTAGGTGAGCAAACCGAATGTAAGTTTGATTCTGAATTCATATTTTACCCAAATATAATTGCTTCTGATAAAGACCAGTTTCAGAGGAATTGCTCTTCATTCAGTGCCTTTCCATCACTCCAAAACGTAAGACGAATGGAAAGGGGGATTGTGTGCTAGTGCTTAAACAAAGTGAGAACATAAAGGAAATTTGCCTATCAGTGGATCTTATACAGTTCAGATAGATTGTTGATGTACCAGAAGGTTCTTTTGAATTAAGTCACCAGTCATCTGAAGCTCTTTCAGAAGTTTAGACAGCCCAGCAGTGACTTGCAATTTCTGATACCAGTGACAAATGACCTAAATCAAAAATATTGGATTTGCATATTCATAATGCAATTTGAGTACTAATGCTCTTGACCGCTAGGGAACTCTTGATATAATTATGTTAATTTCCAATATGTTTCCCAATGTTCTCTCTGTACCAGTGATTGCTTACATGAAAGTTAATATTTTATATTTAAGATAAAGCATGAAAATAAATAGCACTATTTGTTTCATAGAAGCCGTATTATATTAGAAAATGTATTCACATAGGAAATATGAAGATAATTGACAGATTGTAGCTGAACTAATATTGAATTTGTTTATATTTAAATTGCCTTTAGATCAAAGTCACTATATTGTAACATTTCTGTGAAAAATGCATTGGCTAGAGAATACTGCAGTTCGTTTGGCCACCTTAACAATTGATGCCATGGTTTCTTGAGCAATTTGACTGCAGCAATATACATAGAGATGTAGACAGACAAAAGAAATGAATTGACATGCCCCTGTCCAGTGCAACTCAGAATAAAGCCTTGACAATTATTAAGCAAATCTGTGAATAGTTAATGGTGTGAATACATACAGTACCTGAAAACTAAATAATATAAAAAACACCTTTTGTTCGACCTACAAACATAAAATATAATTCAACTCTGAATGTTTCCATCAGGTTACAGGGAAGTAGATGTGCATATCTCAATGAAAATACAGTCATGTTCTCTTCTTTTTGAATATGCTTGGTAAATTCCTCTGAAGGAGAGGTTAAACAAATTTTTCCAATTTACCTTGGTTTCACCAAACAAGAATATCAAATATGTCTCAGTATAACGCATATAAAATATTTAATACATCCAAAACACTATGTGACACAGTAAGGAATTAAGTTCCTCTTTTTAAATATAATGATTGAAAATAGAAAGGCATTAGAGTAAAAATGAACAGAACAAATACATGCATGGTTATGGATTTGAGGTATTATGAGTGATAAAGTGTTCATTGTATGATGATCATAATGTTGAATTTAGCAGACCAATTTTATTGTGTAGATTAAATAAAGATAGTAAAATTCTTTCTAAATTTCGGCTACTTAATAGCAAATGTTCTTATTGAACAAAAAGAAAAGGACTTGCTGATTAGGAGCCTTGAGTTCCAAAGCTCTGTTTTATAAAGGTGTCTGAGAACTTGCATAGAGTAATGTTTGAGTGCCTCAGTGGTAACCTTAAGAATAAAAAGTCATTGCTGAAGTTAAGAAAAGGACATTTTTGTTCAGCAAGATCTAACTAGAATGAATAAAAATGAGATCATTAATCAAAACAATGCCAATGTCCAAGAGATTCCAAAAATTTAGAAAAGAAGGGTATTTCTGCATGAAGGAACACATGTCAGAGAAGATAGAGGTAAAAAGGCCCAAGATTTGAAAAAAAAAAAATCACCAAGAAGCCACTGTGAAATAAATTTGCATAATGTTGCATTTCACCTTTCCCCAGGGAAGAGGACATTTGATCAGCCCTAGCCAGGCCATCCTTTGTAATTATAATTACTAACTATTAAATGTAAAATTAAGTAGCATTGTATAATTGTGTATATTTAACTGTCTCTGTTAATGTTATACTAAACACCCAAGGAAAAAAAACCAGAAAAACTTTACAGCCATATTATTTTATATCAATTTATATTCAACTTAGATACTCAGTGCAGTATCTAAATTGAAAAATTTAATAGGGTATGAACTAACCAGTATTTTCTAAGAACTTTTTGCCACTTTACATTGGTCAAAACATTCTTACTTCCTGTATATTAGTTTCTTCAACAAAGATAACAAAATAGAGAAGGTTTTAGTGGTAACAATATAAAGTAACCAAAGACAATTATTTAAATTATATCTTCTAACATACAAAGAAGTTGTAGAGAATGATAAAAAAAAATTGTACTGAAAAATCAAATTAAGGAATCATAAATTTTAAGATTGAATCATTAACACAGATGATGAAGTAAGTTTTATTTCCATGTATAAAAAGCAACTGATGCTAATTATTTTGAAGTGTTTCTTTTTTTATTTTTATTATTTTTATTTTATTATTTATTTTTTTAAATTTATGTCCAAATTAGTCAGTATATAGTGCAACAATGATTTCAGGAGTAGATTCCTTAGTGCCCCTTACCCATTTAGCCCATCCCCCCTCCCACAACACCTCCAGTAACCCTCAGTTTGTTCTCCATATTTATGAGTCTCTTGTTTTGTCTCCCTCCTTGTTTTTATATTGTTTTTGTTTCCCCTCCCTTATGTCCATCTGTTTTGTCTCTTAAAGTCCTCATATGAGTGAAGTCATATGATTTTTGTCTTCTGACTGACTAATTTCACTTAGCATAATACCCTCCAGCTCCATCCATGTAGTTGTAAATGACAAGATTTCATTCTTTTTGATTGCCGAGTAATACTCCATTGTATATATATATATATACACACACACACACACACACACACATATATATATACCACATCTTCTTTATCCATTTGTCCATCGATGGACGTTTGGACTCTTTCCATACTTTGGCTATTGTTGATAGTACTGCTATAAACATTGGGGTGCACATGTCCCTTTGAAACAAAACACCTGTATCCCTTGGGTAAATGCCTAGTAGTGCAATTGCTGGGTCGTAGGGTAGTTCCATTTTTAGTTTTTTGAGGAACCTCCATACTGTTTTCCAGAGCGGCTGCACCAGCTTGCATTCCCACCAACAATGTAAAGGAGATCCTCTTTCTCTGCATCCTCGCCAAATCTGTTGTTGCCTGAGTTGTTAATGTTAGCCATTCTAACAGGTGTAAGGTGGTATCGTGGTTTTGATTTGTATTTCCCAGATGATGAGTGATGTGGAGCATTTTTTTCATGTGTCGGTTGGCCATCTGGATGTCTTCTTTGAAGAAGTGTCTATTCATGTCTTTTGCCCATTTCTTCACTGGATTGTTTGTTTTTTAGGTGTTAAGTTTGATAAGTTCTTTATCAATTTTGGATACTAACCCTTTATCTGATATGTCATTTGCAAATATCTTCTCCCATTCTTTCAGTTGCCTTTTAGTTTTGCTGATTGTTTCCTTCACTGTGCAGAAGCTTTTTATTTTGATGAGGTCCCAGTAGTTCATTTTTGCTTTTGTTTCTCTTGTCTCTGGAGACATGTTGAGTAAGAAGCTGCTGAGGCCAAGGTCAAAGAGGTTTTTGCCTGCTTCCTCCTGGAGGATTTTGATGGCTTCCTGTCTTACATGTAGGTATTTCATCCATTTTGAGTTTATTTTTGTGTATGGTGTAAGCAAGTGGTCCAGGTTCATTCTTTTGCTTGTCTCTGTCCAGTTTTCCCAGCATCACTTGCTGAAGAGACTGTCTTTATTCCACTGTATATTCTTTCCTGCTTCGTCAAAGATTAGTTGGCCATACGTTTGTGGGTCCATTTCTGGGTTCTCTATTCTGTTCCACTGACCCGAGTGTCTGTTCTTGTTTCACTACCATACTGTCTTGATGATTACAACTTTGTAGTATAGCTTGAAGTCACATATGAACAACCCAGTGCTAATATCATCCTCAATGAGGAAAAACTGAGAGCTTTCCCCCTAAGGTCAGGAATAAGACAGGGATGTCCAATCTCACCACTCTTATTCAACATAGTATTGGAAGTCTTAGCCTCTGCAATTAGACAACACAAAGAAATAAAAGGCATCCAAATCGGCCAGGAAGAGGTCAAACTTTCACTCTTTGCAGATGACATGATACTCTACATAGAAAACCCAGAAGATTCCACCGAAAACTGTTAGAATTGATTCATGAATTCGGCAAAGTTGCAGGATATGAAATCAATGCACAGAAATCAGTTGCATTCCTGTACACCAACAATGAAACGACAGAAAGAGAAATCAAGCAATCGATCCCAGTTACAGTTGCACCAAAACCCATAAAATACCTAGGAATAAATCAAACCAAAAAGGTGAAAAATCTATACACTGAAAACTATAGAAAGCTTATGAAAGAAATTGAAGAAGACACAAAAGAATGGAAAAAGATTCCATGCTCTTGGATAGGAAGAACAAATATTGTTAAAATGTCGATACTACCCAAAGCAATCTACATATTCAATGCAATCCCTATCAAAATAACACCAGCATTCTGCACAGAGCTAGAACAAATAATCCCAAAATTTGTATGGAACCAGAAAAGACCCCAAATAGCCAAAGCAATCTTGATGGTTCTTTTAAATCAGTGGATGAAGAAATAAACAAGGTGCCGTGATTTCCAGATTTTATTCATACGCGTTCAATAAGATAAATATTAGATGGTGTACTTAATGACTGAAGGTTTCAAATAACCAGAGAATACATTATCTTTTTGAATAATCATATTATTAATATTATTATTAATTTTAGGCCTTTTATGTAGCTCTATTGCATACATTAGTTATAGCACAACAATTTACATTCTAGCTTTATACACTTGAGAAAGAAGGGTATGTTCAAGTTTTTAAAAAATAGGTTTTATTTGTTAATGCCGCCTCTATCTAGATACATTTAGAGCAGTTTATATATGGAACTGTCAAGTTCAATTCATTTACTAATGACTTCCATATCTTTTCTGGCCTAAATTTCATTGAACATCAGTTGAATACTATTGGATACATAGAACAGATCATTTCCAGCATGTCACTTTTCTGCCAACAAACAATCTAAAAACTCATTATTCTCTACATCACATTCTACTTTGGGTGAGCAAATTTCACGTTGTGAGACAATGTCAACTATGTGTTAAACTGACGGTGGAGGTTCATGGATTTAATTTGCTAAAGCCACATATTTTTTTAAAAATGAACTCAGAGAAGGTAACTTCAATCCTTACACCCTCATAAAATATGATGGGCAAGGAGAACTGCATTACTGCATCAACAAATTTGGTATTAAGTATGAAGGGTGAGTGAGTTTTAGATTTAGTTTAAAACCTCATCTACTTATAACTAATATAACCAATATCAGGATGAGTAGTTATATAAAGCCCATTTATATGTTTATTTGCTTTAACCGAGGAAAACAAACAAAAGCATAAAGGTGCAAAACCACACATGCACACATGCATATCTACTAAGTAATGTAAGAGGTTATTCATCCAATTTTTAGCGAGAGGTCATATGCATACTATTCACACAGATATATAAAAGTGATTTGTGGAAATAAACTATTCTTATAGCATAAATTCACTTCATATTTTTAAATAAATACTTCTACAAAACAGAAAATGTCATGCATGTCTCTTTCTCATTTTCCACCTCCATTCTACTTTTCCAAGTTAGTTTTATATTCTAAAAAGTAAAGCAGGGAGCAAGCACATAAGTTATGACAAATCTCCCTAAGATGTTTCTAATTAGAGCCCTTTCACAGCACTCATTTTGCTTACCACCATTGTCCCTTCCCCCCAAATTTTGTACTTACTCCATCACCTCAAAAACATTTTAACGCCATGGATCTAAGCTACAGCAGCTTTTAATATTACCCCCAATTTCATTTTATGCTAAGAACCATTGTTCCTTTTGACATGTTCATTCTTATTGGTATCATTATACATTTTACCAGAAAGTGAAATTTTAAACCACTTTAAGAGACAGTGTGTCTTTGCATGTCTGTATGTGTGTACGTATTCACATACAAACAGAAGCAACTTAGAGCTAGATTTAAATGAAAGTGGTAAGCTGTCAGGTGGCCGTAAACAGTCTCTAAAAGACTTACTCATATTCATGGAGAATGTAAACCAAAATGAGTTTACTTTGAACAGTACAAAGCACATTCTCTTGCAAAAACATTAAATGTGCATATATACATTTCAATAATTACATATCATTTTAAATATTTTAAATATGAATAAGAGGAACTCTCATTTCTAGCACTCTGCTCACCTATACCCCGACCAAACCTGCAAATGTCACCTTCACAAATTTTGAACCTATGAAAACTGAAACTTTAGTTTATCCAGTTCAGTAAATTATCTTTGTGTTCAATATTTCACTTTGTTCTGGTCTCTGCACAGTATACATTTTGTGGTAGTTTGTGAAACATAGAAGACAAAAGCCAGCATTTACCCAAAGTAGGCATTCAGTTGAGGAGAGCACCTCCCTCTGATCCATTTACAGAACTGGGAAGAGACAGCTATATTCTTAGTGTATCTAATCAGAGTTCTACACAAAAAAAGAAAGAAAAAAAAAGTAATCAGAAGGACATTTGAAGAATAAGATTTGAAAATTTTTCACAACTTATAAGACATTCTGATCCATAGATCCCAATAAAACCATGAAGGATAAATAAAAATGAATCTACACCTAGAACATCCCAATAAAACACAAATTCAAGAAGAGAAAGAGGAAATCTAGAGAACAAATAGAAGTGGCAGAGGGTGGGGGTAAAGGCATAGGGAAGAAAGATGATAAAATGTCTTCCGATAAAATGTTACATTTACTGCTGTTTTCTTATCAGTGGGATAACATACATATATAAATTTTCTTAGAAAACATGACTTTCCACTTAAAACTTAATTACATTTCATAATAGAGCAACAAAAAATTTATTTTCAGAACAATGGAGAAATTTTGCCATCAAAAGACCTCTTTAAAGAATATTTTAAAAGTTGTATTTCATATGGAAGGACAATAATCGAAAATGGGAAATTTTGTAAAATGAAAGGAATGAAGAACAAGTTAATAAATGTGTGATGAATATAAGTGAATACTGACTGTAGAAACAAAATTAAATTTTTACTTTGGGGTTATAAAATGAACTAAAGTACACAACAGTAGCCAACAGGTTATGCTGTTCACAGTTTCCTTTTATTGACTGTTAACAAGGAAGGTTTCAAAGTTGGTTTTATCCAGCCGCTCACCAATGTCAACATGAACACCACTTTCTAAACAGTGGTATTTATGGATGCAGATATGGACTTAGACGTCGGTATAGGTAGAGTTATGCATGACAGTGGGTGCAGAGTTTTCAATTAAGCATATTTGTTTCTCTGTGTAAGTCCTATCTAATAACTGTTTCTATTTTAACCCAATTTTTCACTCCCATTCTCCTTCCTATTCCATGTTCTAGGCAGCTGTGTAAAGGTATGCATTGTGTACCTTTTGTTTTATGTACTTTTGCAAAAGACTGCTGTTCCATATTATGCATTTTTAATTAAGGTAAAATATATCACTGACCCAATGCCTTTCTAGATCACTTCTCTGCCTTTTGCAATCACAACGTCATTCTAAGGCCCCTTCTCTTTCTGGTGCCATAGCTTCTAAGGTCACGTTTTTGTATTCACACTAAGAGTATCACTTAACTATTACAAAATAAAGAAAAGCTTCTGAGTTTTATTTTGATTGGGCTAACTTAAGTCAAGCGCCCAAACTTGAAACAACACTTGTATAAGGGATGGAATTACACGGTTTAATTTAGGCCAAATAAGTCTAGGAAATGAGTCAATTCTACCCAAACTGTAAGTTGACTTTAATAAGAGGAAAACACTTGTTCTCCAAAGAAAGTCTGAATGGGAAAATGGGAAGAGAGTATAGATGCTGGATATCAACCAATAACTGTCTTTTGGGTTGGTGCTACTCCAAGCATGTTCTGCAGACCAGTGGCAGTCCAGTTTGTCACTAAACTGGTGAGATATGTAAAGAAATTGGGAAAGTGTTTGTTCAATTTAAGTGTATAGATATTCAACATTCAGAATCCTTATTTCACTCCTAACAACAAAATGTTGTGTATGTAATAATTTTCCGAATTATACATCTACTAGGATGCTTTCAATAATCTACACATATATTCTGTATATGTGTACATTCTACATATTTCATTCTGTGATATTTTTCTGATTTACTAATTTAAATATTATATACAGGTTATTAAATCCAATATGTAGAACAGTGAGGACTTAAATTTTGTATCTTCGCTTTTGTTGAATTTTTCTAGTTATTCATTTTTATTTTATTTTACAAAAACAGGAGAAACGAAGAAAAAGTTAAAACAAAAATTTAGTACTTCACCACACATACTTTAAGAAGACTGTTCCACTGGATTAAACTAAGTCAATGGTTTTCAACCCACGTAAGTGCCAAGTGTCCCACATTCTTCAAAACATGATTTTTATCAGTTTTACTCATTGAATAAAGCAGTCCAAGGACTGTGAAATACAATTTGCAATCCCCTGAATATGATGCTCTGTCACTATTTGATCTCACTTCTAGTCTTACAAGAAAGTTCCATTAAAAGTAGCTATTTTCTATGGGATTTTAAGATTTGTCCAGAGCTTAATTTCTTAATTAAAAATGGAACAATATTTATAAAGTAATACAAAATATAAAGCTAAAAGGCTCTTAAAACATTAGGAGCAACCTCTATAGAACTTATAGATGGAAAAGCCTAGATGATTCCATTAGCTAATGAACTAGAGGCTGCCATGAATTGTGTATACTCGGTCACACAACCTGTGGGGTAAGCCCAGAAATGTTGAAGTGACTTGTGAATAAAAATCTGTAGTCCTTCTCTTTTATTCCTGTTTCTTTATATTTGAGGTAATAGTGCTGCTTGATTCTTTTCCTTTATTATTTTTGTAAATATCAAAAGGGAGAAACATTAAAATATGCTTATTAAATTAAAAGCACATACATATGTAATGAATTATTACATTTTATAAATATACTTTTTTGATATTTAGGAACTATCCCCAGATGCACTATAAGTGTTTTTGTTCACTGATAAAAGTATTCACATTCATTTTTATAGGATTTAATAATTCCTAATTATCCTTAGATTCAATGAACCACGCTAAAATAGAAGTAATAATATTTTATTTTTTTGTTTCTTAATGTTTCCTTCAAAATTTTTTTAAATTATGTCTTATCAGAAGGAAAATAAATGGATTTTTAAAACAGAAAGTAATAGTTTATCATTGCTCAGTTTACTTCTAATAAATATTGGACTTTTTAAAGTCTATTTTTCTTAAGATATCTGATTTTATAATGCCATAGAAGGTATTTAAATTTAGAACAGTATAGAATTAAAATATTAATAGCTTAAAACTGTATCTCAGATTAAATGAGATCTCAGAGATAGTAACTCATTGAAGGGTTTTTTTTGTTTGTTTGTTTTGTTTTTTAATGCCAAACAACAGTTGCTTTAACTGAAAGGTTGTTAACATACCTACAGCTCATTTTACATTTCTTGTCTGTGGATGATTTTTTTTCTCCCCAAATGTATTTTACCATAATTCAGCAGTAAATAAAACAGAACAAAAGAAAAAATAAAAGTATGTGTCACATGCGTATCTTCAACAATTATTGCCAAATGGTTCTGACATTTTTAAGTGTTGTAGCTTTTAAGGAATAGAGAAATCTCAAGGAATATAGAGAAATGCTTCCTGTTTAGGTTAAAATTTGGCTCATTTAATGTATCTGTTTCCTTTCTTGTTGTTGTTAGTAAAACAAATTCTAGAAAAAATCCATATTTATGTCTATTTCTATAGTATATGATTGAATTCAAGATTTATATGCATTTAGAGTTATGGAATTCTTTCATAGTTTTATGAAGGATACCTTATATCTTATGCTTTTTATGTACAAAAGTCTGGAAAGATCAATTACATGGTGCCAGCAGACAGGACTAAAAAAAAATGACTATACTGTGTATTTATTCTAAAATTAGACAGAGATAGAGAATCCTAGTTTTCACTCCTCTTTTAGTAGAAAGCTACTTAACCTTAGGCAAGTCTATCTGTAAATAGACAGGCTCAAACTAGAGGAAGCTTTCTTTTAGGTTCTGAATTCTCTAATTCATATGAAATAGGTATTGCAGATTAGTAGAGTAAGAAGAGACTCAATGGAATCCCCAACACACTGAAGGTAGTTGAGTGAGTATGTGTCTTAGATGGGTGCAGGGAAGCATTTTCAATCAAAGCACATTTTGGCATTTATGCAGAGGATGCTTCTGCTCTCAGAGTCATCCTCATATCAAACAGACCTAAGGTAAGAATTCAGACTAAAGTTCTTTAGCTTCAGCTGTGCATAGCTTTTTAAAGGAAGTGACTCCACTTGAATAAATACAGAATAATCATCTGTATTAACTGAAAAACTAAAACACTGTAAGTTAGGTTATTAGTTTCTTTTTAAAGAGAGGAAATATGTCTTTCATTTTATTATCACTTTCAAGTCTCTCCAGTGAAAATGTTGTCTCCCGGTTCCCATCTAGTGTGTTATATTTTTATATGCCATGATTTTTCATATTTCTTACAATCCTTTCGGCAGTGTGAGTTGAAAACTGGAGAAATGACAGTGAGGATATAAACAGTTGTTTGGGTTAGGTTTCATTTTTGTCTGTTTGTTTTGTTTCTGGAGCGTACCGTTGTGCTAACAGATCAACAGAGAAGCAAAATAATTAATCAGCCATCAATTTAAGATCAGTGTAAAGCTAAATTTTACCATATTGTCTAGGTCATAGTGGGAACTCAATAAATGTTTTTTGAAGCATTTACCTATGGCCTTTTTTTTTTTTTTTTTTAAGTAAACTCTACTGTCAGTATGGGGCTGAAACTCATAATCAAGAGTTGCATGGTCTACCACCTGAGCCAGCCAAGTACCCCCACCTGTGGCCTTTTTAAAAATAGCTTCCTGGAGTGCCTGGGTGGCTCACTCTGTTAAGCATCCAACTTCAGCTCAGGTAATGATCTTGCAGTTAATGGGTTCAAGCCCCGTACCCGGCTCTGTGCTGTCAGCTCAGAGCCTGAAGCCTGCTTTGGATTCTGTGTCTCTCTCTCTGCCCCTCCCCTGCTCGAGCGCACTCTCCCTCTGTCTCAAAAATAAATAAACATTTAAAAACATTAAAAAATAAAAATAGCCTATCACTCTGTAATTTTGTTTATTTCCCTTTTCAAGCATGTCTTTTTCATTTAGCATATTTCATCTTAATTAGGAGAGGTGTTGAGAGCATAAAACTGGTTTTGCTCTTCTCAACCCAGCCCAAGTTCTTCTTCTTTTCTTTTTGACAACATTAAAACTCACCAGTGATGATTTTGAGCATGCTATTAACTGCCAAATTTTATTCTCTTTTTTTTAAAAAAAAATTACTACGTATATAATGTATGACTTTTTATATACAACCTAATGACTTTATATACAACCTAATGTTAGTGACTTTTATATACAACCTAATGCTATCTAGGAGAGATATAGTATCTCTTACTGAAGTTCATTTATTCATTCAGTCACTTATTGAAGTGCCTATTAAATAGAAAGACCAGTTATTCACATTTTCCTTTACTCTTACTTTAAAGCTACAGTAACTCATGTAGACCCAATGGTAATAGAAAATGAACCCTAAAGAATTATCTTTTCATATAGAAGATGAGAACCAAAGATTAAAACCTAGGGTTTAACTATCTCCCATTTATATTTAACATATTTCAATTTGTGTTAGCAATTATTTTATTTTATTATCACGTATTAATGATAGTATAATCACTATTATTAATAGCTATTATTACTTCTGCGATGACTGACAGTATGGGATTTGGCTAAAGTCACAAAAGCAATAGTAACAGTGGTAGGTTCACATTAGTCGAACCTCAAGATCTAACTCTAAATCTAATGCTTTTTGTATTATACCATAAAAACCTCAAATAATCACTTCTTTGTTACAGGTGCCCCTAAAATCTTATGAATTTATAAGGAAATGAGGAAAGTCTCATAGATGTAAAAGCATTTTTGATCTAACAAGGAGAATTGGGATTATGGAGAAATATCCTGCAGAATGAATGACAAGAGAAAAAAGCAGAGAATCAGGAAATTGCCAGATAGGTAGAGGAAATACCATATAATTCTCTTTAAATGGAATATTGAAAAATACCAGGAAGTAATGAGACACATATTGGGAAAGCAGGCTCGATAAAGAGTATGAGCATGGAGTATTTTATTTTTATTTTTTATTTATTTTTTAAAGTATTAAATTTATTTCATTAAATGTTGTAGAAGCTATTTTTCAACTATGATTAACAGCAAACACTATGATGTTCTTTTGATGTAGACTATATTAAAAAGTCAGAGTAAAATGAAACATTTCCAAAAGCTATACCTGATGTAAAATTCAGTTATGAAAGCAATAGCTTATTAGTGAATTTACTAATAACAACATAGGAAAGGATAACACCATAAGAAATATTTTTACATGATTGAAAGTATTAATAATGAAATAAAATAAAGAATGAGAAAAATATAAGAAAACAAGATTTGGGAGTTAAACGGAAAACTTCAATTCCAGAAGAGAAAAGACATTTCCATGCTTAGAAAGAAACTTATGTGAAGTGAATCTGATATTCAGCATTACCAATGGAGGAAAATATTTTGAAAAACTAATACAGAAATTCTCCAGGGAGAAAAAAAAGCAACATATTGATGAAATTCTTGGCTAATACTATGGTTTCTTACTAGAAAAAAAGGGTTCTTCATTATCATAAAGTTTTCATAATCTCATTTTACATATTTAATATTCTAATACTATTTTATTAGATTTTTATGCTTAAGCAATACGCATGAGAGTTTACATTTATACAACATCTGGTTATCTACATTGAATTACATCATTAATGGGCTTCTAAAAATTATTGACATGATATATCTATCCCATAAAGAAAAAGATTAAATCAGAACATTTAGAGATATTTTCAAAAGCTTCTTATGTGATGATCATGTTTAGGGAGAGCTGGGATACATGGCCATAAAAACTCTTCAGATTCAGCCAAGCAAATGAACTCATGGTCTTCCAATACAACTTAGTTGTTTTTTGTTTGTTTGTTTGTTTGTTTGTTTGTTTAGTTTGGTTTTTTCCAAGAGCCCCTCATACAAACAGGACACCATCTTTCATCTTGTTCTACAAGCCAGCCAGGGAGCTATTCATCATACTTCCCTTCTTTCACTTGAGCATGGAGTATGTTAAATAGCAGGCCAGGATTTTTTTCTAAATGTGTAGGGAAACCATTAACATTATTTGAAATCAAAAGAAAACAAAAGTAAGCTTAGAACCATGTTTCTAATAATTCATTTAGAGGTGAATTTAATTTAAATTGCAGGGGTGCCTGCATGGCTCAGTCGGTTAAGCATTGGACTCTTGAGTTCAGCTCAGGCCATGATCTCAGGGTTATGGGATTGAGCCCTGCATCGAACTCTGTGCTGACACTGTGGAGACTGCTTGGGGTTCTCTGTCTCCCTTTCTCTCTGTCCTTCCTCTGCTCGCACTCATGCTCTCTCTTTCTCCAAAAATAAACATTATAAATATATATTATATATATAATACATATATATATATAATATATATAATATATATGTTATATATTGGAATGGGAAAGGAAAAACACTAAAGATGTTGAGTTTAGGTAGTATGAGAAAAGTCCTGTGCTATGTAGTGATAACAGATATAGAAGAGCATGTCAATAGATGCACAAGATTAGTAATTGAGAAGAAGAAAATAACTCTGAATCTCTGTGCTTTGGAGAGTAGAAAAATGATGGGAACGCCAAGTGTAGGAAAATAGGAAGGAAGACAAATTTAGTTTGATACATATTGACTTTAAGACATTAGAGGACTATTCAAAAAAGAGATGATCACCAAGGACTTGGAAGTGTGCTAAGATATTGTGATTCCATTAATGTGTGAGTTCCTTAAGGGCATGACCTTTTTGTATTCTAAACAACAATCACAGAGTCTCAAAGTGATATGTGCCTAATACGTCTCTTATAGTATAGGTTCTAGACAGAACACAATCGACAAATAAGCACTACAACTGCTTCCTTTATGTCCTGTATATATTATACATGTTTCTACCTTAGCATCTATAATCTTACTGCTGTCATATATTTAAATAACTGTCTCTTCCTACTAAGTTATATATGCACTTTGAAGGCAGAGGACATTTCTGAGTCATTATGTTTCTTGCACATAATTTAATACTTGACACATAGAATACGCTTAATCAACTCTTAGTGAATAAATAAACGAATGAATGTCACATCAGAAAAACACCTGAGGTGTAGTAAACCTGACGTGGGGAACTGCACCACATTTTTAATTAGTATTGTTGTATACTGTCACAGTATGGAATGCCCAAGCTCTCTCGTATATGCATAAATAGATAAAACCGATTAGTCCTAACTTTTGTTTCCACTCCTCTTTGTTTCAGAAACAAGATTATTAGAATTAGGATTCTGATAATTAAGGATTACCAATGATTTTATGACTACTCTTACTTGTAAGAATAATTCTTTTTATCTGCCATTGCTTTTGAAAATTATGCTATCAAGCAAGATTACTCAGTTCTACTTTCCTTATTATAATTTTTTTCTAAATTATTATTTGGTGTTTGTGTACACAAGTCAATAACAGTTCCAACACTAAAAACATTAATTTTATTATCCAATACAAACTTTATTTTCACTTAACCTGACTGAAAATGAAACTAAAACTACATTTAAAATGTTAATGATCTTTGTCTATTTCCTAAACCTTTTTAGATCTCACTGAGAAAAGCATTAGTTTTGTCCTTTTTTCTTGGCTTATCAGCAGTTTTTTGAGTTCTTTACAGAAGCAGCAACAATGGAAAAAAATTCCAGTAACATATTAGCTGATATCTTCTCCAGATGGCAGTGACTCTATTAACAGCAGGAAAGCAAACTTAAGCACCCAGCTTGCATCCAATCCAATACAAAGATACTCTAAGAGAATATCTAAGTTGGGTCATCAATTAAATTCACTCTGAGGGGCCATTAAGGTATAATATATTGTCAGTTCAGCTAAATTACAGTCCTAAACAAAATCGGCTTCATTTGTCTTCTGTCTGTAGCTCCCCCTGTTGGCAATATCATGCTGTTTACCTACAGCAGATGGAATAATACCCAAGAGCAGTGGCGAGTAACTCATCATCGGCAAGGTCAAGCCATCTTCATATTTCTATCCAGATGCTTGTGGGTTCCAAGTTCTTATACCATCCCTCACAATTGAAATACATTGGTAATAAATAAATTCAGGGAAAGTATTGCCTCATTTAGAAGCTAGGTGAATTCTCTATCAGCATCTCTTATTTTTCAGATCAGCCCTTCATATAAATCTTCATGAAACATGTGTGCAGTTCATCTTTCAGAGTGTTAATGGCTAGCTGTGGCTTAAAATATTATATTGTGAGCATTTTATTCAAGAGCCACTGCAGTTGATTAATTCTCCAAAAAACTTTGTGGAAAGTTAGTAGGGATGAATTTAAATGTTGTTTGAATAAACTTCTCTTGTTTTTGCAGATAAATTCAAAAGATGAAACCAGGGATAGCTAACATATGAGATGATGCTTGAATTGTTAGAGCATTATGAAATACAAGATATTAATGTTTATTCTTCACCTCCTTGGTAATCTGCTAGATACCTAACTATTTAAAGAAAATGCATTGACAAACATCAGAGCTCAGAATCTGAACATTACACACAGTTCGCCATGCAAGGATAATTAAAAAGGAATTCTATTCTTAACTCACATCTGTCAAAGAACATTAAAAACATCTAATTCATAACCACAGCAATCCTTCTGAGTAGCTCCATTTCTTTTTTCCCCCAATTTTCTCATATATCACACCCTAAAGAACCTTTCATTTGCCAACTGTTCTTAGCAAATCCCTCAATTCTCAAGCATATGCTTCAAAATTTTGTGTAAATCTTATCTTTGTAAAGAAAAAAAAAAAGGTAGTTTTCTATCCCTCTTCTCCAGTTTATAAATTTGACTCACTGAATTAAGTTCCTTCTACCAAGACTGGTAGTAAGAACAGAGCCTACAGTGGTAACATTCTCTTTGTTAGGGAAAAATGGACACTTAAATGGTCAATTTAATACTTTATTCTGCTCACATGAATACATGTACTTTGGAATATTCTCTCAAGTTAAAGACAATCATGTTTAAACTTATTATCTTTGCCATTATGTTTATTAACTGAGGTGATAAAATATACCAAAGGATAAAACCTAATTGGATTTTGAAAGTTCTGTTTTCTTGAATTCTTATGCTTTATAAGAATTTTATTTTTAAGACTAGAAACGTTTGAATTTTTACCAAGCAAAATGTTTATAAGCCACTTGACATATCATTTATATCAAAGTCCACTCATTTAAAGTGTACATTTCAGTGGGTTTAAGTACATTTACAGAGTTGTGCAACCATGACCATATGAATTTTAGAAACTTAGTCTCCAAAAGAAATTTTGAACTCTTTATCAGTCATTCCCCATTTTCCCCCACCTCCACTATTTAGCAACCACTAATATACTTTCTATCTCTATAAATTTCCTATTCTGATCATGTCACATAAATGAAATTATTCAGTATGTGGCCTTTTTTGTCTGGCTTTTTAAATTTAGCATATTGCTTTCAAAGTTCATCTATATGGTAGAATATATCAGTATTTCATTTCTTTTTTTTATCACCTAATAATATTCCATTGTATAAATACACAATATTTTGTTAATCCATAAACATCTTAGGAAAAAAACAGGAATCAATGCTGGTGATCATGTGTTGAACAATAGCTTAGCTACAATTCAAAAAGTATAAGTGATAAAAGAGAAGACTGATTAATTGGACTTAATTAAAACTAAAACATACTGAGCTTCATAGATCACTATCAAAAAATGAAAATTTAATCCATAAAATGTGAGAAAATATTTGCAAATCATTTATCTGATAAGGGACTTGTATCTAGAATGTATTAAGAACTCTTACAACTCAATAATAATACAATATAATTTTAAAATTAGAAACACGATATGAGTAAACATATCTTCAAAGAAGACATATGGAAATACTCTCAACATCATTAGTTAATAGAGAAATGAGTAGCACCTGGGTGGCTCGGTCAGTTGAGCATCTGACTCTTGATTTCGGCTCAAGTCATGATCTCATGTTCATGGTGGGATTTAGCCCCATGTCAGACTCTGTGCTGAGTGTGGAGCTTCCTTGGGATTCTCCCTCTCCTCTCTTTGCCCTTCCCTCACTCACCCTCCCTCTTTCTCTCTCAAAATAAATAAATAAACATTAAAAAGAAATTAAAAAATAAAAAAATAGGTAAATGCAAACAATGAGTTACCACTTCACCCCTACTGAAAAGTCCATAATAAAAACATAGATAATAAAGTGTTGATCACGATGTGGAGTCATTGTAATTCTTATACACTGCTGGTGGGAATGTAAAATGGTGCAGCCATTCTGGATAACAGTTTAGCAGCTTCTCAAAATGTTCAACATAGAGTTACCATGACTTGCAAATTCCACTCCTAGAAATTCCACTCCTTGTGGCAACATGGATGGACTTAGAAGGTGTTATGCTAAATGAAACAGCAAAGACAAATACCATGGGATTTCCCTTGCATACGGAATCTAACAAAACAAAACAGAAACAGACTCTTCAATACAGAGAAGAAACTGGTAGTTGCCAAAGGAAAGGGGGTTGAGGGAATGGGCAAAATAGGTGAAGGGGATTAAGAGGTGCAAACTTTCAATTATAAAATAAGTAAGTCACAGGGATGAAAAGTACACCATAAAGAATATAGTCAGTAATATTGTAATAATGTTGCATGGTGATGGATGGTAACTAAATTTATCCTGGGGAACATTGCCTAGTGTATAGAATTGTTGTATCATTATGCTCTGAACACAAAACAAATGTATCATTGGTTAACTATACTTACATAATAAAAATTTAAAAAGTTTTCTAAAACAAATACATAATAGTTACTTTATCATAAAGCTAGCAAAATAAATCCTTTAAACCAATTTATTGTCTACATCCAAAGCTATTCTTCTACTCATTGGGTTTAGTTGGCACCCAGGTGGTTTATTATTGCTTCTCAAAATAAAGTAAAGGTACTTCATCAGTGTCAATCCCCTCTACATCTTTATCAAATGTCACTTCCCAAACCCTGCCTTGCCAGTATCTTTCTACAAACCCATGCATACATGCAAACATTCTGACATAATCATTATTGAGTATTCCATACAGAAATTACAATATATTTGCTTGTTTCCGTTCACCCTTTCTAAAATATGCATCCTCCCTTTTCACCCAAATATCCCTATGCATACCTCAAATATAACTTATTTTTCTTTTAAAAATTTATTGGTTCATATAGTCAAATTTTTTGAGTAACCTGTCTTGTTCCAGGATACAAATTTAGATGGAGGATACAACAGCTTAAAAGAAAGAAAGAAAGAAAGAAAGAAAGAAAGAAAGAAAGAAAGAAAGAAAGAAGTTATCTCTTCACAGAAATCAAATTCTAGTAATGCTAGATAATCCTCAGAGTACTTTGTCCATAAAGCAATATATGATCATACACATACACACACCCTGACACCAGAACCAGCACCCGCACCACTACCACCACCACTAAGCTTAGATATGACTCTCTTTATTTTTTTTAAGTTTTAATTTTATTTTTTTAAGTGGGTTCCTCACAACCACGAGATTAAGGTCACATGGTCTACCATGTGAGCCAGCCAGACACCCCTAGATATGATTGTCCTTAGATGAGTTCCTAGTATTTCATACTTCTTTCATCATGTCCTATATCACACTATAAATAATTTATTTGGTTACTTGTGCAAAAGAATGAGATGATAGAACTGAGACTTGATGGATGCCGAGGAATTTTCTAGAGTGAACTTGTATGGTGTCGGGTTCTTTCAGAAAATATACAGCAGCTGCACAATGCTCAAGTGGGAACAGATATTTCCATATAGTGCATCCTTATAAAACATTTGTTGATTTGGCTCCCTGATTTGATGTCATTAACTCAGTCAATAGCTCTGCAAGTCCTAAGTCTTCTTTCTGCATACAGATGACTCTTATGCTACCAAGTAACAGGTTTGATGCTCTACTTTTGAAATATTAACAAAGCTCTTTCGGAAAGAATACACACAATTTGCCACTTTTGCCAGGTTTCCAAGAGCTTTTAGGGAAGAGTTATTAATATGCCATTGCCATCCCTTGCCTTTGGCTAGAAGAGCATTAGAAAACTAAAAATATGTATCTGTAGACATTTTAATTGCTGAAAAAATGGATGTCTGAGCAACTGAAAAAAATCTATGTACTTAAAAATTTTTATATTCACATATGATGGATATCACCTCATCATGAATGTTTAGGCACTTAATGACCCAGATTTTTTCCACTTCATAAAATAGAATAAGTAATGTACATTTTCATAGTCCATTAATTCAGGTGACTCAGGTACCATTTAGTAAATTAATAGTTAAGTGCACTAAATTTGACATACTTACATAAAAGTAGATTTGATGAAATAAACATACATTTGAGTGCTGGCTATACTTATTACCTATCATGTTCTTACTTGATGTCTGTTCTATGAAATCTGTAGGTTTTTTGTGTGTGTGTTTTTTTTTTAATTTAAAAGGACAAGCGCCTCTCATCCTTTGTCTTACCAAAAACAAGACTAGACCAAATTCCAGAGAATAGAAAGACAATTATCTACCACAAAGCTTTACTTTATAATAGGGGGCAGGGATGATTTATCAGGTTAAAGAAGAGAATTCCACCTCAAATTGACTTAAAGCAAAACAAAACCAAAACCAATAAAAAAACAAAAACAAAACCGAAAAAAAACTAGGGTGTGGGAGAGGATTCATTGACTCACATAACTAAAAAATACTGATGTAGATTAGGTATAAATGAATCCAGGATTCCAACCATTTCATTATCATAGATCTCATTTTTCAGTTGTTCTGTGTCTGATGTGTTGACTTTAACCTGAGTTGGATTCTTCATGCCTAAGACCTATACATAGTTCCAAAGATAAGTGCTACCTCCTGTGGTATATCCTATTGTTTAGCAAAGTAAATGATAGGATCATGTTCTCCCTGATAATGTTAGCAAAGATAACTTCATGTTGAACAGAACTACTCATTGCAAGTGATTGTTGTATTCTCCTTTGATCAGATTATAGTCACCTCCTGGAAGGAGGTGTGAGAGTTACCTTAGCCAAACTACATAGGCTGAAAGTGGAGGAAGTGCAAGTTATCTACTAGAAAATGGATGCAGTATGGAAAAACTCAGAATTCTACCTCAAAGTCCAATATGCTATTAACATTTTAAGCTCACCCATACATAGAAAAAGAAATTATCCGTGTAATGATAAAAAACGACCCACTTTGACCCTTCTTTATCAAGTTGGGTGTCCACACTGACTGAGTTGAGTTTTGATGAATGTAAGTTTTGTACTTTGAATGCTTCCTTTCCTTCTTACCATTTGAAGTCACAAATGCCAACTGCTCTAGTTAGGAGTTCTATGTTAAGGGTTAAATTAAGGAGTAAATACTTGACACAGATTTCCTAAGCTAGGTAAGTAAAAGATTAAAGAATTAATTAAGATACCCCTGGCCCACAGTTTGAGGTAGGAATAAAGATGCTGCCAGTTTTATCCCTCACTCTTAGAAGGATCTGCTTATACGTAATTTGGTGAGCAATTTTTTGTTCTGCTGATATACCTTTACAGAGAATGCCCCATAAGAAGTGATAAATTCCATTTTTACTTCTTCAATATTGATATCAAGATTCCAAGGAGTAAAATATATTTGTCATGAATTCCAAGAAAAAAAAGGCTAAGAGATCAACAAAATATATCCAAAATATTTAATAAGTGAATTTCAATTGAGAAGAGGCTAAACATTTTACAACATTGGAAACAATTTTGTGCAGTTCATTGAAAACCTTTAAAAATGAGAAAAATATACAGATTTCTGTTACAAATTTTGGGAAGCTTTGGTGCCTACATGACATCTTTATGCTTCCCTCTGGTTTTGGCTACATAGCTACAGTTGACTGCTCAGTGCACACTGATTTGGACAGAGAAGTGAGTCTGTTTTCTGTCTCAGGGCTTTTTTCCAAACTTATACAGGAACTTGTTCAACATACATAGCTACAACCCTGAATGGGAGAAGAGTTAAATGTCTCTGAAGGAACATTTAGTAAAAGAGAGATGAGAGATGTTGGATGAGTATCTTTGCTTTGTGGATATGAGTACAATGGATGGAGTTTCTAAAAAACCAAATAGAAAACACCAATCACTAAGGGTTTAGAACAAAGCCATGCCTTTTACAATGGAGAAGAACCTAATTCTTGTAAAAGATTTCCTAAGTTTGTAATAGAGACAATACCTTCTCATTGGACCTCAAAGGATGGAACTAGCAAAAATGAGCTATGCATGTATTTTCTGATCCATCGAATCATAATTATCAGGCAATCATTGTAGCAAACCATTGTACCACGGAAATGATGCCTTTGTGGGGCGCCTGGGTGTCTCAGTCAGTTAAATGTCTGACTTCAACTCAGGTCATGATCTCACGGTTCGTGGCTTTGAGCCCCATGTCAGGCGCTGTGCTAACAGCTCAGAGCCTGGAGCCTGCTTCAGATTCTGTGTCTCCTTCTCTCTTTGCCCCTCCCCCACTCATGCTTTATCCCTGTCTCTCTCTCTCAAGAATAAACATTAAAAAAAAATGATGCATTTGGAATTGAAGCCAAGATTCAAAGGCAAAACATTTAAGTGATTTCAGTGACTAGCCCAGACCCCTTTGTAACTCACCCTTGTTACTTCCATGTATCCTTCAGCTCATTCCTTTAACCTTATGACTACAGTAGGCTAGCCAAGAAAACTAGGTTGGAATGAGCTACAGTTTTTACTTCTGCAGCTCATCTTGAGGCATTAATTGTTTTTATTTCTTCTTTCACCACCAATTCTAGATTTGGATGGCTGATAATGAGGGAAATCTAGACTGGGTGGGTGAAGGAAAAATGATGAATATCAATTACAGTTTCAGGAACAACAGCATAAGTAGGACTAACTTATTCATCTAGATTTTGATATTATCTGCATTTGAAATTGCAGCTAGGCAAAACTTGAAAAATGAATAACAGTGTGGACTTAGTATGGGTCATGAGACCATGTACACAAAGCTGGAGATGAACTCTAGCAAATGATTTGGTACAACTTTTCCATTCTCTTGGACCACTTCTGATTTCATCCATCAATGTGGAAAAGAGCTTGGTGCACTGACAAGTGATACCTAAAGCACTAATACAATGGATTGAATGTTTTCTGCCTCAAAGCTCCCCTCTGAAGTCCAAGATGCTGCTCAGTTTAAGCAGGCCCAACTCTGAAATGAGAAAGTTAACTCCAGGGACTATACTCAAATAATAGGAGAAGGGAGAAAAGGCACATATGCTCTAGCCTTTCATCCTTTGGAAGAAAGGATCAGGGAGGAGCTCTGCACATAACTCAGAGACCCTATGACAATGACTTTTGTAACATACATTTATTAACATTTTCTCCACCAGTACCTCACCCTACCTGTTCCATTTCCATATTCCTTCATTTTGTTTCACCCCACAAAGCAAATTCATGCAGCTAAGACAGTCTCAAGCTATTCTTTTGGGGGAATACAGAGAGTAATAGTATAATAATAGCTAGCATACATTATACTGTGATTGTCATTTCAAGCAATATTTTATTCTTGCTTGGAGAACACTGAAAGGGTAGGAAGAAATAGCTGCCTTAAATATGTGACTCTATCTTTAGTATTTTATAAACAGCCCAAATTCCCTGAAAGATTATGCATGATGGTTTGGAGGGAGTGGAGAAAGCAAAACACCCTGGGAAATGAACAGAAGTAAAGTTCTGAACCCTAGTATCTCAGTGGGTCTTGTGAAGAAAAGGGCTGTGGTATGACTTCAGAGAAGGTGTCTGTGTAGTAGGAGGGCATGGGTGTTTGTACTCAGTAAAGTTTCTCACTGGCCACGGAGAAGCAGAAAATTACTTGACATCAATGGAGCACTAAAGGTTTCCACAAAAGGTATTTTAGTAGTAATCATATTTGATGGATTAAAATTGCTTATAACAATTAAACATCCCATATTCTAGAAAGGAAAGTAGAAGTGGCTTCAATAATCAAAAATATGGATTTTTCCACATTATTATGCACAGGTGTTCTTAATCAGGATTATATTAATTTAAAGAAATTAAATATGAGTTTATAGATTGAGGTTCATCACGTTTAATGCTTTACTTGGATTAATTGATTTAGACTTCAAATAGTCTTAGTGGATTGTTGTTATTGATGCTTTCTGCGTGCCAGGCATTTTCTAGATCAGTACAGTCAATGCAGAATCATCAAAGGAAGGTATCTTCTATTTCACATAAGAATAAAAACCACAACAAAAGTGGGTAAACCTTTGAATATCAAATAATGTCTTTTTTAGAGTCCACATGATAAAATAGAATTTTTCAGTTCTAAGGGCCACATTTTTATATTTAAATATCTCTAAAATTGTAATGTCTGATAATAATTGATGACTTACCATACTTTATTTGACACTATTTTTAATAGTATTTTTTCTTAGAAGTACATAAACTATTAGTTTGTTTTACAACTGAAGTGGCTTAATTAGATAAAACAGAGAAAGACAAGATAAAACCACAAATAAATGGAGAAGAAGATGGAGAGAGAATATATAAATTAAGAAGATGAAAACTGATAAATGAAGGACAAAAGCATGAAGGTGAACACAACAAGAAAATATAGAGACCTTATCACTGGAAGGAAAGGAAGAAAGTAAAAGAAAGATAAAGGTATGAAAAAGGAGATGAAAGAAATCAATCCCACAAGAAATGGCACTCTTGTCAGTTACAGGTGGGAGAGATGTTTCATTTCAGACAGCAGGAAATGAAAGCTTGATAGGTCAAAGCTGTATGACCCTACCAAGAGTTTAAATTAAAAAAGTGACCATTTTGATAATAAAAGGAAAGTGAAATAATTTGTTTTATTTATGCTTAAGTCAAAGATCATTTTAGTGCTTCTATGTGCAATACATTTTCAGCAAAAAAAAAAAAATCAATATGTTAAAAATGAGATTTCATAGAACATATGCACAAACACTTAGGATAACTTTGCTGTATTAGATTGTACAGTTCTGAGGAGTTTGTTGTGAAATGTAAATTACTTTCCTTGATCTCTTTGGGTCTATCATGTAAACATTTGACACATATTACCTTTTGTGCCTTCTTAAGCTAAGGTAGTATAAACAGACTGAGACTTACCAAAGGGAGGAGAGAAAATCCAATGTATATTCATTCATGCATTTACTCATATACATTCTTAGTATATTCCCGTTACTATGCTAGGATCTGGATATTTAGAAATGAATTAGATACAGTTCTTGTCCTTAAATATTGTGAAGTTAAAAAAAAAAACAAAACTAGGAGAGATAGAAGTCAAGATCATTAGAGACAGTGATAAATGCTGTCACTGATATATGCACAGAGTAGTATGTTGGGGGAAAGGGCTGGGCAGGATGAAATTTCAAGACAAGAGTAGGAGGAGGCCAATCAGTGCAGGACTAAGAGGGCAACTGAAAAAGGGCAAATCTAATTCTATTTACATTTCAATGAAGATCAGGGTGACAATTATTAATGGGCCTTTAAGAATTCTTGTACCTTTGTTCTTTTCTATGTTATATTTACCATGGTTTTCACATAATTAGTTGTTTTTAAAAGAGTTTTGCAAAAACTGGTGGTGTTTTTTTCTTAAAGAGAAGGGAAGGACACAATTAGGAAGATATTTCAGGTGGACAAGTGCCACCTTTGACTTTCATTACCACATACATGTGTGTCTTAAGAGAAATATACTCTCTGCTCCTCAGGTACACAACACACACACACACACACACACACACACACACACACACACATTTATTTTCTGAGATTTTTGTGACGTTCCTTTGGGATCCTGGGAGCAGAAATATCTTCAGGTGTAATTATGCCCAGAATCAAAGACTATTGGAAAGATACACGTAAAAAGCATGGACGCATGTGAATATTTTCTGGTGCTAAAAAGTCATCCCTCCTGGTATGAAACTTGTGAAGATGTTATGTTACACCTCAAAAGGGACTTTGAATAATCTTCCTATTTTGAGGTATGTAACCTTAATTATATCCACAGTTGGGCTCAATCTAATTACATGAGATTAAAACAAAGATCTTGCTCCAGCTAGAGTCAAAAGATGTGACAAAAAGAAAATTCAGAGAGATTTCAAGTAGGAGAATGATTTGATACCCCTTTGTTATCTCTGAGACATAGGGGTCCATGAGTAAGAACCAGAGAAGGGCAATCAGAAGTTAAAGATGAACCCCAGGTGACAGCCAATGAAGAAATGAGGACTTCAGTTTTATATCTGAAAAGAATTAGATTCTGCCAACAACCTGAATAAGATTGGAAGGAGATTCATCCTCAGGGCCTCTAGATAAGAGCCTAGGCCAGCTGACACTTTCATTTTGACCCTGTCAGACTCTAGGCAAAGGAACCTGCCAAATTAATCTAGACTTCTGAACTACAGAACTGTGAGATAATAAATTTGTGTTTTTATGATCTGATTATGTTTTATAATAGCAATAAAAGCCTAATATAGCCTTAAAATCATGCTCCCCAAAGGAGGGCAGTGAATAGGTGTGGGTGTATGTATTCCACAGATTGTGTCCTTAATTGGCACAGTGCTCCAGAGTCCGTGTCATTGTCTGGCTTCCAGCTAGCTGCTGTAGGCAGCACTAATCTTTGCTCCATGAAATTGTGGCCTTGGAAGCAAAGTCACAGACCAAACAGCAATGCCATATATGCAAGGAAAACTACCTTAGCCACTTTGTTCAGAGAAAGGTCATTACCTTTACAGAATTTCATCTTCTGCCCGGAAAAAAAAAAAAAAAAAATCCTGAGTAAATGTGCTCACATTCCTTATGGTAGTTTGAAATATGCCCACACATTTTCTGAAACTCCCTTCAAAAAGAAGAAGCCTTCTTCTTTTGAGTGTAACTTGGACTTGATACTCACTTTCAAAAAATACATATATTGGAAGATAATAATAAAGTAAAAGTGTACAACTTTACAGACTAGGTCATAAAAGGCATCACACCTTCCTGTTTGTCCTTTCTTTTGGATCCCATGCTCTGGAGGAATGTGAGGCTACTCATATGCAGCAAGAGGCCCATGTAGCAAGGAACTCAGACCTCCTGTCAAGACCCTTGGGAGTGAAAGGAAACTTGAGCCCACGCAAGCTTATAGTTCACAGCAGCCCATCTCAAAGCCTGATTGCCACTCCATTAGACTCTCTGAAACAGTGAAAGACAGATGAGTCACTTCAGCTAAGCTACTTACGAGTTCTTGACCGAAAGAAAATTTGAGGTAGCAAAAGTTTGCTTTTTTAAAGGTTATGTTTGGGGCTGCTAAAGGTAAATAATATACCTACATAATCACAATTTCTATTTTTCAACCTCATATTTCATTCTGAATAAAATGACATCAAGTTGTTATTGGTATTTCATAATTTTTTATGTCCATATGAAGTGGAAAATACAAGATCAAATTATCCCAGTTTCTGTATCAGAGTGCTTATGACTTCCCATGTGCACTGCCATATTATATGCAAATAAAACCTGAAAAAATGATGTAAAGATCTGTTGGTTCAAAAAAGACTTTAGCATTTGTAATGTGATCCATCTTTCTTAAGTTGTTTGCTGTTTTTCCCCAAACTATGATATATGTGTATTAACTGCTATACACAAATCTCCACTTTCACTGATGCTAGTAGTTTGTAGAAAGAAAGTATGTAGAGCGAAAGAACAGGATCACTTACTACTTTAAATTAATATAGCTTAATGGAATTCAACAACTTTTTAAATCACATTGTTTTGCTATCCAGCGCCTAATATAAGAGTTTTATTATTTTATCTGAGTTATTTAAGGAATTCAAAAAGGACCTTTACGTAGATGCCAGCAAACGTAAGTGATAAAAGATAAGATTGGAACTCTGTCTGCTCCATGCAGGGTACAAACCAGGTAAAATGAGTAATAATTATGATATGTGACCTCATTTTTTATAAATCTTCCCCAGACATTGAAATATCATATAAAGGTCAATCATAGCAGCTACCATACTCATATTCTCTTAGCAAAGATGCTGCCCCACAGCAAGTTTTCTACCTGAGAGAAACTATTAGGGGCCACATTCCATCACATATGCTTTGGCCACAACTGAATGAATCCAGGAACCATAATCATAAGCCAGCCAGCACCAAATGAAGTGGTCTGGCATGAAAAGATTTATATCTTCAAGAGGGACAATGTTGGACACAGGGAGATCATCTCCTTTGGCAACTATAACTAGAAAATATGAAAGAGTCAAGCAATTCCTAATCAGAACAGACAGTGAGACTGGGTACATATGTAAAGCATGAAGCAGGAGAGGCAATGGTTGACAGTAAGTGGGCTTACGTTATGAGTATTTAGAAACTACAAATAAGCAAAAGCCAAAGGTCAGGAATCTATACAGGGTATCAGTGACAGATGTAGTAAAAAAAGAATAAGGGGACGAGAAATGCCAATGATGACAGAGATTTGCAAATTTCTAATGACAAAGAAATTATATAACGTAAAGTGATATTAAACACTTCCATTCCTGAGGGTATATTGTTATCTACATGCCAAGTTTTATTGCTATTGCTGTTAAGAGATTTTATGGCCATTGTGTCTACACATATTTTTAAAATACATCTGCATTACTTGAGTTAGACTAGGACTCTTTGGCTAGCAACCCTAAAATAAATGCAATACAATAACGTTTACTGAGTACAATCATTAGCTCTGTTTCTCTATATCCCCAAATGATGTGTGGATCTTCATGCATATATGTGTGCACAGACCAGTCCCCTTTTCTTTCCACCACATGTAATTATCCGAGTCATTATTTAGGTCCTTATGATGGAGAAGAGTATATAATTTCAAAAATACATTTTCACTACTTGGGAGAAATATATTAATAGTGTACTGATCAATCTCTATAAGGGCTTTCAAACTCTATGTTTAGAATATTCTAACAAGTATTTATTCAAAATATTGTGTGTGTCTGTGTATGTATGTATTTGAGTGAACATTGTGGGAAAATTTGGAACATTTAGATTCCTTTTGTGGTGGCAAAGTTATGCTTTAATTGATCTACTCACAAATATTGCTGAAGAGATATTATTCCTACAACAAACTAGAGTTCAGTGTACTAGATTTAAATCTGCTATAAATTTATCTACATGATCTTGGGCAATAATTCAATTTCCCTGAATCTAAAAAGAATAATTTGTAAGATTGGTTTGTAGGACTGTGCTGATTAATACATGGTGTTCTTATGAAAAACAAATATGGAGGTACTTCATAAATTTTAAAAGCACAGATATAAGACATTAGCATTGATGACACGCTACAAATGACCATCAGCATGCATACTTGCGAAGGAGTTTCTCACCTGCCATATGTAATGTCCACCTAACTCAGAACTAGGCAAGATGCTTCTACTAGGTACAATAATTCTATCACATCTCTATTCCCAATCTAGTTGCCTAATATATCATAGTATATAGAGTGGTATTATTTATTTCTATTTATTTTATGTTATTTTTTATATATTTATTTGTATAACAGCAGTTATTCATCTTATAAGTAGAATATTGTATTCAATAGAGAAATTGTTTTTCTTCTCTAAAAATAATTAATAAGGAATTTGTAAATTTGAGAAAATAATGTAAAATAACTTTTTTATTCAGTTTTAGTTTTATGATGTATTTATTTGTTTATAAATATATATTTAACAAATGTTTGGTGGCCAAACATGTCACATTTCCTTGTTTCAAGCTGATTTCAGTTAAAGAAGATAGAAATGTAATTACAGTGATATTGTAACTACATCAAGAGCTATAATAATCTATTGTCCTTGCTAACTTTCCATTTCCCTTTAGCCATATCATGTTCTTAGTTCTCTCTGTAAACAGATTAAATCCCTAATTCGGTAAACACCTTCAACTTTTCTGACCCTCTCCCATTTATCATATTTTCTATGCCAGAGACACCAACTAGTTCAGTATACATTTCTGCCTACTTCCATGCTAAATCTTCACCACCAAGCATGGCTGGAGAAAATCATATTGATTAGTTTCATTTTAAACTCATGATCTAACAATTAGGAGGACATAATGGAATTTTACCCCAATTTTCAGACCTCCAAAACTCCTGCTCCATTCTTACTCTTAGATGATGATCTTTATTCCAATCTTACTAAGAAGACCAAAATAATTTGAAGAGAACTTCCACAGTCCCCCATCACCAAATTCCCATCTCTGCCTCATCTATCGCTGAGGTACTTTTCCAGGTATCAGCAAAGGACAACCTCTTCTACACAAGAGATCCCATCTCCTCTTCCGATTAAAGGACATGCCTGAAGGAATTCTCAGCAACTTCTTCTATCTTTCCTAACAACATAAAAACCTTCTGTTATATCTCCACTATTTTTAAAGAGTCTTTTTCACCTTATTTCGGTATTTAGCTACTAAACGTTTTTTTTTATTACAGAAAAAATTCTTGGAACTACTTTACTTTGTATACTCTTTCTACGAGTATTCTTAGAGTATTCTAAGTATATCTAAGAGTATTATCTTTGAATCAATCAAATCAAGCTCTCATAATCATTACTTTGTCAAAAAATGCTCTTGTCAGGGTTTCCAGTGACCTTCATGTTGCCAAATCCAATAGTTAATTCTCTGCCTCCACCTTACCTGGTTTATCAGAAATATGTTATCACTCTCTTCTGCTAAAATTATTCTTTCACATGGTTTTGGAGACATATGCTTGCTCTGTCTTCCTTCTTTCTCAGTGATTACTTATCTTTTGTCATCTTTTTGGATTTCTCTCATCCCTCCTTGCAATCATTTTGATTTCTTCTATTTAAATGACCATATATATACGTATAACAATATGATACCACCAGCATTAAGTTCTTCCCTGATCACTCCCATCTTAAATATATAATTATCTATATAACATACTCACTTTGTTGTCTAATAGACATCTACACTTAACATGTCCAGAATTCAGCTGCCATTCTCCCTTCCCTATCAAACTGCTCTTCTTACAATCTTCCCTATCTTAGTTACTGACAAGGCCAGCCTTCCAGTTACTTTAAATAACAACCTCAGTTGACATTCTGGATATAGCCTTTTCCCTCAGAGCCTGCATTCACTCTATCAACATATGTTATAGGCCTTATCTCTAAAGCACTTCCCAAATCTGACCATTTTTCACCATCACACCTGCTACTTTCTTAATTTGAGCCACTCTCTTCTCTTGTCCAGATTATTACAATGGCCTCCTATTAATTTCCAGCTTCTTCCCTTACCTTTTCATTCTATTCTTAAACGTAGCTAGAGTGACTCTGACATAAAACAAGCCAACGAATGCCACTCCTTTGTCTTTATGTCCCCAATGCTTCTAATGTCACTAAGACTAAAGCAGAACTTCTTTAGCCTATTGTTCTTATTTTTCTGAAACTGAGTTTTATTATCTATAAAATTGGTGTCAATGATATACTTATTCCCTGAGGAAGCTGTGAGGATTAAATTAAGATTTTTTATTTATAAAACACATAGAAAGAAACAGTATTTGATGATTAACCCATTTTTATTATCTCATGTTTTTGCTCTGGCTCCCTATTTGGTCTGTGATATGTGTCTCAAGAATATCCTAATATTTCAGTATTTTCCTTTTGCTTTACAAACAGAGGCACAAAATAATTTCTACTTTTCCCTTAAGGCACTATTAGTGCAGTCAAACACATACCTGCATTCAAAATTTCAAGTCAAGGCAACTTCTTGTAGTGTTACTTGAGGTACTCACATACATTCTAGCAATGGTGCCTGTATTCATAATTACTTCTTATAATTCTGATTGATCAGAATCATGCCTAATAAATAAAGGGAAGTTTCCCTGCCATTTTAGCCAATCATGCCTCATTTGTACATGAGATTAGTCAGGCTGAATAGTGCAGTGAGGGAGTGAGACTTTTACTTAATTGACCAGTTAGAGAAATCGATTGGGAAAAGCAAAATGTGCTTTATAGTAATGAGGGAGCAATGGACATACAGGAATCTAAAGCAAATAGACAAAAAGATTAAGAATGAAGGAAGATTAACAAATATGGGGGTAAAGTAGATCAGAAAATACAAAGTGTTTTAAAAAAACAAAACAAGAACAATAACAACAAAAAAGATCATGCAAAACAGGAGAGGCAAAATCAGGGTAGATTTTGTCCTGTCCTGTAAGAAAATAGTAATACTAATTTTAATCATTGCTCATGAAGTGCAATTGAAGAAGAGACTTATGTACATGTGTCAATGTCAGAATAACCATAGAGACACGGTCAACATTAAAATGTTGCTTCTTGGTATACTGGCAGACACCTGTTGTCTCTGACTCTGGGAAAACAATTTAACTTAAGTCCATCCTTAAGATCATTCTTATGTCATATATATTCCACCAAAATTGAAATGGTATTCATTATGGAGATGGGTTTGGTAGCTTTCTTACTATATTAGTACAGTGAATCCATGTTGCCATTTTATTATTGGAGAGGAGATTTTTGGTAAAATTGTCATGATGTTTGCTTACTTACAAACTTCTTATTATAGTTAAATTTAGCCATGGAACCTTATTTTAGGAAAAAAGAATTTTTAATAGATTTTATTTAGTATCTGAGTGATATTTACATGTAAACAGTAGGATAAAATTAGTCATTACTAAGAATTAGAAATCATTAGTAAAGCAATGTAATCAATTAAAGAAAATCAATTTTCAATAAGTTATAAAAATATTTAAGATTATCATATCATAAATCTAAATTACCTTCCATATTTTAAGATCATTAGATTCTCTTTACCTATAGATAATAAAACTTCATGTATGAAATTCAATTTTTTAATTTCTCCAAATACATACACATATTCATATGAATATTATATTTATATCTGAATTGTCATCTTGGGATAAGGTTCCCTTTATTGATAGAGGTTAATAGGATGGAAGAAGGCCTAGTGTTTGAATATAGAAACAGCAACATAGATAAAAGACAACGCACATTTATTGAACATCCACTATCTACTAGGGATTGCATATTTCTTATAAATGTCCCACCTAATCAATGAGATGTGACATTTTTATCTATTAAAGAGATGACTAAAATGAGGTTTAGCAGTTGGGAGATGGATATAAAGTCACAATGGCATTAAGTTGGTATTTGAACCCAGACTATTATGACTCGTACATCTCTGCAATTAATATAAATTACACAGCTTCTAAGTTGCCCTTCTTGTACCTTCTAAAATGGTCTGGATCAAATTATTTTGGTTTTACCTCACAGCCTGCAAAATGTAAGAGGTTTTACACTCTGAAATTGCATTTAGAGGAAATACATATAGAAAGGCAAATATACCACATTAGTAAGCAAACACATCTTATTAGGCTCCAGCAGAAGCATAAGCAATTTTAGCCAGGTAGGCAAGAACTTGAAAAGCAGAATATTAAACCTGAATTTAAGTGAGCAAATAGCAAACATTTTATTGCAAAATTCATGGTAATAAAACCCAGAGGATTTGGTCTTTATCAATGGAGATCTTCTAAAGCAAAATGGAAAAAAATGTCATGTTTTTTCTGTTCTTGAAGAAGTGAGTATAGAGAACAAGGGATCATACTATGTGCAAAATAAGAACGGCCTGCAGACTATATCACCAGGAAAAACAACAACAACAACAACAAAACAAAAACAAAAACAAAAAAACACTGAACCAGCTGGCCCAAGGCCCTTCAAAGTTCTTGATGGCTTGGAGGTTAATAGGTTACTCGTGTGTGTGTGTGTGTGTGTGTGTGTGTGTGTGTGTGTATGTGCATGCACATACATGCACGGGAGAGAGAGACAGGGAGAAAGAGAGAGAGAGGAAGGGATCTGTCAAAAGGCCTGGGGTGTTTCATCACCAACTGTTGTGACCAGATTTCTGAGATTCAGAAATCTCAGTCTTCATCCATGTGCACTAAGCTACTTGTTCACATCAATGTTAAGGTTACCAAATCTTCATGTCTAGACCAGACCTCCTCTTCAGCTCCAAGTTGCTATTTCCAAATTGCTGGTACTGTCAATTCTCCTTGTGGATTTTTTATGTGTGTTATATTTGAACTAGAAATTGAAATAAAATAATTGATATATGTAGTAAAATAACAGTGTATTACTTTTCTGAGACAAATGACGTCTCCCCATATCTCTCACTTCAAGGAAATTATGAGAAAAGATGCACATCAAATATAGAAAATGTTAAGTATCAATCTTTGCCCTAAGAGTTTAGATCCTTTAAACTTTCAGGCAAACTTAACTGCAGAAATATAATTTTTACTTAGCTTTATTAAGTTGAATATAATGACTTCATTTCCTTGTTATTCAAAAGTGGCTGTTTTAGTTGCCATAAGAATAGAATAATAATTGAATGAAAAAAAGAAAAGAAAAGGAAGAAATAAATAGGCTAGATGTAATTTATCTAAAAGTCTTATAAACATTAATAAAGCACACAAGCTTGATAAAGAAAACCCCAGACACAGACATATTTTTCCTATCTTCACTGAGTGGAGAAAAAAAATAGGGTGAGATAAGCCTAATCTCCAGAAACAGGTTAAAAAAAGTCAATATTGCAGCTTGATAAATAGAGGGTAGAATTTTGAAAGGTTATGGAATCTTCTTTCTTTGAGGTCATTAGGAATAAGATTCTCATTCTCAGGGAGGACTCAGATTGTGTTTTATACTGAAGACAAGAGAAACACCAAGCAAAACTCAAGGTGACTTCCCATCCTATTTTTGTATTCCAAGGAATAATGCATTTATTTTTGAAACAATATTTATAATCAAATATAAGGAAGTCACAGAGACTGATCCAGCTGGCAATAGGGAGAAAATATTTCAATAATTCTTGTAAAGCAGCAGGGAAAGCAGGTTATTGTGTATGTGAGTAAGCAAGGGAAATAGTAGCCAGGCTTGATTATCCCCTGCCCCAAATGGACATGCCACTGCTATGAAGAAATTCCATCTAGTCTTCAAAATGAGTGTGAACTGAAGTAATGTAAAGAGGAGTTAGCCAAGCACAGCTAATCAAAATCCATCAGAGAGCGTTATACTTGGCATTGTGCTTTGTTCTGTATAGGATCAAATCAAATGAAACTTGTGCCTTACCCTACAAGGCTCCAGCCTCCATCTGTCAGTTACACTTTGGCCTGTTCTCCTGATATTAAAAAATAAAAATAAAAACAAACACAAACAAACAAAAAACACTTCAAGACTCAAAAGAGAGCACAAATTTTCTCTTAGGAAAGCACTGGTTGCTGGTTCAGTACAACTGATCCCATTCAGATAAGCATGGTCAAGACATAAGGAAAAGTATGGGGAAAATAGAAGATACAGAAAAATTCATCTTCCTTGTCAGAAACAAAAATGCACATGTGGCGCCTTCCTTTGCACAAAGGGGAATTAATTGCTTAGTACTGGATATCCATCAAGATTTTAATGAGATTTTGTTTATCTATTTGTCCTATCTTATAGATGATATAAAAAATTCCTGAAGCAGTGGCAATGCTAATGAGTTCATCACAACAATGCGCTGTTGCTTTAAGTATATCCAACACATCTCCCTATGATGACTCCTTCGCAATCTCACACAGGAGAATGGAATATTTTGTGACAAACTTGCATTGACGAGGACAAATTCTGAAGTGAACTTTGCTAATGGGGTTTCATCTCATGATGGATATGAAATGTGGGAGGTCAGCAACAGCATCTTAGTTGAAGGAGAACATAAGGACGCACTATTTATCCAGGTTCAAAATTCATGAACACAAGACATTCTATTTTCAATCATGATAAACTGTCAGCAGCAAACTCACAGAAGGGTATTTTCAAGTTTGTTCTTTCTGAATAGTCATTAAACTGACACACATATCACTTTGGTTTTGACATTTGAAAAACATATGATACCTTTATACCAGAGACTAATGAAGTTTAATTCACTATATTGCTGTTCATTCAGGTGTATTCAGTATTCAGCCTGTGTATATATCTGATGTATATATCTGATATACATCTGAGATATATATATATGTGTGCGTATATATATATACACACGCACATATATATATATATATCTCCACTCTCTCAGCTAAAGCACAGCAAGATCATAGCCACTAATGCACACAGGCCAGCTCACACTTCATGGCATAGTGCAAGCAGGGGCATAAACATCTATAAAGAGTCATAGAATTTTAGTGTCACAGTCTAATCAGAGCAAACTGCTTGACCTTTGTTTATCCTGGCATTGTAGCATGTTTGAGTATTACTGAATGACTGAGCCGATCAAGAAACCTAAATAAGAGGCTCTATGGTAGGTCAACCTTTATCCTGGGAGAGTGGCATACACACCTTTCAAGAAAAGAAAGAATGGCTAAGAGACGTTTAATAAAATGTTGTATCTAACACAAATGACCCTCAGATCCAGTTCTCATGCACTCATGTAGAAAGGCAAGAGGCCTACAAAAAGAGTTTAAAAAAAAAAAGTGAATGTTGGGATATTGAGAACCTCTGATTCTTATTATTTAATCCAACTGCAAGGCAGCAAGAGAATGCTCAGGGTTGCACTTTTAATGTAGGCTTTCAGTGACTTTACAAGACCATTCTTAGGCATTAGCAAGGTGTCAGCAGCTGCAGCACCTTTTCACTAGCCATTTCAGTTCAAAATATAGCGTTAAATTTCACTCTTGTGAAATTAAGCTGAAAAGGAGAATAGAGGATGCCAACTGGTAAAAAACCACTTAGATGATCAAACGATGATTTGGCAGAGGTGTGAAGGGAGCTCCAGTTCTCACAATTAACATCATATAAATCGCCTTTGTTTTCTATCATGAATGTTTGAGGGTCAAGATTAATAGTATCTCAGAAGCACAGATTACATAAAAATAAGAACATCAGGGGGCGCCTGGGCGGCTCAGTTGGTTAAACTTCCAACTCTTGATTTTGGCTCAGGTCATGACCTAATGGTTTCTGAGATCAACCCCGCATGGGGCTCTGCACTGACAGTGTAGAGCCTGATTGGGATTCTCTCTCCCTCTCTTCCTCTCCCTCCCTCAGAATAAATAAATTAATAAAAATAATAAAAAAGAAAAGAACAGCAAAGCCTACTACAGTTGTCAATGTGGAACCAGAATTTGGATGTTTTAACTCCCAGACTAATGTTTCCATCTTTTAGGTTCTCTGTCATTATCCAGAGGATACAAACACACATACTAAAGACCCCAGTTGGCCTGTAGGAGATGACATAAATGCCCTGTCCATAACCCTGTAGTCCACTTTGGCCAGTTCATGCATCTCTCTCTGTCTCCCTCTTTTCTGTCTAGAACACTAGATGCCTGCTCTCTCGGCCAGAGCGACAAAATGTGCTTGTAAATTACCAAGACCACCATCCAGCCAAGTTCTCTCTCCACCCTTTACCCTCCTAGTCTTTTACCTCTCAACCCACCCAAGTACCTGAATACTCAGACCGCTCAGACCTCAATGGTGTTTTACAGCATTCCCCAGAATTTCCCAATGGTATAAATAACATTCTTTTTTTGACTCCCTTCCTTTACCAGTTTTCCTTCCCACTTGCTCACCTCCTTAAGTGAGTTTCATGCAACTCCAAAATAATGTACATGCATTGACATTCTTTTCTCAGGGTCTCTTTTGGGGGAAACCCAGTCACAATGCTGTATGACTGTTTTCTTATTTTTTCATGGACTAGAATGTAGTGCAGAGCAAAACATACATGCTTATTGAAGGAATAAATGAATTATAATGATGTATATAAAATTAGGGCCTATTTTTTGAAGGAGGGTTGCCAGATTTTTATTTGTCTAGCTAAATAGCCCTAAATAAATAAATAAATAAATAAATAAATAAATAATAGGAGAAGATGATGCAGGCGAGTTTTGGTTTTTTTGGTGATGCTTCTTGTGACATCACTACAAATGTTTGAAACAAATCTGAAATATGTTTTTCTTTTGTTAAAGATTTTCTATAATATGGTGAGCACCCAACCATAAGCACAATATATGTTAGAAATTTTTAATGGGAATAAACAGCTTTGTTTGAAAGTGAGGATGGGTTCCCCATAAGGTTTCCATCTGTGTACACACAGAGATGCAGAAATAGTCCCAGATTTAATGAAGTGATTAAAGGGAAAGGATGCACTGGAATACATGATGATAGACAAAGTCAGCTTGTCATAGGGGTTCACTATGTTACTACCAAACTAATGACATGAAATGTCTCATTTACAAATGGAAAGAAGAGCTATTATGATCCATACAGCAAAAACAAAACAATAAATAAAAATTTAGATCTTTCATCTCCAGAAACAGATAGTGTAGTACTTGGATGTTAGCATGAGCTAGATTTCTCAAGATGGCTTCTTTTCATAACTTTTGGACCACCGCCTTAAGATGTAATCAGATATTAATGTCGCCATTAGACAAAAGAACATGTTTACCTCATCATGCTCTCATAGAAATACAGGGAATGTTTGTTTAGAAAATAAACTTAAGAAATACCAGATAACACACATTCTCAGCAATATCCAATAGTCTTAATGAATTAGACACATACCATTTGTGCATTATTATCACATAAACTCTGTACAACTAGACCTCTGATATATTTGACTTCCTCTAATGTTCACCCTCACAATGGAAATCCAGGCCATCTGTATAAAATGGCTAAAATCAGAATTTGTGTAGTAGAAAAATTTGGAATAACTCAAGCAATAAAGATTTCAGGTGAAAGTAGAGAGAGAATGAGAGAATATTACTGAAAGGAAGTTTGTGTGTGTATGTGTGCATTTCTATTCAAGGCAGCAGTAAATGCTCTCACTTTGCTTTAAAACTCTAAGGTAAAGTAATCATTTCCTCTTAATAAGTAATTCAAAGCTAATATTTGCCTTTATGATCTAAAATTAAATAATTTAGAATGCTTACTATCATTTTAAATCTATGTTTGAAAATTGCTTCATATTTTAATTGAGAAAGTGTCTGGAGATAGAGGAGGAAGAAAAAGAAGCTATGACATTCATATATGTGTTTCATTGTGGATATTTGAAAGAAATATGCCTTTCTAGTACCTATGAAGCATGCACGGGATACTTTGCTCCTGATACTACCTTGTAGGAAGAATCATACCTAAGAATTACCCAACATATTTGAGATTAGGAGATTTTTTGAATGTCTTTATTTTCAAAATGCACAAGAATGTCCTATACCTAGGTATCACAATAAAAGTATATTTCAGTAGTCTATGCCTTCATTTTGATATTTAATTTATCACAACAATGCTTTAGGAACTGAAAGAAAGACTGTGATTTTGGGGGAACTGAAAGGAAGACTGGGATTTCGGGGGAAATAGTGACCAAAACCAGTATTTTTGTACTAAGTAACATTTTACTAATAAAAACAGCTTATAATATATGGTGCCAAAACATTCTAAAAAACAGAGAAATTTTAAGTACATATTATTGAAAATTAATATTTAAGGCATACAAAATGACTTGTATGTAAAATAAATTACCCCAATCAAGCTAATTAACACATACATTACCTCATATAGTTACCTTTTTTAAAATACTGACATTTTGGGGCGCCTGGGTGGCTCAGTCGGTTAAGCGGCCGACTTCGGCTCAGGTCATGATCTCGTGGTCCGTGAGTTCGAGCCCCGCATCGGGCTCTGTGCTGACAGCTCAGAGCCTGGAGCCTGTTTCAGATTCTGTGTCTCCCTCTCTCTGACCCTCCCCCGTTCATGCTCTGTCTCTCTCTGTCTCAAAAATAAATAAACGTTAAAATTAAAAAAAAAATACTGACATTTTAAAACAGGCAAAATTCCTGCTTTCATGGAGCCTACAGCCTTGGGTATAAGAGAATACATATTTTCCTGGTCTTTTCTTCAGTGTCCAGTAATTTAATTGGGGTCCTGTTTGTGTTTTCCACATATCCACAGTAACCTTATACTCATGTCTGACCACTAGAAGAAAAGTACATTCTCAGTACTAACACAGAAAAATTTTCATTTGAATTATTAATAAGACCTATAGAGACAACTACCTAGCCAAGTCAGTGTTTGCAGATTGTGGAAATTTGAGACAGAGATATATCCTCAGTAGAACACAAGTCAAGGCTGGGGCGCCTGGGTGGCGCAGTCGGTTAAGCGTCCGACTTCAGCCAGGTCACGATCTCGCGGTCCGTGAGTTCGAGCCCCGCGTCAGGCTCTGGCCTGATGGCTCGGAGCCTGGAGCCTGTTTCCGATTCTGTGTCTCCCTCTCTCTCTGCCCCTCCCCCGTTCATGCTCTGTCTCTCTCTGTCCCAAAAATAAAAAACGTTGAAAAAAAATTAAAAAAAAAAAAAAAGAACAAAAGTCAAGGCAACATAGTGGGTCTAGTAAGAAGCCAGTTTACTTAAGAAACCTGAGGCCATCAAGTCTAATGAACTCTTCTAAACTATGGTATGCATCTCACTTGAATTACTACTTTGATTGAGTGGCATAAAATATCACAAAAGATTCAGAGCAGGGGGACTAAAGACTCAAACTAAGACATTTAAAGAGCAGTATTCACTTTTTAAGATCTAAGTAATTCAGCAAGTGTCAGGACAACCACAAATTTTGTAATTTCCCTCTGGCTTTCATTGAGGAAAATAAAACAATAGATTTATCCATAAAATAAGCTTTGTTCGGTTTTTTCAAGTGTATGTTATACTGGAAAGAAAATTTTGACACAGAGAAAACTGAATTCTAATAACTCTGAAAGCTGATAACATTTGGCAAGTAACTGAGCATCCCTAAAACCCACTGTCCTTACCTGTGATAAGGAAAACATATCTCATATACCTTTTCTTTTTTTTAAGGATTGGAGTCAGAAAGTACAAATATTCTAAACACTATGTGATATCCCATTGTGATCCAATAAATTTAAAAATACACATTAAAAGAGTGAGACTAATATAAATGATAGTCTTCATTTCCAATTTGAGTACCTAGCTACAGCTCATATCATTCTATCAATTCTATTATTCAGTTTTGTGACTTCAAAAGTGATTAAGATTTCTTATTCTGCTTAGGAAATTTGGGTGCTTCCCTGAGAAATAATGACTCAGTTAAGATCTGAAAGCAGAGTAGAAGAATGCCAAATGGAAGGGGCGAATTCATGCCAGGCAGATGTTAGACAATGTTCCTGTGTCAGAATGGAGTATGTAGGGAGTGATCAAGGACATAAGAGAGCCATTACTGTTGGAGCAGAGGAATCTGGGGGACGCTGGTGGAATGATCAGGTGTTAGATGTGAGTCAGTAAGGGGTAAGACTATGAGACATTCTCTAACCTCTGAATTAATTTTATTAGTTATGAAATCAAACTTCTTTCAAAAGATTTCATTGGCTGTAATATTTAGAATGGCTTGAGTTACAAAATATTCATTGGTATCGTGGAAAGAACTAGTGGTGATACAGCACAGTGGCTGGAAAATAAAGTACCAGATCATGACCAAAATCAGAAGTCAAAATGTGTCTCTCAGAATCAGTTAAATTTATGCTGCAGGAAAAAACAATATCAGAATCTCTGCAGCTTAACACAGCAGACGTAAAATTTTCATTTATGTTACAGAGCTATTACAGGTCAGCTGCATCTCGGTCCCTTGTCACCTTCACTTTGGGTCGTAGGTGATGGAGCTGCCTTTATCTGGAGTGCTGCTGGTAGTAGTCCTGGAAGGAGGAAATTGGCAGAGGGTATGTTGGCTCTTAAAGCTTCTGTTCTGCAATGACACATGTCATTTTCTCTCATATTTTATTGAGCAGGTCACAAAGTCAACACCGACATTAATGGGATGGGGAAGAATCAGGGAGAAGTACTGCAGGAAAGTGAATTGGAATAGACTAACAGTCTACCACATAGTAAGGATCTTAGTCTTTATGATGGAACCTATGGGGAACAAGTAAACAATCCCAAACAGAAATGCATTTTAAGGTAGTGCCTACACATAAAAGCATCAAAACTGAGTAAGGACTATACAGAGTCAGTATCTATTACTTAACAAACCACAACAAACCTATTATTCTGCTTTGTAGACTATGTACCTTAAGTGACATAATAGTTTCATATATAATTATGGGGTAGCAATTATGAATCAGGCATTCTCAGTGAACTGTCTGATTCACAATTGTCACCCCATTATTATAATTAACATTATCTAAGGATACATATATATCCTATATATCTCATCCCTTTAAACAAACAATGGAGGCTATATTTGCAGACTTTGTCTAGCTGGTGCCACCCTGCCTACTCTGTTGTTTTGGGCAAATGTAATGTAAACTGTACCTGTTTATCCTCTCACTTAAGTTTGTTCAGGCTACATCTCTTACTCGTCAGTGAAACTCTAGGTAGGCACTAGATGTTTCAGATTTCAAATTCCTCAAGCTTGAATTAAAACTTTTCTTAAGACTGCGAGGTGCCTGGGTGGCTCAGTTGGTTAAGCATACAACTTGATTTTGGCTCAGGTCATGATTCCATGGTTCATGAAACAGAGCCCCCCCCCCCCCCACCTTGGGCTCTGTGCTGACAGCCCAGAGCCTGCTTAGGATTCTCTCTCCCTCTCTCTCTGCCCCTCCCCAGCCCTCTCTTTTCTCTCTGTCTCCTTCTCTCTGAATAAATAAATATTAAAAAAACAAACACTTTTCTTAAGACTTTTTTTCTTTCATATCTCAAAATTCTTGAATTTCCATACATTTATATCAATGCATACATTTTATAGTAAAAAGTGTTAAGGATAAAACATTTCAGGGTGAGTCATTGCTCAAGGTCCCTGTGTACAGAGCTGCATAGTTTGTAAAGGTATTCACATTCTATCCATTATTTACTAATGGCATAATCAATGTGATTCAGCACCTAAGCAACTTTCAACACTTATTTTAAATATAAGTAAAAACTACTGTGAATATAATTACTGAGTCTAATGTAACTAGAATTTGTATTCACAATGACAACAGACATTAGTCATTATCTGCGAAAATCTCAGAGTTACCGTCTATCTACTCTTGTGTAGACAGACATTGATTCTGTTTTTGACAGGGTTCATGTAATGAGTCATTTATTGTATTTCAAACTTAACTGTACTGCCAGTGTAGGCAAGGAATGTGGTTGCACATGTTTACATCTGGGCCTACTGCTGAATCCAGAGCAGTGACATGCATATTAAAACAAAAACCACTCAAATTATTGAAAAGGGGAAGGATGTTTGATGCTCTTGCCATAACATAAGGAAGCCTATCAGCCAATGAGCGAGTTTATTAAATTGTGGTAATTCAATTAAAAACAAATTTTAAAATTCTATTATTTGTAGAATATTTTGGCTATGAGAAAACAAAAATGGAAGCTGCAACATTACAAATAGCAATAAATGATCAAAAAAGTTATTTTATGTGAATTTTAAAGTAAATTTTTTGTGTTTGTTTTTAGCCCAAATAGGAGGAATAATTTATCATCTATGTTTATCATTTAAATTTTCAAAAAGGGAGTTTGACTTTTCGTCAGATGTTGGGTGTAAATGGAGTGCTCTCATACAAGGTTGGGCACAGGTGAGTCTATGATTTGGTTAGACAGATTAATATGGGGGTAGCATCATGGTTGACCAAAGCAGTGGACACCAGGAGTCTACCTATGTGGGAGATCAGACTCTCATTTTAGTTCTTGGTTGGATCATTTTGTACTAAATTGTCCCAGTTCCTGGGAGGTAAGCACTAAATGCTTTGAGTTTCCCAAGTGATGGGAGTGTTATTCATGGAAGGTCTCTCTGACCATACCTGATAGACAGTTCATGCTAACAAGCTGACTCACAATGGACCCCTCAATAGTTATGCTAGGGAGATGATGTAGGGCAACAGCTGGCCTCACAAGACAGAATAACCTTAAGACTAGAGGATGGGTCTTAGGCCACAGGACATCTCTGGGGAAGGATGGGGTATTAGAGATTGAGTTTGACCATGTGGATAATGAATCAATATCCACTTGATGAAACCTCAATAAAAAACTCTCAAATTGAAGTTTCAGTGAGATTCTCGTGTTAGAAATGCTTCACACATATCGCCACACATCGATACATCGATACTTAGAAGAGTAAAGCATCCTTGAAGACAATGGAAGCTCCACATTTGGATACTTCCCAGAGTGCACCTTACACATCTCTTCCTTTGGCTCATTCTAATTTGTATTCTTTTACTATAATAAAACTGTAATCATTGGGTAAAACAGGACTTAAGCTCAAAGAAATTAGAAGTCTAATTACCGAAACTATGTTGCAAGACATGAGATTCAATGACAAGGCTTGGGTCACGTAGTTCGGATCTGACTGGTAATTTTATACTCTGAGGCCCACCTTCATTGCCCTTACCTCTGCTTGGTTGCTTGATTTCCGTATATTTTTTGGCCCATGCTATTTCAGATTTAGCTTTGCCTATGTAATGAAGTACGTTAATAAACCAACAGAGAGGATTCTCAGGGCAAAAATGGTGCAATATTTATATTTGTGGTTCAACAGTTAACAGAAAACTTAATTTTCTTATAAACTAGAAAGTCAGCTTATGTAATAGTCTACAGAATAGTTAAGAAAAAATATATTATGTTCTTCTGATGTCCTTTATATAAGCCAATGCTGGAAAACTATCACAAACACTTCATCAATACTAAATATAAATTAGGTTGTTATTACCCTGTAACTGGAAAGTTTTGTATGAAACCACATCTTTTTAATTATATGCATTTGAAGTCTATCTTTTAAGTATATAATATACATTTTTAAAAGTATATGCATATATTTTAAGTATATACATTGTGTACATTTGTATTAATAATATATAATTAAATTAATTTATATGCATTAAGTATATGCCTTTTAAGTATATGCATGTATTTTAACAACATGCATTTGAAATATAACTTGAGAAAATTTAAAGAGTAAATAGTAACATAATAATTAAATATGAAATATCATAGAAGTGTTTTCCAAGTTGATAATTTTATGAATAAAATGAAATATATTTGCTCTCATATATATATGTATATTTTCAATATATATACACATACAGATTCAGAGTTAAAGATGACTAAATTAGATATATCTTTAAGCATATGTGTATGGTATTATCATTTTATATTCTTTCATGAACTTTTCAATGTAAGGAGAAGTGTTTTCTCTGTGCTCTCTTCAAAATCTAATAAACGATCATTCTCATTGAAAACTAATACATATGTGGAGGTATAATTTATATGATACACAAAATATCAAAATCAGAAACATGTAAATCTTGTTTACAAGTATTGTTTTTAAGTAGGCATATAAAAATGTTGGCAAAGTGCTCCTAAGGAAACCGACCAAATGGATTACAAAGCAGACCATAGCGTACTCTAAACACATATTTCTGCAAAGCCAAAATCAAAAGTAGCAGTATTATTAGTATTTGAGATGAGGAAACATTCGAGTGTGTCCTGATGAATGCCAAGATTGAGCAGCTCACTGTCAAGGTACGTTTAGGTTTACTGGAGTAGAGGTACTGTAGCAAAATAACGGACTGTGTACGTAAAGACAATAGATTTAATTGAAGTATGCCAGCTGTGTGGCAGGTAATACAGTTCACGTATTAGTATATTCAGTTTCTTCAGAAGAGGCAACATTGTCCCTGAATGTGAAATAAAAATAGCTAATATGGCTTTTTAACCCCTGATCTTACTTCAAATGATTTTTAAATAGCTTGGGGAATGGCTCCACATACATATCTATATGAAAAATATGCTGAACATATAAAAAATAAGGATGCAACTGTAGAAGAATTATCATCTTATACACTGTTTACACAGAGTAAAAAATAGGTAAGAGTATAAAACTGTTTAAACTGCATTTTCACGAGTAATTTATATTCATCAGCTTCAGGTATTTAAACAGTAAAAGAACTAATGAAGCACTGGTGACTGAATACCTATTGCTATGTTCCTTATTATTTTTCTTCTTAAGCCTTAATGAGCTGTAATTCCAGTTGCTAGTATTTTGTATCAAACATGCTTTATTATAACAAAGAGTAGTGACAAGGAGCTCTATCTCACTTCATGAACACCAAACTTACTGCAGATATGTAAATGAGAAGCTACAAAGCTAGAGAAAAGCCTGGAGATATTAACATCTGTGTGAACGAAGCAGCCATTTCACAACCCAGTGGACCTTAAACACAGCAGACATTGAAATCTGTTCAGTACATGGGGTGGATATTTAAATATGTTCAATTACTGCTTGTCTCCCAGCTGCTGTCTGAACATGGCTTCAGTAATATTAGGGAGTCTACTTTGACATCACTGGCATATAAACATCATGGCCTTGATTAATAGTTACTACTAGACTAAGTGGCCATATTAAAACCTCAAGTACGAATTTGAATTGAATATGCTCAAAGCCTGTTCCTTGGAGTGAAGACGTTGGAATCCACTTACTAAGAAGAAAGGAAAGATGAGAAGAATGACTTCTGACAACTTTGCTTATTTTTTTGTGTCACTTTGAGAATGGATATTCCATAAGTTTGATTTATGCATGAATGTGTTTCAACAAAAACTTAAGTCAATGAATGGTTTAATATTTTTTCAAGAAAAAAATTGCATCGATGAATGTTACTTGGAAAATCAAGAACATTTCTGAGTAGAAACGTCAGTCATAAGAAGGAAATGAGCACTTTGAAAAACCATGTTTGCTTCTCTTCAAAGACCATTTTTAAAACATTTCTTTAATGTTTCTTTAAAAATAAATAAAATCTTCAGGAAACTTGTGATTATTTTTTAAAGTGTGTGAGGTTAGTACGTCAGGAATTTTTTTGAGGGAGGAGGAATAAATGAGAAAGATTCAATCCTTAATTTTCAATTATTGAGACACAACCATCATAATTTTTAAATTGATATGTCATAAAAGTTATAAGAACCTTTCACAGTATATAATGAATTCCAGTCTATTATTGATTTGAATGTTTGTAACTACTAATTTTTCCAATATAATTGACAGAATAACATTCTCTGCTCCTAACCTTTTTATCAAAACCATTATTGGAGCTGAGTATTTGTAAAAATGCCAGCGCTGCCATTTAAAAGGCCAATTTCATGGCTTTATGAGTATATAATGTTAGTAAATTAGCATTATTTTCTTTATGTTTGATGCCTTTGCAATTATAACACACTATTTTGTCATTAGTCACATTTTAAAAATCCAGGTGACACATATTTTAAAGTTTACACAAATCATTGTAAAAATGTCCTATATATTAGGCTGTAAGAATCCAGGGTAAGTGATAAATATTTTAAACAGTCACTGAGACTGCTTAAATTTCACCATTTACTTCAATAGTTGAGAGGCTCCTTTGGCACATTAGGGATGGCAGGCGGCATATGAATCTTCGGCTTTGTATGCGTTATCAGACCATGTAGGACTGGACAGTAGATAACACATTTTCAGAGGCTATAACTTCCTCAGAATTATGTGGCAAATTATTTTTATTACTTCCAAAGCATTTCTATAATGTCATTTCTTGGCCTTTAACAGATTAATATTTTTATTTCCTCCATGTGAAGGGGTTGTGGGTTTGTATGTAAAATAAGTTGAAGTTAATTAGTGCAGCTAAACTTTAAGGAAGCCTGGGCAGGTGACCCAAGATTTGAAGGGTATTATGTTAATCATAATTTCCACAGCTTAAACCTCTTCGTTTTCCCTAAGATGTAGAAAATCTGTAGTGAAATAGTATAACAGAGATTCTAAAACACGATAATAACTCAAACATAATCATCATTTATTTGAAGCAGTATGTTGCTGACTGTCAAAGGTCAGGTCTGTCAATATCTCAAGAAAAGTATTTCTCTCAAAAGATGATTCCGTAAAGTAGTTAGTTATTGCATCTGGTGTTGATGCATTCCAACAAAAGTGGTTGTAAAATTATACTCTTATTGTTTAATGTTATAGAAACTAAGACACTAAGGGCAGTAAATAATAAGCAAATTCTCACAATGGACTAAGTATGCCAAAAACTTTTTTTATCACATGTGTATTTATTTCTAAGCAAGATGTTCTTCCTCTTTTTTTTTTTTAACTTTACAATACAGCTTTCATTCATTCATTCATTCATTCAGCAAGTGTTTCATATTATCTCCTATACATAAGGTACATTTGCAGATTTTGGAGACTGAGAAAAATATTTGCCTTCATGAAGTTTACTTGCAGCATAACATGGCAAAAAGATGAATAAACAAATAAGCAAATATGATTTAATTAATGGCTAGTTTTTAATGAGGTGGATAGGGAAGGTCCTTCTGAGTACATACCATTTAAGCAAGGATTTGAAGAAAAGATGAGTGAGTCAGGTGGAGAGCTGTGAAAATAGTGCTAAGCAGACAGAACGGCAAGTGCAAAGTCCCAGTACGGAAATGTGCCTGGTTTGCACCTACTGAGGATTCTCCTTATGATTGTTCTCTTGATAGAAACACATTTAATTTCATAATTAAATATTTACCAAAAGAAAAGACAAAAAAACAGGGAATATTGAAGTTAAAAATAACTGAGAGAGAGAAATAATTTCTAGAAAATTTAATAGTGATTTAAAAAAACGGTCTGCTGTAAGTCACAAAATTAATTGTCAGTGTATTTACCAAAATATTCTGTGACTTCATTTCAACTGATCTCACAAATGACATACCCCTTGCAAAGATAAAATCAAACTAAGATGCAAAGTTTATAGTTACATCAGTAACAAATCATTGGTTATGAATATATATTGTGTTATGTGGGAAAAAATGCCAAAAATACTTGTGTGTAGTTATTGGTTTAAGACAGACAGAGACAGAGACAGAGAGAGAGATGGGGGCAGAGGCAGGGCTGGTGGCTTCTACAGTGTTTGATGAAAATCCAAAATGTAAATATGCATTTAAATAGCTACAGAAGTCATTCCATCGCAGGTAAGAGGATAATGTCCATCATATATACGTTTACCTTTTTTCTTTATTTCTTGTGAGTGTCAGGTATACAGTATTAAGTTAATCAACTCATGAGGTCATTGTGTAATTGCCATATTGATCCAACCAAAGCATAACTAAATTATTTTAATACTGTAGTATTTTTATCTCTCTTTCCTACTTCCCATTATCTGCTCCTTCACATACTTAGCACTCACTCTGAAATAAAGTGTGAACATATCAGTATATATTCTTAAAAAACAGATACATACATTTATTGATTTATGTATGGTTATAATTAGTACCATATATGTATTTTTTAACTTTCATCTAATAATTTCACAGTCCTATTGAAGTTGTTCTATATAAACAAATTTCATTGATTTTTTGTGACATCGTGTTCCACAATTTGCCAACACTACCACATTATAGTCATTCAATCCTACGCTGATAGACTCTAGCCTGACTCCAAAGGCCCGCTACTATACCCTATACAAACATAACCACACCTATGCATGGCCTGTGTAAGAATTTCTCCTGCTTGTTTTCCGACGCAAATGAAACATGAATGATCCTATGAATCCACAACCTTACCTAAGTTTGTATTATTTCATATTCAAAATTTGGATTTAAAAACAAAATATAAAACAGGGGCACCTGGGTGGCTCAGCTGAGACAACAAAAATCATTATTCATAGGCTGTGTCTCAGGCTGCATGAGCGCATGTGTGTGTGCTTGTGTGCATGTGTGTATATGTGTGTGTGTGAGAGAGATTGGATAAAAAGACTTCTATCTTTCCTGAGCTAGGCTTTACTCCACATAATCATTTTACATTGCTATAGGATGAGACATTGGAACGATTTTCCAACACAAGTTCAGTCATGAACCTTTTACTCAAAATGATAAAAACCTCTGTAGGCATTTATTTCTGCATTATCTCTTCTCTATGCTAAAGTTGCTTTTACTTCCCTTCTTGCCATGAGAAGAAAAGCTTATGAATTCTGACCATAATATTAATGCAAATTTTTAGAGACAGATAATGGTGCCTCAGTTCCTCTACATCCTATCTCTACTATTTTTTTAATATCACTTATTCTTTTTTGCCCTTTACTTATCTTAAATCTCACATCCCAGTAGATCCAAACTCCAATCCTCTTTTCACAGGTAGATCATTTTTTGTTATCATGAATCCCATGTTGCACTTGCTTTACCCCCTTCGATGGCTTCCCATTACTGTTACAGTAAAATCTAGAATTGTCATGGTGTATTAGACCACACATTACCTAGCTCCTTGTTTATTTTAACCTCATTTCACTTCACTCATGTGTCCACACACAACACATCAGTTATACTAGTCTTTCTTTTCTTAAATATATACAGAAATGGAGGCAGTTTTGTGCATGCCTGTGTGTGTGTGTGTGTGTGTGTGTGTGTATTTATACATCTATTTTCTACCTCTGTCCATTAAGGGGCCTTACGAAAAATGGCATCCTGCAATTAATGAGAACATCTAGCATTTAAATATTGGTTTCTAAATACCATTTCCCAATAAAATGAACAAAATTCCAGGACTGTGGCTGGGAAAGTCCCAGATAAGCCTGGAACATCTTGGCATACCAGAAAATAAGAAATTTCTTTAAAAATGATAGAAGCATATCAAAAAATTACAGGAATCACTAGGAAGGATCTATCAAATGACCAAATAAGAGTTTTTTTGAACAAAAAAATAAACAACACTGCTATAGGATTATAATGCATAGAATAAAGTAAATATCCATGACTAAATACTGATACCAATAATGAAGCAAATGAATTAATGAATAAGAAAGAAGCATTCTTCCTTAGAGTAGAATTCAAATTAATGAATGTGGAAAGAATGATGGACATAGACAATCACAATTTGGCAAATACCAGTTATAAATGTTGGAAGGCAAGAATAATTGATGGATGTTAAATTAGGTGGGTAAAATGTATAAAGATGAACAGAATACTTTCATAGCCTCAAAATATCTCCCCACAAGATAGTGATTAATTACTAATGGAATACAGTAATTTATAGGAGAGAATCTTGAGAGGTACCATCTGAACAAAATTTAATATTACCAGTAAAAAGTGATAGGTAGTATGAACATTATGTACTTCCTGATATGATACTGTGAGAAGAGCAAAGCATCATTTCTTTACATTACTGCCAAAATTGCACAATTCATTCTAGTCTAAAGACACGTCATATAGATCCATATCAGGGGATGGTCTATGAAATAATCAGCCAGTGCTTTTCAAATGTGTCAAGGCTGTGAAAGACAAACAAAACTGAGAAACTGTCCCACACTGAAGGGCACTAAGGAAATGTGACAGCTATGAGCGATGTGAAGTCCTGAGTTAAACTCTAGATCAGAAAAAGTACATTATTGGAGCAATTGGTAAAATCTGAATAATATCTGTGAATAGTTAATAATACTGTAACAATGTTAATTTCTTAGTTTGATAAGTGTCCTATAATTATTTAAAATGTGAAATTAGGGGAACTGAGTGAAGGATATACATATATATACCATATATATATGGTTCTTGGAATATCATGTATATTCTTAGAATATCATTTTTCCAACTTTTTTGTAAGATCATATTACTTTTCTGCTTAAAATCATCTTACAACTTTCCACTTCACTCAGAGCAAATTATAAAATGTTTTTACCTGGTCTACAAGGTGCTCCACGATCCAGACCTAGCTACATATCTGATCAACCCCCTTCCATACTCACCTCACTGTTTTTACTACACTATCCTTTTTTTAAATTTCTCCTCCAGAATTCTAAGCCTGACTTGCCTAAAGGTCTTTGTGCTGTTATATCTGTCTGGAAGGCATTTCCCGAAGTACCTCAGTGGATCCCTTACCCTCTGAGATAAAATAATAGCCCCCTTTCCCATTATCACTTATTATCCATTTAACCAACTCTGTTTTGCTTTGTAGTATGTCTCATATTTTGACATACTTATGTAATCCTTATTAATATTTTTAAAATTTATTTTAAATAAGATCTATGCCCAACGTGGGGCTAGAATTCATGACCTGAGATCGAGAGTTGTATGCTCTACCAACTGAGAGAAACAGGCATCCCGTATTTTAAATTTTCATGTCTTTATTCAATGTTAAAAGCAACTAACTGATCAGACTCAGACTCCACTCATTAATAAGATTGGTGATTGAAAGATGGTGCTAATTTGTGATTATATTCCCAAACACCTATTATATCTAGATGATTATTTGTAGCAAATGAAATTTAAGTATACATGATATTTGTGTGTCTTCTGAATTAACAAGCACGTGTGCTGTCCTGAGAGGTGTGTTTTTTTGTTTGGTTTTGTTTTGTTTTTTTTACCTGTTACTTAGGGGAGAGGACTCTGAAGACCAAGAAGAGGACTGAGCCACAGTATGGAAGATCATTTTCCAAAAATAGCCAAGCGAAGACCCCTCAACCAGGAGGATTCTTGGTAGACTGTGACATAAAAACAAAATAAAGATTGACTGTGTTAAATTGCTGAGGATTTAGAATCTATATTTTACAACATCTAGAATTACCTCAATTATAATGAATAATAATGAAATGTGTTCCTTAAAGTTTAGCTATATCATTGGCTTAGTTTTTGACATGAAATGAAACAAAGTTTCTGATATAACATTCAAGGTTCAACACGCACTCACTAAACTACAGATCTAAGCAAAGAGGTTGGAAAGTGGAATGCTAGTTATGTCTCTTGTTTATCCTAGTCAAAGATAAACCTTTGACTTTTGAGCATTAAAACAATTCTCAGGCATGGAACTTGCTAAGGCCAGAAGCTGAAAAAGTTTGCAGCACCTCATGAAGGCACACTTTATTTACTTCATTAAAATATGTGTTTTATTTTTTATTTTTAAAGTTTTTATTTAAGTTCCAGTTAGTTCACATATAGTGTTATACTAGTTTCAAGTGTACAAATCAGTGATTCAACACTTCCATAGAACACCAGGTGCTCATCACAACAAGTACACTCCTTAATCCCCTTCATCCATTTAACCCATCCCCCACTTCCTCCCCTCTGGTAACCATCACATTGTTCTCTGTAAGTAAGAGTCTGTTTCTTGGTTTGGAAGGCACCCTTTCTTGCTACAGCTTTAGATGTTACAAAGGAGGATAATGCAAAAGGAAGAACTGCTCCCCTTGCCATCCAGAGCAAGGACTCACAGAGAAAAATGGATTAAAGAATTTCTACCAAAAATAAGAAATAATATCTACTCTAAAAGGTAAGGCTGTCATCCTTTGCAACTCAGATTTCATCATCCCTGTGAATAAGTGCTACGTGGTCCCAGTTCTTTGCTTTTCTCAAATGTGTTATTTGTTTTGTTTTAATTACAGTTTTACCTTGTCTCAGCTCCACTCCTGTATATTTGGAATTTTGGAGCTGCAGACATGTATCTATTCTAGCTCACACTTTGCCGGTTCAAGAAGAACCACATCCAGATCTTATGGAGACGACTTCTCATTACTTGGACCTTAAATCAGATGCAGTTATTAGAGGCAATTTGTGTTGTATTCTTTGGAGAAAGTACAAGACATTCTGTGTTTCAGAAGAAAAGTAGAAGACAGATTTGCTTATCACCATGGTGGACAGTGGCAACGACAGTTAGTTGATCATACGCATCTTGCTGTTTTCACAGGGTTTAATTTTGCTTGGAATCAGTTGTAAAGTCAGGAGTCCTATTCCCACGTCTTGCTCCCCATGTTGGGAACTTGAGCCATGTTCTCAATGATGGAACAAGAGCAAAAATGATTTGTCTCTTTCAATCTGAAGTAGTTAAGAGGATGCTGTACTTTCTCGATGTTCTCTTTCCCCATTGGTCAGATGAATGGAAAGTAACCCATGACTTTGAGGGATGCCTCTGGATGAAAGAAAACTGTTTGCTTGATTTAACCACGTGGAAGGCCCCAACCAGGAATACACTCACTGTTCAGTGACATAAATAAGAAACAAACCTTAAGCTGTTTAACCCATTAAGTATTTTAGATTTAGCTGTTACAGCAGCCAGAATTACCTGAACCACTCATCTATTAGAGTGTTAGTTTCATGAAAACTATTATGTTGTTGTTCACTGCTTTAACCACAACATGTAGAACAGTTACTCATTCTAAATGAATAAATGTAATAATGAAAGAGTAAAAGAAGAAAATAAGGAAGAAAGGAATGAATGAAAACAGAAGAGGACTAAATATATTTAATTCTATCAACTTTTTATTTTCCTATGTGAAAACATTAAAAAATAACAATAACAATATACCATTCAATATCAGTCACTGAACATGTTGTTATTATCCCAGTATTATAAGAACAACTAGCACTAAAATAAATCCCAGTTCTTAAAATTGCACGCATTTAATTATATGTGTGTATATATAGTTTTTTGTTTTTCCGTAAACTTGCCAATGGCAGATTTAAAATAAAACAAAACAGAACAAAACAAAACAGCCTTACTGAAAAACCTATGAGTGTGTGCAGTGCTATTTAGGACAGACCTTTTGCAAAGGCATCACACTCAGGATATTTTAGTGAATTAAGGGTAGACTTGGAATTCTTTACCTTTTAACAAAATGTGAAAATCTCAGCACATTGCCTGATATGTAGTAAGCATTACATCAAATTTGTAAAATTTTATTCACTTCCTATAATATTAACTAGTGAGGAAACAGCCCCTCTAATTTATTTATATTTTTATGGAAAATGAAAATTATATTCATGTATTACTTATTAAGTTCCATGTACATCTCATTTATCATATCATTTAAGAAACACAGGCACACAGTCACATAGCTAGTCTGTGGTACAGTGATCTTGAAACCTAAGTGTAGTTTTACCCACTATATCACTTAGCTTGAAGAGTTATTATGCTTCCATAACAGAATGAATGATAAGCTGTCTCTCTCCTAACTGTAATACAAAGGGTTGCAAACAGTTATTTTCCATAGTTCCTTAAACTAAGGTAAGAGAATCAGTTAAAGTTCATTCTAATATTGGTACATGATTACAAATTCATCAACCAAAGATGAAAATGAGTTTAAAAAAAAAGATTCTATTCCTCTACCAAGATTCAAAAATAATAACAATATATTTCTATCAGAAACCTAAAAGACAGTAAGACCTAAACAGTTTTGCAATAGAATTGCCGAATGTTTTCATCTTGAGGAAAAACATTTAAACTTTAAGATTATTAAGTAAACCTAAAAATAACTTTAACAGCAAAGAGAAAAGAATTAATTCTATACCCAAACACAGAAAGAAATGCACTGAATATTATTTTCCCTAAAATTCAAAACGATACTTTTGCTATTTGAAATCAATTAAAAGTAAAAAGTCACGGTTTTTATTTTATAAACCTGAAATAATTATAATGCAGCTGGGTAAAATATATCTAACTGTTGAAGCAATTTTTTTAATATAGAAATCAATGATTTTCCTCCAAAGGAAAGCATTAATCACACAATTATAGAAAATTAGATTATAAAATTTTATAACAAAGACGATAATTCTGAATCATAGAGAAACAGAAATTATTCACATCAAAAAGAATGCTTTCAGAAAACTCAGCATTCTGAATGTTAATTTCATAACATCAAATTGATTGAGGCATGACTAACGTAATAAAAGCTAAAGCAGAAAGCACCTAGGGCGTTAAGCATTAGAATCAGAGTGAGAATTGAAATAGAGAAGCAGATATACAGAGAATTATTGAAAGTATAATGTTCTTATCAATGCTACTGCAGAATTTTTTAATCTTTTTAATATAATAATCTCCTTAAAATATCTATGTTGAAATATATCATATAGGCAAGCATGTATGTGTGCATGGTATAATCTATAAATTTATATTTTAGAAAATTTATATTGCCAAGTTGTTACTTTGGCTTTATAGACCCTGCAATGAAGGTTAATATTATGTGGTATACAGTTCTCTGTGAAGAGAAACATAATTACCGAGCATTCTCATACTTACCATGACATAGCTTCATACCAGAATTAATTATTTAGTTGTTTTTACTAAAAATACTAGAATATGTTTAGCTTTAAAAATTACATAGACAAGTAAGGAAATACCTTTGTGTCACATAAAATATATTTCTAAATTCATTATACCTTGCAACACAATTAACTAGGCCAGTTATCTCACTGCCCCTGCTATATAATTTTTACATTACTTTTATACCTTATGTCATACAACCGTTCTTGACTGTAATGATCTTCCAATTTCTTGGGCAGTTTATCATCATGACAACAAAAAGTCAAGCTCTAAATTCACACATTCCATGGAGCCTTCTCTGAATTACCTCATTTATTTTGCTCAACTCTTTAGTGTTTTGTTCCAAAGAGTATTCTTCCAAAATAAATTTCTAATTAACTCTGAAATGGATTTTAACTTGCTTGAGTGCAAATTGATATCTTTATATGAGCACCTATACATTTATACATATATATATGCAGGTTGTACATAGTCTCTTTACTACCTGACCAGATTTCTGGTCCTCAGATAATTGCTTGGCATTTATTGGTAGAAACCAATTAAGTATTTATCAATTGGCATCATTCCCTTATTTCTTCTATTCCCTGAAGTTCATTAATATCCAGTTCTCAAAATATGCTATTTCTCACAAATCTGGAATTTTTCACACTTTTCTTCTTATTGTTATTATTTATCCTAGATAATTGTTCATAATTTATTTTGTGACTAAACACCACCAAAATGATTTTCAGTGATTCACTCAAGTATGTATATAGGTGTGCCTCAGAATTTATCAATTATAAGAAAGTGTACTCCAAGGAAAGGCAAATCAAAATCTTCAGGGATTTTGCTAGGAATTTAATTACATAATTTTTAAATAAAAGTATTTGTTTCATGCAAACTGAAGGGAGCAATGGTTAACAAATTTCTCTCAGTTGGTGATAAGAAGCTGAATATCAAGCACCAATTTTAAACTTGGAATTGATTTTTGACCAGGGAGGGGTTCTTCCCATGAAGAGAAGAAATGGATGCAATTCTGAGAAAGTTCAACATTTTAAGTTACCATAAAGGAATACATGTTTTAAAAATATTATTTTTTTAAAGGTTTTGAAAAATTTATTTAGTTAGAGAAAAAGAGCACGAGCGGGGGAGGGGTAGAGAGAGAAGGAGCGAGAGAATCTCAAGCAGGCTCCACGCCCAGTGTGGAGCCGATGCTGGGCTTGATCTCATGATCATGAGATCATGACCTGAACTGAAATCAAGAGTTGGATGCTTTATTGACTGAGCCACCTAGGTGACCCCACCACCACCAAATTATGATATTCTAGGGGCGCCTGGGTGACTCAGTTGGTTAAGTGACTGACTGTTGATCTCTGTTCAGGTCTTCATCTCAGAATTATGAGTTCAAACCCGGCACTAGGGTCTGCACTGGGTGTGAAGCCTACTTATAGAAAGAAAATTGTATATTTTAATAAAACGGGCATAACATAATTTTTGGAATGAGATGTAACTTAATTTGCAAACAATTACAAAACTTCTGACTCTACCTTTTAATTACTAGATGAACCTTTAGGAGCAGTGAAAGTCACTAAATTTCTGAGCTTCCAAATATTCCTTAAAATAAATGGGTGTCCCCTTCTTTTCTATATATGGTTACTGATTCAACAATATGTGATATGTGTCAACACTTGGAAAATAATCAACTAATGTTAGTTTCTTCTCTACAACCTGAACCATAATCTCCTTTAATAATAAACAAATGTTGAATATCTACTGTGTGTTTAGCACCGTGATAGGCCATGAAGACACAAATCTTAACAAGATCTATTCCTTTCTCATAAGAAGCTTATAAGCTTCTGACAACAGCAAATAGCCTTGAACAGTATCTCTAATTTCTATCTTCTCTGCTATCCAAGGATAATAACTACTTGTACTCATTTTTCAAATAGCAAATTATGCATATTTAGGTTATAACACTTACTAGATAATTTGGCAAATATGTATTAACTTTTCTGTACATCCCGATATTATGGAGGTTTCCACAGTAGAAAATTTGACTTACTTAACATGCATCCCTAGAAACTTGCATTGGTGGACACATGGCATCAACATCAAAAAATCAAAGATAATATTATCTAGATGAAGGAATAAATCAATATTTATGTCCTGTGAATTATACAGTCTCCAATTTAATGTTTACTTTATAGCAGGTTCTCAAAGTATTATTTTTTATCTTGTATTGCTTTCTTTTTTTTCAATTATAACTCCTCCATTATAGCCTGAAGAGATTTAAACGAAGTGATTGAAAAATCCCCAAATATGTAGAAGTTCCTTTATGTTCATTTTTTTCTATATCTACTCTCTAGGCATTTTCTCACATAACCTAAACTGTAAGGTTGTACCATTCACTTAATGTAAATTTTAAGAAAATATATTTATTAAAATAAAGTAGGTAAGTTTTAATAAAGTAAACACTTTTTTGCTCTAAAATCATAATAGAAAAAAAAGAAGAAGAAACTACAATGGATTTTATGTGAGGTAGAAAGAATAACAAACCTTCCAAAGATATCCATGCCTTAATCCCAGGAATTTTTAAATATGTTACTTAACATGGCAAAAACAAAACATACCAAACCAAACAAAGCAACAAATTACAGATGAGTTTAAGGTTAAGGACTTTAAGAAGCTACCTTGTTGGAGGAAAGAGGTCATGAATGAAGGAATGCGGAAAGCCTTTCAAAGCTGGAAAAGGCAAGGAAATCCCTGGTAGAGACTCCTGAAGAAATGCATCTGTACAATACCTTGATTTTAGTCCAGTGAGACTTGTGGGGGATTCTAACCTACAAAGCTATTCAGTGATAAATCTGGCTTGTTTTATATCACTAAGTGTGTAGAAATCTATTATGGCAACAATACAAAATGTATATATAGTTGTAAGACTCAATTTCCAGTTAACTAATTTTCCACACATGAGCAAATGAAATTTTGAGTCTCAGTAAAATTACAAATTCAATGTGAAATATAATTTTAGGTTTATACATTAATGATTAAAACTCAAATAATAAGCCCATGTATTTCATTGATTTACTACATTTAATAAATACTTATGGAAACAACTTGCATAAAATCTTGACTAAAAACATAAATAGATTTGGAGAGTTTATACCATGTTTCCTTGGGTGTAGTTTCACTACTATTAGAACTCTAATTCTTTTGCTCAACAAGGCTATCAAAGACTTAATTTGATTAAAATAACATTACTAAAAGTAATTTAAACTATTAGAAAATATAAGAATATTTAAAAGATCATTATAATATATAAGTGATACAAATTAAATGAATTTTAAATTAAGGCTTACTCTCTTTTTCACCCTAAGTTTCATTAAAGCCAAAATAGTTTAGCACTCTAAAACATAAAAAAAAAAAAAAAAAAGTTTGCCAACCTTAAAAAACCTCTTGCAAGGTAACAGCTGCATTAACAGATACTTTCAGTTCTATTTATAATGAAAGAATATGAAATTGCCTCCTGGAAAATTGATATTGGCTGTTCTGACTTCACCATTGTCTAGACATTTAGCATGGTTCATGAGGAACAAATTATTCTGAATGTTAAATTTAAACTTTCTAGTATTGATTTTTTTTTTTTTTTTTGCCAAAGAGAAATAGAAGAAAGGATATACAGTACATGAGACACATGGTCTTATTATACCTGCTTCCATTTCCATGTCTTTATCGTCCCACTTCCCTATCGTGGATTTACTGACAGTTTTAACCAAAGTATCAGTTTTAACATATTGTTTGAGTCAATATCATTAAATATGTATTTATGCTTAAATGAATGTGCTACTGGACAACTAAAGTATTAACCAAACTACTTAATAAACATCATATTCAATTCATGTGTACAATAAAAAAAGTAATGGTTAATTCAAATAGAAAATGAATCAAATTAAAGCTTATTTATAAATGATTAATAGAGTTTGGTGCATAGTTTGCCATATAATTTTATTCATTTGTTTACATATCCCTTCATTTATTCACTAGACAATATTTTAGGGGATAAATATCTGGGAATACATAGATAAGTGTGGCACCACTAACTGGGAGCTCTGCATGTAGCATAAGAGAGAACATCAAAACACAATATCCAACATTACCACAATGAAAAACCAAAACAAATCAACCCTACCATTATCACATAGTGTTCATATTCCCAATGCATTCAGGGTCAAGGACAGAAAATACCTATCACTGGAGATAAATGTCAATCCTTTTTTAAAAAGTTTTAAGACTTTTGGATGAAATCATATAAAATAGAAGGTTAAACAATATATTAGTGTGGAATAAAGGTTTTAAATTTGAAATTAAATATAAATTATTTATTAAAAATTTCTAAAGAATAATTTTGCTAAATATCCAACACAATAATAGCATCTAATAGTTGAAATATAGATGCACTAAGGGATAAAATTTGAAACATCCCTAGTATGCTCTGTGATGACTCTGAAGTTAGTAGAAATAAGATTATTCATTTTGTACACTACATTCAAAGCGAATATTGATAAACTAGAATTCTTTCTGTGGAATGCAGGCAGTATATTAAGTGCTCTTAAAAATTTATTTCACACACCAAAAAATGATTGGAAGAACTGGGTAGAGTTAACATTGAATATTTAAAATGGGCCAAATAACTCTCTTCAAATTTTTGGGAAACTGTCATTGGGATAATGGAATCCACTTAATCTATATTTCATCAGAGACAAAAGTAAGAAGAGAAGGCATAATCAATAAGGAGACTCTTCTCCTTAGTTTTTTTTAATGAATTTCTAACTAATAAATCTACTCTCCAAATGAACAGGAGGCTGCCTAAAGTAGTCAGCACCATGCTGAAAGAGTTCCCTGAGAGGGTCTGGATGCATTTTCATGGCAATGACATTACACAAGAAAATGATGATATGCTCTTCAATTTAACTTGAGAAAAACTGGGATTCCATTCATCACTGAAAGGCTGTTAGTTGGTCTCTGGTTAGTTCCTATAGATAAATATTGCTTTCCTAAATTTATTATACCTATTCTATACACTTATTTCAACATAACAAATGAGGGAGTAGTATCGGGTATGAGACATTTCAGGGGATTAATGGGTTATATTTTTTGCTCAGTGGAATCACGAGTATGCCTATCTATTTCTTATGCTTAGAACAAGTAAGCACAACTGTTTTTTAAAGAACTTTTGTCTCCTTAATTTTTCTACCCAAGAGAATGCTGAGATAGAGATAACTAAGAAAATATTAAAGACAAAACCTAAACTGTACCAGGGACACGAAGGAGGTTAAAAACCTCTCGAATCTTTGTCATTTTATTCAAGTGGTAAAAAGTTTTCATCTTCAGTTTGTGACTTTTTAATATTTATTATACCACCACAACAGCTCATCAATTGAAAGGAATACTTTTGGAAAGGTCCCTTAAAATTGTTAATAATAATATTAATGATCCTTTCCATAACAAGATGAGCTACTCGATTTTGACAAAGGGTGCATAGTTATTAAATTACTCCCTTATTCTTTTCCTCCTCCATACCCCATAACCACAAAAAGGCAAAGTCTAGAGTGTGATCAGTGTTATCAGCCAGACTTAAGAAATATATGAGAACAGTTACAGCCTTTGTGACTTTGGTAATGTCATTTTTATGGGTTAAACATCAATAAAAATGTGTATTTCATATTCTTAAATTATAATGCCAGCCATATTTTAGGTAACTCAATTAATTCAATTTTGTATTAGTTAAATAAGTCTACATTTCCATCAATAGCATGAATGATTATAACTTAAGGAATATATAACTTAATGAATACATTGTTAACAAGTTATTAATAAACATTACAATACTAACAGTGTGTTCTTTTCAGTCTTACTCCTAACAATTTCTACTGGCTTCTTGAGGGCCCTGCTTCAATATTTCTTTCTTTCTTTTTTTCTTTTTCCACACATACACTTGCAAACACATTTTTTTCTTTTTTCAAGTTTTTATATAAATTCTGGTTAGTTAAAATATATGGTAAAATTGATTTCAGGTGTAGAATTTAGTGATTCATCACTTATATATTAACATCCAGTGCTTATCACAATAAGTGCCCTCTTTAATACCCATCACCCATTTAGCTCATCCCCACCCACCTCCATCAAACTTCCATGTGTTCTCTATAGTTAAGTCTCTTATGGCTTGCTTCCCTCTGTCTCTCTCTTTTTTCCTTCCCATATGTTCATCTGCTTTGTTTCTTAAATTCCACATACGACTGAAATCATATGGTATTTTTCTTTCTCTGAGATTTTGCTTAGCATAGCTCCATCCATGTCCTTGCAAATGGCAAGATTTCATTCTGTTTTTTGTTTGTCTGAGAGAGAGAAAGAAGCAAGCAAAGGAGGGGCAGAAGGACAGGAACACACAGACTCTTAAGCAGACTGTGCACCCAGCAAGGAGCCCAGTGTGGGGTTTGATATCACAACAGTGAGATCATGACCTGAGCTGAAATCAAGAGTTGGACACTTAACTGAGTGAGGTTCCCAGGTGCCCTGAAATTTCATTCTTTTTAATGGCTGGGTAATATTCTGTTTACATATATATATATATATATATATATATATATATATATATAATAGATATAGATATAGATATAGATACAGATATAGATATAGATATAGATATAGATGAGAGAGAGTAGTATCAGGTAAGTGTGTGACATTCAGGGGATTAAGGGATATATATATCCATTATATATTATTATATATTATTTATTATACCATATATATATATATACATATATATATATATCCATTGTTGATTCGATATCACAACGAGATCATTACCTGAACTGAGGTTCCCAGGCGCCCTGAAATTTCACTCTCTCTCTCTCTCTCTCTCTCTATATATATATATATATATAATGAGAGTAGTATCAGGTAAGTGTGTGACATTGAAGGGATTAATTGATATAGATATATCCATTATATACTATATATATTATATATTATATCATATATAAATATATCCATTGTTGATTTGAGAGTCTTCTTACTCATTGAGGTAGGCCTATATTGCTATATACTTCCTTCTTATGTCCCCCTTTGCTGCATCCCAGAGGTTTTGGACTGTCGTGTTTTTAGTTTCATTTGCTTCCATGCGTTTTTTTTTTTTTTATTTCTTCTTTAATTTCCTGGTTAATCCATTTGTTCTTTAGTAGGATGTTCTCTTTTCTAAATTATTATTATTATTATTATTTATTATTATTGTTATTATTATTATTATTTTGTTTGAGAGAGAGAGAGAGAACAGGGGAGGGGCAGAGAGAGAAAGAGAGAGAGAATCCCACACAGGCTCTGCATCCAGAGCGAAAACTGATGTGGGGCTTCATCCCACAACTGTGAGATCATGACCTGAGCCAAAATCAAGAGTTGGATGCTTAACTGACTGAGTCACTCAGGTGCCCAGAGTAGGATGTTCTTTAACCTCCATTTATTTGTGGTCTTTCCAAATTTTTTTGTGTGGTTGACTTCAAGTTTCATGGTGTAATGGTCTGAAAATATGCCTGGTATGATCTCAATCTTTTTGTACTTGAGGGCTGATTTGTGACCCAGTATGTGATCTATTTTAGTGAGTGTTCCATCTGTACTCTAAAGGAATGTGTATTCTGATACTTTAGGATGAAAAGTTCTGAATATGTCTGTTAAGTCCCCCTGGTCCAGTATATCATTTAAAGCCAGTTTCCTTGTCGATTTACTGCTTAGATGATCTGTCCATTGCTTGTAGGTGGGGTGCTAAAGTCTTTGGGGTGCCTGGGTGGCTCAGTCGGTTGGGCATCTCACTTCAGCTCAGGTCATGGTCTCACCACTCGTTAGTTCAAGCCCTGCTTTGGGCTCTGTGCTGACAGCTCAGAGACTGGAGCCTGCTTTCAATTCTGTGTCTCCCTCTCTCTCTCTGCTCCTTTCCTGCTCATGCTCTGTCTCTTTCTTTCAAAAATAAATAAAAGTCTAAAAAAACAGGTCCCTTTCTATTATTGTATTATTATCAATAAGTTTCTTTGTGCTTGTTACTAATTGATTTATATATCTGGGAACTCAAATTGGAGGCATAAGTATTTATAAATGTTAGATATTCTTGTTGGATAGGCCCCTTAATTATGATATACTGCCCTTCTTCATCTCTTGTTACAGTCTTTGGTTTAAAATCTAATTTGTCTGGGGGCGCCTGGGTGGCGCAGTCGGTTAAGTGTCCGACTTCAGCCAGGTCACGACCTCGCGGTCCGTGAGTTCGAGCCCCGCGTCAGGCTCTGGGCTGATGGCTCGGAGCCTGGAGCCTGTTTCCGATTCTGTGTCTCCCTCTCTCTCTGACCCTCCCCCGTTCATGCTCTGTCTCTCTCTGTCCCCAAAATAAATAAAAAACGTTGAAAAAAATTAAAAAAAAAAATCTAATTTGTCTGATAGAAGTATGGCTACTCTGGCTTTTTCTTTTCTTTTTTTTTGAAATCTATTAGCATGATAGATGGTGCTCCATCCCCTCACTTTCAACCTGCATTTGTCTTTATGTATAAAATTAGTCTCTTGGGGGCACCTGAGTGGCTCAGTCGATTCAGCATCTGATTTGGCTCAGGTCCTGACCTCACAGTTTGTGAGTTTGAGCCCCACATTGGGCTCTGTGCTGACAGCTCAGAGCCTGGAGGCTGCTTCGGATTCTGTGTCTCCCTCTCTCTCTGACCCTCCCCCACTCACATTCTGTGTCTCTCTCTACCCCCAAAATAAATAAACATTATTTTTTTTAATAAAATGAGTCTCTTGTAGTCAGCATATAGATGGGTCTTTTTTTTTAATCCATCCTGATACCTTGTATCTTTTGATTGAGCATTCAGTCTATTTACATTTAGAGTAATTGTTAATAGATAAGAATTTAGTACCATTATATTACCTGTGGAGTTGCTGTTTCTGGAGATTTTTATCTGTTCCTATCTAGTCTTTGTTGCTTTTGGTCTTTCTCATCTTAAGTGTTCCTTTTAGTATTTCTTGCAGGGTTGGCTTAGTGGTCATGAACTCCTTCAGTTTTTGTTTGTCTGGGAAGCTCTTTATTTTTCCTTCTATCCTGAATGATAGCATTGCTGGATAAAGTATTCTTTGCTGCATATTTTTCCCCCTTCAAAATGTTAAATATATACTGCCATTCCTTTACATCCTACCAGGTTTCTGTGGGAATATCTACTGCTAGCCTCATTTGTATTTCCCTGTAGGTTAAGGATTTATCTTCCCTTGCTGCTTTCAGGATTCTTTCCTTATCTCTATATTTTGCAAATTGTACTATGATATGTCTCAGGTTTGGCTAGCTTTTGTTGAATTTGATGTGTGTTCTCTGTGCTACCTGGAGTTAGAGGACTGTTTCCTTCCCCAGATTAGAGAAGTTTTCAGCTAAAATTTGCTCAAATAAACATTCTGCCCCTTATCCTTCTTTTCTTCTGGGACTCCTATGATATATATGTTATTATGCTTTATGGAGTTGTTGTGTCCCCTAAGTCTTCATTTGTGATCCAATACTTTTCTTTCTCTCTCCTTTTCAGCTTCATTATTTTCCATAATTGTATCTACTATATCATTGTTTCCTCTGCTTCGTCTATCTTTGTTTTCATTGCATCCAGTTGTTTTTTGCCTTTTGGTCATAGCATTTTTTTTTTTTTAATTTCAGCTTTACTAGCTCTTAGTTCATTTATCTCTGCAGAAAGGTTTAGTGTCTTCCATGCTTTTCTCAAGCTTAGTTAGTATCCTTATGATTGTTTTTTTTTAAATTCTGGTTCAGACATATTACTTATATCTGTTCTGATTAGATCCTCAGCCCTGATGTCTTCCAGTTCTTTCTTTTGGGATGAATTCCTCTGTCTTGGCATTTTGCCTAGATCTCTGTCTACTGTGTGTTAGGAAAACCTGTTACATTTCCTGCTCCTGAAAGTAATGGCTATATTAAGAAGAGGTCATATACTGACCAGGATCTGGTGCTTCAGGAGTTTTTTTTTTTTTTTGGGGGGGGGGGTGGCATATGCTGTGTGTATTCTGCTGTTGTGTTTTGGCTGTTCTTTCCCTCAGATCAGATCTCTGCAGAGTTTCTCCTTGCCTGCAGTGTGGAGTGTTTGGATTTGGTCCAGTGTGTGGTGAGTTTTAATTAGGTGTGTTTTGGTCTGCTTGTTAGAAAAAGCTAGATCCTATTTCCCCTAGAGCTGACACTTTATGGCACTATATCATCAGTAGACTTGGTGTGTGCAGGGCAGGAGGGGGGTTGTGCTCGTATTCTGAGAGATGGATGGGCTTACTGCACAGGTTCTCAGGCAGACTTGCCTAGGAAAAATGCACCTGCAGTTGCAGTGGGGCGGGACTTGATGTAAGCAGCTCCAGTCTCCACTGGGTGGCATTGTGTTGCTCACTGAAGTTGGTCAGTGCTGATGGGCAAGGGGGGAAATTGAGTTGCCTCATGCTCTAGTCCCCAGAGTGAGGAGTTCGTGCCCACCACTGTTCAGGAAACCCTAACAGAAAAGCAGTTTCCCCTCTTTTGTCCCTAGCTTTTGTCAGAACCCTGTCTTCACCCTATCTGTGTCCAAGCCATCCCTCTGCCATAACAAAACACTCCTGTGTTTTAACTCAGGCTCATGACTGGTTTTCAAAGCTCCAAATTTTAGGGACCAGGTGCAGCACAGACCCATGCTGATCCTCTAAGGGGAAGGTCTGATGACACTGTAGCTGGTGCTGGTTTGTGCCAGAAAAATAGTTGCATAACTGCATGGTGCTAGGAGTTTGTGGTAAGGTGCAGCCAAAAGCTGGGTAGCTGCCTTCAGCAGACGCCTCTGCTGCTATGCTAATTAATGGGTCCACTCGATGTTATCTGCCTTCTCTTTTGTCCCCTGAGAGGCAGTACTACCTCTCCCAAATGCACACCAAGAAGGAGAACTGTTTTTCCCTGTGTGACCAAGGGGATCCTCAGACCATACTACCCGCTCCTGGGTCTCTACCCTCTTTCTCCACAGGAGCACCTCTACACCCACCAGACACAACCCTAGCAATTGGGGCAGGGGTCTTCTAAAACTTCAGACTTTGAGCTCCACTGCTTATAAAAATTTGCAATAGTAAGCCCCTATCCTTTTCAACTTCTCATTTACTTGTCCCTGAATTTCCTGAGTGACTACATTCCAATATTAATTAAATCATTTGCTTATGTTTCTATTATTGTGACAATATAAATACTGTACAATATTGAGAGGCTACGTTTCTTACTCTCAATGGTGTCTCTGCTCCCTTAACATTTTTTTGTTTTTAATGTTTATTATTGAGACAGCACAAGTAGGGAGGGGCACAGAGAGAGGGAGGACAGAGGATTCGAAGTAGGCTCTGCGCTGATAGCCGCAAGCCAGTTGTGGGGCTTGAACGATCATGACCTGAGCTGAAGTCCCACGCATAACCAACTGAGCCACCTGAATGCCCCTAACATTTCTTTTATCATGGTAGTAGTTTTCTTGTTCCTCTCTCATTGGAGAGTTTTTTGAAATGCTAGTGATACTTGTGGTCATTTAACTGACTTCATATTTAAAAGCCAGAACTCAATGTCTGATTGAAAGTCTGCTTTCAGAGGAAAAACACAAGTACTTTCAGGGTACAGTGATAGAGTGAGGGAAGTTCTTTTGTCAAGAGACCACCAAATACTACTGCATCTTTGAGTGCTTTCCTTTGTGATTCCAGCTGTCTTATGTCTGCAGGCCAATCTCTCAGGTGCTGTTATTCAGTATAAGTGACTGATTTTTTTCTCCTGTTCATCATATAGAACTTTACATATCATCAGAATCTACAGCAGGACTGTTCGCTGCAAGTTTTAAGCCTGTTTTGTGACTGTAGGAAGCCAGAAGCTAATTGGTTCACTTCAGTCACTTGGATGGCTGCCTATAAGTCATTTATATTATTGCATCTGTCTTCTATCATCCAACATTTTTTGTAATTATTTGTTTACTCTGTTTCATAATCCTATTGTTCCCTGTGTACTAATAATATCTTCAACTTTATTTTCAATTTAGTGGAATTTAAAGAGGGAAAATAATATATATGTCAAATTGTCATCATTAATTAGAAGTTAGATTCCTTTTCGACCTTAAAAGCTCACATTGTACAAGGACAGAAGACAAATCAGGAGAAGACAAGGGACTACTTATTTGATATATGGCTCTTAATAAACACAACTGTGGATGTAATCACAGATCTTCTCCACTCAGAGGAACCTTTGCTTAGCAGTTTAAAAAGCCTTATCAAATTCATATCAAAATTAAGTTAGTTTTAAAAAATTAATATCCTTCTTATACTGAGTTATATGCATACCACATAACAACTTAAGTATGTGCTATTGAATCGCATAATATATAAAGAATATTAATATAAATCATAAGTAAATAATGTAATTGCTTAAACTACCCAACTCGACTTCAAATGGAAACACTTATTTGCAAAAGAGGAGATACATCCAATTCAAGCTATTATTTTTCTGTCTTAGTCTACAAATATAAGATAAAAAATAGATAATACAATTCATTTACAAAAAAATATTGAAGAAAACTCCTGACAATATTACAGTAACCAGTGGACGGGGCTTCAGAAGTTATGTGAATGAAATAAAGTTCTTTTCCTATAATGGCTTAAAAATTTACTAAAATTGAAAATGTAGCTAGTTATTATGGAATATTAATTTGTGACAGTATGGTATATTTACAGATAGAATTAAAGTCACAGAAAGTGAATATTTCCACTAGTGAGTAGCATTTATATTCTGAAGAATAAAGTCTAAACATGAATAATAATGTTTACAAGCCATTCTAGACCATTTCTTTTCTTGGAAGTTCATTCTTCCAGAGTATTTTGTTTCAGCTTCCTGCTGAAAGCCTTGCAATGTGGTTGACCCTTCTGTAGGTATCTCATTCTGCTGCTCTGAGCTGCATGATCATGAGTAATGGCAACTGGGGATTTTATCACATGATAAAATACTATATCATGTGCAAGTTGTCCAGCAGATGATGGAGGCAATAAAAAATAGACTGAGATTAAAAACTCTACGCATTCTCCTGCATATAAGTCTATCTGACTATAAAACAAGTAGACCAAGACAAAACAAAACAAACAAAAACCCCTGCATTTCTACAAAAAATTCATTATCTAGAAAAAATACATCACCTTCTTATCTTCATTCCATTTTGAGGATGAACTGGATGAATCTGTGACTCAATAACTTAACTTGCCCTGGATGAAAGTGATGCCATGAATCCTGATGACTGACTCATATTTAATTCAATTTGAATCAGTTCAACAAATATTCATTGCATGCCAAGTACAAGGCATTAGACAAGTCCTTTTGGGACGTATGTTGGTGAATAAAATGTACAATGATAAATAATGAGATACCATTTCCTCCACCAAAGGAGATGAAATATATTTATGTATATGGCAATATGAAATGTAATAGGTGTTGTAAAAAAACAAAGGTTTGGAGAATATGGAATTATGTAAGTAAGGTGTACATCAACATAAAGGGAAAGGCTTCACAGGTATATCATCTACCTGGATGAGCACAATCAAGGAATTAGAATACTGACTATGACATCATCTGAAGAGCTTTTCTAACTTATCACCTTACCTTATAAAGGTAATAAAAAGTAAACAAATAAAACAATTGTAAATGACTAGTTGCATTGTACTCATGGTGTTGCGTCAGAGCTCTGATAATTAATTTGGACTTTTCATTTTAACATTGCTAGTATGGTTTAGGAAATCACAGTGTTACCATGGCACTTGTAGAAGTTGTCATGGGAACAATTTAAAGTGGCACTTCCCTCTACTTTAAAGGATAAAGGAAAGTTTAAGAATTGTGTAGAGGGTTTTTTATGACCTCAGCAACAAATAGGAGCTATTCAGAAAAAGAACACAAGGGAAAGGACCAGATGGAACTTGTTCAAAAACCAGGAAAAAGAAAAATCATAAAATTTTCTGCAAACTGCAATGTAATGCTGGATGGGGTGAAAGCATAAAGGTTTTATAAAGCTTTTTAAGAAATATGAACATTTTTTCAAGAGGGAGGATTTTAAGTGGAAGAAAATAAATGATGAGGCTTTTCTTCAGGAAGGAACATATGCATTTGCCAAATACTGTAATATAGTTCAAGGAATATCATTATGCACAGACAGATTTAGCAATACTGTGAATAAAATATTTTCCAAATTTATTGACAGTGAGTTTCAAATATTGACTGTAATAGGTATAGTTCTAAAGCACTCAGATTAATAGCATTTAGTTGTAATCATATACCAGTAGGAAACATATCAGTTTTATATAGAAGAGCTTTTCCATATTTCTATAAATCTTGTAGTTCACTATGTGCCCCAAATAAGGATTTGAAGTTGGATGGAAATCAGTAAAAGTATTAAACAGATATTTAGATTTTATAATCTTTCCTGAGAATGAAGCAACAAATGAAGAATTATTTATACCTTTATATACAGTTCTTGAGATTCCCCCAAAAGTAACTGATTATTTCTCCTATCTTCTTTTCCCAAAGGAATGGGCTCTGTTTTCTTCTTTCTTCTTTCTGCCTGGCTGTTTTATCCTATACCAATCCACCTTTTTTCATCTTGGGACTATCTTCCACATTTTTCTTTGATGGCTGGAGTTTCAAGAAAAAAAAAATGATCTTTGATTTTAGTAAATTTGCTCAATCACCACACTACTTTTGGCCTTTTATTATAACAATGACAATCTGGATCATTTCATGTTTAAATATGTTGATGTCTCCAAATATCATATAAATTCCAATTTAAATGGGCTCAGGTTTTTTTTAACATTTTCATCTATTTTTAGGGTGAAAGCCATAGGGAGCTCACTGCCACTGCTAAATGGCATTCCTTTCTAGAGAATGATTTGTAGATTTAACTCTATATTTAAATGTGAGTACATAAACTCAAGTCCCAGTTGCTTCACTCCAACTGTAAAGTCTGCAAACTACTGTGTTTTTAGATATCCCTGATGTAACATTTTTCATTTCTCCATGAAATGGTTAAAAATATAATAGGCACAAAGCCTTCGAGTTTTCTCATTGAGAGGTGAAGTCTGTACATCCTCTTCTTGACTGAGTGAACTTGTGACTTCTTAAATCATTAGAGTCCTGTGGAAATTGAGCTATGTAACTTCAGAGGCTGAGTAAAAAAAAAAAAAAAAAAAAAAAGGTAATGGGGCTTTCACTTTGTTCACTGGAAAATTTGCTAGAGCCCTAAGCTTCCCTCCAGGAAGCTTCATTATCAAAAAGCCACCATGATATAAGGAGGCCCAAGACTTATTATGGTGGTACCTTGTGTAGACACTCATGAAGGGCCCCAGATGAGCTGAAGGCTGACAGCCAGCATCAACTGCTGGCCATGTAAATGATTTCCCTAGCTGAGCCTACAGATGAACCAGCTTCCACTAAGATTTGGTTATAATTTCATGGAAGATCCCAAGAAAAATCGAACATCTAAGCTCTTTCCAAACTCCTGACCTACAACATCTTGAGCAAAATAAAATTGTTATTTTAAGTTGCTAAGTTTCACAGTATTTGTTACACAAAAGTAGTTATTATATACACCCACCCTTCATCAGCTCACAATATGGACTTGTAATTTACTACTAAAAACCCAATTTATAGAAATATAAAGTATTAAACCAAAAAATTAAATCCTGATATTTATAAATAAAAGTAATGCCTCTGTGTACACCATGAATAAAATATGCAATTTTTGCATATAAAAATGATATATTATAACTGCATATGCAAACATAACATTATAAGGAACATTCATGTAAATGTTGCTTTTATCTACACTTGACTAAATAATTTGATTATCTTCCACTAAAGTGACTGTTTATATATCGCATAGGTTGTTTTCTAATAAAAATATATATAAGTTTATAGTTAGAATTAGGCTTTATAAATTGTAGACATGACGAGATGTAGGTAGCAGTTTATATCAATGAACAGTGTAGTTTTCCACAATATGCAATGATACACTAAATGATGCTGAAGGTGGTATATTTCTTTTGAATCTCAGAGTTCCTATAATACCTAAAAGTAAAGTGGCTCCACAAGTTTCAAGATAAAGACTACCTGTTCCAACATGGTAAATTATTGTGGCAGATGCTAAGCCATGATTTTTGGCAGAAACATAGAACTCTGGTGTTGACACTTCTAATAAGCCAGAATCTTTACAAAGAGCAAAGCACATCACCAAGCCCCAGCAGATACATAAAACAAGTGATTATGTTACCTGTTTATTTGATTCCAGTGTATACAAATAATAGCATGATGTTGAGCTTCTGTGATTTCCACTTACTCCCTCTATGAATAGCTCTGTTTCTAGCAATTACAAATGAGCCGAGTCATTCTAATCAGATCACCCTCACTGGAGCATCCTACTGCTTGCACTGATTGTGGCAATCTGTTGTGGGATGCACAGAGAAGTAAAGACCTTTCTGAACTTAGCTAGCCTCGCTAAACAGGAGCACTTCTGATTAGAAATATAATGTACTATTACAAAATTATAATGATTAAAATGTCCATATTGCCTCAATGCAGCTTAAACTTTACTCTATAAAACACTATAACTTAATTCCAAAAAATAATGTATTATTGCTAATTAATGCAATGGCATTAGAAAATATCAAATATAAATAAATTATAATTTAATAATATTTCAATAAGCTCTTCTGCTATTTCAATGCACTTGGTCCATCAGATTCTAATTCTTATATAGAAATTACTTGTCATACACAGGCATACATGTTAAAATCATTCATGGACGCATGTGCTTTACTTTTTCCCCTTTATTGACTGTAATAAAATTTGATATTGATATTTACAGCCCAGATGCTTGCATATATGCACAAAAAATCAAGTGTCAAGCTTTATAAAGGAAACTACAAAGTGATTTATTAGATCATTATGGATTTATTTTACATGTTAAATGATAGTTGAAAATGACATATTAGAAATTTTCCAATTTACAAATATTTATTTTAATTCCAGTGTAGTTATCATACAGTGTTGGTTTCAGGTGTATAATGCAGCGATTCAACAGTTTCATATATTACTCAGTGCTCATCAAGATAAGTGTACTCTTCTTTTTCTTTTCTTTTTTTTTTTTTTTTTTAGAGAGAGAGAGAGAGCCAAGCTGGGGGTGGGGCAGGGGGAGAGAGGGAGAAAATCTCCAGCAGGCTCCCTACTCTGCGTGCAGCCCTACACAGGGCTCCATCCCAAGAACCGAAAGATCATGCCCTGAGCTGAAATCAAGTGGGATACTCAACCCACTGAGCGACCCACATGACCTCAAGATAAGTGTACTCTTAAACAAATAATTTCTTATACTGAAAAAGCCCATATAACACCTTTTGTGTTATAGGTGTATAATATGCAGAATTTGAAAACCCATAAGAGAGTACATTTCTAGCACTCTCTGCAACTTGAATAAAGGTAACTAATTCAAAGTAGCTACATGTTTTTGTTTAACATTTTAATCCTTTTTATTATTGAAATAAAGGAAGTATATGTGTGTCTATACACAAACACAAAATTAATTGTTTCTTTTAATAGAATTTGAGTGACTATGATGTCACATGAAAAATGAAAAAAATACATTTTAGCTACAGGTATGAAATATCCACACTACCATATTTCTAATGCAGAAATATACTGAACTATCTACAGGCATTTATACCTATCACCCTTCAACTCAGTTTCTTTAAATTTTTGAGTGACAGTATAAAAATTTGTGTTATATGAATTTACTGAACTGAAATATAGCTAATCTACATAAATACTAGCAGCTTTTTGTTCAGGAAAAGAACCTATAGAACTAAGAAAAATAATCAAGATTATTTATTTTGCTTAGCATCAATGTATGTATGTATGTGTCTTGAAATTTTATTTTTAAATATAATAAGTTGTTTTAAATTGCTGCCTAAATATCAAACGCACAAAAACACACTAGCTAAAAAAGTCTGTCAACATGTTTATAGAAGGATTGTATTAGTAAATGTTTTGGAGCAGACTTTACTGTGTGCTGTTCCTACTACAAAAAGATGCATGTTAAGTTTCTTTAGATTTGATAATCCTACAATAATTTATTCCAAAATATGAAGAAGGCAATTAGGAGAACATTAGTTAGACTACTGGAATTTTCTTTTTACAGTCACTTAAAAAATATGTTACTTGTTAATTAGCTCTTGTCAGAGCATAATTTTATGATAATCAGGATTTTTAGGTTATATTTTAATCAAAGATCACTGACAGAACTTAAATTGCTTGATTGAATGTTGCCCTCTGTGCATGAACAAACCTGACCCCGAGTCTTGCTGACAAGACTAAAGACTACTCAAAAATCTAAAGATTTTAGACAAGTGCTAAAATATTTAATTCTAAACTCTTTAATTTTAATTAAAGAGCTTGCTTTTTTCATGAAATTTTAAGGAGATAAAGAACTGTGGATCCTCTATCTTCAAATAATATAACTTTGTAATGATGAAAAATACAAATTAGAAAATGATGAACTTTAAACTTCATTGTCTGTACTGTTTTAGTTCCGTCAAATGTAGACTGTGATTTAAACCCATATTAAGAATTATTATCTGAGCAACAGATTTGTAGATGTGCATATTGTACAAATTCAGTCTACGGATCCTGTTTGCTGAAGAGTGATTGAGATACTGGTGACTGAAAAAAAAAAGTTTATTCTGAGACCAATACATTAGTTCAATTCTTTTTGAGAAGGTGTCTTATCATGGAAAACAGCTCTGGGAAAGACCTGCCTCACTCCTCAGTGAGGCTGAGGGACTTATGGAGAGCTCTATGTTCCTCTGCTTTGCTGCAGGTCAAAAGGTTATACAAAATGTGGAGTCTGGATTACAGGATAGTCAGTGCCAAGTTTTAATTGAGTGAGTGAAAAGTTATTAGGCAGGGTAATCTCCCAGGGACCCTGACAAAACCAAAGAGACTTTTAAAAAGAAATAATATCTCAAACTGATGGATTATTTTTGTAAAGAGAAGATTAATTAGCTTCTATAGAGAAGGAGCAAAATAGTACCCAAGGGTTTCAAAATTTATAATGTTAGCAATAATTAGGAGTAATTCCAATCAAGATTGTGAAACCCAGATGGCTGTAGAATCTCTCTTTAAAGTTGTTTATAAAATTTTATATTTTTCTTAATTATTTGAAGAACTGCTTGCAGAAAGAGCATGCGAAGTAACAACGGCACTCAAACACACATTCTGCTTTAACTTAACCTTTGAATGCTAAGATGTTCCTTGCTGTTCTGACATGGAGAGTAGATCAAGTTACTTGTTGTCACTAACATATCAAGTCACTTGACATAGCAACTGGAAAATAGTTTCAAAGACACAGCGGCTAAGAAAGTAAACAAACTCATCCAAAAAATACGGGTCTTAAAAAAAACCAAAAAACAAAAAACATTACCTATCTCTATCTAAAACAATGAAAAATAAATACTGTTCCACAAACTTACCAATTTACTACTTTCAAGGGTAAATGCCAAGGAGTTTTTAAAAATTATATTGTGAAATTGGGGCGCCTGGGTGGCTCAGTCAGTTAAGGGTCTGACTTTGGCTCAGGTCATGATCTCGCAGTTTGTGACTTTGAGCCCTGTATCAGGCTCTGTGTTGACAGCTCAGCTCCTGGAGCCTGCTTCAGATTCTGTGTCTCCCTCTCTCTCTGCCCCTACCCCACTTGTGCTCTGTCTTTATTGAAAATAAATAAAATGTAAAAAAAAAATTTTTTTTAATTACATTGTGAAATTTTATTTTCTCCCTGTCATTGTCTGTTGTTTCCCAGTTGTCCTATACAGAGGCAACTATTTCTTCAATATCTCCTTAGTTACATGGTTAGCCTTTCAGAGATATTCTTGGCATAGGCATGTATATGCTATTAAAAAGTAGCAATTATAAAAAAAATTAAAACTTTAGCAAAATCCATTAAGAATAAACAGAGAGAGTCCTTATTTTATATTCTATGTCTAACATGGATTTTATCTCAAGAGTTTTTGAAAATAGAAAGTTCTTCTTGGTTCTGTCCCTGAATATTTGTTTTATAGAATTCCCCCTGTCCTTCTCCAAAACCAATGGCATTTTAACTGCAACCTTCACTAATGGGATTATCACATTTAAGATTTAAATGACACCCAAAATGCTTACTGATGATATTACACAAAAGCAAATGGTCCACGCATTTTTTCATTCTTCATCTTCCTCCTTTTCTCCTTTCTCGTCCTCTTGTTTTTTTTTTCTCTCTCTAATGCTTTTGAACTTTTATTGCCACAGTTCATTTTATCCTCCCCATCCTTATTTCTTTCTTTTCCTTCCTTCCTTCTTTCCATCCTCCCTTGCTTCCTTTTTACCATGCTTTTCCCGACTTTATGAAGTTATTCACATCTTTCAGAATATTATCACAGCACTTCCACTCTCCGTTAAAATTATTTAATATCATGTCTCGGTTTATATTACTCTTCCCCCATATTGTTAGTTCACTGAAGAGAAATTCTGTATCTGTCATACAGGATAACATTAGCGTCTTTTATATTATTTGGCAAATAGAATGTTTGCAATTTATATTGGCTGAAATGATGGATGATTAAATGTGATAAAGCAAGAATATGAAGATATCTCTATTACATAATAGAAATATTAGAATTGTACTGCATGCCCACAAAAAGGTTAAGTACAACTAGTTGATGGAATCTAAAGGGAGACAGACAACAACTTAATATGGTGATTATGAAATGAAAAGCATTGTGTGAGAAAAATAATTCATCCACTATGAACCTTGACACCTTCTCTAGACAATCACAGAGCATATAGTATAGATGGGATATCAGCGCTAAGCTGGGTGGAACAGCTGTCTAAGAGTAGATTGAGTTTTTATTCTATTTTATTCTATTTCATCATAAAAAGGAGGGCCTGAGAAAAAGGCTATGTCTGGGTAATTTATTTAAGATTATATTAGGATATGGTGCTAAGGGGGTCCGGTATATTATAGAGGTACTCATCTGTTTTTGGACTTTATGTTTCCTTAATCCTTCAAAACCTTCTGAGAATTCAGATGAAAAGTATGTCTGAATAAAGAAAGGGTGAAGAATTTATCCATCAGTCCTAATCGGCCCTGACTAAATGTTGCACTTAATGGTAAGAATTTCTAAGCAATCAGGGGCACCTGGGTGGCTCAGTCTGTTACGTGTCCGACTTCGGCTCAGGCCATGATCTCACAGTTAGTGAGTTCGAGACCCGAGTCAGGCTCTGTGCTGACAGCTCAGAGCCTGGAGCCTGCTTCAGATTCTGTGTCTCCCTCTGTCTTTGCTCCTCCCCCACTCACGCTCTGTCCTCTCTCTCTCAAAATAAATAAATATTAAAAAAAAAAAATTAAACAAACCCACAGTGCTCCTGCCTAGAGTTCTCTCAGGTTTCTGGCCTTTCTCACCTCAACTTCTGAATCTTGGACAGGATTCCAAGCTCTCTGGTTATACCTTCATAAAAATAGCCAATGCTTTTCTGAATTCCTCTCTGGTTCAGCTGCTAACATTAGAGGTGAGATTAAGAGGCCATGAGGTGCTGCCCAAGAGCCAGGCAATTCCATCAAATACTGGGATTCTATGCCTTTTTTTAGTGATTTCCTGGGCAATTAATCAATAGATTGGCTTGCTAATTATCCCACTTCTACTTGGACCTTTTTGTCTTCCTCATTTCCCAAGTAACTATAAACTACTATATATAAGTATGGAGAAAAATATGAGTGTCGGCTACAACCAGCCTACACTTGAACTCTGGCTCTCCTTTATGAACTGGGTTCCCTTGGCAAGTCAATCCATTCCACTGAGTCTCAGTTTAAATGCCTTTACAAAAATAATAGCAATTAATCTGAAAGTATTGGTATGAGTATCCAATATGATTAGGAAGACCACGTGGCTAGCCTATAGTCAGTGGACCATAAATGTTAGATTATTTCTCTTCTCCAATCATTCAATCTATTTTCAACTCCCACCTCTACAAAGTTCTCTCAGCATCTTGCATCGAGAATGAATATTTCCTATTGTCCTATTTATCACAGAATGCTATGTTCCATTTAACATTATCTGTATTTTTTTCACAGTTAAAAAGAAGCAAACAAACAAAATAAGAAACACCTTTCTGGTTTTTAGGCTCAGTGTCCCTGAAGTAGAAACTATTGTTTCATTCTTAAACGAGTAGGCACATTAACACAAACTCTATACTCAACAACGTATCCTGATGACAACTATTTTTCAAGATGATTGCATATTGCAATGAATATAAGAGAAATAAAAATCTAAGTTTAAAAAATAATTTCTGTATGGCAAACGAGCAACAGAATGCATAATGGACACTAATTACTACACTGTTTTCACTCTCAGTTTTTACAATAATGCCCATAATAAGACAAGTTAGCATAAAACATTTTAATAAAATTAGGCCTTTCAAAATAAGTTTGACACTTTTAGCACAACATGAAACAGAGAACTTTTGCAGAATCATCTTGTATTCTAAATAAAAAGTAACTTATGTTCTTATTCCCTGCTAATTACCTTGTTGTAATTATTTTTGTCTGTAATTGGTAACAGTCTCTTTTTATCACTTTATTCCAAATTCTTAGAAATACAAGAATAAAATTGTATTTTTTTACAATTAAATAAATATAATTCTTTACTCATTAACATTCTAAAATTTCAATGTAGCTATTCAATGAGAAATCCCTGTTTCTGGGTTTTATTTATTTATTTATTTTCAGATACAAAATAAAAGGAGAATTTGCAGAATAACAGCAACATCAGCAATAATAATAGCAGCAACAAAATAACAAGAAAGTACCCAATTATTTTCCTCATGATACAACAAATAAGAATGCTTTGCCCTTTTTAACAAAATTTAACAGAGTTTATATTTTAGAGCAGTTTTAGGCTCACACCATAATTGAGCAGAAGGCACAGAAATTTCCCACTCCTGCTGCCATACATGCAGAGTCTTCCATTATCAACACCCCCCACCAGAGGTACATTTGTTACAACTAAGGAACCTACACTGACACATCATTATCATCCAATTCCATAGTTTACATTAGAGTTCACCATTGGGGTTGCGCATTCTATGGGTTTTGGCATATGTATAATGACATGTATCTGTAATTACTATACTATACAGAGTTTTTCACTGACATGAAAGTACTCAGAGCTCTATCTAGCTATCTCTCCCCCACCCCAACTCCTGGCAATCATTGAAAAGACCTGTTTTTTATTTGTTTATGGGTTATTTTTTCTTTCAGAATGTCATATTGTTGTAATCATATGGTTTGTAGCCTTTTCAATTGGCTTCTTTCACTTAGTAATACACATTTAGGTTTCCTCCATGTCTTCTCATGGCTTGATAGTTCCTTTCTTTTCTAACACCAAATAATAACCACTGTCTAGATGTACCACAGTTTACTTATCCCTTCCCCTACTGAGGGACATCTTGGTTGCTGCCATGTTTTGGCAATGAATAAAGCTCTCATAAACATCCATGTTCAGGTTTGTGTATGGATATGTTTCCAACTCTTTCGGGTAAATACTAACAAGTACAATTACTGGATCATATGCTAAGGGTATGTTTAGTTTGGTTAAGACACTGTCAAACTGTCTTCCGAAGTGGCTGTACCATTTTGTATTTCCAGCAGCAGTGAATGAGAGTTCTTGCTCCATAGCTTCACCAGCATTTGGTGTTGTCAGTGTTCTCAATTTTGGCCATTCTCGTGAGTAGGTACAAATATCTCATTGTCTTCATTTGCATTTCTCTAATGACAAATGTTTTTATATGCGTATGTGTCATCTGTATATCTTCTTTGGTGAGGTATCTGTTAAAGTCTTTGGCTCATTTTTTAATCAGGTGTTTTGTTTCCTTATTGATGATTTTAAGGTTTTATTTTTCTTTCTTTTGTGTATTTTGGATGAATCGTTCATCAGATATAGCTCTTGCAAATATTTTCTCCCAATCTGACTTACATAACTTTTATTTACTCTTGTGTTTTTTTTTAATTAACTAGGACTTCCAGTATGATGCTGAAATGTTGAAAAGCAGTGGTAAGAAGGGACATAACTTTTCTTGTTCTTGATCTTACTGGGAAGACTTTAAACTTCTGTCACTATTAAGTATGATGGTGTCTGTAGATGCTATGTAGATACACTTTATCAGTTGAAGAATTTCCCTTTTATTCCTGATTTACTGAAAAATTTTAACATGAATTCCTGTTGGATTTTGTAAAATTCTTTTTCTGCTTTAATATATGACCATGTGATTTTTGAATACTTCATTTCTAATATGTATATCATGTTTGGAAGTAACAGACATCTCAGAGATAACATAATACACAAAGGCAGTGTGGAACACAGGTTTAGAATATAAACTTTTAAGCCCAGAATGTTGAGATTCAAGTCCTGGCACTGGCACTTACTATCTGTAAGTCTCTCGCCAAGTTACTTTATCTCTCTATGCCTTAGCTTCTTGTCTGAAAAATGGGGACAATAACGTGCCAGCCTCTTAGGATTATAATGAGATTAAATTATTTAATATATGCAAAACACTTAGATGTTTGGCACCTTTGCACACTACAAAAATGTGTTTTAATTTTCCTTCAAATGCTATATAAATACCAGAAAGGCTGAAATATTTTTAACTATTTATTCGTTACTGTAACCACTGTGCCTAGAACAATGTATAGTTCCTAGTCACATTTGAATGTCACAGATAAAATTAACTACTAAATGACAAAGATGTATGAGGACTGTAAAATAGCACTCTAAACTCACATTGATATTTTTTTACATAAATATTTTGTACAAACTGATTCATCACCAAACAAGGCTGCTGCTAGCACAAATTGGCATCTTTGTGCGAATTAGATAAAAGAGAGCCCCTTCATATAGGACAAAGTAGCACTGAGCCAGACAATATAGCTTAGTGAGAACATTATTTTATTATTTGGAAACACCCATTATGCCCATATCAGACCATTCTCAATTGAGAAAGACAACTGAAGTTTGAAGGATATTACTAACTGAAAGAAAGATAGAGAAAAGATGGTTAATAGTTAATAAAATCATTGTCACTTCTTGATTTCCTCCTTTAGAGAGATCATTTCAGGGAACAGAATAAAAGGAGAAAAATAAGAGTCTGCAAGTGTGTGTGTGTGTGTGTGGGGGGTATGTAGGTAGGTAGGTAGGTAGGTAGTTGGGCTACTATGAGAGGGTAATATACTTGTGAGAAAATATTGCCCATAGACTGAAATAATATTATTGCTTGAAGCTATAACTTCAGGTAATTACTTTTATCTTTAAATGAACAGATATATCTTCCATTTCATACCAGAGTCTGAAAGAATTGAAGTTATAAACAGATTTATAAAATTAAAATTTTTACTGTGTTCATTTTCTTCTTGACTTACTTTTCTCACTAAAGTTCCATCCTCTTTTAATTAACTTCTGTTTCCATCAAATCAAAACGTCAGAGGGTACTCTTCAACCTGATCCATTTTCTTCCTACTCCATATGCGTTAAGAAGTCTATCTCATTTTCTTTGACCACTAGTTTCTATTTCTTGTTATAGGTTCACTATATTATAATTGTTTATTGATTATGACAAGTTCCAAACTTTTCTTCCTTAAAAAAAAAAATTTCCTACAATAAAAAGCTTATTTTATGTATTATGATGGTTTAAGTGATATAACTTAGAAAGTTATAAATAATTATGTAAAGTACGTACTATATTGGTAATGTGAAGAAGATAAAAATGTTGCTCCCTCAACAATGATAATGCCTGACTAAAAAGTGTGCCTAACTGGGGTGACTGGTTGGCTCAGTTGGCTAAGCATCCGACTGGATCTCACCTCAGGTCTTGATCTCAAGGTCTTGAGTCTAAGCCTGATCCTGGGTGTGGAGCCTACTTAGAAAAAACTTGTAAATAAAGATTAAACATTTATTAGAGACCATTTCATTAATGTTAAGAGGTAAATGCATTAAAAAAAAAGCTGTTATAAGATGTTTGGCCTGATCAAATGTAAGAAAAGAGGCAAGAGAAGATATTTGCTTATGTACCCTATATTGGCTAGAATAATTCTGACCATGACACCTTTTGGGTCTAAGGTTCTAGGACATTAAAAATTTAGCTGGTACATCTCTATTTTAATTCTATGAAACATTATGCTTATAAATATTATATATTTATATACATAAGAAATAATTCTAGGTCAACTCTATGTACTAATGTATGAATGGAAGGGAATTAAAACAATTAAATCATAATTATATTTTCAGCCATATATGTTATGCATTTCTTCAAAATATTTATCAATTATTTATGATAACTAGAAGCACTGTGTTACTTGCTGTGATACAGAAATAAACAAAAGAAAGTATATTCACTTAAATTCAGTTTTCAGGGAAGATTGATAATTAAGTAGATATTTACTCATTCTTTCATTCCATAGATTCTTCAATTTGTGGGATTAGAACTAAAATAGCAGATTACAGTAGCATGCATGTGGATGGAGAGAGTCAGAGTCAATACATTCGAAAGGCCAATATCCAAAGATACTGGTCAACTTTTTATTAAAATAAACATGAATATTAGCATTTCTACAAAGCAAAGAGAAAATCCTAAAAATATTAAAGCAAGAAAATTCAATGTGGCAGAGACAGAGAATAAATTTATGAAACAACATAAAGCAAAACAAGCCTTATAATGAAAAAAAAAAAGAAAAACTGCAAGAAAAAGTAAAAGAAACACACACACAAACACACACACAGAGGTAAAATGTTGTATAAATTCAAACAACAGAAATGAATCCAAATATATCAGTAATCACAGACAAATGTCCTTTCCTGTTAAATGATTGAAATTATAAATTTGGAGTACGTGAAATATAGCTATAAACTATTCAGAAGAGATACAAAGAGACATAGAAAGCTCACCATAAAAGTTGGAGGGAAATATAATAACCAAAAAGAAACTTTAATATTACAAAATAAACCTTAGGGAAAATAAACTATTAATAGAAAACTTTTAATGATGGAGATAAAATAATCCTGAAATTATGTAATTTATGACAAATTTAATTACCTGAGAACAAAATTTATAGAACTATAAAGAGAAACTGACAAATCCATCTTACACTTGTAAATATTCAGATGGTTCTCTTAAGTGATTTATGGATGAAACAGAAAAAATTCTTTTTTTTAATGGTTATTTTGAGAGAGAGAGAGAGCACAGTGGAGGAGGGACAGAGAGAGAGGTAGAGAGAATCCCAAGCAGACTCCACACTGTCAGTGCAGAGCCCAATGCGGACTCAAACTCACAAACCGTGAGATCATGATCTGAGCTGAAATCGAGTCAGACACTAAATTGACTAAGCCACCCAGGAAATACCAGAAAAAATAATTTTTAAGGAGAAAAGTTTTTTCAAATGTAGCAAATAAGCTTATATACTATATAACTTTGTTATATATATAACATAATTTAAGCTCATTATATATGTTACATATATATAATGCATATATATAAATAAGCAACAATTGGAGAATGGAAAGAATGCTTTGATGCAATCCCTATCAAAATATCAATAATAATTTTAACAGTAGAAAAAAATAATCCTAAAATTTGTATGTAAACCACAAAAGATGTCAAATAGCCAAAGTAATCTTGACCAGATTGAGAAGACTAGAGGTATCACAATCCCAGATTTCAAGATATATTACAAAACTGTAGTAATCAAAACAGTATGGTACTGGCATAAAAACAGACACACAGATCAATGGGACACAATAAAGAGCTCAGAAATAAACCCCCACTTATGGTGTCAATTAATCTATAACAAAGGAGGTAGGAATATACAATGAGAAAAGACAACCTTTTTTTTAAAAAATATAATTTATTGTTAAATTGGTTAACATACAGTATGTAAAGTGTGCTCTTGGTTTTTGAGGTAGATTCCCATGGTTCATTGCTTACATACAACACCCAGTGCTCATCCCAACAAGTGCCCTCCTCAATGCCCATCACCCATTTTCCCGTCTCCATCCACCCTCAGTTTTTTCTCTGTATTTAGGAGTTTCTTATGGCTTGCCTCCCTCCCCTTCTGTTTGTAGCTATTTTTAAAGACAACTTCTTTAACAAATGGTGGGAAAACTGGACAGCTACATGCAAAAGAATGAAACTGGATCACCTTCTCACCCACCCCCCACACACAACAAAAACAAAACGAAACAAACACTTCAAAATAGATTAAAGACCTAATTGTGAGACTGATAACCATAAAACATAGGCAGCAATTTCTTTGATATTGGCCGTAAAAACATTTTTCTAAATATATTTCTTTGGATTGCGAGGGAATATGGCGGCGTAGAAGGACGCTGGGCTCACCGCCCGTCCTGCGGATCACTTAGATTCCACCTACACCTGCCTAAACAACCCAGAAAACCGCCAGAGGATTAGCAGAACGGAGTCTCCTGAGCCAAGCGCAGACAAGAGGCCCACGGAAGAGGGTAGGAAGGGCAGGAAGGGCGGCGAGGCGGTGCACGCTCCACGGACTGGCGGGAGGGAGCCGGGGCGGAGGGGCGGCTCACCGGCCAAGCAGAGCCCCCGAGTCGGGCTGGCAAAAGCGGAGGGGCCGGACAGACTGTGTTCCGACAGCAAGCGCGACTTAGCGTCTGGGAGGTCATAAGTTAACAGCTCTGCTCAGAAAGCGGGAAGGCTGGAGGACAAAGGGAGGGAGAGCTGCTGAGCCCCCGGACGACAGAGCTCAGTTTGGTGGGGAACAAAGCGCCATCTCCCCTGCCCATCCCCCAGCCAAAATCCCAAAGGGAACCAGTTCCTGCCAGGGAACTTGCTCGCTCCGCACAAACACCCAACTCTGTGCTTCTGAGGAGCCAAACCTCCGGCAGCGGGTCTGACTCCCTCCCGCTGCCACAGGGCCCCTCCTGAAGTGGATCACCTAAGGAGAAGCGAGCTAAGCCTGCCCCGCCTGCCCCCGTGAACCTTGCCTACCCACCCCAGCTAATACGCCAGATCCCCAGCACCACAAGCCTGGCAGTGTGCAAGTAGCCTAGACAGGCCACGCCACCCCACAGTGAATCCTGCCCCTAGGAGAGGGGAAGAGAAGGCACACACCAGTCTGACTGTGGCCCCAGTGGTGGGCTAGGGCCAGACATCAGGTCGGACTGTGGCCCCGCCCACCAACTCCAGTTATACACCACAGCACAGGTGAAGTGCCCTGCAGGTCCTCACCACTCCAGGGACTATCCAAAATGACCAAACGGAAGAATTCCCCTCAGAAGAATCTCCAGGAAATAACAACAGCTAATGAACTGATCAAAAAGGATTTAAATAATATAACACAAAGTGAACTTAAATAATAGTCATAAAATTAATCGCTGGGCTTGAAAACAGTATAGAGGACAGCAGAGAATCTCTTGCTACAGAGATTAAGGGACTAAGGAACAGTCACGAGGAGCTGAAAAGCGCTTTAAACGAAATGCAGAGCAAAATGGAAACGACGACAGCTCGGATTGAAGAGGCAGAGGAGAGAATAGGTGAACTAGAAGATAAAGTTATGGAAAAAGAGGAAACTGAGAGAAAGAGAGATAAAAAATCCGGGAGTATGAGGGGAAAATTAGAGAACTAAGTGATACACTAAAAAGAAATAATATACGCATAATTGGTATCCCAGAGGAGGAAGAGACAGGGAAAGGTGCTGAAGGGGTACTTGAAGAAATTATAGCTGAGAACTTCCCTGAACTGGGGAAGGAAAAAGGCATTGAAATCCAAGAGGCACAGAGAACTCCCTTCAGACGTAACTTGAATCGATCTTCTGCACGACATAGCATAGTGAAACTGGCAAAATACAAGGATAAAGAGAAAATTCTGAAAGCAGCAAGGGATAAACGTGCCCTCACATATAAAGGGAGACCTATAAGACTTGTGACTGATCTCTCTTTTGAAACTTGGTGGGCCAGAAAGGATTGGCACGATATCTTCAGTGTGCTAAACAGAAAAAATATGCAGCCAAGAATCCTTTATCCAGCAAGTCTGTCATTTAGAATAGAAGGAGAGATAAAGGTCTTCCCAAACAAACAAAAACTGAAGGAATTCATCACAACCAAACCAGCCCTACAAGAGATCCTAAGGGGGATCCTGTGAGACAAAGTACCAGAGACATCGCTACAAGCATAAAACATACAGACATCACAATGACTCTAAACCCGTATCTTTCTATAATAACACTGAATGTAAATGGACTAAATGCGCCAACCAAAAGACATAGGGTATCAGAATGGATAAAAAAACAGGACCCATCTATTTGCTGTCTACAAGAGACTCATTTTAGATCTGAGGACACCTTTAGATTGAGAGTGAGGGGATGGAGAACTATTTATCATGCCACTGGAAGCCAAAAGAAAGCTGGAGTAGCCATACTTCTATCAGACAAACTAGACTTTAAATTAAAGGCTATAACAAGAGATGAAGGGCATTATATACTAATTACAGGGTCTATCCATCAGGAAGAGCTAACAATTATAAATGTCTATGCGCCAAATACCGGAGCCCCCAGAATATGGTCATAGCAGGGGACTTTAACACCCCACTTACAGAAATGGATAGATCATCTAGACACACAGTCAATAAAGAAACAAGGGCCCTGAATGATACATTGGATCAGATGGACTTGACAGATATATTTAGAACTCTGCATCCCAAAGCAACAGAATATACTTACTTTCTTCTCGAGTGCACATGGAACATTCTCCAAGATAGATCATATACTGGGTCACAAAACAGCCCTTCATAAGTTTACAAGAATTGAAATTATACCATGCATACTTTCAGACCACAATGCTATGAAGCTTGAAATCAACCACAGGAAAAAGTCTGGAAAACCTCCAAAAGCATGGAGGTTAAAGAACACCCTACTAACGAATGAGTGGGTCAACCAGGCAATTAGAGAAGAAATTAAAAAATATATGGAAACAAAAGAAAATGAAAATACAACAATCCAAACGCTTTGGGACGCAGTGAAGGCAGTCCTGAGAGGAAAATACATTGCAATTCAGGCCTATCTCAAGAAACAAGAAAAATCCCAAATACAAAATCTAACAGCACACCTAAAGGAAATAGAAGCAGAACAGCAAAGGCAGCCTAAACCCAGCAGAAGAGGAGAAATAATAAAGATCAGAGCAGAAATAAACAATATAGAATCTAAAAAAACTGTAGAACAGATCAACGAAACCAAGAGTTGGTTTTTTGAAAAAATAAACAAAATTGACAAACCTCTAGCCAGGCTTCTCAAAAAGAAAAGGGAGATGACCCAAATAGATAAAATCATGAATGAAAATGGAATTATGACAACCAATCCCTCAGAGATACAAACAATTATCAGGGAATACTATGAAAAATTATATGCCAACAAATTGGACAACCTGGAAGAAATGGACAAATTCCTAAACACCCACACTCTTCCAAAACTCAATCAGGAGGAAATAGAAAGCTTGAACAGACCCATAACCAGCGAAGAAATTGAATCGGTTATCAAAAATCTCCCAACAAATAAGAGTCCAGGACCAGATGGCTTCCCAGGGGAGTTCTACCAGACGTTTAAAGCAGAGATAATACCTATCTTTCTCAAGCTATTCCAAGGAATAGAAAGGGAAGGACAACTTCCAGACTCATTCTATGAAGCCAGTATTACTTTGATTCCTAAACCAGACAGAGACCCAGTAAAAAAAGAGAACTACAGGCCAATATCCCTGATGAATATGGATGCAAAAATTCTCAATAAGATACTAGCAAATCGAATTCAACGGCATATAAAAAGAATTATTCACCATGATCAAGTGGGATTCATTCTTGGGATGCAGGGCTGGTTCAACATTCGCAAATCAATCAACGTGATACATCACATTAACAAAAAAAAGAGAAGAACCATATGATCCTGTCAATCGATGCAGAAAAGGCCTTTGACAAAATCCAGCACCCTTTCTTAATAAAAACCCTTGAGAAAGTCGGGATAGAAGGAACACACTTAAAGATCATAAAAGCCATTTATGAAAAGCCCACAGCTAACATCATCCTCAACGGGGAAAAACTGAGAGCTTTTTGCCTGAGATCAGGAACACGACAGGGATGCCCACTCTCACCGCTGTTGTTTAACATAGTGTTGGAAGTTCTAGCATCAGCAATCAGACAACAAAAGGAAATCAAAGGCATCAAAATTGGCAAAGATGAAGTCAAGCTTTCGCTTTTTGCAGATGACATGATATTATACATGGAAAATCCGACAGACTCCACCAAAAGTCTGCTAGAACTGATACATGAATTCAGCAAAGTTGCAGGATACAAAATCAACGTACAGAAATCAGTCGCATTCTTATACACTAACAATGAAGCAACAGAAAGACAAATAAAGAAACTGGTCCCATTCACAATTGCACCAAGAAGCATAAAATACCTAGGAATAAATCTAACCAAAGATGTACAAGATCTGTATGCTGAAAACTATAGAAACTTTATGAAGGACATTGAAGAAGATATAAGGAAATGGAAAAACATTCCGTGCTCATGCATTGGAAGAATAAATATTGTTAAAATGTCAATATTACCCAAAGCTATCTACACATTCAATGCAATCCCAATCAAAATTGCACCAGCATTCTTCTCGAAGCTACAACAAGCAATCCTAAAATTCATATGGAACCACAAAAGGCCCCGAATAGCCAAAGTAATTTTGAAGAAGAAGACCAAAGCAGGAGGCATCACAACCCCAGACTTTAGCCTCTACTACAAAGCTGTCATCATCAAGACAGCATGGTATTGGCACAAAAACAGAAACATAGACCAATGGAATAGAATAGAAACCCCAGAACTAGACCCACAAACGTATGGCCAACTCATCTTTGACAAAGCAGGAAAGAACATCCAATGGAAAAAAGACAGTCTCTTTAACAAATGGTGCTGGGAGAACTGGACAGCAACATGCAGAAGGTTGAAACTAGACCACTTTCTCACACCATTCACAAAAATAAACTCACAATGGATAAAGGACCTGAATGTGAGACAGGAAACCATCAAAACCTTAGAGGAGAAAGCAGGAAAAGACCTCTCTGACCTCAGCCGTAGCAATCTCTTACTCGACACATCCCCAAAGGCAAGGGAATTAAAAGCAAAAATGAACTACTGGGACCTTATGAAGGTAAAAAGCTTCTGCACAGCAAAGGAAACAACCAACAAAACTAAAAGGCAACCAACGGAATGGGAAAAGATATTTGCAAATGACATATCGGACAAAGGGCTAGTATCCAAAATCTATAAAGAGCTCACCAATCTCCACACCCGAAAAGCAAATAACCCAGTTAAGAAATGGGCAGAAAACATGAATAGACACTTCTCTAAAGAAGACATCCGGATGGCCAACAGGCACATGAAAAGATGTTCAACGTCACTCCTTATCAGGGAAATACAAATCAAAACCACACTCAGATACCACCTCACGCCAGTCAGAGTGGCCAAAATGAACAAATCAGGAGACTATAGATGCTGGTGAGGATGTAGAGAAACGGGAACCCTCTTGCACTGTTGGTGGGAATGCAAAGTGGTGCAGCCGCTCTGGAAAGCAGTGTGGAGGTTCCTCAGAAAATTAAAAATAGACCTACCCTATGACCCAGCAATAGCACTGCTAGGAATTTACCCAAGGGATACAGGAGTACTGATGCATAGGGGCACTTGTACCCCAATGTTTATAGCGGCACTCTCAACAATAGCCAAATTATGGAAAGAGCCTAAATGTCCATCAACTGATGAATAGATAAAGAAATTGTGGTTTATACACACAATGGAATACTACGTGGCAATGAGAAAGAATGAAATATGGCCTTTTGTAGCAATGTGGATGGAACTGGAGAGTGTGATGCTAAGTGAAATAAGCCATACAGAGAAAGACAGATACCATATGGTTTCACTCTTATGTGGATCCTGAGAAACGTAATAGAAACCCATGGGGGAGGGGAAGGAAAAAAAAAAAAGAGGTTAGAGTGGGAGAGAGACAAAGCATAAGAGACTGTTAAAAACTGAGAACAAACTGAGGGTTGATGGGGGGTGGGAGGGAGGGCAGGGTGGGTGATGGGTATTGAGGAGGGCACCTTTTGGGATGAGCACTGGGTGTTGTATGGAAACCAATTTGACAAATAAATTTCATATATTAAAAAAATAAATAAATAACTAAATATATTTCTTTGGGCAAAAAGAAACAAAAGCAAAATTAAACTATTGGGACTACTCAAAAATAAAAACCTTTCCTTTAAGGAAACCATCAATAAGCTAAAAAGGCAATCTATTAAATAACAGAAGATATTTGTAAAAGATAGATCTGATATCATTAAGGGATTAATATCCAAAACATATAAAGAGCTTACACAACTACACACACTCACACACACACACACACACACACACACACACAAATTAAAAAGTGGGCAGAGGATCTGGACATTTTTCCAAAGAAAACATCCAAATGGCCAACATACACATAAAAAGATGCTCAGCATCATTAATCATCAGGGAAACATATCAAAACCATAGTAAGTTATATCTCCTACCAGTCAGGGTGGATATTATCCAAAAGACAAGAAATAAGTATTGGCAAGGCTATGGAGACAGGGGAGCCATCATACACTGTTGGTGGGAATGTAAATTGGTGCCACTACTACGAAAAATTGTATGGACTTTCCTCAATAATATGAAAGCTAGAAATACCACATGATCTAGTAATTTCACCACTAATTGCACTATGTCTTCAGTATTTACCCAAAGAAAACAAAAACACTAATTTGAAAAGATATATGCATTCTTATATTTATTGCAACATTATTTACAATAGCCAGTATATGGAAGCAATCTAAGTGTCCATTACTAGGTGAATGGATAAAGAAATGGTGGTATACATATACAATAGAATATTACTGAGTAATAAAAAAAAAGAGCTCTTGCTATTTGTGACAACATGGATGGACCTGGAAAATATCATGCCAGGTGAAATAAGTCAAACAGAAAAAGACAAATACCAGGTGATTTCATTTGTATGTGGAATCTAAAAGAGAAAAGAAAAGGAAAGGAAAGGAGAGAAGAGAAGAGAAGAGAAGAGAAGAGAAGAGAAGAGAAGAGAAGAGAAGAGAAAAGAAAGAGAGAAAGAAAGAAAGAAAGAAAGAAAGAAAGAAAGAAAGAAAGAGACTCATAAATACAGAGAAGAAACTGGTGGTTGCTAGAGGGGATGGGGTTGGGGGAATGGGCATAATAGGTAAGGAGATGAAGAGGTGTGAACTTCCTGTTACAAAATAAATAAGTCACAGGGATGAAGTGTATCTCATAGGGAATACAGTCACTAATACTGTAATAACATTGTATGTTGACACATAGTAACTACACTTATTGTGGTGAGTGCTGCAAAAGGTATGCAATTATTCAATTACTATGTTGTGCACTTGAAACTAATATAATATTGCATGTCAACTATATTTAATAATGAGTATTTTAAAGAAACAAGGAATGCTCAAGCACAAATACAAAATAATGCTTGGCATTATAGTGATAATATTCTCTTAATTAAATAGCACAATTAATTTATAAAATGAAAACAGTGAAAAGAATTTCACAGTTTGTAAAATGAAAAATATTTCAAAATGACTGATAGGTCAAAGAACAAATGAAAATGGGAACTAGAAAATAATTAGAACTGTTGGTAACAATATTATTACAAGTGATAGTCTGTAGGATACAGCTAAAACATTTAGAGGAAATTTTGTAGTCTTAACTGTTATAGAAAAATAAGGAAGAAATCAGAAGTTATATTACCTCAACTTAAGAAGTTAGAAAAATGAGCCAATTAAATCTTAAAGCATAAAGAAGAAATTAATGCAAATAAGAATAGCAATTATAAAAATATAAAAAAGGAAACAATGAAAAGGATAAATACCAATAATTGGTGTATTGAAAAGACTAAAATAATAAGCAAATATTTAGCAGAACTGGTAAAATAACAACTGAGAGAAAACAAGCACTGCTAAGTAGACAGAGACCTAATCAAAGGTGAGAGGGAAAGACAATGATTAAAACTTATTTAAAAACTATGCAATTAACTTAAAAATAAATGTGAAGGGCACAAATTACTAAAACCATACAAATTCCCAACTACTCTCATGAGTAAGTAGAAAATATGAAAATAATAAAATAATGAAATAAATTGAATTTCCAGTTCTAATTCTGTGAAGAATACATCCCACTTGGCTGATCTATATATGGATTCTATCAAACATTTATGGGGCAACGATCCCAATCATGGATAAATATTTTAAGGAAGTAGAAAACTGAGGCAAAAATCTCACCTCATTTTAGTAGAATGTAGGTAACAATGTATAAAAGAATAACACAAAGAATGAATTCAATGTTGCTGATAAATATATGTGCAAAAATTCTGATAAAAACCTTAGGACAGATAATATAGTAATGTCCTAAAAGAGCAGGACCAAGAAAATCAGACAAACCAGCAATGGGAGAAAATGTTCACCAAAGACATACCTAGCAAAAGACTATTATCCAAACTACACAGAGAACTCTAGAAATTCAGCAATGAGAAAACGAACAGCTTAATTTTCTAAAAAATGGGGAAAAGAACCTGAACAAACACCTCATCAGGGAATATATACAGATAGCAAATAAGTATGTGAAAAGATGGTGAACATCATTTGTCATAAGGGAATTGCAAATTAAAACAGAGATACCACTAACCATCTATCATGATGGCCCAAATCCAGAACACTGACAACACCAAATGCTGTAGTAGCTGCGGAGTAGCAAGAACTCTCATTTCTTGGGAGTAGGAATGCAGAATGGTGCAGCCACTTTGGAAGACGGTTTGGCAGTTTCATACAAAACTAAATATACTTCTTCCATATAATCCAGTAATTGTGCTCATCGGTATTTACCCAAAGGAGTTAAAAAATACATATCCACAGCAAAACAAGCACACAGATGTTTATAGCAGTTTTATTCATAATTGCCAAGACTTGAAAGCAACCAAGATGTCCTTCAGTAAGTGGATGGGTAAATAAACTGCAGTGTACCCACATACGGGAATATTATTCAGCCCTAATAAGAAATGAGCTATCAATCCATGAAATGAAATGGAGGGATCTTAAATGCATATTGCTAAGTGAAAGAAGGCAATCCGAGAAGGCTAGATCCTGTTTGATGCCAATTATGTGACATTCTGGGAAAGACAAAACTATGAAGATAGTAAACTGATCAGTGGTTGCTAGGGATTGGGAGTGAGGGGAGGCAGGCTGAATAGGCAAAGCTTAGAGGATTTTTATGGCAGTGAAAATATTTGCATAATACATTAATGGTGGATACGTATCATCAGGGATGCTAGCAGTAAGTACGTGGGGGAGTGCTGTTGTGTTTGTGAGCTTAGGGTGTTAATAGGAATTCTGTACTCTCTGCCCCTTTTTGCTGTAAATCTAAAACTGCTCTAAAATATGCAATCTATTAAAAATTTTTAAAGGGTGGGGGTAGGCATGGGACTGTAAAAGCCAAGAACAGCCTAAGGAGACATGACAAGTAAATATAATGTATCCTGGGTGAAATCCTGGAGCAGAAAAAAGACTTTAGTAAAAACTAAAGAAACCTAAACAAAGTATGGATTTTAGTTAGTATGAAGAGGAAAAAGACTTTAGGTAAAAACTAGGAAACCTCAATAAAGTATGGATTTCCTGTAGGGAAGGTAAAATATTTTCAATATAAGCATTTTTAAATAGAAATCTATGTGACTGTGAAAGAATCTTCTATAATAATGGATTATATTAATATATATTAATGATTTACTGAATTTGTTCCTTAGCATTTTTCCTATAATTCCATCAATGATTTTATAAATAATAATTATCATTACTGTTTTAATTGCCTCTCTCCAATTTTATCCATGAACATTGTGAAGGCAAAGATTTTGGTTTTGCGTTATATCTGCATCTATCATAAGGCATGAAATATTTCTACAAATAAATAAATACCTGCTACATGAAAAAAAAGCTATTTTTTGTCTACCTTTTCATTGAATATTCATATTTATGGTGTGATCTTATATTAGGCACTTGTAATAAATTCTTTATTTTATCAACAAAGTTTTACTTTGATTCCCTATATCATGTTAATGCCATTCAACAGCTTATTTCATTTCACTAAAACTTACACGATTTCTTTAGTATATTTATTTTAAATTAGTTCAAAGCAACTGAAGTGCTTCATGTGATTATGTTTAATTTACAAAAGAAAAAAAAAGGCAATGTAATTGTTGTCTCAGTTAAATGAAAGGATCAGTAGATGGAGAGGCACTGAGAGACTAAATGGTTATCCAAGTTTATAGAGACCGTAAATGGCAAAGCCAGAATCTCCATCCGGAACCTCAAATCCATTGCATTTTTTATTACAGCATGGCTGTCTATTTATGTTATACTCTTTAATTTTGAAGTTGTAGGGAATTGATTGGTTGTTCTTTAATAAATGATGTGATAGAAACATCTCTTAACATCCTGTTTTTCATTCCTTTATAAATGAGTGGAGAAATAACTGAGGATTTACACCAACCTAATGGAAAGAAGATTGCTTGAAAACGTCTCTGAGACTTATCAAATATAAAGTCAAAAGAAGGGGCGCGTGGGTAACTCAGTCAGTTAAGCATCTGACTCTTTTGATTTCAGCTCAGGGCATGATTTCACAATTTGTGAGTTTGAGCCCTGTGGTGGGCTCTGTGCTGACAGTATGGAGCCTGCTTGTGATTCTCTCTTCCTCTCTCTCTCTCTCGACCCTCCCCTGTGCTCGCTCTCTCAAAATAAATAAATACTTAAAAAACAAAATCAAGAGGATATGATCTTACTCTGAAAGTGTTAGGTCCACTGGGCACCTGAGGAAATTCTGTACGTGTACACATAATATTTGATATGTAACAGTGTACAAGTTGCTGCATCTTCCATTTTTCAAATATGAAAGAAGAATAAAAAGGAGGATACAAAAAAGCTTGAACCAGAGGTGCTAACTAGGGAACAGTTCCATTTTAGTACGTTAACAGTGTCCCAAGTAATTGCTCTCTAAATAGCCTTTATATTTTTAGAATTTTTATACATGTGTGAAGTAGTAAATATTAAAATTAATATTTAATTACACATAACATTTCAGTTTGCATTATTTTTCAGTTGTGATTAAAAATACCAAATTACATTTTATGTAACTGACTCCTTCCAAGTCCTTGCGAATATCGGAGGAGAAAAGGGTACCTACTTGTATGATATCATCATTTCCCTTCATACCCATAAACATGTGCAATACTGTCTACTTGCTTTCACCGATTCAAATTAAATACATCTACCTAAGTAAGAGCTAATTTACTTACACAAAACAAAACAACAAAAAACACTAAACTAGAAACTATAGGTAAAAAATAATACAATGTTCTCTGAACTCATGAAGTATGCAATCTGATGTTGCTCTGAAATTCAAGAACCATTGTGGCTCCAGGAAAGAAACTTGGGTTGACTATTGGTCAAATCTTTAATCAGTTAAAAGAGAGATTTTCTTTTTCTATACACACAAAAAAGACCTTTTTGTAATAAGATGATTTGAGATTATAGCCTTTTTTTTCCTGTTTTTCTTCTATTTCTTGCTATCTCAGTATAATTTCCTAGAAGTGTTCCAAGTGGAGATTTAATATTTATATTTAACAAAAGATTTAAACTCAATGTCTTCTTTAGCCTAAAATATGGATGGATAAGGGGAAAAAAGACTTTAATATAAATTTTATTCCCTACATTCATATAGCAATTACCAAATTCTTTTTTGTGGTATTATTACATTTTTCTTAGCTTGGTTACACATGAAGCTTAAAATATATAGTGATGAGAGTTTTGTGTGATTGGTACTATTTTTGAATTCACATAATTTTTTATTCATGTATATGATTCTTCCCTGTGTGCAGAGTGAGTGAGGAGAAGGAATAAACCCCATGCCCATTAACACTTTGATTTCTGGCACCAGATGTTTCACAGTGATTTTATGCCCATTCTCTTGGCGGATATTTGGTGTTTGATTATTATTGACAAATGGGAGCACTGAGAGCATGAGTCATGTTTCTGTCTATAGTTATGTGCCTCCTTTATCACATTAAAATTAACTCTATATCAAAAGTAAATAATGTGTTTGTTCATATATTAGAATTAGAAAATATTAAGTGACTTATATGATCAAATTAGCTTTAGATTGTAGGTACTGGTGAGATCATTGTATATTAATATTATTTATCTGTATTTAAAATCTGACTTCCAACAGCCAGATGAAAAATATATAAGGAATTTTAAGTCTTTATTTATGAAGGTGAGAATTAATTACTGTTGAAAATATGAGGTAAATTTGAGATTGAGATTTTTGGGATTATTTTAATAGTTTACAAAAATCTTAAGAATCTGAGATTTAAAGTTAACATAATCAAGGTTTTGGAAGACAACTGTATTAAGACATTGTGTAAAATAACAAATAATAACAGAAACTTTAGAGTATCCTTTCAAATATTAATTATAAGCTAACATTTATTTTTCAACAAATATATATGTACATGTATGTATGTGTGTGTGTTTAAAGAGTATTTGACAAGGTTTTTTTTTTTTCTTTGTTAACAGATTTCTTTTCTGAGACTCATGTAGTTAATCCAGCATGTCAACAGCATACTTGTCTAATTACTTTTTTGTACTGGTGGGCCATGCCACCTGGTTCAATAGAGTAACGTTGAAATCAGAACTGTGGCTTCATAGCATATGCCTGTCAAGAAGGAATATCAGACACGAGCTGAATAAAAGTACTGCTAAAGAAAAATTACACTGGAAGTTCATAGGCAAGCGAATTAAATAGGCAAGGGAGACTCTATTCAATACTATTAAAACTATTACAAATGAGGAGAGAAATTGAACTCAACTCTACTGAAACGAAAGTTGGATTTTTTCAGCGTTATTGAGGTATAATTGACAAATAAGTTTGGTAGATATTTAAGGCATACAGTGTGATGATCTTTATATGTATGCATTGTGAAATGATTACCACAATCAAGCTAATTAACATACCCATCACTTTACATAATTGTTTTTTTTTTTGGCAAGAACAATTAAGATCTACTCTCTTAGCAAATTTTAAGTGTACAATACAGTATTATCAACTGTAGTCACCATGCTGTGCATGAGATCTCCAGTAGTTATAACTGAAGGTTTATACTCTCTAACCAGTAACTACCTATTTCCCTTAATGCCCTGAAAAGCACTACTCTACTTTCTGTTCCTATTAGACTTTTTAGATTCCACACATGAGTGAGTTCATACAGGATTTGTCTTTCTGTGTTTGGGTAATTTCACTTAGCATGTTCCCCAGTTTTCTCCATGTTGTCACAAGTGACAGTATTCATTCTTTGATGTCTGAACAATATTCCATTGTACAGGAGGATCATTAAACTCTGGAATCAGGGGCACCTGGGTGGCTCATTCCGTTGAGCATCTGGCTTTGGCTCAAGTCATGATCTCATAGTTTGTGAGTTCAAACCCCACATGGGGCTAGCTGCTTTCAGCACAGAGCCTGCTTCAGATCCTCTGTCTCCCTCTCTCTCTCTCTCTGCCCCTCCCCTGCTTGTGCTTTCTCTCTCTCTCTCTCTCAAAAATAAATAAACATTAAAAAAAAAAAAAAGCTGGGATCATCTAATGGAAAAGTTCTAGATTAGGCCATGTATATTTGCAAATTGTCACTTATTGGAGTTAGGCTCCTACTCCCTCATAGAGACTGGGAGATGGGAGCTCCACCAACTACAATGATTACATTTCGGGAGTATCTCCCACATCCTTAAGAAAGACCTTTCTGGGGGTGCCTGGGTGGCTCAGTCGGTTAAGTGTCTGACTTCGGCCCACGTCAGGCTCTGTGCTGACAGCTCAGAGCCTGGAGCCTACTTCAGATAATGTGTCTTCTCTCTCTGCCCCTCCCCGACTTGTGCTCTGTCTCTGTCTCTGTCTGTCAAAAATAAGTAACTGTGAAAAATTTGTTTAAAAAAGAAAAATACTTTTCTGGGTTGTAAAACTGGCATGAGGCTGGGAAAGATTTACATCTGAAATGGGCAGAGAAAAAAAAATGTGCAACTACAGGTTTTCTAAAGTACGTGCTCCTAAGAAGAGAAAAGTCAGGAGCCTAGAATCAGGAAAATGCCTGTGTTATAGGTTAGTCAAGCTGAGGGGAATGTTTAAGGTCATCTTAGCATTAAAAGCTAAGTTATAAAGCATGCCAAAGTTGTTCTTTTTCTTTATTTTAGAGAGAGAGAGTGAGTTGGGGAGAAGGGCAGAGGCAGAGAGAGAGAGAGAGAGAGAGAGAGAGAGAGAATCTTAAGCAGGCTCCACGCTCAGAGCAGAGTCTGACACAGTGGTCAATCTCATGACCCTGGGATCATGACCTGAGCTGAAATCAAGAGTAGGAGGCTCAACTGACTGAGTCACCCAGGCGCTCCTATGTTATTCTCTGGTAATGTATACTAAATTAAAAGTCAAGAATAAAATGACAAATACTAGGGTGCCTGGGTGGCTCAGTCGACTAAGCATCTGACTTTGGCTCAGGTTATCTTGTGGTTTATGAGCTCAAGCCCCGTGTCGGGCTCTGTGCTAACAGCTCAGAGCCTGGAGCCTACTTCAGATTCTGTCTCCTCCTCTCTCTGCCCCTCCCATGCTCATGCTCTGTCTCTCTGTTTCTCAATAATAAGTGTTTAAAAAAAAATTTTTAAATGACAAATACCAAGTATACTAGTATAAAAAAAGAGAGGAACCGGGAAAAAGAGCAGGAAACAAATGATTGTTAGAATTTCAAAAATCGTAATTTTGCTTGCATATTTATACAGCCTTAAACAGCACATGAATATTGATAGGACAAGCCTATTTAGAGGCTCTAAATGTAATGGACAAAATATCAATATTCATATAAATAAGAGTCTTAAAAATAAACTTTATCTTTGACATGTATGCCTTAAAAACGGGCAAGTGATTAATACCTTGGACATATTTTGGTATTTCACCAGTCCCAGAATTTTGACTTCATATCAAAAGTTTGAATTGTTAGCTCCTTACTGAAATAGACTATAGGAAGAAAAATTCGTATTCTAGAGTCAACTGATGATATAAATATATACACTCTAAATTAGAAATTGGGAGTTAGTCACACATATTTAAGTGTACAATTATCAAACCTCAAACTATGTGTTACATTGAGTTTTGACTGGAAATTTCTGGGCACAAAATGTGTTATACAGTTAATTGGGCAATGAACTAACAGGTTTGCCAAGTTATATTATGCAATTTCACAGGACTCAAAGGGCAGCTTAAAATTTCACTGCTTAAACTGAATTATAAATGATAACTAAAAAGTGATAGCCTATGCCTTTGTGAGGTCTCTTTATTATTATATTATTGACTTTCATAAATCAAACAAAGATAATTTTGAATAAAGTTGACTTGTATTCAAGAGATTATAGCTGGTAGAAGTATATATGTCTATAAAATCATATTTTTGTCCACATATAGACATAAAATTGATTTAAAAGGCATGGTTACATATTTCCACAAAAGAAAAATAAACTTTTAAACAAACTTAGGGAATTTAACTTTAAATACTCAAAAATAATTGTTGCATTTTACTGAGATAAATGATTGATGCTAAATCCTGCATTATCCAGGATTGCCTTAGCTCACTTTCCCTACAAAAGGCAGACTGGGTAAACATTTGCTAGCTCTCAGTGTGTATACGTGTTGCGGGGTGGGAGGCAACATCTCAGAAAAGCAAACTTTAAGGGAAGAAGGGAGAAAGACAGCAAAAGGAGCATATGTCACAGCATCACAACAATGCAGATAATCATTGAGTCATGCAAGGAGGACTTTTGGAATCAAGGAGTCCCAAACAGTCCATTGTGGGTGGGTCAAGGGGAGAGGCCAATCAAGCTGTCTGTTGGCTCCTTTCTTCTTTCTACCTTTCATATACTAGAGTTTACCCACATGGTACTACCCTGTACTTCTGGATCTATGACTTCTGGTTCAGTGCCAATCCAGTCTGGCCAGTGCTAAGACATGGTGAGTAATTTCTCCTCAGTTGGCATTCATAGTGGGACTCTTTGGACTGTGGCTCCTTGTGGTCCAGTGACTCATGAACAAAAAGACAGGTATGTCATCCATCTCAATGCTTATTATATTCTATAGATAGTGATGGAAGAAGGAAATGGTAATGACAATAACCACTGTTGGGAAAAGAAATATGGAGAGACTCTCAGCAGCTTCTGGTCTGGACCAATAATTAAACTGAATGAACCACTCTGCTCTGGCAATGAGAAAAGTTCATTTAAAGACTTAAATTTTGCTTTCTGGAGTAGGGAAGCTACCTTGTTCATTGTTCTCTTGTCTGTGACATGTTTTATGATTGGAGTTGTCAAAAATATATTCAAGATGGTTTCAGGTCTCACATTTAGGTCTTTAGCCCATTTAAAATCGATTTTTGTATATAGTGTAAGAGAGTGGTCCAGTTTCATTCTTTTGCATGTTGTGCTCCAGTTTCCCCTTATATCATTTGTTGAAGAGACATTTTGGCATTGGAGATTCTTTGATTAACTGACCATATAATTGTGGGTTTATTTCTGGATTTTCTATTCTGTTCCAACGATCTAGGTGTCTATTTTTGTGCCAGTACCACATTTTTTTTTGATTACTATACAGCTTTGTAATATAACTTGAAGTCCAGAATTGTGATACCTCTAGATTTGTTCTTCTTTTTGTTTGTTTCTCTGTTTGTTTTGGGTTTTGTGTGTGTGTGTGTGTTGTTGCTGTTTTTGTTTTGTTTACTTTTTTTTAAGACTGCTTTGGCTATTCAGGGTCTTCTGTGATTCCATACAAATGTTAGGACTGTTCTAGTTTTGTGAAAAATGTTGTGGGTATTTTGATAGGAATTGCATTATATGTGCAGATTGCTTTGGGTAGTATAGACATTTTAACAATGTTTGTTCCTCCAATCCATCAGCATGGAATATCTTTCCATTTACTTGTGTCATCTTCAATGTGAGACCTTAAACCATAAGAATCCTAGAAGAGAACACAGACAGTAACTTTTTTGACACTGGCCATAGCAAATTCTTTCTAGATATGTATCCTAAAACAAGGAAAACAAAAGGAAAAATAAACTACTGGGACTACATCAAAATAAAAAAGCTTCAATCAACAAAACTAAAAGTCAACCTACAAAATGGGAGAAGATATTTGCAAATGATATCTTCTGATATCATTTGATAAGGGTTAGTATCCAAAATATATAAGGAACATATAAAACTCAACACCAAAAAACAAATATTCTAATTAAAAATAGGCAAAAGACATGAATAGATATTTTTCCAAAGAAGACATCCAGATGGACAACAGAGACACGAAAAGATGCTCATCATTACTTATCATCAGGGAAATGCAGATCAAAACCACAACGAGATGTTACCACACACCTGTCAGAATGGTTACAATCAACAACACAAGAAACAGCAGGTGTTGGCGAAGATGTGGAGAAAAAGAAACACCTGTGCACTGTTGGTAGGAATGGAAACTGGTGTAATCACCATGGAAAACAGTATAGAGGTTCCTCAAAAACTTAAAAACAGAACTACCTTATGATCTAGCTATTGCACTACTGTTTATTTACTCAAAGAATACAAGAACACTAATTCAAAGGGATACATGCACTCCTATGTTTATAGCAGCATTATTAACAACAGCCAAGATATGGAAGCAGCTCAAGAGTCTATCGATCGATGAATGGATAAAGAAGTTGTGATATATTTGTATTATTCAGCCTAAAAAAGAATGAAATTTTGCCATTTGCAATGACATGGATGGAGCTAGAGAATATAATGCTTAGTGAAGTAAGTAGTCAGAGACAGGCACCATATGAATTCATTCATATGTGGAATTTGAGAAACAAAACAAACAAACAAAGGGAACAAATAAGAGGGAGAAAGGGTAATCAAGAAATAGACTCTTAATTATAAAGAACAAACTGGTGATTAAAAGGGGGAATTGAGTGGGTGGATGGGTGAAATCAGTGATGCGGCTTACAGAGAGCACATGTGATGAACACAGGGTGATATACAGAAATGTTGAATTACCATACTGTACACCTAAAACTAAAATAACACTGTATATTAACTAACTGGATTTAAAATTAAAATATACATGTATGTGTATATATTCAAGAAAATAAGAAAAATGTGGACACCAATGAGCACTGGGAATCTGTTGTAACCATTTCTGCTTCCCTCACTGACTTCCTCAATTTTTTCTCCTTATAGGTGCCACTGTAATCTATTCAATATATATTGCATGCTGTCTTTCATCTAAATAAACCAAGATCTTTTGATGTTTCCCATTGCCCACTGAATAAAATTCTTTCATTTTCCTTTCTTCCTTCCTTCTTCCCTCCCCTCCTTTACTTTTATCATAATTTATACAGCTCTTTATGATCTCAAGGACAAGGTTTATAAGGCAAATAAATAAAACGAGCAATGTTGAAACATACAAAAACAATCATGCTTAAGAAATTCAAATTGAAATAAGTGGAAGCAATGAGCATACCAAACAAGGCACATCTTTAATTTGATTTTGACCTTCAGATTGCCTTTCTAAAACTCTTCTCATGTCGGTCTGTCATTTACCACTCTCCAGCAGCTTACCTTCCTTCATTACCTTACTCTCGAGGGGCTATTTTCTGTCTGGGGGATACTGCTTTTTTTCTTTATATCTAAATTTCTGTCTTTACCTGTTGTTCCTACATGACTGATTGCTTCTCACATTTCTGGATTCAGCTTGAATTTTATTCCCACAAAGACAACTTCCCTAAACATCTTAGCTAATAGGAAGCCCTGTCCTAATTCTCCATCACTGAATTGTGCTCACTTCCCTCCAGAGCACTTGCTGTGATTATTAAACTTTTTAGAAGGTTTTTCTTATTTCCTCCTATTTATAACTTCTGCTTTCAAAACACTCTACTCAAATTTAGAAAACTTTAAACACATATATGTTAACATATATAAACATTTAAAAAAGAAACATTATAGGGCGCCTGGGTGGCTCAATCAGTTAAGTGTTCAACTTCAGCTCAGGTCATGATCTTGCTCTTCGTGGATTCCAGTCACCCATCAGGCTCTGTGCTGACAGCTCAGAGCCTGGAGCCTGCTTCAGATTCTGTGTTTTCCTCTTTCTCTACCCCTTGCCCACTCACACTCTGTCTCTCTCTCAAAAATAAACATTAAAAAAATTTAAAATACATAAAAATAAAAAACAAAAAAGAAACATTACTTAATTCTACATTTTTATTGAGGTCTGATTTATAAAGTGTTTATATATATTTATAAAGTGTGTTTATATATTTATATGTTTATATATATAAACATCTATCTGTCTATCTAGAGAGGAGAGCATGAGTCATATTAGGAACTGTAGGAAAGAATTCTAAACACAAGTCAATTGGAGACAAAAAAAAATTTATCTGTTTTTGTTTTGTTTTTTCTCTCACATAACAAGAGAACTTTGATTATTGTACTTTTCAATGAAGAGAAATAATACACTACATAAAAAGCATTTATAACCTAAATTGTAATCTAAATGTCACAGCTTTTATATTTCAAAATATTTAAAATGTTCTTGGGCACCTAATTGAAGCAGCAATGACTCCTTTTGTCAATGAAACAAAAATAAAACATGTAAGGAGTTTATTTATGTTAGGCAGTATATAATGTTATCTTCCGTAAAATCTGCCCTTAAAATTATTTCCATTTGAATTTGAAAGCCAGGATCTTGCTAAGTGGTCATTTGTTCATATAAATGTCAATATGAATTTATATTCATGAATTATTATTCTAAAAATAATTATCACATTCTTTTTAAAATCACTTAGCTTAATCTCAGAAGGTTATAATCAGTTTTCTCTTTTCACTCCGAGCTTTTGGACAATGGAGTCCGGTTCTCTCTTCCACTGTTTATGTGTAGACTTATTTTGATTAAGACATAATGGTGTTAATCTGCCATTTGTGCGTGGAGTTCAAAATCATTTTCTCCTTTTTAAAAAATTAATACTATGTTTTTTTTAAGTTTTTATTTTAATTCTAGTTATTACATATAGTGCTATATAAGTTTCAGGTGTACAATATAGTGATTCAACAATTCCATACATCACCCAGTGCTCATCAGGACAATGCCTTCCTTAATCCCCGTCACTTACTTAACCAATTATTTACAACAGCCAAGATACACAAGCAGAAAAAATCATTTTCCTCCTCTTACTGAGTATTTTGCAATGTAAAATACCCTATGCTCCCAACTATTTTATAAAACATAAAATCCTGAATATTTTCCCAAAATATGAACATCTATCCTGTGATGATTTACCATTGATATCCCCATATTCTATTCCAATATATGTATAAAGGATTCTCTCTGAGAATTTGTTAGGGGCTGAGTATGACTGTGAATTAAATTCGCTGCTTATTTGTACATTATGGTGAAATTTACATCACAGAGACCAACATTTAAGAATGGATTGTATTCAACCCACAGATTCAGGCTCAAAATTATTATCTACATCTGTGTTAATCTGTTTCTATGCATAGAGAAGTTAGTAAGTGTTATCTAATTTGTCTTCTTGGTATTAACTGTATGAAAAACATTTTGAAAACTTGGCTCCCTAAGAGTCTTTTACAGCTCAAGATAAGTTAATTTGAGAATTTATACAATTTCAGGTAGTCACTGTCCCACACAATTATGAACCTTGCAAAAGCTTTGCATCTGTGAGAGTTTCAAAACTGATCTAGTTTTTCCAAACTATTATATTTATTTTTAATAGTGTAACCTTATTTTGGCCAGAAATATATCTATATTTTTCCTAGAATTTGAGAATCTTTGCCAACTAGGCAGTCTCTCTCTCTCTCTCTCTCTCTATATATATATATGCACCATTTCAGTATTCAGTATATATTCAATATATATATTCAATATATTTATATTATGTCTATCTGTGTGTATGTATGTGTTCCTAATAACTAAATAATTGTATGGTGCATTTATTTTTATAGACATAAATTATTATACAACTATTACAGAATTTGCAAAAAGAAATGAGTACAAACAACTTGAAGGCTATGAACAATCAGTAAAATCATCACTTTGTCTTGTCAAATTCATTTCATTTAATCACTTAGTTCAAGAACTAAAATGTCAATGTCTCCAAAATTGTAGAGGTGGTAATTTTAAATATGAGGCTCAATCTAAGATTAATTAAATTATATTAACCTGGCCATTCATAAATAACTCCTACCCTTTCACATTTATCTTCTTCTTTTGCATATAGATTACTATGCCAAGAACATGTTGACCTAGGCAGCCTTGATCTGTTTTGTCATCTTTGCAAACTCCAAAGTCAATTTCCAGATCCAATTAGAAAAGATGATCTGTGAAATCTCCCCTAATCTCTCAGACTCCTTTGTGATATAATAGAACTCCTAAGCAACCATATTCTTAATTTATTTGGTATTGTGGTAATTTTTCATTGCTGTAGATTTTTTTTAAGTCAGAACATTTATTTGTAGATATACTGAGAAAATTCACTACTTAGGGCATATGTCAGCCAATATGAAATAAATGAACTATATTTTTTGTAATGTATCTATGTCAAAACATACTTTATTTCTTAAAAATGGAAAATGGATAAAAAACAAATAATTCCTTTTGTATCATGTCTAGTCCTATGAATGTGCATTTTGGTGGAATTCAATTTAAAGAAATTAATATATTTCAAGTATGTGAGCGGAAATCATAATTTATCATTTCATTATTGTTATTGTTCTTGTTGCTATTGTTATCATCATTATTATATGTCTGGCCCTTAAGATACTTTCCTTGAATAAAATAAAAAATAAAATAATTTCTCCTGAGAATTTTCATGAGCCCTAAAGGATTCCCATTTGGAATATGATCAAGACATCTTCCCAAGATCTTCTAGAAATGAAAACCCTACTATTGCCATTAAAACATTACACTATGATTCCCTTACCTCATCCTTTTAAAACAGTTTTTATCAGTTGGAAATAAAATTCTGGGCAGACACTTTTTTTTCCAGCATGGCGAAGACATTAAACCCTTGCCTTCATGAATTGCTAATGATGGTTGGCACTATCTTAGTCTTTTTTTTTTCAGTTCTGTAAATTGTAAATTACATCTGTTCTTTCAATTACCTTCTTCTACACTTTCTTTTAGATATGTATCACAGCTTCTGAATCTATCCTACATGCCTCATGCCAAATTTGTGTATTCATTATACATTCTTTTTCTGTCTTTTTTTTAATGTTTATTTTTTGAGAGAGACAGAGACAGAGAGCATGAGTGGGGGTGGGACAGAGAGAGTGGAAGACACAGAATTGGAAGCAGGCTCCAGACTCTGAGCTGTCAGCGAAGAACCCAGCATGGGGCTAGAACTCATGAACTGAGAGATCATGACCTGAGCCAAAGTGGTAGCTTAACCGACAGAGCCCCTCTTTGTCTTTTTTTTTTAAGTTTATTTATTTTGAGAAAAGACAGCACCCACAGGAACAGGGGAGGGGCAGAGAGGAAGGAAGAAAGAGAATCCCAAGCAGGCACTGTGCTGTGAGTGCAGAGCCTAATGCAGGACTTGATCCTAGGAACAGAGCCCTGAGAACATGAAATGAGCCAAAATCAAGAGTCAGATGTTTAACTTGACTGAGCCACCCAGGTTCCCCTTTTTCTCTTCACCTTATGGTATTTGTGAACACCTGAGCATCATCTTACAACTCACAAATTCTCTCTTCAGCTGTAGCCAAGGAAGAGTTTATCTCCTCAAGGAGTTTTAATTTCCAAGGCTCTATTTTTTTTGTTCCAAGCTTGCTAATTTTTTTACTTAACAAATGTACCTCTTTTTTCATGAGTATTTATCTTTGTTTTATAGTATCCTGCTAATTGTGAAGGAAGATATTCTTTTATTAATCACTGAAATAAGTGCCTCACACTCACCAGAATCAGAAATCTTACACAGTATTCAACTTTATTAATAATTTAAAGGATATACACAATTATGGGACAACTTCTCAGGTCCTTCCTGTTACATTAAAATGCATTGGTCAAGTTTTTGATGCAGGTGGTACATCCTTTACATAAAGGAAGCTAATTCAGTTATGAAACACCCCCAGTTTATATTCTGATATTTATGCAGGTGCCATTGTAGTTTTAAGGTGCTTCAGTAAATCATAACATCTCGATTCACAGACTATAAACAACATGGAGAGAACAACTGTATCCTGCTGAAAACATTTAGTTTAAATTTAATCTTTATTAATGATATTTGATCAGATCTTTAATTTTTTGGTTTTTCCTATCCCAGGAAAAACAGGAGGAGTGTGGGGGAATGGCAGCTAACTTTTCATCCCAAATACAGCCTCCTAAAGATGCCATTGTAAAACCTTGGTCAGACTTTTTGATACAGTTAGTTTCACTAAACTTAAATATTTATATTTAGGGGTGCAGTCAGTTAAGCATCTGACTTTGGCTCAGGTCACGATCTCACAGTTGGTGAATTTGAGCTCTGCATCGGGTGACCTCGAGCCCTACTTCAGGCTCCACACTCCCTCTCCCTCTTCTCTCTCTGCCTTCTCACTAGTGCTCTCTCTCTGTCTCAAAAAAAAAAATTATATTTAGGTTCTTCTTCTTCTTCTGTGTTTTTAAAATTAGATTTTTTCATGTGCTTTGGAATTTTGATTTTTGTCTCCATCTGACCGGATTTTTTTTCTTCTTTTTCTCTTTCTTGATGTCTCCCTTTATGGTATTTCTTCTATATCTTCCATTTTATTAGTTTTCAGTGTAACAAAGGACATTTTTAGGTGGCTTTAACTTAGCAGAACAAAATTCTCTATTTTACAATCACTTACATTCACCGTTTTATGTTTTGGCTTCATTTCTAAAATGCTAATTATTTTTTAATCAAACTATGTATTTTTAAAAGTTTTCTACTTGTAAGTTTTATCTATCACAAATATATACTTTCAGAAGAAACACTTCAAAGCAAGAAATTATGCAGCCAATAATATATTAATTGCATATTTTTATTTAAATTTGTATAATCAAGCAAAATCATTTAGAATTTAGATCTGACTTACCATGGTGGAAATTGCTAACAATACCAAGAGCTAAAAAACATAATTCATTTATTTACCCAATGATATGAAAAATTTAACTACATCTATTTACATAAAATGAAGGAAGTAAAACACATTACAAATAAAAAAAGTGATACTCTGATCTTCCAGTATATATTGTGATTTTAGTATTCAGAATTTAGTATTAAATTTTAATTAAATCCTAGATCAGCAAAAACAACTCCTTTTATCATAAGTGAAATGAGGGCAGTTCAAATTTATCAAGAGAGGGTATGTATTCACTTGGAAGAAATCATATATTTGGAGTAAGTATATGATGTGCAGAGGATATGGCACAAACATATAATTCAAGGTTCTTGGATAATTGGGATCTTTATCAAAGAGCAACTTTTTATCAACTTTGTTTAAATTAATTTTAGTTGTTTTGAACAGGAAGCCTTTGAACATACAATTATTATTACTTAATAAAATAGCCATTATTATATGGTGTTAATTTTCAATTTATGGAGTACTGACCGTGTTAAGTGCATAGGTGTTATATGCTAAGTGTTAAGTGCCAGGTGTTAAGTGCTTTATACATTCCCTGCTTTTATTTTTACAACATTCAAGCAAATTAGAGGTTATCTGTGACCTATTTTCCAAATTCAAATATTAAAGGTTCAAGTAGGGTCACATCAGTCATACATGGTAAGACTGAATTAAAAACTAAATTCCTAGCCAGTGGCTATATTATCTATTAAATCATATTTAATTATCCCATTCACTATCTTTTGAAATTTTTAACCAGCTCTAGTATGATTCCTAAATTTAAAAGATTCTAGCCAATAATTCTTGATATGTAAATATAAATGTATATCTATAAATTCTTTCCTAAGTACTAAATTTATCATAATGAACACTAAAAGAACAAGTCAAATTGAGAAAGAACTTTAAAATACTTCCTTTGTGTTTATGAGAGCAAAATATTAACTATATATTAATCAGTTTTAATTGTTTATCAATACAGAAATGAAAAATAATGAATGTTTAAAACTCAAGCCCAACTATGTTATTTCTTCAGCCTAAAGAAAAATAACTGGGTAACAATACATTTGTTCTTGAAATTTCAAATTGTAGTGAAGTAAATTTCAGATGCACTATTGATAACACAGTAAGATGTAATTCCTGAAATATGCTTACAGCCCTAAGTAGAATGGCAATAACTAAAAATGGTTTAAAAACCTGTAAAATATTAAAAGCAACAGGAGTGAGCATGCTTAACCTGCATGTGAAAGACAAAAGTGTTCCTTATGTGTCTGCACCATATTTTTTTCTTCTTACCTTATTCACAACCTCAGTGATAAAAATAAATTCAGTTATAGTTAATTCAAAAGAATTAAACTTTTTTGCACTATCTGTATTCTATTATGTAATTAAGACTGCAATCTGTTCAAAGACAGTAAATTATTTTCCATATGTGACATATAGCTTTAATGCACCACTGCATATTTAGAAGTTCTTATTGAATACGTACAGTGTTATTGTCAGAGCACAAATCTTTTCTACCTTATTCTCCCTATATGCACAAAATCTACTAAGAAAACTGTCATAAAAAGTGGATATAGTAAATATGCACTATATTAATAAATCTTGCATTCAAAAGTAATTTTTAAACTGAAATATTTTATCAACATATGGCACCTTTAAAAATAATAATGATAAGAAAGAGAAAGGAGAAATTTTATGACTAACAGAAACATATTTTCAACAAGGAGATTTTTCACAATAGTCGGATAATGATTATATGTATCAAATTTCAGGTAAAAATATAACTTTCCTTTAAATAATTAAATTTCCTATATGAACTCAAGTATTTTCTGGTGATGGTATTGGGTGAGTGGTTCTTTAATAAAAGGCAAACTGTTTATTATGCAATAAAACAGCCCTTAAAAAAATTTCCATTTACACATATAGAAACTAAGTCGGATTTGGGATAAGTAACTTTCACTAGATCGTATCACTATTATATGGTAAAATATCATATTATTATGGGTCATCTTGCCTCCAAAGTCCAATGCAGATAAACACTAGTTCTTACTATTAACCATTTTATTTGGGGAATTCCCTGGATAGCATCAACTGGTTGAGACAGATAAAAGCAAGCTTTCATGGTAGAAACGGTGTGCTTCTGGCAGACTTAAAGCTGCCCAACTCCTTAGCAACCTGGTTGACAAAAGAGAAGACCTCTATATAGAAGTCATTGTGTTCACGCAGTTAAATTTTATATTTTTACCTTTTTAAATTTTTTCAAAATTTATTTTAATTCCAGTGTAGTTAACATACAGTGTTATATTAGTTTCAGGTGTACAATATAATAATTCAACAATTCCATATATTACTCAGCGTTCATCAAGAAAAGTACTCTTTTTTATTATTTTACTCCAAATTCAAGGTAGTTAACATACAGGGTAGTCTTGGCGTCAGGAGTAGAAGCCAGATTCATCTCTTACAATATGAGACCCAGTGCTCGTCCTGAAAAGTGCCCTCCATTATGCCCATCACCTATTTAACCCAACCCCCCACCCCCCACCCCCTACCCCTCCAGGAACCCTCAGTTTGTTCTCTGTATTTAAGAGTCTCTTATGGTTTGCCTCCCTTTCTGTTTTTATCTTACTTTTCCTTCCCTTCCCTTATGTTCATGTGTTGAGTTTCTCAAATTCCACATACGAGTAACATCATATGATATGTCTTTCTCTGATGGACTTCTTTCGCTTACCATAAGACAAGTGTACTCTTAATCCCTTTACCTATTTCACCTATCCCCCACATATAGATGTCCAACAGATACATGAAAAGATGCTCAACATCTCTCATCATCAGGGTAATGCAAATCAAAACCACAGTGAGATACCATGTCACTCCTGTCAGAATGGCTAAAATCAAAGACACAAGAAACAACATGCAGTTAAACTTTAAAAAAATTATGTTGTACCACTCATATATAATACCTAGTTTCATTTCCAAGTATGCTGGATACGATTTGGTGGAGGTGTGAATCTTTGTCTAACTAACACTATTCAGAATCTTCCAAATTATGAAGACAACCACTGGCATTTTTTGATAAATATAATTTCAGAGGGTGGGTTACTCCATACTTACTAGATAATGCATGTGTGTTTTTTTATGTGAGTGTTCGTGTGTGTGTGTGTGTGTGTGTGTGTGTGTGTGTGTATAATTCAAGGACATTTACCCTGAGAGCAAAGAAGAATATACCTCTATGCAACATGCATTTTATCAGATACTTATAAAATGGGCAACAGAAGTTATTCTGATGTGTTACATTACATTTAAAAAGAGATTAAGACCCTCTTTCCTCATCTCTCTTGACAATGAACTGAATAAATTAAGCAGCAAAAGTTTTGTGTAAAAATGATTAGCAAGTGCTTCAGACGGACTTCCCCATGAGATGCCTGTCACCATGATTTGTTATTTATATACATAAAAAGAAGGACAATAGATCTAGTTCTTGTCCCTTAGGTGCTTGCTTTCTACTGAATAAACAACTTATCCAGAGAAACTGATAACAGAACAAATTTATGGCATAAATTTGGTAACTCCTCATTATACTCTAAAAGTTTTATATAGGTCAAAATTTGCCATTTTATAAGGTGCAATTATGGCATTTCTTTATTAATATCTAATGATCAACATATTATTAGAGAAATAAGGTAAGAATATAAAGGTTAAGAAATGTTCTTACACAGTAAAAAAAAAAAAGTCAAACAGCTAGAGAATGAGGAAACACTGGAATTAATAATTATCCATCTTAGCAAAACAAGATGTCTTATTTGGAACAACTCTATTCTTGTTTCTACCATTAGCAAACACAATGTTATGGCTTCCCTGGGTGAAGAAGAAAAGGTACTCAAAATAATGACAGTTTGCAATGGTTATACAAACATGAATTAATTTGACTTTCCCCAGACTCTCATTAAGAATAAAATGGGTGTGTGAGACTTTGGATAGGGTATCCTTAAGATGAGTGTGTATAACAGGTATAACTGATGGAACATGAGAGCTAACAGAGATAGCATCAAATTCAACTTATGTTCCAATTATATTCTAATTATTTTGTGTTAGACATGATTTAAAAAATTGTAATTTCTTATCTTTCTACTTGTTTGCTATGTTTTTCTGGATACATAACTCTGTATTTATCAGGGAAAAAAAGTTTCAGGAAATTTCAAAATGTCTATATACATGAATCGAAAGTAGGAAAAAAGAGGAGATCATGGGAGTGTGAGATATAAACAAGGGGAGAAGGGTCCCTATGAGAAAAACCTATGACGAAAGTTACTCTGGGGCTTTCAATACCTTACGTTTGGAGAAGCAGGATCGAAGGCAATGCGTATTTTCTCTCAGACACCGAATCTGTCCCTACACAATATGTCCTCTAAGAAAGCCTATAATTTGACACCTCTCCATTTTTGTATCCACTAGAGGCACAAAAAGAAAAGGACCTAACCTAAGGCACATAATGTTAGGATAAATCTATGATAACAGAGATCTGGAAATACTGCATCATTTGCTAAAGGATATAGATATAGTTCTGTCTGTTAAGAATTTGAATTTTTTCATACCATATTATGAAATTTAAAAATTTATGAAGAAGGAAATGAAGAAATAATGATTTAATTTATGACAATTTACAAAATATTTTCTTCAAATATATTTTCTCAATCTCTTTTTTCTTTAACAGTGGTTGAAGACTTGAAACAATCCCACAGTTCTTACCTTCAGCTTTCCTATATTTTCATTCCAATGAAATTAATTTAAATTAATCTATTCATCAGATTAGAGAAAAATCAATGGGAAATAGCATGAAATGTGGAAGGTTTTGCATGTTATTTTGGTATTGCTTGGCTAATGATGAGGCACATGATGTGGATGAAAATTGAATGTTGATATATTAAAACATCTTTATTTCATTTTGTTTTGAAATTACAATTTCATTATCTTTGCCTCTCTTTCCCAAGAGTAGTCACAGAATTTATTCTGATGTCTAATGACTAAAATATTGATTCACATTATTTCTTTATTAAAATTTAAATGTAATTCTTCAGAAACATATTTGCTAGTCAGTATGAGCCTCCAAAGAATTTGTTAGGAAAAAAAAAAAAGAAAAACTTGAAGAAACAAACATTTACCTATCATTTACTTTGTGGCCAACACTATGGTAGACAAAGGGCCCTGAATTTAAGGAACACAAATTCTAGATGAAGGTTAGAAAATTAACAAATACAGTTCAATACGATTAATATTAGTATCTGTTATTTGCTTGTAAAATAATAAATATGTGTGTTATGATTATTATTCTGAAACATTCTACACTACACACAAACCCTAACTATAATGCAAACGTAAGCTTAGACTTTTATTATTTTAATTTCCTTTGTTTGAAGGGAAGACTTTACTTTTTTTTAAAGTTTATTTATTTATTTTTGAGAGAAAGAAAGAGAGAGAGCATGTGCATGAGCAGAGTAGGAGCAAAGAGAGAGGGAGACGCAGTGTCCCAAGCAGGTTCCACACTGTCAGTGCAGAGCCTGATGCAGGGCTGGAACCCACAAACCTTGAGATCATGACCTGAGCTGAAATCAAAAGTCAGTAACTTAAATGACTGAGTCAGCCAAGTGCTCCAGGGAAGAGTTTACTTTTTAAAACGTAATGAAATATTAACATTTTGGTTTAGAATTTGTTTGCTTGTAATTTACTGTATGTTCTCCTAAAATCAGAAAGAAAGGATTATAAGAAACCCCTTATCTTGATCATAGTCTTATCATAACCCTAATCTCTGATGAAACATTTGTTGGCCTTGACTTTACCCTCCATACATTATGTAGGTCATGAGGATAATTTTATAATTGAATGACTATATGATTGTGATATCACAAAGTAATACAAAATCTGGTGCTTCTCTTTCCAAAGATTTACCTAAAGATAATACTGAAACAAGCCAGCCAGAATATTGTCATACCAAGATGAATTGTTTTACATATTTACAAAAAGCTTCTATTAAAATATATTATGATTTTATATAAGACATTGATACAATGCATGCATAAAACATGTTGTTATTTGAGTTCATTAATTTGATTTTCAAATGTGTTTAATAATACAGTATTACGACTGATATAAAATAATAAATTTCCAAAATGCCGTTATAATATCTGTTTTTCAAAATGAGGTTGTAAAATAGCATTCTGGCGTCATCCACTTCCATAAATTGCCCTAGCTATGGTATCTGTGCATGCAAGTAAGTATAATTCAGCCAAAAAGCCATTTGAAGCCATCTTAAAATTCAGTGAAATGTAAAAAATGCCTATTCAAATAAGAATAGATACAAATTATTTAAACATTCAGCATGTGCTATTCTCAAAAGAAGTCAGCTTTTGGCAAAATGGACACATTTTTTAGTTCATAATGCATATAAAAAGCAGTTTATGCATCCATACATATTATTTGTGGCTTAGCTTAAAAGTCACTTCTTTAGCACAGTTTCTTATATTGAAAATTTCTATAATATGTTCCCTTAGCACTTCATTTTTTCCTTTATCAGCATTCATCACAAATTTTAATTATAACATCATTAATTTAATATCTGTCTCCCATTAGAGTTTCTGCTTCCTAAGTACAAGTCTCATGTCTGCTTAAAGACTTACAAAGTATTTTCTGAATATATGAATGAAAGAAAGAATTAACAGAAGTAGTTTAATTCATAAGTAACCAAAAGGTTTCTAAACATTAAAAGAAGATCCCTCTCAAAAAAGTTGAACATTTTTTTGAGCTAAAAATTTATAGATGGCATATTAAAATTCTCCCTCTACCAGCATGTTTTGACAACAATTACCATTTTATAATATGAATCACTTTAAAGTAATGAAGCTAGCCTAGCAAAAATGACATCATTTTTTTCCCTAATGTTTAATACCAGGTTCCAAGTTGAAAGATTCTAACGATCAAGAGAAATATCCTGAGCACAAATTAGCTTAAACTAGAATATGCCTGCTTCTGCACTCTCAGTTTCAATATTTTACTGATCACTGGAAAAAGTGAAAAAGTAAAAAAGAAGATTTGGTTCTCAAAATATCATTTTATAAAGTAAACTTTATTGCTATATAGTTTATATATAATAAATTTGGTTAAGTGTAAATTCTATGCATTGGAAAAGTGCATACATTCTTGTGAATACTAATGTATTCATTACCACAATAAAACAGACACCATTACTCAAAAATTTTCCCTCATGCCCTTTCCCTGTTCATTACTCACATTGCTGAGCTGGGTACAAGTGGGGAGATGTATGGTGGAGTATGTTCAACTTCATAAGAACCTACCTGCCAAATTAGGAAAGGCTGAACAGAAAAAAGAAAATTTTCTAGATAAAGCTTATGAATTTAAAATCACATGTAATAAGTTAGTAAAAGACTGGCCTCATCATTTACAATCTTTCAAAAATTAAACAAATAAAAAAACACTATAATTAAATGTATTTAAACTAACAGGCTTCCTGCAACCCTTGTGGCCAACCCTTCTAACTTAACCCCTAATGTACTTTCCCTTCTCAGGAAGTCATAGACTGTGTCCTGGGGAGAAATTTCCCACAGTCCACAAGAAATATTTCATTCATACAAACTGAACATTTTTTTAGCTGAACATTATAAGAATACTCAGAACTTTCCATTTTATCATCAATAACTACAGACTGCATATTCTTACTATCCAATCAATCCACCTCTATATAAACTAAAACTGGGTAATTTTGTGTTCTAGAAAACATGGCAGTAAAAGTATAACATCATTAAAAGAGAACTTATCAGGTACTCTTGATGTTACTGTACAAAAGTAAAATGAAAAGGAATCGAGCTCTCAATAAATCTTTTCCAACAAAAATATCAACCATTTTCAAAGGACAAGAATTTGATAATTAATCCTATTAAAAGATATTAAACCAAAGCTCTTCAACAAATCTCCAAGAGTAGACAATGCTCAGATATTGTTGGCTGACTCAAATCAGAAAAGGAAGCAAGACTCTCCTAGATGCATAAAAACCCTAATTGTTGCATTGTCAATAGGATATTTTATTCTTTTTGTATTATTTTTCATCTCTGTGATTTATAGCTTTATACTTTTAACATTTCCTATCATATTCCCTTTACTGATAATAATAACGGCCTTGGTCTTTGCTTTACTAGGAAACTTCATCACCTATCATTTATCTTTCACAAGCCACTGTCAGGGCAGCAAATTTAAAGAACTATTGGATGTACCACCAATGCCAACCCTTGAAAAATTCATATAATGGAGATACTTGATATTAATTATACTAAAATTAATTTTGTTCAAGGATCTTCTATTCAACAAATAAGTAAGAAACCTTATTGTGATGGGGTGCCTGCATGGGTCAGTCCTTTAAATGTCCAACTCTTAATTTTGGCTCAGGTCACGATCTCACAATTTCTGAGTTCTAGTTCAGAGTGTGAGGCCTGTTTGGCATTATCTCTCTCCCTCTCCCTCTGCCCTTCCCCTGCTCAAGCTCATGTGCTCACTTGCTTTCTTTCTCTCTCAAAATAAATAAACTTGAAAAAAAAGAAATCTTATTGTGATATTAATAAATATTTCTGACATTACCTATTATTATAGAGATAAACAAGATCTGCCCAACTCCAGAATTTTACCTCAGGTAGGATTGTTTTCCATGTTGTTTCCCTCATGGTAAAACTACAAATTAATATGACACACAGTTGAAAATGCATTGGTTCTTTGGCATTTTTCAGGATGCCTACACATGTACAAAAATGTTATTTTTGTAACCAAATATTAAGAATGAAATTTCCTGGGGCACCTAGATGACTCAACTGATTAAATGTCCAATTCTTGATTTCAGCTCAGGTCATGATCTCACAGTTGTGAGATCCAACCCATATCGGGGCTCTGTGCTGAGTGTGGAGCCTGCTTGAGATTCTCTCTCTCTCCCCTTCTGCCCTCTCCCCTGCTCTCTCTCTCTCCCAAAACATAATTAATAAAAAAATTAATAAAACAATAAAAAAGGATGAAATTTCCTTCTTTCATAGAAACTTGTTTTTGGCATCTAACAGTTGATTCTGAGTCTTGGCTTAGATAAACACAAATATTTTCATTTTCAGTTAAAATGAGATTATTTCAATTCTTCCTCTTGGTACCTGATAAAGAAGAAAAATGTAGCTCACAAATGTAAAAGCTGGAATTTTTTTTTTGCTTTTTTTATGAATGGCAGAATTCCCTTTTTAATAGAAATCTTTATTTTACCTAGGGGAAAGATCAGTGTACAATCTTTAGTGAACAATTAGTCTATATCTCACAAACTTATCCCTCTCCTCCCTGAGGAAAATTCCCAAGCAGAAGACTCTGAGAAAGGCTTTCTTTTTTAATCTAATCTTGCACTTGTGTTAAAAGAGTGGGAAAATACTGTTCTATCTTGTTCTTCAGTTCTTCCAGACAATTCTCAATACAATTTGAGGCTTGCTGATATCCTTTTGTACTCACAAGCCTAAGCGTCAGTGGAAACATATTAAGATTTAAGTCTACAAGATAATTTTTCCAAATATCCTTTCCTTTTCAAATTCAAGAATCTTGTCCCTTGAAATAAAAACATTTCTCTAGGGCATCACAGAGACTTCTACAAATAGTTCAAGTGATATAAATTATCTGCTAATTAAGGCAAGTTTTCCAGCTATTCTTCATCTTGAAAGCACTCTGGAAAATATGGCTTACCATTTTTGTAAAATTACTCCTCGAAGTCATGTTTCAACTGAAAACACCTTGAAGCCTCTTCCTCTGATCAACCACTGAAGTCTACATGTAGCAGGCAACTTAGGTTTCTCTTTATCAGGTTTTCACAGTTTTCTTTTTCAACGTTCTTGGGTGGAATATTTTAAATACAGATCCGTTTTTGGTTTTTTTTGGCATTATCTAGAAGTATTTCTTTCCGACTATAAGAATTTTTGACACAGCATCTCACTGTGAAAAAGAGCAGTAAATTACAATAAAGTCAGGAGTTTCTTTTCTTAAAAGGGAAGCAAAACCTCAAACATTCTCATTGATATAAACAGTAATTCTAATGCAGACATTTTGTTTCCAGATAGGAAGTAAATATATTTTGGTACTTCCTTGTTTCAGGCATTATTTGTGGGACACAATGCTGCATTGAATTTCACCACCACTTACAAATCTGACAAATATTACAGCATGGCATTGACTGGTGAAATCTATGGACTCATCAGCCTGCATCGAGCAGACTTTGTTTTCAGTTTATTACATGAAAACTCTTCTGCCTCAGGTGACGTGTCCTCAACACACTGATGTAAAATACTGTTTGTGAGTGGAAACTTTTCAGTTTCTCGTTTTGCATCATGTTTCAGCATTTATTCGCTATAATTTTACATGTTAGAATTATGAGGTTCCCACTAGCTGTGTGACTTTTCCTTTTCTAGCAGCTAAGTTCTGTATTGACAAATTTTGTTATTTGAGCCTTTTCACTAAATGTTCCTCTTTTGAAACAAAAGCTTTTGTAAAATGCTATGCTTTTGTTTAAGTTTATTTACTTATTTTCAGAGAGAGAGAGCGCGAGAGAGCGCAAGCGAATGGGGAGGGGCAGAGAGACAGGGAGAGAGAGAGAAACCTAAGCAGGCTATGCAGTCAGTGCAGGGACTGAAGTGGGCGTCGGGGGGAGGGCTCGAACTCACAAACCATGAGATCATGACCTGAGCCAAAATTAAAGTCTGATGTTTAACCGACTGAGTGGTGCCCCTAAAATGCTGTGATTTTTAACAGCACTTCTTTAATTTTGTTGGAACCACTGCTGCCCTTGTAAGATGTCTGCCACGTGCATAATGCTGTGGATGGAATAGGACTCCTTGGATTGCTAGTCCATGGAAATCCGTCGATAAGTAGCTTTCATTTTAAAGACTGATTTTTTGTGCATGTGCTTTGTGCAGGACGAGGGCTGTGACTAGCGCTGTGACACCAGAAATGGTTATTTTTAATCATTAACCTCATAAGCATTGTCTATATGTCTAGGCCTAGAAATTCTGCCTTTCATTTAGCTCCCATCTCATTGTTTTTTCACACAGAAACTCATTTAATTGTAACAATAACATTTGCCGTTAAAAAAAAATCCAGTTCAAATAATCAAAGTAAAACTTTTGGAGATCCATTTTACCAAAGGAGAAATAATAACATTCTTGTGCCCTCTACTATAAATTCAGTTAAAAAGCTCATCATTTAAGATAAAATAAATTTATATTACAATTGTTAATATCACCACAAAGCTTGATGAACCAGTGTTATGTTAATAGTTTCCCATGAAGAAAGTCTGCTTATCAAAAATTTAAAAAATTGTACAGATAATATAATCTTTTTTATAATTTCTTTCTCATTTGTATTCTCTATTTGATGAGACACTTATTTATTTAAAACAAATTTTTTTGAGAGGGAGAGAGTGAGAATCTTAAGCAGTCTCACACTCTGTGGAGCCTCATGCAGGGCTCGATCTTATGACTCTGGGATCATGACCTGATCCAAATCAAGTGTGGGTGCTCGACTGACTGAGCCACCCAGGTGACCCACCTTCTCCTACTTATTTAAACGTACGTTTCATTAATTCTTAACATCTATAATAGCAGCTTTGAATTTTTTTCTCACTCAGATCTCTAAAGTCAGTTTACATTGCCTTCTTTTCTCTCCTTTGTATAGATTATTGGACATTCAGCTCATTAATTGTAGCATCTTATATTGTAGCAACTCTGGACACTAAGCCTCCCGCCTCTAGGGCTTATTGCTATTTACTTCTTTTTTGCGTATTTGCTTACCAACTCATTTGAACCATGCCAGTGAACTCTATGGCCCCTCCAATGTCACTGTTGAGAGGGCACAGCCTTGGGCACACTCATGATCAATATGAACACCTCTCCCAAATCCTGTGATAACAGTCGTTTCAGCTAGGTTCTCTTTGTCTCCTTCCCTGATCTTATTTACCTTCTGGCTTTGGTCTCTCTACTGATATTACACCCTTCTTTTGGCCTCTACTAATTGCTAGCTTATTCTTCTATCGTTTTTAACAATGTACTGGGGTATATACTGCTTCATGGCCTAAAAATTAATTCAAACCTTTTGCAGGACTAGTTAAGGAGGCCAGTCTTTGGGGCTTGTTCTGACTCCAGAAAGGCTCTTACATGTCTCTTAACTTCCTGCCTCTGATAAGTTTCTAGCTGGTTTGAAGTTTAGCTGTTGTTCTCATGGAGCACCCAGCCTCTTCTTAATTGCTCACTGCTAGAATCTCCATTGCTCTTAACTGCACCCTTAGGACTAAATTTCCCAACAGGTTTTCCGAATATTCAGTCTCCAGTAAAGTCAGTCCCTTTACAGGAGCACTGGACTGCTGTCTGTTCTCATGGTCTGCCATTCACACTGGACAGAAACACTGTGCTATTGGTCCAAAGATCCAGGCATGTGGATCAGCCTATTTTTCTCAGAGTGAGACACCTGCTGAGCAGGGTGCTGGGTGGGTCAGGAGCCCCTAGTCTTCTTGGCCTGCCTCTCCCAGTGTGGAAACTGCCCTACAACCAAGCCAGAGTGAGGGCAATCAGAGCACTGTATTCTCAGCCTGCCTTGTTTGGGACAGTTTGTGTAGTACAGTCAGGGGCCGGGTGATGGAAGAAGGGAGCTCCAGATGTATCAGAAGCACTTACCTAAGAGCTTCTCTTAAATGAGTTGGAGATGAGTGGCAACCTGCCATTCCTGAAGAGAAACCATCACCTAAGACTGAGAGCTGGGGGGAGAGGAAAGCCCCATTTTCTTGACCACACCCACCCTTGGTAGAAGCATCCATCATGTTGAGCTGGAGACAGGTGAGGAAGTGGATCATAGCTCAGATGCAACAGGCTGTCCTTGTTCTTAACATAATTAAGCACATTTTCGCAAAAAAGTGTTTCCTCATTTTTTTATGTGATCTTAGGACAATTTCCAGATAATGTTAAATGGTGTGTGTGTGCGTGTGTGTGTGTGTGTGTGTGTGTGTGTGTGTATAGAAATTTAGTATGATTGTTGCTGTGGAAAGAAGGTATACAGAGTCCTCCTGCAGCCTTCTAGAAGTGTTTCTCTCATTACAGAGTAAACTCTTGATCTAAAATGCCAAAATACAGCAATGCACAGTCCCTAATGAATTTATGTACTTTGTATATTTTATCACCTCAGAAAGGTACAAATTTTCTTCATATATTTATTTGCCATTATATAATACACAATATATGTGAGATATCATCTTAAGTACTTTTATAATTTATCTTTGGTGCAACAATGCTTTCTTTAGCTAGAAGTATACATCCTAATTATCTATCAAACTTTTCAGTCATTTGTTACTTGTGTTCTACTTTTTTTTTTGACATAGAGAAACTCTTAATTGTATATATTCAAATATATTAAGATTTTCTGTTGTGAATTCCTTCATTGTTTATGCTTGGAAAAGACCCCTGTTTTGAGAGGCTTGGAACATATCCTATATGATGGCTTTACTTTTTGTCATTTTGTTAATCTCATTTTTGGGTTAGATTTTACTTATTTTGTTCATCTGATAATTATCTTTATGGCCATGTTGAAGCAAGGGTTGAGCAGATTTTAATTTTTCAAAAAATCTAGCCATTGCATAGCTTCTTTGAGCATCTTTTTCATATTTTGATATTTATTAGGCAAACTTTCATGTATTTTTTCAAAAATTTAATCACTCTTGCCTGATTTTTCTAGAAGAGATTACAATCATTCTATAAAATAGAAACATTACTTTGTTAAGAACTCAGTATTACAAAATTCAGATGAGAAGTTTTGAGGAATGTAGGTATTTGGGGGCAAAACATTTCAGACAGAAGAAATACCAAATGGGATTAAGGTGGGAGAATACCTAGAATGTTCCAAACACACTCACGCACACACACACACATACACACACACACACACACACACACACACACACACACAGAAAATGGCAAGGTAACTGGAATGCAGTAAGTTATGGGGGATGATGTCACAGAACTAAGTGGTAGGGAGCCATATCACATGGAAACGACTTTATTTTTCTGGTGAAATAGGATGCACTAGATTGGTTTTCATTAGACAAAAGGAAAACAAAACAATGATAAAGAGAAGGAAGAATTGCAGAAGCAATGCCCTTTAATAGTATCTTGTGCAAAAGGAGAGAGCTTATCCTAGAAAGGAGCAAAGGCATTTCATCTATGATTTCAGCTACACAGAAGTTATGGGAACAGATTGAAATAGCAAAGTAGTAATGAGAGTTTGTAGAAATTCACTTCCAATTGTTACAGTGTTCTTACTAAATTTGGTATAACTATCATCAGCTATGAGTGAAAATGTGAAGACATGTTGAAAGATTCGGAAAAGAAGAGAAAAGAAAATGTGCAATTATTATCTAAGGGAGTGAGTAACAGATTGGACTAATGTCTACAGACCAATAACAAGGTGTTTTATTTTTATGCCTTGTCCATTTATGGCCAAACAATCATCTATCTACCAGGTAAAAATGCCAAAAATGTCTCGTAATTAGTCCAAAGATTTCCTGTGTTGGTTTGCACTTTTAATTGGTTTTGATTTTGGTACCAGATTTATATATGCCAGCATCCAACAATTAATTTGGTAGTATTCCATTTGATATATATTCTGATTCATTTTTAAAGCATGGGAACTTTCTCTCATCAGAACATCTGAAAGAAAATACTGAAGAAACCATTTGGGCTGGGACATTTATGGAAATAATATTTTATCTGTGAAAAAATTCATGGTCTCCAATGTTTCCTACTTCATGAATACTTATATTTTGAAAAATTATCCATTCAGTTTTATCGTAGGATATAATTTATCTTTTAATTAAAAATAATCAATAAAACCTTTTTTATCTCTGGTTCTGACTCGTTTTCCACTGCAATTATTTTCACTAATCCAAACTGTCTTTTTTTGTGAAATAAATCCAAACATTTACATTAAACAGTGATGTAATATTCGGATATATTTACTTTAGAAGTTGAAAATAGATAATCAGTGAACACTACATATGCATTCAAGTACTTTGCCTATTTAGAATTTAGCCTCATTCTGCCAAGAATAAGATAACAAATAAAAACTAACACTGGAAATGTTATTAAATAAGGATAATTATGACCCTTTCCTGACAAGGCTTTAAATCCTGTCATCAACTAAATCCACCATGAAGAAATATTTTTATGCTCTTCAAAGCATGAATGATTTAACACATTTTTACATTCTACAGTACCTGGACACAATAAGATAAGTTAAATATAGAATTGCAACCTTTACTTCAATTTTGTTGCTTTTATGTATTTAAACCTGACCATTAATGCACTTTTGCTGATTTAATTTCCTACACAATCATACTTAATTGCTTGCCATGTCGTATAATGTTCAATAAAGCAAAGCAATGAAGCAAAAAATAGCAGGACCTCTTAGAAAGGTTAAAAGGAAACCTGTATTAGGACAAGAGTGAATAACACCTCCATGCTAATTACCACTGAATGGCTGAAGCTTATAAATAGTGAAAACTCTCATTAACTCTATTAAAAGGTAAGTATAGATTTTATGTGGTCAAGTAAATGAATAAAACTTAGTAGTCATATTACCTCTTACTGGTAACTTCTCCTACTTATTAGATTTTTATCAAAAAGACTTGTCTCAGTAATGGAACTATATGATACAATTCTATGCATAGTTTTTTAAAAAGTTATGAAGATATCATATAAAAAAGCATACAATTGAAAAATATCACAAGAAAACAATTCGTATTTATTGCTTCAAGAAACTTTCTAAAACACTATAGACACATTCTTTTTAAAAAGAATTAGCCAAAAAAATCGGTTCATGATAATTTGTTTCCTTAATCCCTGCATCCCTTTTAGACACTTCTTCCGCTAGCTAGCTAGCTATTTTTGCTTACTGCTCCCCCCAAGCTAGCAGCCTTAATGTCCAAACTTAAGAACCTCATCTGTCCACTTTAACTTTTTATTTTACATCAATTTTCATGCATCTACTCTCATGTTTAATGTACTTACATTTGGAAATAAATTGTATGGTTGTCACAACAGCAATACAAAATCACATGAAGACTTTATGGAAGGTGACATACCAATGCCATAAACTTAGACAGGGTGGGCATTTTAAACTGCGTTGAAGCACGGGTAGAATTTGAATATTCAAAGAAGGAGAACAGGTATATTCCTGAAAATGGATACAAAATGGGAAGGCACTTGGAGTTGAAATCGGTATTAAAGTTACATATTTAGTTAATAGTAATATAATGTACTGATTTGGGGCCCAGAGGGGCTACTGACAAAATTATAGTGCTAATATAAAATGTTTGCATTTTGGGGAAACTGGCTGAAGGAAACCACTGATTTATTTTTACAACTTTCCCCAAATATACAGTTATCCCAAAGTTAAGATATTAAAAACATTAAGAACAAGACTTGATATAGTATATATGCACTTCCTTACTTAATAATAAGAATTAGCAGGAAGCCTGAATAATAATACCTGAGCATAAATAACATTTCTCTATATCTTGAACAACTATAATAACTATAGCTATGATTTCTATTGCTGATGAAATTATAGCTATAACTAAATTATCTGAATTTTTCTTCTACGTTAATAATGGAAAGAAAAGATCAATTTAAATAGAAGTTAGTGAAAATAAACATGTACATTTCTCTTCATTTCATTCCCAAACCTCACTCATGGGCCTTATAGAGTTAGGAGCCCTGCTCAAATGTTTTCAGGCCTTAAAAAATAAAAACCTATCTCTACTTCTGACTATACCTCATTTCTTAGATTCTTCTTTCATCAAAAGGTCTTAAAAGAAATATTATACTCTTGGTCCATTTCTCAACTACCATCAGGAACTCAAAATTCTGACTTTTTTAATGAAACTGTTATTGCCAAGGCTAGCAACAAATTTTATTCACCAAACTCACTTGCGGTATCTCATTCACATTATCAGTAGAGCTTTACCTGGTTTCACCATTCTGTCTCAATCATTTTCCTGTTAAGGCTTCTTGATACCCCATGCTCCTACCTCTCCTGTTATCACACAGGTTCCTCATCTCAAATCCCCTGCCTCCTTCTCAGTTTTTTTACTTTGGCCTCTCCTCATACACTACCAGAGACCACTGGTAGAATGTAAGCAGAAATCTATGTCTGTCTTATTCACTTAGCATGAGTAGTGATGAGTGGCAAAATTCTGGAGACGGATAAATATTTATTATAGAAAATATTGTTTTATGAATATGGATAGAAGCTAAATCTGTGAAAATACTGCTCTCTAGAATGCAGTGTTGTGGCCTGAGAAATTATATACTTCAGACTACTAGAATTGAGTGTGGCAAAATCATAGAGTGGGATGATGATTTCACTCTTTTCTAACCATCGATATGGTGCCCTAATTTCTCTCAGTGAAAACAGTTTTATCCTGTTTTGTTTTGTTAACTTTTTTTTAATGTTTATTTATTTTTGAGAGAGAGAGACAGGGTCTGAGTGGGAGAGGGGCAGACAGAGAAGGAGACAGAGAAACCAAAGCAGGCTCCAGGCTCTGAGCTGTCATGCCAGAGCCCAACGTAGGGCTCGAACCCACCAACTGGGAGATCATGACCTAAGCTGAAGTTGGATGCCCATCCTACCGAACCACCCTGAAGCCCCTTATTTTTATCCTGTTTTTGTTTTGTTTTGTTTTGTTGTTTTGTTTTTTTTAAATCTCCAATGCATATCTTGTTCCTAGAAGAGTGCCTGGGGATAGGGCTGCTCAATGCTTTGTTGAATTAACAAATAAATAAGTGATCAGTCATCATCTGTGCCTATTTCATGTTCTCATATTACAGAAACACAAGCTCTGAATTGAAAGTTTAGGAAGAGAGAACACTAATATGACCTACATATTGAGACAGTACCTATTGCCAGAAACTGAAGCATCAAGCTCATTTTCTGTAAAGCACGAAAGTTAATAAAGGAAACCTCATTTAAAATGAAGTTGTGAGGTCAGTCAGGTGAGCTCTCATGCCTTACCACTTGTCAGCCAATTGCAGACCCCAACAGGAAAAAGCATACTTGACTACTCAGCAGGAGGAAGAACTTCCCTTTGCCCAGCACACAATCTCAGCCAATTAGAAAAGACCACACTCAGCCAATAATAAACCAGCACCACCTCTGAACTCTTGCTTTCATCAAAGCAGCCCCTCCCAGCTTCATCTTTTCTCTATAAAGTATGTTACTCTGCTTTGATCTCTCACTTGCCTATGGTTTGCCAGAGTTGGCATAATCTGAATTGCAATTCCTCTGCTATTTCCAAATAAACCGTTTTGTTGGTAAAATAACTGGCTGTCTTACTTTGAAGGTTGACAATATAAAAACGCTATTAGCATTTCTTTTAATTTACTAAATTAATTTTAGTTGAATTAAGTGCATTATTTCTCAGTATTTCTCAGATGACATTTAATAATACCTGTTATTAGTATTTTGTTAAAGAAAGTTTATATTAATAACCTGAAAGAGGGGGGTGCTGGGTGGCTCAGTAGGTTAAGCATCTGAATCTGACTCAGGTCATGATATCATCTTTTCATGAGTTCAAGTCCGAGGTGGGGATCTGTGCTGATGCTCAGAGCCTAGAGCCCGCTTCAGATTCTGTGTCTCCCTCTCTCTCTGCCCCTCCACCGCTCACTCTCTGTCTCTTTCAAAAATAAATAAACATTAAAAAAATAAAATAAAATAACCTGGAAGAGAGAATATAAGTAACCTTATCTGAAAGACCTTCACTGGCTTCAAGGAATAAATAATACAGAAGACTATTACCCCATTCTGACAAAATAATATTTTAAATATCACCTACATGTGTCTGAAATAAATTGCCTTTAAGAATTATCTTCACAAATAACTTTCAACCTACTTTTAAAAGAAAAAATACTTTAGGTATCCTAATATGTTTTCTAGAATGTCACAGGATGCAATTAAGTGCTTCTACTTAATAACTTTGTTCATTGGACAACAGTGGGTAAGGAGGAGATATTATAAAAATGTTTACCATTGTCTATCAAATTAAGAAATTTACCAAGTAAAACTAGAAACTAAAATTGTTTATTCCTGTCTTTCTCTATGTCTCATCAAATCATGTCTGATTATAGCTAGATTCCCTAGTATTTAACTATTATTGAATGCAGTAATGAAAGAAGCCATGGAGATACTTAATTATCCACACAGTGGGTGTTCAATGGAGAAGCTTCTTTTTAACCTTTTCCTCTGTGATAAGATAATTACTGTCTGGTGCAATTGCCACTAATATAAATATTCACTGATTGCAAACTGTGGCCTAAAGGCTGTTACTGATAAAAGCTTCTCTGTGACCCTGTGGGGGTGCCATTGCTCATTTCTAAACAAATAAGGCCTCATCAACCAAAGAACCATCGGTGTTTCCATATCCAGAAAATTTAAATAAAATTAGGAGATAATTTCTGATGAAGCATCATGAATCTATTTTACTAAATCAAATATTCAGTAATGTTTCTTACTTTTTATTTAAAATAGACCAGAATCATCATCCATGAGAATATGAATCTGTGCTAGAATGATTATCCTGTAATCTTTTCATAAATTATTTTGAAAATGTAATGCACAGTCTTCTCTCTAGGCAGTATTTCTTACCATCTATATTGTGTAAGGAAGTATTTCCTTACTTGGAGTAGTGAAATCATTAGCATATTCTTAATACACTACTCAACAAAATATTGATAAATACCAACAGATGTTACATGTATGCTTCATCAATTCAGTGCTGAGAAATGTTAAAGATTTTGACCCTTAGAGGGTTCACAGTTCTTTTGAATCAATAGAGATAAAAGTTTGTCCAATTTGGATTTTATGCAGTATACTAACTTCCCACTCATATTCCTTGAGCATTGGTAGTTCATGTATGTTGGGACTTACATTCTGCTGAGAATTAGAATATGTGATTAAAGCTCCCCATTATGAATCCCATGATAATGGATAACAAAATGTGTACTGTAATGGAGCCCAGGTGCTGAGAAAGAATATTTTAAAATGAAAATATTTTTTGTTTGTTGATTTCTTGGTACAGAATACATGCTCCAAAGGAAGCACCACTGTTTTTCATATTCATGAGTAAATGATATACAGAATTGAATGCCAGTATAGTTCCTTTGTGAAGATTAGGTTAAAAGGGGCTTAATAAGGTATTATTTAGTACATGAAAATATTAAAATTTCCTTATCCGTCAAATCCTCCTGAATGGGACTTTTGCAGCTACTACTGAAAATTTAGCAAACTCAGCATCTCCCCATGCCTCTACTGTCTGAACTTAAAATTTGGCCTCATTTGGAAGGCACAACTTTTCCTGCCATCCTCTTATATGTTGTGGTTCTCTTCTCATAGCGTAGTATGAGGAGAGATTGAGTTACTGCCCCTGCTGGCCTCTGCTCATTTTGAATAAAACATCCCTTTATTTTCCTGTAATAATAATAAAAAAAAAATCCAGCAAACAAACCAATAACTCTCCGTTTGGGATGGGATCCATGCCATTCATGTAAATTTTTCCCCACACATCAATAATTTGTATCTGCTGATCTCCCAAAAATTATTTTAAAATTTAGAACTTGATTCAATTTTCCTCTCCATCCAATCCTTGCTGTCATGGATAATAATTTCAATATCATGGCCTCTCAGTTGCTTGACCAATTCATTTCTGATTATCTTCCCTTCTACTGCACCTCTGTTGCTCCCCTTTCTGGAAAAATCATAGAATTGATCGTTGTCAGTATTTCTCATTGCTCCATTGAAAACTCAATAACTCAAGGACTACATTCCTTGACTGCTCTCACTCCTTTAAGATTGCTTATTCTTCTATCCGATTGTGGCTCAAACTAAACTCACTCATTTGACTTTCTATCCTTGACAAGACAAATCAGCACCATTAATGAGCCTTCTCTTTTCTTCATGTTTCGTCCACACCAGTTTTCACAATCTGTACTTTCAGTAACACCATAGATCTTATTTGCTTATTACACCAATCTGGTACAAAAGCAACCCTGGGTTGACCCAGTAATTGCTTTGTGTGTGCCTATACCCAACTGTTACCTATTCAGAGAGAAAGTCATGTAACAGAACACATTAGTTTCATAAAAACTCAAAACAAATAGAACTCTACACAGAAAATTTAGCCTATATTTTTTTCTAGCCATTAGCTACAGTTCCCAAAAAATATATTTCCAACTCTACTTCCCCACTTCTTTCTTCAAACCTCTAACTCTTTCCCCATGCCTGCTAAGTCTTCCATTTCCTGTATCCTCACTCTTAAATGATTTTTTTACTCTGTAACGTAAAATCTCACTGGTTACCAAAAATATAAAATTAAATAAATTTTTTACCATCTTCTCCTTCCTCTGAAAAGCTATATAATTTTTGGTAGTGCTATTAAATAACACAGGATATTGTCTCTTTCAAGTGGCATGAGTAAGTTAACACATTCTTTTAAATGGATGAAATGTTTCTTCATTCTTTTGTGTCCTTCACATCTCTCTCAGGCATTTTTTATTTATTAATACATATTTTTCTTTTTCATTTTCTCAATCTTTCCTTGTATATTCTTATAATTTTTGTACATTCCCAGGAAGCTTTCCTTAAAACCAAATAATAATAATAATGATAATAATAATAATAAGGAGGAGGAGGTGGAGGAGAAGGAGTAGAGGAATAGGAGGAGGAAGAAAGAAGGAGGAGGAGGAGGAGAAGAAGGAGGAGGAGGAGGAGGAGGAGGAGGATGGAAATGGAAAAAATAAAAGCTCAGCTTCATATTCTTTGCCAACTACTAGTCATACCCTGCTTTTCTTGACACTCAGATTTGAAAGTATGATCCTACCCACTGCCTTGATTTTCTTTCATTTCTCAATCCACTGCAATCTCACTACCTTATCGCTCCTTTGTGATTCATGGTAAGGATATCTCTAAATTCAATAGATATTTGTTATAAAACTTTTAGTTCTTCACCAAAATTCATATATTTTTCCTTCTTGAGCACATAGCTTCTCTCATAGAATTTAGATGTGGGTAGTTAACAGTTGTAGGCTATAAGATTTAAGTTGATGGTCATTTATGAGCCAACAATTTTAAGAAGGTTCGTTTCTCCATGCTGTTTTGTTTTCCTTTCTGCTGTCTGGGCATAGACAAAGATGAGAGACATTGGGGATAATGGGGGAAAAAATGAGAGAAACAACATCTCTGAGTCATCACATGGGGGAGGTTATCCCATCAACTAGGACTGTACATTAGATAATATAGGATAAATGAGAAACACACTTTTATTCTGTTTGAAATACACATTTTTGCATCAAATTTTCTATAGCCTAGGCGACCCTAACAAATGAAATAATTTCTTTGCTCTAAATATCTTATCCTTATTATACTTGGCATTAGCATTCAACAATGATTTGACTTCCTTCATTTCTTTGCCTTTCAGTATTAACCACCACTGATATTGGTCCTAGCTCACTGTCTGGTCTCTTTGCAGACTTTTCTACAATGTTATTAAGTATTACTATTTTTCAAAGCTTAGGTGAGGAACTGCTCTCTTCTTAATCTATTTCCTGAAACAAAGATTTCAATTACCACTTCTATGTAAAATCAGCATCATATGATTTCCAGACACATATATCCAACTTATTACTTCATACCTTTACCATAGCATCACAAGGTCGTGTCCAAATCATCTTGCAAATATTGAAATTTTGATCAGTGCCCATTTCTCAGTTATTCCCAAATATTGAGGAAGACCTTGAAATTGTTACAAAAATACTACCCTTCTGTGATTTCTGGGAATCCTATGAAATCATGTTGCCTTTCATTATCTTTAAGTTATTCCCAACTCTCTAAGTAGTAGATTACTAATAGCAATCCACATTAGTCTTGTCGAAAGAATTGCAACTAAACTTTGTCTGGAAGAGTCAACTGATTTCCATCCCCCATTGTGAAAGAGGCCACCTTTACAACTACTAACAAATTTACCTCAGCATTCCTGATTGCCTATATATTTGGCTAAGCTTTTGTGAATGAACTGTATCTTCTCAATGAGTAAAATAAAATTAACCAGGCTATACTGTTATAGTTTTGGCATTGTGTCAATTTAAATTTGTTTGAATATCATGATTATACTTTAAAAAAATATTAGTTTAGTAAAAGTTATCATCCATTAGATTGTGCAAAGTAGAAATAAAAATGCCTTGATATACTAGTCCTCAGCTACATCAATTCTAATCCAAATCTTATTTCACTTCTTAAATATTAAATTATTTTAGTGCAATGTACTCCTCATTGTTGTCCCCTTAATCAAAATGATCATTCTCTTCCCCCAGGTCTACTGTAGTAGGTATCTCACACCAGTTCCCATCCTGCTCTAAATTGTTCTATGCACTGTACACAGAGAAAACTCACTTTAAAATCCAATCATGTCATTCGCACATCTTTATTTTAAAAGTAAAATTAAAAAAAAGCTGTTAGAATAAAACCCAAAATGCTTAAAGTCTTATGTTTTCTCTATCCTGCCTACTCTGAGATTTCATTTCTTTCTATACTTCCCACACACTCTCACGTTTGTGTTATGTCAGTTCCAATTTGACATGAATCTTCAAAGTGGACGACCTCTGAAAAACATGGTTCCAATGGCTGGGAATGGTCTTTCCACAAAAGCCTTCCCCAACTGGTTATTTCTTACTCATAATATATAGTAACATACGTCCAAGGTTTTAAATAATGTCTCCCATCATTAGGTTTTTTTTTTTTTTAAATAAAAAGTGTATTTTTTTAAAATAAAAAGTGTAGCATGTTGAAAATTCCAATTAAAAAACACATAGAAATAGTGAACTTACTTATCTATAATTCATTTTACTCAGGCCACAAGCCCTCACTTCTATTGAGTCACAGAAAATACTACATAATCTTCCTATTTGTACTAATTTTCTGGTTTTAGAATTAATCATTTCAAGTTGTCACTTCTTGTCAATTTGAGTTTTCAACTCACTAAATTCAAGATTATTCTTTCCCTTTCTCTCTGTGGATAATTTAAGTTCTCAAATAAAGAAAGGGGTTAATATATTATCCTAGAATGTAGATAGGATACACTGACCACATGTGGCTGTTTTTAGCTCATCCCGGGCATTTGTTATTTGTCAGTAACCAAAGGTGAGGTCTCTGGTCCAACTATAATCTCTCATCACAATGGCCATGCACTATTCATCCTTCTTGTCCTAACTCCCGGGCTACCTTGCTCTCTATCAATTATCTCAGCGTTTTTAGGTCCCTATTCTTTTGTAGGAAGGGATTAATGTGTTACTACTTTTCCTGCATCTTTGAGTCCTTCTCCAAATGTATCCGGAGTTTTTAAATATCCACCCTGGTCCCCACCACATATGCATGTGTGCGCACACATGTGCATACATGCACACACACACACACACACACACAACCAACTAGGTTTGGGGACACTGGAAGGGGACAGATATGGGGGCTTTTCTTCAGGCATCTACTTCTCAAGAAATCCCAATTATGCTTCTATCAATATGCCATGACCTTCTTGATCTGTACCTTAAATTTCTAAAAGCAGTTGAGACAAAATTACAATTTGATATTTTATTTTTTTAATGTTTATTTATTTTTGACAGAGAGAGAGACAGAGACAGAGCATGAGCGGGGGAGGGGCAGAGAGAGAAGGAGACACAGAATCCAAAGCAGGCTCCAGGCTCTGAGCTGTCAGCACAGAGCCCGATGCAGGGCTCGAACTCAAGGACCGTGAGATCATGACCTGAGCCAAAGTCGTCGCTCAACTGACTGAGCCGCTTGGGTGCCCCTACAATTTGATATTTTAATTTAATACTTAGAGACTGGGTATTTTCAGGCAGGTAATTAAATTTATTCTTACCTCTACTTGATCGAATGTAGGTTGTTATTGGAATCTTAATTCTTGAATATATATATTCACTTTGTCTGAAATTTTCAGTCTAGTATCTTCCTCTACCTATAGGTTATATATTAAGCTCTATCAATAGAACTCTTACATACTGTTTTGCTCAAATATTGCACTTTCATAATTACCTGACTTTGAGAAAACATCCTATTTCTGGTTCACCCAATTATATGTGCAAACTTCCAACTTTTTAGGTTACTAATATAATGCTAAGTAAGAATGAGAGTACATATGTGTTTGCATGTGTGTGCACACTCACAAGCACACATACATGCATGCATGTACATGTATGTGCCTAATCCTGAATAGAAAACATTTCTTTTTATTTCTTAAATTCTAACTATTCAAATATTTTCAAGATCAGTAAAACCAAAATGTTATTTTGAATACAAATAAAAGATTATTCTCAAAATAAATGGAAAAAGCAGCATGATTGCTTTAGATACAATCTGTTTAGACTTTTAGGTTTCCTATTCTGCATGATTCTATGTCAGGAAATGATCATATGAATCTTAAATGCAAAACTGCATATTGAAAATAAGGTTTTAATTAATGGAACATTATTAATAGACTTCCTTTATCTTCAGAATGTTTTATTTGTTTCTTTAATGCCTTTTTTTTGTAATTATATGGAGAAAATTTAACAATCTGGTAAAGTTTATCTGTAATGCACAGAATTGTGCTTCCCTCCAAAAAAAATTCCATATGCTAAAGCCCAAACCCCTAATGTGACTGTTTTTAGAGATAGGGCCTTCAGGGAGGCAATAAAGGTTAAATGATGCTATGTAGGTGGAGCCGTAAGGCAATACAACTGGTGTTCTCATAAGAAGAGTTGCCAGATGTGTTCATGCACAGATGAAAAGCAATGTGAGTGCATAGGAAGAAGGTGACAACCTGCCAGGAACAGAGGCTAACAAGAGGCCAACTTTGCTGCAACCTTGATTTTAGACATCCAGCTTCTAGAATTGTGAAAAAAATGAATTTCTTCTGTTTAAGCAACCTAATCTGTGCTATTCTCTTATGGTACTCTGATATACCCTTAAAACAGATGAATGCAAACATCACTGCATAAAAATGTGCTGGAAAAAGAACACTTTCCAGTAAAATATAAAATAAATTTAATCTCTAAAATTCTGATAACATATTGTCTTGTTCCAACTTATCACTAGAAACATTTTAAACTTCAAGATGGTAAACAAAATAATAACATTATTAAATTAAAGGGAGAAGAATAATTTGCTCATTATCTAATTCATACCACATGTACCAATGAAAGAAAATTAATGAATTTCTGCCTAACCCAGCTTCATTGAATAAAGATAGTTTTATTAATGGGATGTCTGGTTGGCTTAGTTGGTAGAGCATGCGACTTGATCTCGGAGTTGTAAGTTCAGGTGTTATGTTGGGTGTAGAGATTACTTAAAAAAATAAAATCTTGAAAATAAGATATTTTTATTAATTTATTTATTTGATGTGTCAAAATTAGAATGGAAAACCCAACTTTCATGTTTCTAAGAACGATTAAAAAAAAAAACAAACAACGGAAATAGAAGAAAAACTCATACTAAATCATCGCAGAGTATAGGTGATTGAGTTAAACATAAATAGAAAGGTCTTATAAAAATCAGAGTATAATCATTAATTTCTTAAGAATCTTAAAGGGGACCCTGTAACTTATCCAACATAACTGGTTGCTCTATAGCTCAGAATTGTTGCATAAAGGAGATGTTTAGTTAAACCTGAGTTGTCCTACTTAGAGTGGTAAAGTGAAATGCCCTTTTTCATCACAGAAAGATATCTTAACACAAGAAAAAAATAAAGGTTCCATCTCAGTCCCTAGTCTTCTTTTCTCCCTGCTATCTTCCTCCCTGAAAGGTGCTTAAACACCGTTTTCTCATTATTTTGATTTTGACTACACATATAGGTCATGTTTATGAAAACACTGAACAACTTTAGTTCCTCCTCTAATTCAGCCTCTTCACATATTGAGTCTAACATGCAAACTTTGCATCTGCTCTCCTTCCTGGAGGAAATAGAATGTCATGGATAAACAAGGATATTTATATTGCAGTTGTTGACGACAGGGTAGATACAGAACAAGATAGTGGACGCTATGGGCAAAGAAGGCAGAAACCTGGTTCCATCAGGATGTTCCATGGTTAACAGAAGACATGCTTCCAGCAATCTTCCTTATTTGAAACTGATTATGGACTTCAATCACATGTACAAAAAAAAATCTTCACAACATATAGGTTAGTGTTTGAATATCTAGTTATTATCATCAGAGCCAAGTTGATACAACAAAAGATCAACACTTTCAGTGTATTAATAGTTAACCAAACAGATGAATTAGTGGTCTAATTATCCCATCATCTCCTTTGCAACTGAGAAATTTATACCAATCAGGATCAAAACTTTAACATCTGAAGCAAAAGAAGTCTGATTATTTTCAGATTTGTCATGTCTTATCTGGTCTTGATAGGATGGATGATTAAGGATTGTTTTATTAGAATAATCATCCACCAAGGGACAGTAGTGTCAGTAGAAGAGCTCAAGCCTACTGGAGAAGCATATATATGACTGCTATTGCTTAAACACCTAAACTCCAGCTGTACCTGTCTGGGTCTTTTCATGGCAAATACCACTGCATTTTGGATTTTAGTCCGTTGTAGACATTTAACATTAGCATCATATGACTAGAATCATCCAATTCTCAGAGGCTTCTCTCAGAATTATAAACTATGGATTGAAAGTCCACAATGTAGATACCCCATTAAGGTCTAAATAGACAAAGTCATGGTGCCCAACGTAATGACACAAGTTCAATAGAAAGTCACCTAGTTTACACATCTAGTGGCTAAAATTTGAGGAAAAATTAACAGTACAAATACCTCTTGATCAAAAGAGTAGCTTATTATTCAGATAATAATTGAGGTAGAATAGAAGGTGTGATTTTTAATTTCAGCTTACATCAGCTGAAAATAATAATTTCTTCTGAAAGCCAAATATTATCTTAGGTTGAGTAGGTGTGAACTATGCTGATATCTTATTTGTCTTATTACTTGATAACTTAAAAGACAGCAATATTACATATCATTTTCAGCATTAGAAAAAATTCCACCAAAGTTCATAGTCCCACATGCATTACAGACAGCAGATAACACATTAATATTAATGATACTATTTTCTTTTATTGTAGAGGTTTCCAAACTTTATCAAATTTAGTAATTCAGTAATTTTTTTTTCACTCTACCCCCTAGGCCAAAAGAAATACCTAACAGTCCTGTTTATTAAGAAATTACATTCATTCTACTTAATGTACCATTGTATTTTAACTTCTAAGTAGTTGTTTGAAAAAAATATTCTTGAATTTAAAAAAATATATTGTAAAATATGGTTAAAGAATCACAATTACTAATGGGTTGTGTTGTTGGGAATGGACACTGCAAGGAATCAGATTGAACCTTGAGCCCTCGTTTTTCTTTCTACATTAATTTTCACATGATATTCACTTTTTTATCCCAATAGTTGCCGAAAACCCAGCTTAACAAAGATAGGATGCCACTGAAACGAATGTAGTACTAACATGAAAACTACAAACTTCTTAGAGCAAATATTTTATGTACTTTCCTACTGGTATTGAGTTTCACCACATTTTCCTTGAACATTTAAAATATCATGCTGTGCTCCTGTGGGTTTGCTGAAGTACCCCAGGGTGCTTCGGTGCACGTTTTAAAATTAGAAGTCCTATTACTCTGGCACTTCTTATTTATTACTAGAAATTCTTGTTACCTTACTGGCCAATTAGAAAGTATAACTCTTATGTCTCTAAAATTTAGCAGCCTTGTACATGAAAAAGATATACTCCAATCATACAGAATAGATATATACATATGTACCTAAAATCTATCTATCTATCTATCTATCTATCTATCTATCTATTTAAACTTGTGGAAGTCAATAACTAGCATCCTGTCTCCTACATTCACAGTCCTGTCACAAAAAGTCTAGCTGTTAATTTTTTTCCTGTACAAATTTTATGTGTCTTTTATTCTACCATAGTGTAATCTATAATGTTCATTCCTACCATTTTTTAATTGCCCACTCATGTTACAGCCTATTCCTCAGTGGATAATTATCTGGGAGATTTGCAGGTTATTCGAGTTAACCTGCAAATACTTCTAGTACAAACTAAAGAACTACAAAGATATGACAATCATCTCTACAGGAAAATTTGTATACACAGAGATCAAGTGTGTTTATCTTATTGATACTTCAAAAACTTGAAAGCCTTTTATCCCTGGACATGTTTTCATTATTTCAATATACAACAATTGAATATCTAGTAAATGTAAGATACTTTTACAGTCATGGTGATGAAATGGCAAGAAACATGTTTTTCCCTAAAGATCTTAAAACCTATTCCAAATTCTCAACATAAACATGAATCAAATTATAATGTTAAATGTTTGAGAGAAGCTTTATAAACAATGTAAAATAGTAACGCTACTCAGAAGTCAATGAACATCAGCACTCCAACAATCTTAGACCCTAAGTGGTCTGTTTTCTTCTTGAAAAATTAAAGGTCAAAGTCACAGGTCAACCCTTCTTTCAAGCACTCTTTAAGAGTAATTCTAACTGAGCCCATGTGAAGAGAAACACTTTCAAAATCTTATTTTAATACCATGTTTAAAGAAAAGGCACATTTAAGTAATTCTCCTAGAACCTGGGTTTATAAGAAATTTGATGAATGGCTTTCAAATTCATCTGGATCTTCAATCCTGTCTCATAATATTATAATGGATACCTAAATAGCTAGTATTCTCCTTACAATCAGTAACCATTCCAATTCTTCATCACATTACCAAAGTACCCAATTCTAGTTTTCTTTCCTTCATAAAATGAATTAACTTAGTTGCTACTGAAGGCATAAAATTTGAACAAATGTTTAAGACTTCTCACATATTTCTACTACCATGTTAAAAATTACGTGTATCGTCATCCAACTGTTAACTACATCTTTAGTTGTCCTAATTAATATAATGCATTTGGAAGGTTTAGAAGATATTTTAGAAGATGGTAAAAACATAGTATTTAAATATTCAGTTATTAGAATCAGAACAACTTGGCTTTAATTCAAGATTCCTAATTACTTAGTTGGAGATTTGCTTAAGGATATTACTTAATATTTCCTATTTCAAGTTAATATATTAATATTTAAGTCATAAGTTTCTTGTGAATATTAAGATATAAAGACTCTGACACTTAAGAAGTGCTGTGATGTAAAACCCATACTATATATTTCATCCCATCAGATTTCCATATACATTTTGACATATTAGAAATAGTATTTCCATTTTGGGTTTCCAGCCATTGTCAAGCATTGTCTTTCTCATCTTACACACAAACACACACCCATACCCTTTCTCAATATTAAGCTCACCTCTACTAACACACGATTTATCATTTCCCTGTCAATCTTCTTGGCAAAGGAGTCTGCACTTGATGATTGTAAATCTCTAACCCCACGGTTCTATTAAAAATGGTTTGTCTTTACTGTCCCTTGCTTAGGGTCAATAAAGGACTATGAATTTCCAAGTTGAGTGGGTACCTTTATTTTAAAAAATTATTTTGTGTGTAGATCTTATACACAAAAGAATGTGTGGTTACAGCATTTGACAATCATTTCAACTTTTTGTTTTCCTTGACTTGAATGGAAAGGAAAAGCTGTATTTTTCACAATTTTCTTCCCACAGTGTGAACAGTCTCCTCACTAGGAATCATTTCATAGGTTCCCACAGGCATAATGGTACCTCTTGTGCTTGAGCTCCTATTCCCTCCACCCCTTCCTACAGCTAAACTACACTTCTCAGACTTCCTGGATTTGGTTACCTGCCTATCTATATTTTCTGAAATGCATTTTGAGTGCAAACAACATACACTTCCTTCACGAGTGGTTTATAAAACTTCTTTGAATGTTATCTCCATGCTCTTTTAGTTTCTGCTGGCTATATACTAAAAGAGGACAGTATCAAACATGGAAGGAGCCAGGGTTTATGAATAACGGCATGGAGGAAAGCAGGCCTAAAAACATTGCTTAATACTGTTATATAAAAAAGAAATTATAGGGGCGCCTGGGTGGCGCAGTCGGTTAAGCGTCCGACTTCAGCCAGGTCACGATCTCGCGGTCCGTGAGTTCGAGCCCCGCGTCAGGCTCTGGCCTGATGGCTCGGAGCCTGGAGCCTGTTTCCGATTCTGTGTCTCCCTCTCTCTCTGCCCCTCCCCTGTTCATGCTCTGTCTCTCTCTGTCCCAAAAATAAATAAAAAACGTTGAAAAAAAAAATTAAAAAAAAAATAAAAAATAAAAAAGAAATTATATATATCTTATGTTAGTCAACTTACAAGTGGGGGATAGTTGGCACTAGAAACTTGCCTGCCTTTACTAAAATGTGATAAACCTCAGAGGCTCTTCATGACCAAACTGCCACCTTTCTGCCTTCCATGGTCAACTATGTCTACATTATTCTTCTAACATTGTCATAACTCAAATATTCCAAATTTCAAACAATTCAGCTCACTGATAGTTTTTGCAAAACTTCAAGCTTTGTTATGCCTCAGCACATTTCAATTATGTTGTTTTCAAATATTTAGGGATTTTCCAGATAAATTTATTATAGATTTCAGCTTAAACTCTTATAGTATGAGAAAATACTTTGTCTTAGCCTATTCAGGCTGCTAAGGAAATACCGCTGACCAGGCAGCTTATAAACAACAGAAATTTATTTATTAGTGTTCTGGAAGCTCAAAATGGGAGATGAGGGTGCCAACATGGTCAGATAAGGGCCTTATTCTGGGTTGTGGACTTCTCCCTGTATGTTCATGTGGCAGAAGGGGCCAGGAAGCTCTGCGTGATCTTTTTTATAAGACTTACATCCCATTCATGAGAGTGAGACCCTCGTAATCCAACCAACCCCAACCCCCCACCTCCTAACATCATTCCTTTGGTATTTGGATTCAAAAATGTGAATTTTGGGGGGACACAAACATTCAGACTATAGCATCCGTATCATTTTTATTTTATTAAATTTGTTAAGGTTTGTTCTTTGGCTCAGAGTATGATTTGTACTGGGGAAATCCTATGTGCATTTGAAAAGAATGCGTATTCTCTTCTTGGAGAATAGACCTTGCTAATATATCAATTAGGTGCCGTTAGTTGATAGTTGTTTTCAGGTCATTTTTCTCCTTTAAGACACCTCTGTCTTTGCTAAAGTATCTACTGAAACTTTCTTGTTAGAGACATAAAATAATAATTCTTACATATTCTTGGAGAATTGACACCTTTACATTATGTAATGTTCTTCTTTATTCCTGAAGTTCCTCCTTCTGCTGAGGTCTACTTTGTCTGAAATATAGTTACTCTAGCTTTCATTTGATTAATGTTTGATTGTATATCTTTCTCTATCACTTTAGTCTACCCATGTAGATTGTACTTTGTACAAAACATGCAAAAAAGTTTATTTCTAAGTGCTCAAAGCTGGCAAAATTCCAAATACCAATCAGTAAGAGAATGGATAAACAAATACTAGTGATTAAAGTGAGTACTACTCACATCAATAAAAAGGTATAAATAACTAATACCTACAATAATTTGACTAAATCTCAAAGAGGCATAGTACTAAGTGAAAGGTGCCCGACAGTAAAGGGCACCCTGTTTATTTATTTAACATCCAAAAGAGGCATAAATAATTCATGAAGATAGAAAATGTTTGTTGTCAAGGGTGGGGGAAGAATGACTACAAAATGGTATGAGGAAAATGTTGGTGATGATGGAAGTTTATATTGTTTTGGGTAGTTGTTATATGGCAGTTTAACATGGCCAAAACTATCAAATTAACAAACTTAAAATGTGTACATTTATTGAATATAAATTATGTTTCCATTAAAAATCCAACTCTTGCTCTGGATACAAGTATATTCACTACACTGGGGTCTACATCATAAGGGAGGCAGTGTAGTTGTTAAGAACCAGGGATGGAGGCCAGACAATCCTTTTTCCCAGCCCAAACATTTCAGCGACTGTGTAGAATTTCAATCTTTCAGTCTCTCTTAAATCGTTGTTAAAACATCTTTCTCTCAGATCTGTTCTGAGAATAAAGTGGTCTTGTGCTTATAAACCGTCCAGCATAGAAGCTGAAGGAATGGGAGATTGTTATAACTATGTCTTTCTCCTCAATCACTCAGTTAATTCTGTTTCTTTGTGTGAGCCCTCTAATTCCCTGAGACAGTACCTGACCATCTTCCCATATGAATAGCAATTCCTTCCTATCCTTAGCAAGAATTTTCCCCTGTCCTTAAAAAAAGTGACTTTAGCAATGTGTGGGAAGGATTTTCATCCCTTCCTTATATATATGCCTTTATCCTTTGATATGCTGAATTTTTATGAATATAAAATAATATTGTTTTAATTTGTGATCTAGACATTAAAAACTATCAAATACTTACACTATGAGAATATAACCTTTCTGTAACATTTATCCTAACTGTGTGAACAAGTAAGCCCTATATGGCTTATTTCACTTATGGTTGATTTTTTTCCTGCAGTTAGATATATGTTATATATTCTAGGGTCATGCTTCTCAACCAAGTACCACAAGTTCTGAAATTATAAAACACAGGTAAGCTTACGGCAAGAGATATTAGTGATTGAGTAATAGTCTATCAACAGGGAAATAAAGAAAGTGTATATTGCTACTTTACATCCTATGATTCAAGGAAAAAAAAGATAGTTTAAAATAATGGACATCAGAGATTCATTCCCAATAAGGGACTATGTCCTATAGCACTAAAATTAGACAGTATCATACACCACATTCTTCTTCTAGAATGTTATTTAAGTTGGGTCACACTATTAGCCATGTTCAAGAAATTTTTTTTTTTTTGGGTTACACAGCTAAGTTAAACTCTATGTGAATCCCTCTAAAATTGTATTGTGATATTTCTAAGATGGCATTGGAAAATGAAGCCATGAAGGTTGATATTTTCATAACCATTTCTCCTCTTTCTTTCTATTTCCTCTAAGACAGACAAATGTTGAGGAACAATATACCCATAAGATCTAGAATCTGTATTACCAATTAGACAAGATATTTTAGGAAAAAAATAAGATAAAATAGATTTATGGTGCATATTATAATTAGCTGAGCCCAAATCATACAGAATAATTAAAATATTCTTATGTGAGACTAAAAGGTGTCTACCAAACTCTAGGCTACTTACCTGGAAACTATAGTCAACATGGTTCTGTCTATTTGTCTGTCTCTCTCTCTCACACACACACATATACACATATATTTTTGGAAGATAGTCTGTTTTTATCAGGATTAATCATTATTTTGTTTTGTTATTCCTAATGAGCATACCTAATAAATGCTTTTAAATTTTTTTTAATGTTTTATTTATTTGTGAGATAAAGAGAAGCAGTGAGCAGAGCAGGGGACGGGTACAGAGAGAAAGGGAGAATCAGAATCTGAAGCAGCTCCAGGCTCTGAGCTGTCAGCACAGAGCCCGATGTGGGGCTCGAACTCACAAGCTGTGAGATCGTAACCTGAGCTGAAGTCAGATGCCTAACCGACTGAGCTATCCAGGTGCCCCAAATTTTTTCTATTCTATTCTAACTGTATGTAATATCTATAGCAGGACAAAACAGAAACAAGAGTCTAAGTCAGAATCATAAGCCTGTTGTAAATAATTTCTAAAAGTGCTGCACTGTGAATAATCTGTTTTCTGAGACATTCATCAGGGTCCAAAGCCATCGTAATTTTAGCAGCATAGCATATCTAATGGCTGGTGGATTTTCTAAAGTAAACCCTCAAACAAACATTATAAAAGGAAAAAAGTGCTGTAGTTTAGGATCATATCTTAGAATCATCTAATGATAACTTGGTCATCTTTCATTTACAAGGTTGTAATATTCAACAGAAACCTAGGTCAAATCTCTTGTACAGGAGCTAAAATTGGAGATGTTTTGTGAATGTCAAGTTTGGATTACTTTCCCCTTCTTTAAGTTACTCTTATTTAAATCACTCTGCCATGAAGGATCAATACCATGTTTACTAAATGTAACAAAATGAAAATTATTGAACTTGTTTTTAAGTAGATTTTTTAAATAAAGCAAACATTTTGAAGAGTGAATAAGTCACAGGTACATTTTGATGATTTTTTAAGTGAACACATCCATGTAACCACAACTCAAAGAAAAATATGATATAAAGAAGCCCCTAAGAAAGTTTTTCAAAGTTCCCAGCCATTATTTACAAGAAAGGCAACTAACCTAATTCCTACCATCATACTTTAGTTACATCTGTTTTTGAACTTTGAATAAATGGAATCGCATACAGTATATACTCTTGTATGCTGCTTTTTTGATCAATATAATATTCATGATACTCATCTATATTATAAAGGGTAGCAGTAGTTATTTTCCATTGCTAGGTAACATAACATTATGTAGCTATACCACAATTAATAATCAATTATAAATTTGAATGACAGAGTGTTTCCATTTGGGGGCTATTATGAAAAACAGTTATGAACATTCTCTGAATGTCTCTTGATGCACATATCTGAACATTTCCACTGAGTCTAATAATTGGATTACTTTAGTCATGGACTATGCATATATTTTCAGCTTCATTAGGTAACTACCAAAAGTTTTCCAAACAAATTGGGCCATTTATTTTCCTGCCAGCAGTATATGAGATTTCCAGGTATGCCACATTCTTGCCAACATTTGGCAACATGAATATTTTGCAAATTTAGCTATACTGCTAAAACCCAAAACCCAAGAAACAACAAGTGTTGGTGAGGATATGGAGAAAAAGGAACCCTCATGCACTGCTAGTGGAAACACAAACTGGTACAGCCACAGTGGAAGACAGTGTGGGGCTCCTCTAAAGATTAAAAATAGAACTACTCTATGATCCAGTAATCACACAAGTAGGTATTTACCCAATGAATACAAAAACACCCATATGAAGAGATTAATGCACCTCTGTGCTTATTACAGCATAATTTACAATAGACAAATTATGGAAGCAGCTCAAGTGTCCACTGACAGATAAATGGCTAAAGAAGATGTGGTGTATATATATACAATGGAATATTATTGAGCCATAAAAAAGAACTAAATCTTGCCATTTGCAACAACATAGATGGATCTAGAAAGTATAGTGGTAAGCAAAATAAGCTTGTCACAAAAGACAAATACCATATGATTTCATTAATATGTGGAATTTAAGAAACAAAACAAAGGGGAAAAAAGGGAGAGAGAGAAACCAAAAAATCCAGACTTTTAACTATACAGAACAAACAGATGGTTACCAGAGGGGAGGTAGGTAGGGGCTGGGTGAAATAGTGAAGAAGATTAAGAGTCACTTATCTTGATGAACACTAATACACAGAATTGTTTAATTACCGTATTGTACGTCTGAAATTAATATGACATTGTGTTAACTACACTCATTTTTTTTAATTTAAAAAAAAAAGAAAAAAGAAAAACTTAGTCATTCTGGTTAGCTTGCAAATTGATCTCATCCTGGTTTTAATTTGCATTACCCTGATGATAAGTGATGTTGAACATATTTTCTCTTCCTTATTTGACATTAAGATCCTCTTTTTTAAAGTATCTATTCAAGCATTTTGTCTGTTTTTGTTTTTATTTGGTTTACCTGTCTTTTTATTGAAATGTGAAATATTATTTATTCTGTATATGAATCCTGTATTAAATGTATTTTTGACAAAGTATTTTGCCTCTTACTCTAGGGCTTGCCTTTTTACTATCTTAAGAGCTGTCTTTTTATGAACTAAAGTTTTAAATTCTAATGAAGCTTAGTTTATCTCTCTTTCTTTTATGGTTTGTTCTTTTATATCTTCTTTCAGAAAGTATCTCTTCCAAGATAATAATGATATTCCTCTATATAATCTTCCAGTAGCTTCATTGTTTTACTTTTTAGAATTGAATATGTAATGCACACTGCTGAAAGGAAGAATAAAGTTTCAGTCATTTTCCATATGTTTATCCAACAGATGAGCAAAATTTACTGAAAAAGACCACATGTTCATTCTTCTAAACTCCAAGGTATCTCTGTCTTAATCAGGTGACTATGTGTGAGTTGGTCTCTGGATTTCCGATTATGTTCCGCCGTGTTGTCTCCTTTTACAGCAGTATCTTTACTAACTAGTCTAGTGTAGGGTTCTATTAAGGTTCCACATATAAGAACGAATTCTCCCACTTTGTTCTTCATATGTATTTCCATCACGGTTTTAGAATCATCTTGTAAATTTACGCGCAAATGATTGGACACACACACATACACAGACGCAACTTTGCATGTTCACTGAATTAAGAGGGGAGAGATCAATTTGGGGAGAATTTAGGTCATTTCAATGTGTCTTCCAGTTTAAAACTATAGTATATTCCTCAATTTATTCAGTTATTCCTTACGTTTTTTTCTCAGTAACATTTTGTAGTTTTCTGTATACTGGACCTCTATTTTTTTGAAGATTTTTTTCCTGTATATTTGATGTATTTCATGCTTGAAAATGGTATATTTTTACATTTTAATTTTTTTATTTAGCATATAAAATATTAAAGTTTTTGTATTTACATGGTAGCTAGTTGTTTTTGTTTTTTAAAATCAATTATCAATTTAATACTTTTTTCACCAAATGCTTTTGGATCTAAATAAAGATTTCTTTGGCTCCAACACCTTTGCTCTTTTAAAAGCTCAACTGGACCTTTCCATAAGCCATAGTAGAGGCTCTACTTCCATAGTAGAGGCTTTGCAGATGGCTGGTAATTGATATGGTAAACGAATACTGAAAAATGTTTGAAAGTAGCTAGTGAGGACTGGTTTGTTACCGTCCCCAGGTTGTCATTTTAGTGATTTTTTTCAGTGACACTCAGTGATAAATCAAAGGAATGACTCCATTGGGGAGGAAAATTTTTGCTTTTACCCTTCTAGATTCTCTAGCTGGTCAAACAATTAAAAAAAATAAGATAAATTAATGGAAGAAAAAGAAATTTAATTATGTACCTATGGGAGCCTCATAAAGAGATATGAAGACTCAAAAGGCAGGTAACTGAGACATATAACATCTTGAGCTAAGGAGATGGTAGGAGTCTGGAGCTACAAAGGGAAGAAAGATCATTCACAGGGAAGCAGATGAGATGTTTGGAAAACAAAGGTTGCTTTATTATGCAGATAAGTTTCTTAGGTAAAGAGGTATGTCCCATTATAGCGCCCTTCCTGGTACTTCCAGGGTCCCTTTCCAATGTAAATTTAGACAGATGAGCTGGAGGAAGATAACTTTTCCTGAATATACTGGGTTTTGATTACATTTAGTTAAAATTAATCCTCATGCCAAGTGGCATATTTTGGGGTGAAAAATTCTGCTCTCCTTCAAGTCTAAGGAAAATTCTTCCAGGATATATCTGTAGGCACCTCAATTACCCCTCAAATCACATGTGCTAACAATTCATTCTATCTATGTGGCCAAACCTAATTATACAATCCTACCCCTGTCTAGGCATCCTAGTAACTTATTTCAAATAATGTACTACAGAATGAAAATAATACTGCTACTACCTAACTTGTAGATTAACATTACATATACAATATGTCAAAGTTTCTGTTGAAAAGATGAATGAGTATCCCATTGTATTATAAAACAGGAAGAGGCAATGAACAACATCAATTGCATATTTCAGAGCAACTAATATTTAAATGCTTCTAATTAGCCTATTCATTTTCAAAGTGTGCTCCTTTAACCTACAGTGATCATTCTAGGGAATCAAATAAAATGTCAGTGGTCACAAAATGTTTCACTGGTAATCTAACTATTTATATCCTCGAAAAACATTTAGCACTGTCATCTTTTGTTTTAGTAGTATTACAATGTGCTGACCATAACACTAATTTTATATTTTTTAGCTGATGAGTTTAAGTCTTAATATCAAAGAAGAAAATAAGGCAATTTTAACTATTTGAATAGAAGGGAAGCATTCTGAAATTTTAAGATAATTCAATTCCTTTTTATGTATAATGTAGGGGTCAAAAGCAGGCTGCCCCAGGATGGGCCAGTTTAACATGATGATTATTTTGAGTTAAAAGCAATCAAAACCCAATAAATTTAGGAAAAGCTCTTTTCCTCCCCCTCAACTGTCCAAAAGATTTAGATAGAGGACCTGCTCTATGAAGACAGCTGTCACCATAGATAACTACATTACAATATGAAGTAGGTATGATACATAGGGAGGAAGCTAGCAAGGTCTTTTTTTTTAATTTATTTATTTTGAGAGAGAGAGAGAGAGAGCAAGAGCAGGGAAGAGTAGCAGAAAGGGAGGATCCCAAGCAGGCTCTGCAAGGTCAGCACGGAGCCCAACATGGGGCTCAATCTCCCAAACTGTGAGATCATGACCTGAGCCAAAGTCAAGAGCTGGAAGCTTAACCAATTCAGCCACCCAGGCACCCTGCTAGCTAGGCCTTTTGACCAAAGTCCACTATGTCCCATTGTTCATTTGTTTACCATTTACTCTTTTCCATCTTGCATTCCTTCCCTTTGAGGTCCCAGACACCTACCCCATTTTCATTAGTTCATAATGACACATATATCTCATGTTGTCTGGTTGTCTTTGGAGTTTCATGTCTCAATGGAGTTCTTGTACACATGAAATTAAATTTGATTTTCTCCTATTAATCTGAGACCCATCAATTTGATTCTTAATCCAGCTAAAAGGACCTTGAAAGGCAGAGGAAATTCCTCCTTCCTGAAGATATAAAAGAAGATTGAAAAAATAAAAATGAGTCACATCCATGCCTTTACAGGTGAGGCTGGCAAAGGTGATGTTTTGCCTTCTTATTTCAGACTCCATAGAATAAACATGTTTGTGCGTGTGTGTGTGTGTGCGTGCGTGTGTGTGGTTTACTTAGTGCCACTTTTTTCACATTTTCATTGTTTGTGGTGGTGATTTTGTTGTTTAAATTGATTTTTGCCCATCGTACTGAAGTGCTCTCCATAAAAACTAGAATGCTGTGTGTGCCTTAAAGAGAATATACATGTGTTAGATAAGCTTCATTCAAGCATGACTTATAATACTGATGAGGGAACATGAGGCAGGCTGAGGGCAAAATACAGGTTGGTACAACCCTGTCCAGGTGGATTATGTGTGATATTCTTCCGACACTCCCAGCTACCCAAGAACAAAGGAAAGGAGTTTAAGTGCTTGCCTTGGTAATGTGGGAAACTAAGGTAAATGAAAAACTAAATTCCCTTATTGCCTACAGCCCATTGACAAATCCTTGAGACTGCCCGAGTGACTTCCTTCTAAAGGAGCTCAGCTGCCTCAATGATGACATTTTGCTAGGGGCAAAAGAGAACCTTGGCTTAACATTGTCCCAACCTCAAGGATCCTGTAAATCTACTTCCTATACTTCGATGTCCCAAGATATATGCTGGCAATCATATCCCAAGCTTATGGCCCCCTGATATACATCTGAAGGGTCTCAGGACTGCGGTTTTATTAAATGGCAATAAATGGCATTTCCCTAGCAACGTTTAGCCCCTCAAGGTCCTGGAAACCTTGCTCCCCAAATTCCTTACAGACTTACTCTATCCCTGATCCCTTCCCAACCTGAGGGTACATAATGAGTTACCGGTCAGGACCCCAGGGCAGCTCTTACTGCCCATGAGTCCTGTCCCTGTACTTTAAGAAAACCACCTTTTTGCACCAAAGACCTCCTCAAGAATTCTTTACAATCGGCTCCAGACCCCACGAACCCCCCATCACCCCAAAACTTCATCAGTACCATGTTCAGTGTTAATGAATCAATGATATATTTTAAATAAGGTAAGCAGAAACACTCATAAAACAAACTTATATACTGATCAGGTGATAAAAATGTGATCAGAGATTTGCATGAATTTAACTCCATTAAGAGTGAATTTAAGAGTATTTCCTGGGGCGCCTGGGTGGCTCAGTCGGTTAAGCGTCCGACTTCGGCTCAGGTCATGATCTCCCGGTCTGTGGGTTCGAGCCCCGCATCGGGCTCTGTGCTGACAGCTCAGAGCCTGGAGCCTGCTTCCGATTCTGTGTCTCCCTCTCTCTCTGACCCTCCCCCATTCATGCTCTGTCTCTCTCTGTCTCAAAAATAAATAAACATTAAAAAAAAAATTTATAAAAAAAAAAGAGTATTTCCTTTAAGAGCAATCAATTATTATTCACTAATTTATTATTTGAAGCAATTTTATAGAACACAACTACTGTGAATAATGAGAATTACCTGTATTTAACTTAAAACATACTTATACCTGGACAGTCAATTTGAACAGAATAATTTTCTAAGCATTGCTATTATTTCAGGCATATCACAGATCTGTAAACATCAGAAAAATCAATATGAAACAATGTGAGGAAATTCAACAGGTAACTTGTTAAAAACCTGCCCTATATGTCAGCAAATTCAAATAAGAAATAGAGAAAACATTTATAGAATCAATAATAGTAGAAATACTAATATTTCTAGAAATGTTTTCATATTTCTAGATTTCTAGAAATATGGTCTTAAAGTATCAGGGATATTCCCTTAATACCTTTGTCCTCTAAATTGTAAGATATAACTCTTTTTAAAAAAGTCAGCACACATATTCAGCACTTAATAAATTACCAGCTAAACACCTATGTAACAACAACAAGGTCAGATCTATGTAATACGTGAGGAGCACCTTCCATTGTGACCCTTCTGTCCGTCCTAAATCTAAACCCTATCCTGATTTGCATGGCAACCACATCTCTCTAAGCTTTTATCTGTTCTCCTGCATTCTTTATTAAATAAATGTGATTATTACCTTTCTTTTGAAGTTATTTTGGTATTTAATCTCACTTTTTTGTGTGTGGTTTTGTATGTGTTACAACATTCATCCTTGATCTAGTAAAGATAAATTTAATTGGTACTTTGACACTATATACAATGCAAGAACCACAGGACACTTTAACTCTGTTATTTACCTTCAAAATTATGTGATGATTATGTGACACTATACTGTATTTAGATTACATATATATATGACTTTGTATATTCAACAGCAGACACCTTTAGTATTTGATAAAATCAATGGAATATCTGGATTTAGCTGCATATTTACCTTTTTTGTAACTCTTCATTTCTTCCTACTATTCTAATCTTCCATTTAGGAGGATATTTATTCTGCCTCAAGAGAGTCCTTTATTATTATTTTTTGTGTGTGTGAGGTGCTGATTACAAACATTTCCAAACTTTTTTTTGTCTAAAAGAATCTTTATTTTACTTTTAATACTTGAGAGTTCTTTTTATAATTGGAATTCATATTGGGTAATTGTTTTATAGCAAATGGAAAATACCATTCCATTATCTTGTGTTTCTCATTGTTGACAAAAGTACAATCTAATAGTTAACCAAAGGCAACTCGCTACTTTCAAAGTAAATGGTCTTCCCTTTTTCTTTGTTTTTGAACAATTTCCTCTATTATATCCATCTCTTGTGGATACCTTTCTGGATCTATCTTCTTTGAGATATTGGAGTTCTTCCTTTTGTGGATTGATGTCTTTTATTATGTATTAAATTATCAGACATTATTTCTTTAGTTACTACTTTTGCTTATATTTTTCAGTCTTTCTAAAGAATCAAACAATAGAACTTCACAATGTATTCTCTATGTCTCTTACCTCTTTTCTTGACTTTCTTTCCTTTTGGTACCTATGCCTCATTCTAACTGATTTTCATAATCAGTAACTTCTACTTTCACTCTAGAATTTCTATTTGTTTACTTTAAAAATCCATGTCATCTTTATATTTTCTAGCTCTATGCTGAAATACATGTTTGTGTTTATATTCTTTTTTATAGTAAGCAAAATAGTATTACAGTCTATGTCTAAATCACCCAATATCTAAAGTGCCAATATCTAATCACCCAATATCTAACAGGAGTATTATTGCTGGTTTTATTTGGGTGTGCATGTGTGTTGCGTCTTCTCACATATTATTTATCTTGGATTGGGTTCTGGACATGTGAAAAACTTACATGTAAAAATTATCTTTAACTTCTATTATTTCCTTATTATCATGTTTTCATTTGCTTCTGAAAGACACCAGGGACACTCTTATTCTTGTTTCTCATTATTCAGATTTTAGGACTTAATGTTTGCTGGCCCATTCAAGCAAAGAAAGCTGATTAGGGACAGCAGGTATATTATGCTTCTAGTTCAGCATAATTCTTGGAATCCCAACATAAAACACCACTTATGTTATGAGGCCATCTATTTTCATGGAGTTCTGAGATACAAATTCTGAAAATTTAGCTACAATTCAAAGATAGAACCAACATAATTTTTGTTGGGTAAAATGTTAAGTGTGAAAGAAAGAGTAAGCTCAAAGTCTTTTGCAAGGTTTTCCATTTTGAACAAATGGAAAGATGTCAGTACCATTAACAGAAATGGAAAATACAAAAGGCTGAGTGGATTTGGAGGATAAAGAATTATGGAAATATTAACTCTCAGATATCTAAAAGATATCCAAGTGGAGATACTGAGTAAGCAGTGGGATTAAATATCTGGAGTTCAGAGAAAAGTCTAGGATACAGACACAAGCTTGGAAGTTATCATTATAAAAACACTTATTTAAAGCAATGGAACTAAATGCTAGTAAATGAAAATACTGAAGGGGAAAAGTCCAAGAATATAGTGTTAAGGCATTCCTAAGTTAAGATGTTGGATAAGTAGAAACTGATAAAGTAAACTGCAATCAAGTTAGGAGAAAGTGTAGAATTTTAGAAATCAAATAAAAGTGCTCCAAAGAGGAGTGAATGATAATAACAAACACTGCTGATAAGTCAAATAAAAGAAAGATCAAGAATTGACAAATAGATTTATAAAGATGTAAGTTATCCATAACCTTAACAAAAGTAGTGTTGGTAACATTATGGGGTTAAATTCTGATTGGGCAACTTCAAAAAGGAAACGGGAAGAGTAGAATCAGAAGAGTAAGTACAAATATAGCTGGAAGTAATTTGTTATAAAAAAGACCAGAGAATGAACACACAGTCTAAGGTAGCAAAGAGAGATTTTATATTTTATTTTGCTAAAGTTTTTTTCAACGTGGGTGAAATAATAGCATGCCTGTATGCTGGTGGGAACTGGAGAAGTATCCACTTGATGTTGCAAGAGAGAAAATAATAAATTGCTCTAACAATGTCCTTGAGAAAGGAAGATAAGATGTATTGCACAACTGAAGGGGTCTAAGGATGCGGAAAGGTTTATTTCTTACGTTAGAAAGGAAGGCACAAAATGCAGGGCCAGATGCTAGTAGGTATTTAAAGTTGTGTTGTAAGCTTCTCTGGAAGTTCTCTCATGATTGTGATAATTTTCTTTGTGAAGTGGGGAGCAAGGTTATTCTCTGAGAGCACAGATAAGAGGTGGTACTCTTGGTTTGAGGAAAGAGTAGAAACATAAAGCAGTCATTTAAAAGTGCTAGAGAGTGAATGTATTGGACAAAATATGGTATGATTGCTTGGCAACATTGAAAGCCCACTTGCAATTAATGATCATGAAAGAAAAGTCAGGACAGTCGGCATGGCAGAGCATTTTTCTCCAGTCAGTTAAATAGAGATGGACTTAAACTATTACAAAATGAATATGAATAAACAAAAGAGCAGCAGGCAAGTTGAAGAGATGTCCCCAGAAAGTGTCATTATAATAATCTATCATGGTATTTAAGGAGAAACAAGGACCCCTGAGAAGAGTGAGGAGCAAAAGGTGATATTACTGGTATTAAAACATAGTGAGGCCCAAGGACTGCTGTGATCAGGGCAATTCCCTAGAGGAGAGGGTTGGAAAGCAATAACACGCTGGGATTCTTGAAACGTACTGTAGAAGCTTAACTTCAGTAATAACAAAAATGTAGGGTCTATCAAATAAAAAACAAATTCAGACCTGAGAAGGAGAGATTTTATTTGAAAGAATTATTGTAAGGGAGTAGAGAGGCACTACTGAGTAGGAAATACTCTGCACTACCAGAATCAGAGAAGCTGTCACAAGATTTGCAGGCATTTCAGGGTTAGGCACAAAGAGTTTTTCTTTTATACAGAGTGAACAAGGCTAGAAAGAATGAGATGGGGAAGAGCCATGAAAGAGTGACCTGAGGGGAAACTAGACCACAGGAAGTTACCAGGAGTGGAGAGTTGGGGAGATCATCCCCTTGGGAAGGGTTGTTTGCTGGCTCGGCTTAAGGGTGGTCAAAATTCAGGGAAGGAGATAATCTTAATCACAGCTTGGCTAACAAGAATTGTATTTCTATCGATCAGTGAAGATTAAGCAGTTTAACTAATCATTTATGAAACAAAGATACAGGAATCTGGAGGTAGGAGACAGGGAGGGATTCCTTTAACTTTCATTGTTTTTCAGAAACACAGGGTTTTAGGTAAATTCAACATTGTCAAATATTACAGGTAGATGCTATATGGTAGAGGACAAGATCATTAAGTAAGAAAAGTTCCTGAGACTGAATTAAGAAAGGAATAGTGTTGGGGGCCCCTGGGTGGCTCAGTCGGTTGAGCCGTCTGACTTCCGCTCAGGTCATGATCTCGCGGTCCTTGAGTTCGAGCCCCACTTCGGGCTCTGTGCTGACAGCTCAGGGCCTGGAGCCTGACTCAGATTCTCTCTCTCTCTCTGCCCCTCCCCCACTCATGCTCTGTCTCTCTCTGTCAAAAATAAACATTAAAAAAAATAAAAAAAAAAAAAAGAAAGGAAGTGTCGGAAAGCTGAAATTTTCAAGGAATAAAAGCGTGTGACTCAAGTGTTGATTGATAACTACTTAATAGGAAAATAACAAAACTGATAAAAATAGCCATAATCAATGAGAGAAGAAAAACACAAAAATGAAGAAATTCTTTAAATAACCAAGATTTAAAAATGAGATTTAGATAATGGCTACTTAATAGTTTTATTATTTAATGTGAAGTTGCAAAAGTTAAAAAAAAATCTTTCATAGCTGATTTATTTTATATAATTTAATTATCCTTTCTTATGGCCAAAGGAAGTATACATCACTCACAATTATTTGTTTTAAGTGCTAAAAACAGCAATATTGGGTGTTAGGATGTATGAAAATGCCAGTTTCTGAGAATACTATAACACAACAAAATTGAATTTCTCACTGATCTAGAAATTCTGAAGTTCTAACTAATACATTTGCATGTTCTTTTATCAAACATTTTCTTTCTGTTCTTTGAAAATTAGAAAGGAAGTACTTTGCGATGTATAAAATGGTGTTTGTCCTTTCATGTTAGTTTTGTCACATTTATCTATTCACGATTACCACTTCATTATTCAGAATATCTCATTCTATGAATATAGCATAAAACAAAATTTATTATAGTCATTTGCCTGAAATTTATGAAGGTCATGTCTTCATTGAGGCAGATTTGATATAATAATTTCAGCCACCTGTGTGATGTTTCCCGTGTAATCAAATGGGAGATTTGATTCAGTTTTACCGTAGAAAGAAAAACTAAATCACCCAGAAACACTGTTTCATCATGAAAACATGGTCTAGAAAAAGATTCAAGTTCTTTTGATCCTGAGGTAGGATAAAGATGCTAGTTATCTTCTAGTTCCTGCCGTTATTGTCCCAGTTGTTTGTCATGTTATTTGGGTTATAATATTCTAGTGAATAAATGATCATAAAATCTATCACACAAAAACCAAGTTCTGAAAGTATTTTTGGTTAATATTTATCATAGGCCATACAAACAATGCCCATTTGCCTCTTTCAAACACAGATTTAAAAAGTTACCTCAGCAGAATGTAGTTGAGTAAATATTTAAATATTTATTTATTTATTTATTTTGAGAGAGAGAGAGAGAGAGAAAGAGCATGAGCAGTGGAGGGGCAGAGAGAGAGAGAGAGGGAGAGAGAGAATCCCAAGTAGGCACCCTGCTGTTAGCACAGAGCCTGAGGCGAAGGGTGGAGGGTAGGGGTGGGGGGCACGATGGAGCTCAAGCACCAGAATCCTGAGTATATATTTAAACTTGAAATGAACTAGTTCATTATATTCTTTTTATCTCTCCTATAATAATCCTCACTGTATATAATATATATTATTAGATGTTAATAGATATATTAGATATTAACCTTAAGCAATGGAAACCTGGCCTAATATAAAGTGACATTAAATATACTGATGGAAATTAATGATGCTACTGTTAAAGGAAATCTTTATTATAATTAGTCATATTTTCCTAGCAGACATCACATATGGTAAGCAGCAAAATTGGCCTAGCAATAAATGAAAAGTTATATGGTGCAGAAATTCCTCACTGAGGCTGGACGACTGGTTAATAACTGAGATAATCATTGGTTTTTGTTTGATGACAAGATTATTTCAATCCTCATTTTTAATAAATACTCAAAACACACCTATTTACATGTGTGCCTGTAACCCATTCAAAAATGGCAGAATAGCAAGGAATACGGTATATAATTTTTTTAAGGTGATCCTAATTTATTTTTCTCTTTCTTAAAATCAACAGGTTTACCTGATCTCATCCACATTACACTATATGGGAGGAAAGTGGTTAAGAAAAAGGGTTACAGGAGCACTGTGTAGGCTTAAACGCCACTGCCCTCACTTAGAACTTCTCTAACACTGGTAGGCCACAGTACCTCTCTAGGCATCTGATTTGTTTCTTCATCTCCATAACAGAGTTAATAGTTTCTCTATCACAAGGTTTGTGAGAAATGAGAAAATGTATAAAATGTGCTTCGTATACATCCTGGAATAATAACTTCAGTAAGTGCTAGCCTTTTTTACTCAATACAGTTTTTTGAAGCTTTTGACAATTTAAAGAAAGTGTGTGCTCTTTAAGTTAGATTTGTAAAGGTACTTCCAGGTTTTTAGCATGTTGTTTCTGTGCTGTTACCAATATTTTTAATATTTTGCAAATACGAGACAGAAATAGGTCACAAGATCTGGTAATAATGGACAAATTTCATTACTTTAATTGATGTTTAATATAATTAAAATTTGTGTTGTTTTATTAAAATTGTAAATATTATTTTTGCCCCAGATTAATGAATTAGTTAATATTGGTGATGAGGGAACGTGGGGCGACCTGAGGGCAGAGTGCAGTGTAACAGCACCCCCCCGCACCCCAGGTGGGCCACATATGATATTCCTTGGACACTTCTGGCTACCCAAAAACAGAAAAAGAGGAAAAACAAATGATTAAACTGATAAGAATTTCCACCAGTTTACAAGAAAAAGCAATCCCATCAATGGCCTAAAGTCCAGGAACTCCCTACTGTCTTAATGTTAAAGCTTTGCTAGAGGGAAAAACAACTTTAGCTTGACAATAGCTAGGTCTCTAGTAAGTCTTTAGCATGTGAAAGTCTCTTTGGAAACTCCCTCTTGACTTTATTTCCCTTAACACCATAAAATAGTCACCCCCCCCCAACACTTACAGTGCAGCTCTCCCAGCTCATGGGTCCTATCCCCTTGCTTTAATAAAATCACCGTTTTGCACCAAAGACATCTTCAAGAATTTTCCTGGTTATCAGCTCCGCCCCCCATCACCCCCAAACTTCATCAACTGGCATTTCTTGTTATATTGAAACATTCATTTTAATATTTTAAGTCGCAATCCTCACTTAGGATATTACAACATCCATACATTTGCTTGGTTAAGAAATCATAGAAAAAGGTATTATTTATTGTTGTTTTCATTTTCTTATGTAAACAAGTTGATTACTTCAATAGAAAATAAATTATTTAAAACATAGATTTAATAAGGCCACAAATGACTGGTCTCTAGCTTAGAGACTCCTCTTCCAGGTTCTTCTTGCCCTGTTTGCCCCGCATTTGAAACCCCCCCCCCCCCCCCCCCCCCCAGGTATGGAAGCTGACAACTATAAATTACCCTTCCCACTCTCATCCAGTGCTCAGATCTTTGGAGAAACGGTCTCTGAGCCCGCCAGTGTTCAATAAATCTCCAATCCACCAAAAAAAAAAGTCACAAATGATCTCAAAAGACACTGCAGTTAGACGTAGGAATCAGACTTGTAATTTAAATTCTTTGTTTTCTTGTGTTGCTAACAATACTCAGCATATTTGTGCATCTTTCTTTTGGACATTTACATATCCCTTGTAACAGTAAAATTCAACCCTAACCTAAGTTATCCAGAGCTAATGGTGTATTTACTCCTGACTTCAATTAGGTGAATTAGCAATAAAAATGTAAGTGATTATAAAATGGAGTCAACTAAGACCATTGTGTCTGATTTCACTTGGGTTATAAGCTCTATTTCAAAATTCCATTAGCTAAATTAGAGGTTTATCCTGTAACCCATTTCTCCTACGCAAATGGCAACTCTGCATTTGTGCTGATTGTCACTGTATAATTTTATGAGTTTGTCATTTAAAAAAATAAATGTAATTGTACCATCGTATAGCAGAGAAAATGAAGCTATTCAACTATACCCTACTACCTCACAGATATTCACATGAATATTACATATTTTTCTACTGAGTGGTTGTGAGTATAATGAGATTACACCTATTCCTAGTACCTTTCTGGATAATAAGAAGCCGCTACTGTACAAGATCATTTTCAAAGTCATTGAAAAGTAGAAAATGACTACAGCATACCAATAATGAGGGCACAAGTAAAATTGCTATTAAATTTCTTCACTCTGTAGTACCAAACTGTATGAAGAAAAATCGAGAGACACCCATTATTTTTTTTTATTATTTAGCTAATGAGAAAATGCATGGAAAAAGGATTTTAATGGCCATTTTTAGGAAGAAATAACCATGACTTTTACTTCAGAAAACACTGTAAAAGATTAATTCTTTAAAACAGGGTACCATTTTTATTTACCTGAATAAGTAGCACTGATTTAAATTTGGTATACGTTTCAAAATTGAAAAAAAAAAATAATATATTTCATGTTTTATAATAGTACCAGTCTTCATACACATATTATAAGCTAAGCTCAGCAACTATGGTTAAAATTGGTCTCTGCAGAGAAAATTTTTAGAATGTTGATAACCTTTCTTTAGATGTTTCCCTGTAGCTCCATCTACAAAATTTAGGTAAGCCAAGTGTGTATAATGACTTCTTTCTTCATAAGAGGCATAAGAAAACATACAGGATAAATAAAAAAATTAATTCTGTTTATAATATTTTCTTATTATTTGTTCTAAATAGCAGCTGCCCAGATTTTTTAACAAGGATGAAATACTCAAATTATCCAAACTCTTCTTTTCTTAAGTTCCATTTCTTCCTGTCTATCACTGTCGTCTTAATGATTCAGTCGCCTAAGCATCTCATAATTTTTTTTTCTTTCAGCAACGCTGCACATCCTACAAGATATACTGGCATATGAAACCTTCTTGGAGTCATTCTAAATTCAACTATTTATCTGATTCCTCAACATTAATGTTGATATAAATACTCACCCTATCTATTAGGTTTTGATCTCACTATATCCATTCTTTTAGAGATCTTGAGTTGACCTGAGTTCCCATCTGCTTATGCAAACATTGTTGCCATTTCCATAGCCTTGGCCACAGAGAACATTAAACTTGTCCAATTCTGACTGTAAAGTCTCTTGAGAACTGTGTTCACTTAAAAAAAATTACTGAAAAATAAACAGCTTATAAGCAGAAATGCTTACCTTTGTCAAGGAGTTGCTACTTAGAGAGGAATTATCGTTGTGACCAGAACCTGAAAAATAATGACTCATTTTCAAAATAGCCTGGACGTTACCTGTGTTCCACTTATATTTTAAAAATCTAAAGAATACAGAGTTATTCACAAATCTAAATCTTTATGACCCTTTTTTGGATTTTTCTTTTAATAAAAATAAGCCTCTCACATATACTGATAGGAAGAATTTGGAAGTAATGGAATAAAAAATACTAACCATGTTATGTAAATATCACTGGGTTCCATATGATGGTTAAAACTTATTTGCAACATGTAGGGGTGCCTGGGTGACTCAATTGGTTTGCATCCAACTCTTGATTTCGGCTCAGGTCATGATCTCACGGTTCGTGAGTTTGAACCCTGCTTGGGATTCTCTCTCTCCCTCTCTCTGCCCCTACTCTGTCACATACTCTCTCTCTCAAAATAAACAAATAAACTTAAAAAAAAACCTTATTTACAATATTTACATTTTAACACTACTTATGAATTGGTGTGACTTATTAAAGAAGTTAAGCTAAAAAGTTAAGCTAGATACTCATTTTGAAAATTATCTGTTTTTTAAAACACTAATTATATTACCACTAGGATCATTTTTTTACTTCCTTAAACATATACTTATAGGCCCCTATAAATACTTAAAATGATTTCAAAATATCTGAAATTTGTAAAAATAAATTCTATTACTACCAGAGGCCTTTCTTGTTGTTTGATATGTAACACATTTTTCAAGGTCTAAATAATTACTGAATCTAATGGCTACACATATAAACACAGGAAATACTATTGGAATTGATCCAGTCAATAGCATTGTAAGTAAATGAATTATCCTAACATTACATCATAAGCTCTTAACAGAATTAGAACTTACCCTATAGACAAAAGTAAACAAATTAGGAACAAGGAAGCAAATTAAATAGGTTGAAGAATTTTTGGGATGCCATAAAATTTGTATTAGCTAGGATAAAATCGTATAAGCAAAAATTACTCTTATATGAAAGAATTTTATCATTCAAAGTATTTCAGCTTTTAAGCCAAAACAGAAAAATCACTTACTTTGCTTTTTAAGACAATTTTTGTGTTTCAAATAGAATTGTTTTTCCTCATGACATTTTATTTTTAACACTTCTCATTATTAACACTGATTTTCATTTATAACCTGGCAGGATAAATTCATCTACTTGTGAAAATAATCTTTACTCATCTTAACTCTCATGTGCCTTCCATGAGCTTGTGTAGTTAAGCCATTATTTATGTTTTGCAAAAACTATAGTTATAAAATTATCAATTATACAATAAAGAGCACAAAATATTTTAAAATTAGATTTTTAAAGATACCAAATTTAATTTTGCCTAAAATTAAAAGAATGAAATTTTTACCTCAAAAAAAGAAGACATTTTAAAGGATATGGAAAAAAATATGTGGATTTTAAAAATATTTATTTGTGAAGTAATGGGACCTTTTTAAATAAGAAAGCCCAGGTGCTATAAAAAATAAATTGAACTTCAGAAAATTAAATATATCTGCAGAGTGAAAATAAAAATAAAGTTCAAAAGATAAAACTGGAATGACATATGAATAAACATCTTAAAATATTTAATTTTCTTAACACATATCTATAGTTCTTAAAACTGATGGGAAAAATATTAGCAACATAAAAAAATACAAAAAAGAGGAATAATTTATTCACAAAACAATATACACATTGCTTTCACATATCAAAATATGCTAAACATTCTATATAATTTTAAAAAATGCAAAACAAAATCAATCTGAGACACTACTTTTCATATCAAGGTAATTTAGGACCAAAAATTTAATTCACATTGTTAGTGAAGATACGAAGAATGTGAACTTCTTTGGGGATAATTTGTCAATATCTAGCAAACTTTAAAAAGTACATAACCTTAGATCCAGCATTTAAAGTCCAGGGAACTTCTATTAAAGACAGACATTATAATATACAGGAAATCAATGGTACAAAAATATTAATAACAACACTGTGCTTCCTAAAACGGAATTCAACCAAATATATCTTAGGAAAAAATAACTAAAGCATAATTCTATTTTATTCTGTGATGTGATACCATACCACTAGTAGCATACTCTTTTGATGCCTTGCCCAGATCCCTTGATATCCAGATTAACTCATCTTCCAGGTTCTGTGAGCTGGGCAACTGGAGTTTATAATTTACAACAGTTTACAATGTTTCAGAGAAATGGTTTTAGTAGCTGTATTCACCTCACTTGGGAGATTATGGTTCCATCTGGGAGTTACCAGGACACTTGTTGGCAATTAGTTACTGATACAGCAGTACAAAATATCAGGCCCCTTTGCTTAACAATGAAACAACAACTATGGCACAATTCATACTACAGAACTCCCGGTGAATCAGGCTGAGGATAGACTTCAGCTAGAATGTGTCTGAGTTTGCTTCTTCTGGGACCTCATCCTGGTTTCTCTATTTTCGTGAAGTTTTCTCTTGATAGCATTGTCCCAATAAAGCCTTCATACAAAAATCCTTATCTCAGTATCTATTTCTAGGGAACCTGCCCATGACACATCATTAAAAATAAAATAAAATAAAATAAAATAAAATAAAATAAAACGGAAGTCCTATTGTATTATTATTCATCAAACACTACGAATATTAAGTGCAACTGACAGATGTAGAACAAACTCTCATTTTTAGAAAAAAATATGCATAAATATTAATATTATTTGTGTCTGGATGCCTAAGAAATTATAATGGCTGTCTATGGGATTAGTGACTGTGGAAACAGAAGATTTCCTTTTTTTTTCTTTTTTAAGTAGGCTTCATGCCCAGCACAGAGCCCAAGGCAAGGCTTGCACTCAAGATCCTGAGATCAAGACCTGAGCTGAGATGAAGAGTCAGATGCTTAATTGACTGAGCTACTCACGTGCTCAGAAGACTTCCTTTCAACAGGAACATCTATCTTTAGTAATTTTTACAGTTGGGAAATTTTATAATATAAATAGAATTATTTTTGAATTGTATAAAATTAATTTAAAAGGCAACATGAACTTTTGGTGTAAATGAAGATGACTTTTAAAATATTTTTTAAAAGCTAGTGATGCTGAAATAGATGCCTACATATCTATAAGCACGTGTATATTGCTCATTTATATTAAAGGTAATAAATACAAGTTTATCATTAAAAATTGGAGCTTCAATTATTAGTAACAAATGTAAGTAGAGGTTTGGCAAGCTACACTGAACATTTCCTCTATTAACAACCCCAACAAAACAAGCCCACTTTCTCACTTGCAATTTTCTAACCTATAAAACATTTTGTAAATTGAAAATTTGCATTTTACTTTATTTTTAAAATCTCAATAGGACTATGGGTTTTAACATATATTAGTGGCCCTTATAAATTTAAAAGTGTGAAAGCTAGGTCTTTATAGACTGTGGAATCTCAGGTCACAAATATTTTACCAGGATACTTTTGCCCAATTTATTTTTTACCAGTCTGTCTTTTTATGTGAATACATCAGCAATTAAAATGAGTTCTAAAAAAAATCACAATCATGATCACTGAAACTTTAATGACTATTATGCTTTAAAAATCCTCTTCTTTTTACAACTTGTTTTTCATGTAAACTCACAGAAGGGGAAAATTATTTTTTTTTTTAAAAAAGTAATTTTGGTGGCTGCACTTTGCAGGTCACAGTTAATTATAGAATCAATATTCCACTCTCCAGGTGGTCAAGCTACACAAAGCCAAAAAGCTATTTTATCACATTAGTCAAAGTTACATTTCTGTGAAGCCCAAAGGAATGGAAAAGATTGAATTTACTTTATAAGATTGTAATTATAATGGAATTGCATGTTTTTATAGAAAAATACCATAATGGTTATCATGATATTGTTCTAAGCTCTTTAGGTACATTAATTCATCTAAAGTTCACAGACACTATCTTGATCATATCAATTGCATTAGTTTATATGTCTGTAACACTAAGAATATCTATTATTAATATATACATATTTAATTCAAATTGAAAGTTAATTTGAACATGTTATATACTCATTGTTATGTGTCTGTTTTCAGAAGTGTTAAATACATATTTATAGCAAGATAAATACATAGATATATAAATACTTTAAATTTTTCAGATTGAAAAAAATTAATAAGGATTTACTCAACAAACTTCTCCTGAATATTATCATTGTCGAAAAATGGCACCTATATATCATCTATACAAAATATGTTTATTTGCAATATCTTGAAAATAAGTGCTTTCCAAAATCATCTTCAATCCCACTGAAAGCAGTGCATTAGTTCAATATTTATTTATAGTATAGAAATTAATAAAATGCCGATCCCCTCATATGTATGTGAATAGGTGCACACACATGCTCATGTATACACATCTACACATACATACACACACACACACACACTAAATGAGAAAGATGACGATGTCTATGGTACATACTGCGCATGTGCTATACTAATAAACGTCTATCTCTTCATTGTCAGTTGGTGGATTGTTAGATTTTTTTAGATTCGTTAATAAATTTTAATTGATAATTTTGAGTTTAAGATAAATTTAGCTTTCTTTATTTTTCTTAAAGTACATAATATGGAACTGATTTTCAAAATAGCATGTCTTGAACTTCTAGTTCTTGCAGTCCAATTACTTTTTAGAAATCATAATAATAAAATTTGAAGATTTAGTGCTCTAGTTAAAGTCACAATTGCAAATGGTGGTAAAAAACAATGATTTTATATCAGTGGTATCCTTCAAGGACCAAAGGAAAGTAAAATATAATTTGCTGAAAACATAGCTAAGATCTTTCAATACTTGTGATGGTGGATCCCAAGTAGAATGCGACTGATGCGATTCCAAGATGTTCCATAATTCTACAATGCACAAGGAACATTTTTCAAAATAGGACTCAACCTTAAGGCAGATATTTTAAAGCCTTGTGTCAGTTTGACTCATTTTTTCTTACATCAATGTCACACTGAATGAGACATTTATGCTGTCAACAAAACAATCTGCATTTAAATTCTATTTGGTGTGTTGGTCAGGGAAAAGTGTTTTTAGTTAGCTCTGGAATCTAGGAAAAAAGCAAACCTCAAATTATTTGGCTCTTTACATCCTGCACAGTTAGAATTTTTGTACTTTACTCATCCATCACCTATTTGGCACCTTTGTCAGAGAATGTTCAATGATCCCTGAAGAAGATTGATAGGGCATGATTATTTAAAAGCTTACATAATTACTTAAATGTACATATTTAAATAGGCTCTTGTCTAAGCCTATACACAGCAACACAGGGAAATATGCTAATTTAAAACATAATGTAAAATATTTCATTAAAGTAGCGAAATTGCTCAAGTGTGTATTTTCTCTTTTTCTCCATTCTTTTTTTTTAAGTTTATTTATTTATTTATTTTGAGAGAGAGAGCAAAGTGGGGGAGGGGCAGAGAGAGAGAATCCCAAGTAGATTCCATGCTGTCAGCACAGAGGCCAGGGCTTGAACTAACTAACTGCAAGATCGTGACCTGAGCCAAAATCAAGAGTCAGATGTGCAACAGACTGATCCACCCAGGCGGCCCTCTCCATTTTTATACTCAAGTAGAATACGATTTAACACAATAAAATGCTAAATATTTATCATGAATGCATTTTGTCTTTTGAGAAAATTTGGACTCGTGAATCTTGGCTTTGTCTACACAACGGAGTTCTTCTAATATCTCCCAGGATCCCTTTATTATTCTCCTACACGCTGGCTGTTAGTGTGATTTCCTACACCAGAGCAGCACCTGTATCTTTCTGGAGGCCTGACTTTAGCAGCTAGAATCCCCTTTTTTCTGGTGCGGAAAAAACAACAACAACAACAACAACAACAACAACCACAACAACAACAAACTATTTATATTTCTCCATGCACAAATTTTAAACTGCTGCTAATGGTTCCCAGAATATAAAACTACAATAAACATATCCCTTATTGGGACAACTCAATGATGTCACCTAAACTGTCTAGAATTTTCCTGTGGAGTTGAACCCAAGTTACTCTCTGGGAAGCTGTGCTTGACACAGCACCTTTCATTGTCTTACTTTACTACCTTCCTAAAACTTACACCCAAATCTTCATTTTAGGGTTTGTTTTGGAGTATTCAAACTTAGACATAACCCTATTAGGTGTTTAATGACTGGCAACTTTACTTTCATAAATTTCTAGGTGGAACTATTGATCATTGCTTTCAAAAGCCCTTCTTCAACTTTCTATTAAGATCTCTATACATCTACCATTAATAAATATTATTTAATGATTTTTAAGCTTTGCTAAAATCTAACCTAGTTGTTGAGCTGGAAATTTAGATCATATATTTCTTTTTCAAATAGTCATAGTCTGCTCAATATTGATTTTCAAACTTAGGTGGAAATCAGTAATACGTGCCTGCACTCGCGGATCTTACACTTTAATGGGGAAAAAGTGAGTATATACAAATGAATCAATCTGTAAATGAGGTAATTCTTGAAAGAAAAAATGAAACAAATGACATACTAGAGTGGTGGTTGCCCATCCTAGTTGTGTATTACAATCACTTGGTGACATTTTTAAAAATAATGAGGCCCTGACTTCATCCTCACATTTTTTTTTTAATTTAACTGGTCTGGGGAGTGGGCCCAAGCATAGGCTTTTTGTTGTTGATTTATTTTAAATTACCCAGGTGATGCTATTTTATAGGAATAATTGGTAACTGTGATAGAAATTATAGGGGTGGACAAGTACTTCAGATTTTCTAGTCTAGAGAAGACACGTTTATGAAAGTTGCATTTGAACAGACCATTTAATGATGATAAAAGGCCAACATGTGAAAATCATCTGAAAGAGTGTTGCAGGGAGAAGCAGAAGGTAGCTCAAGGCCTCTGAGGCAGGTGAGCCATGGAGAAAGAGAGAAATGGCTGGTATAGCTGGGACATGATGAATGCCGACAGCCTATGAGATGAGGTCAGACAGATCAGCAGCTAGGACACAAGGTCCTTGTAAGCCATGGTAACGAGTTTTGAATTTCTTCCCTATACGAGTGAAAGCCACTGGAGTGTTTTAAGTGAAGTGACATAATCTGATTTGTGTTTGAAAAGATGCTGGCAGTTATATGAAGAATGGACGGAAAAAGTCAAAAATGGAAACAAGAAGGCCATTTGGAGTATTGAGTATTCAAGAGGAGAACTACCTCTTTAAAACTACAGCCAGCATGCCAGCAATTGCCAGATGCACAATGGTACATGATAGCAATTTATAACAGAGCAGTCAGAAGGTCGTATGCTAGTGTTGCTGGCAAGTAGTAAAGTGGATGAGTGATGAGCTGGACACAAACAAGATGACATTTCTCTACTGGAAAACTCCTCTGGTTGGCTTCACCTTAAATTACTGCAGCATTCAACTGCAGGAACTCAGAAGAATAAAAAAAAAAAACACTGAACCACTTTGCTCAAATCTCCTCCCTTAAAATGTTTTATGCTCCTTTATCTAACAGACTCTTTGTACTAGTGAGGGTGTACTCTTTTGTGAAGTTATATCTTTGTTATATCAATCGAAGTAGAAACATCCAGTGACTTCACTTCGACAACTAAAAAGCTCAAATAGTATCACTTCCCACACTTTTTATTTCTAAGAGATCGTCATGGAAGGTATGTAGAAAATAGTAAAACATCCTGTAATGAAAATGTCATCTTTTGTTGTTCGGCTGAAGCTGAAACATAAAGTTAAGTATATGTTCAGGAACAATAGACATTGGATTTCATTAATAACGTAATAACAATAATAATTCTTTAACAACTAACATTTATGGAGTTTTTACTATTTGCTAAGTCCCTCCTATTCACTGAGCACTTTTTAAAACATTTTACATGTAGTAAGACATTTAACTTTTGTAAGTCCTTATTTGATAAGTATTCATTGTCTTCAAGGTTTGAACAACTTCCTCTATTAGAGAGAGGGAGAGAGAATGCCAGCAGTTGTAAGATACACGATGACATATTACAGGATGATGAGAAATATCACAAAATAACTACCATCTGTCACTACAATATTTATGCTTCAAAAAAGCAGTATTTTTTTAAAAAGCAGTATTTATGTTTCATTAATTTATGCTTTAAAACATATACTAATAAGGCTATACTAACAAGGTTTTGAAGTATAATCTATTTGACTTCTTCTTATTTAACTATTCTTTTAAAGACACTCTCTGCCCTGGTAGGCTAATAGTTGTTTCAGTACACAGAGTTTTGCAAGAAAACAGCAGAGATGAATTCTGAGGCATTAAGTTTATGTCAGGATCATTGAAATGAATGTTCTGGAGTGAGTCACCAGGAGATGGAGCCTATTTACAACCAAATGCAATTTCAGAAAAAGTCTTCAATTTTTAAAATAATTTCAGACACCAAAGCGATAATTGCAAGTAGGACAGCTCATATTACTAATTTGTTGCAAAAGTAAGTGACAGTTCTACCTCCCCCGCTCTCCTCCCCAGGAAATGATGTTTCTACCTCCTTAACACTTGAGGAAAGGGATGTGTTGGTGATCAAGACAAAAGGGTCTTTTTGTGGCTCTTCTGTATCAGGAACATATTCATGACTTTATACAGGAGACTTATTCTTTTTGCTGCAGCATTGTCATTCACGAGAGAAGAAAAAACTATAATAATTTAAAAAAACCCTTAATACTGAAAAATACTACGTACATATAAGGCATCTGATTAATTTCAAAAAAAAATGAATCATCATCATAATCATTATTTTTGCCATCACTAATTATTGTGAATAAAAAGTGTGCTAAGATCTCTTTTATACATTTCAGACATGTTAATTCTTTCAATTATTAACAATTATAATACTAGGGAAGAATTTAGTGTTCTCCCTATTTTGACACTGTAAAGTTTGCCAAGGTTACAGAGTCAGTGAGATGAATCTGTTCTCAACAACTAAACATTCTGCTTAGAAATGTAAGTTTGGAAAGATGACTTATGACTCTAATTCTGGATAAAAATAATGGTATGATAGAGACAGACAGAGATAAAAGAGATGTGAGTGTGACAGAGATAGAGATGTGTCATGAGATTAAAAATTTAATGGTTTATTTTGCTTTTATGAAATTAAACATTTAAAACGTTTACCCTTTGCTTTTATCATCTCAATAATAGTTACATCACACCAGACCATCTGTTGACTCAGTACATTATCTCTAATAATTATAAGAATAGTATATATTAGGGGAGAAAATAATAATCATCCTAGAACACATCAACCTTATGATATGAGTAGTTTCAAACATCATCAGCTTTCTCAGATCATACTTGGTTGTTGTAGAGAATGGGATACCCAAAAGTTTAAGGTCAAAAGTATATTCAAATGCTCACTGTTCTCTTATCTCAATAGAAGAAAAAAAAAACAAAACAAAAAACAAAACCAAACTCAGAATGCCCAGATTCTAGGATTGGATGAAATAGAGCAATGTTTTCTTGCTGAGCTATTGCAGGAGAACATAATAATGATTTCCTTTTCTAGAAAGTGAGAGTAATAATGAAGTCGTTTTTTTTGTTTTTCTTTTTTTTTTTTTTTTGGTTTGCTTTTGTTTTTGTTTTTCTGCAGTCTTTTGAATATTGATGCTGGGCTATATATAGTTCACAAATTGAGAAGTGTTTTATTTACCACAAATTTTCAAACTCTCAGTGTTAATAGCCTTCTGTATCCACCCTGCACAGGAAAAAGGAGTTAACTCTTGGATCACTGGGTCAATAAAGTAATTTATGAGCCTTAATTAGTTTATTTATATTTTGAGTTGTCTCTGTTTACTGTATCATTCCTAATAAAGATATTAGAAATATTGAATAAGAGTATTTTAGGGGTGCCTGGGTGGCTCAGTCGTTAAGCCTCTGACTCCGGCTCAGGTCATGATCTTAGGGTTCATGGGTTCAAGCCCCGGGTCGGGTTCTGTGCTGGCAGATGAGAGCCTGGAGCCTGGAGCCTGTTTTGGATTCTGTGTCTCCCTCTCTCTCTGCCCCTCCCCCACTCATGAGCGCGCGCGCACGCGCTCTCTCTTTCTCTCTCTGTCTCTCTCTCTCTGTCTCAAAAATAAATAAACACGAAAAAAAACGAATATTTTATTACACTGTAAGAGAACTTCAAATCGTTTAACCCCCGTTATGTTCAGAAAATAAAAATAAATCTTGGACACAGGGGAAAAGTAAGCCATCAAGTTCACAAAAGGAGTAAATGGTAGAACCGAATTTAATTAAGACATTCAGCATTTTTCTTTAAGCCCAATATAAACTATATATATGGCTTTTTAAGACTTAGCTCTTTTTAATTAGCAGACAAGAAAACTAGTTTGAAAATAATGAAAGCTTATGTAAAATACACTTTTATATAGTTGCCGTCTTTTCAAGTGTTTTATCCTTAAAATATCAAAGCAAACTTATTTTCCACTGCATGAAAACTACTCCCAAACTTTCTTCAATACTGCTCTCATCAGTATTCTGGGAAACCAGTTTCCCAGATATAGTGTGTCCGGTGGTGACGTCATGAACCAGCCACCATACTTGGCAACCTGAGTGCATCGATAGGCTTTTTCTGCGTAACTCATTTGTAGTAAACAACGCACCACATGCTCTTTGAGCCATTGACAGTTGCCTTGTTTCCTTTTTAAACGACTTATAAAAAGCCAGCACTGTTACTGTGAACTACATCGAACTCTGAGCAAGACTAGCAAAAGCAACCAGTCTGCTGTTTGGAAAGGCATGTTTCTGAACTTCTGTTTGTGAAAGGCGTTTCTTCTCTAAACATAGATAGAAAAATATTATGTAAAAATATGGATGATGTTCTTAAGAGAACATTCATAGTTCACATTTGGTCACACATTATAGAAGACTGAATGAAGGTATAGATTATAGATTCAACAAACAGGAAGAAAACAGATCCTTTAAGAAAAGCGGTATAAAAAGCATTCTGAAAAGTGATTTCCCTTAACTTTCTCTCATCCCAACTCCACCAAATAAATCAAGTCAATACATTTCTAAATAAAGGATCAACAGGATCAACATTGACAAAATACATCAGATATTTATTTATTTATTTATTTATTTATTTATTTTTTATTAAATGGGCCCATTGTCTTCATTTAGAGGAAAGAAATAGTACTTTGCCGCTATGGACTGAATTGTATCCCCTCCTCCATTCATATATTGAAGTCCTAACCCTCAGTACCTCAGAATATGGCTGTATTTTGGAGATAAGATCATTACAGAGGTAGTTAAGTTAAAAATGAAGTGATTAGGGAGGGACCTAATTCCATACGGCTGGTCCTTATCTGTCCTTATCAGAAGAAGAAATCTGAACTTTGACACATACAGAGAAATATGACATGAAGACACAAAGAAAAGATGGCCAAAGAAAAGATAAGCAAAGGAGAGAGTCCTGAAATAGATCCTTCCATTAGTAACAACGCTGCCAAAACTTGATCTCAGATTTCTAGCTTCCAGAACCATGAGAAAGGAATTTTCTGTTATTCAAGCCACTCAGTCTGTGGTACTTCATTATAGCAGCCTTAGGATACTAATAAATTCACTACAAAGAAATATACCCTTGAATTAGATAGCAGATAAATTTGTGTTCCTTCATAGTTTTTAGTATTCCTCATTGCCATCACTGCATGAATGGAATCATACATCTAGATGCATATTTCACACATAGTCACAGACTGTATGGGTGTGTGTGTATTATGTACATTTAGATGTATAATTCACTCATTTCATGCTATACATATATATCTGTATGTCTGTGCAGACCTCACAAAGCTAAGTTTATATTTGAAATCAAATTATCAATAAGAGCTCCGATTTAACTGCATCATGACTTCTACCTACTTAACATAGGAACTCAATTCCCATTCAAAGGGGCTCTCTCCCCAATCATTTTTAAAAGTTCTTTGGGGAATTTCATGCATAATAACAAATACTATTTTCATTTTTCTTATCTGTCTTCCATTTGGCCCCCTGTATGATGTCTGCTACTGACAAAAATGTTTCAAACCTGGCCTTGCCACTTTCACTGCTGCTGCTATCCTCGTTAAGGGAGATTGAATTCCTGAGCTTGGAGGAGCCCAAGTGGCAGACCCTGTTCCTTCCACTCTGTGCAAAAATTTTAGAAATGTCCCTATGCCCTTCATACTTCTCAATTTCCCGACTGCTTATTCTCATGTCATAAACAAGTAAGTTCATTCATTCATTCATTCATTCCCTGGTTAAACATAATCTTTAGGTTTTGTTCCTATAACCTCTTTCTTAAAAGCACTCAGAACGATTCTGTATAAAAGAGTGATCATGTTGACTCCTGTCTCCAAGTGCCCGTTTACTGATTTCTTCCATGCAGGCTTCATCTCTTCTATAAAACACTGTTTATTTATATGGAACACTGAGGTCCAAACACCCACAAGTTTAGGCCTGTCCTGATATATCCCCATGCCTATTACCATTTTTAGTGTAACCAGAAATCCTACCATATGCCTGTCTCTCTATCCATCTTTCTACCTACATACATTATTATCACCAATCTGGTGGAAAGTATTGCATATTACATACAAGATATTCATAATATGAATCTAAAGACCCATATCTTAAATCACACTGTTTATAAACTAAATGAAATACAATTAAGCATTTGTACGTAAAAGAGAGCTATTTTAGTGTCTCAAACTATAAATATTGTTACTGATTGAGTTGTTTTATCCTGTTGCTAAAATGACATGACACATTTTGCACACAGTAGAAAATTACTTAATAATTCTCTCTTGAAAAGAAATAAACCATGTATATGCCTTGCCTATAAAAGTACTTTCTTTTTTCTTTTGTTAGGACTTTCAAGTTTTAGGTATTTAGGCAATATATACAGTTGATTGCCAAATAAAAATGACTATAGCAGATATAGTGCAAGACAAATTGACTGTACTTAGGTATTCTCCCTGGAGTGGTAAATAATTTTTCACTACCCTGTTTGGAGCAAAATATGATTTGTGGTTTGAATGAACTCTTGTTTCCTCTTATCTACTGAAGCTCTCCTACATTTGCATGGATATTCAAAAGACTACTGCACTCTAATTGAAAAAAAAAAAAGTTTAAAGTTCAGATCAATGTGTTTAAAAAAGACCTCCCATGGGTAGACAGGTGAAGTATCTATTTATGACTAGCCAAGAGGTGTAAATCAAAAAGGTGTTTAAATCTCAGAATCTCTTACCCTACATGAGGTGTTTCTTTGTTCATCTCTACATTCGATCTCAGTAGACTCTTTTAGCATGCTTATTGTGTGAAATCTTGACATATTTATGGCACATTCACTCAGCAATAATCCCATAAATTTTTAAGGCTTTCATTTATCCTGATTCAGATTGTTTTTTACTATCTAAATTAATTGGAAGGTGTCCTTCCATGTCAATTATGGTTTGATTAGAATCATCCTGAGACTATGATCCAAAATGGGAGATTTTATAAAATGAAAAGCTTTCCTTCCAATGGATAATGAAGGCCAAATTATTTTCACATAGTCTCCAGTTATGTTATATATAAAGATTTGGCTTTCAAATGTCAGTTCTCTCTGAAGGGAATGAGATGAAACTTACGCTTATCACATACATCTGTCTGAAAAATAATTGAGCATTTAAATGTCTGATCAATTATCTGCATTGTTAGGAGATGTCATCGATGATAAGATAAGACACTGCTGATTATAATACTAATGGTTTTATAAGATATTTGGGGACATATTTTTTCGGTAAGGCTTCAGCCTAAAACAAGTAACCTGTATAATTTAACACGATCTGGTTCTTATTATACAAGGATCTGATACTATTTAACTTATCTTATATGTAATGTGTTAAACATATACACAAATGGTTTAACCCAGGCCATCGTTTCTACTACAAAGCTTTAATTAAGGCACTAATGACACAACAGTGAACCTAGAATGCAACAGCAGAACAGCCATAGATGGTACTCAAGCATTTCCCCTCTGTGCAGAGGGTGTAGCAGACCCTTTTATGTCAGTAGCAAAGATAATGTAAAGTCGGCATTTCAGGACACATTACATATCATATCCTATAATCAAATATGTGTCATGAACCATATTGAATTGTGATGATTTTTCTTAGATCTTATGCTTGGTAGAGGATAATCTGGAATACAACTGGAATAGAAGAGGTAGGCCCTCCAAAAAGCAATAGTTGTGGAAAAGACCTTTGGCTTACAGGCTGGCCAATCAGTTGACACTTGATCTGAGCTTATTCTTCACCATCGCCAAAGCTATTTTGGTGGCAGTGTCCTCCTTCTCCACTTTTAATCTTTGCAAGTTGGCTTCTTTCAATTTGAAATGTTCACGTCGGGGATTAAAAAAAAAAAAAGAAAAAATCACACTGAAATAAAAAAATAAGAAAGAAAAAAGCCAGAAGCATGCCAGCTATAAAATGTTCTGGTGAAAAGCACAAGTTACAAATGTCTCTATTTTAGAGTATCCTTAGAAGTGCATCAAATCTTGAATTCTTTAGTGGCAGCTCCTTCTATTCTGTCTATATAACCTTATATTTGAATGTAACCAAGGATACAGTTGTGTCTCAACCTTAGGTAAAATGTATTAACATATTGAGCTCCCAGAAAGGCATTGAGCTCTACAAGAGAGTACAACAGGATCCCAAACAGACCCAATCATTTGATTGAGTGCTTTTAGAATTTTCAACTAATTTAAAAGACAGAATCAAAGAAAGGAAAAAAAAAAAAAAACCCACCAAATAACTACAATATGTAGTATGAAGAAAAGGATAAAATTCTCATAAGAAAACATAACAATGGAATATCAGTCAGTCTTGAGATCTGGGAAAATTTCCTTAGCACCTAATCATATACCAGGAGAGAACATGCCTAGGGGTGGTGGTCAGGGCTGTCAGGAGACGGAAATGCATGGGTAAAACTGCAGTAGTGCTAGACATATGAAGGAATTTACCAGTAACAAATTTCATTTGATAAACTTTATTTGATATTAATCCAGAATTTATCATTAAAATTTTTTATTTGAAATTAATCCAGAATTCCAAAAATGTTTATGCTTCAACATAATTTATGTGTGCAAATTTGTATTAGTGATATCTGTTAAAGAAAATGATTATGTGGACAGAGACCACCCGCCTGAGGAGTGTGGAAGGGGCACACACTGCTAACGAGTGAATCTCTCATTACATAATTCTATCATGTCTTGTTAATGAAATGTTCCACAGTCGTGGGTATAACATTATAAATAAACTGAAACCCAAAGTGTTTGGTGTTTGAATAATCCATGAATGGGGACATTTTAAATGTATGTCAGATTTGTATTAGGGCTTAACATCCATTTAAAAGCAAGTAGTCCTCATCTAAATTTATAATCAGAGCATAAGAGACAGAACAGAAGGGAATATGTTCTTGGTGTGCTACCTTATTCTATAGAAAGGAACTCATGTGTCCTCAAATTTAAATTGTGCAACATAACCTGAACTGAGACACATGGATGAAAGCCTCTACTTCTATAGGAAACTGCATTCTTTCAAAAGAAAATGTCTTTCTGGAAGGTGAAAAGTCAGATGTGTGAAGATGGTGTGTATGGCTATTGACTGTGAAGAGCTAGACTTGGGAAATCTTTCTCACTTTTATCTTGCTCCTGTATAGAATAAGTTAGCACATAAGGAACAAATTCTCTTCTGTTCTATCATGCCTGCCCTGATTATAAATATAAATGAATAGTCTGCTTTTTAATAGTTCTGAAGCTCAATTACGCCATTGCACATACACTCTGAATATTGCATTTATGGACAATTTGATTACCAAATCTCTCTGGGTCTCGGTTTATTCACAAAGTAACACTCATAACTGTAGGGCATGCCTGCGTCAAGGCACATTGGGATTAGGTGATGGGAGATTTGTTATTTGAATTTGCGTATTTCCTCTACACCACCGGGGTGGTGATCCCTCTTCAGATAATCATTTGTTTGAGATATTAACTAACAGAAATACATAGATGTATTTAAAGATATATTTTAAAAAATAATTATTGTTCACATGAACCCAGTTTATAGTTTATAGTAAGCAGCTTGAAATACTCATTTGGGGAATCCAAGCTGCAGAAGTTAAGCAAAATCTAATGTGAGTAATCACTGAAAACATTAACTAATGGCTGACAATTAGACTTCTTCCCAGTGCTTTAACTGAGAGAAGGAAGGAAATTGAACAAATAAGATAGGGGAGAACATGTGTGTTCAGTGGTTGGAATATACATCAAATATACGGAAAATTTTTTTGTTTCTATAATCTTGTTCCTCACATTTTGCCAAATTCACTCCGTCTTTTATAACTCAACTTTGTATTATGTAATACATCATTAATTTTTTGGTGAAATGTGATTTTCATTACAATAAAACATTCTATATGCCTGTATGATCTGGGGACAAATGTTGAGAATTTCTTCATAGATGCTCTGGCACCACACATTATGTATCAGCCAAGGCCACAATGCTTTGGGGAGCATATATCTAACTAGTCTTGAGAATTTGTTTATTAACGCTGAAGTGAAAGACAAGAGGCTTTGCCTCCATTGAAAGTCCTTCTTTCTTGGTGTGCCTGGCTGCCTTGGTTGGTTAAGCGCCTGACTTTGCCTCAGGTCATGATCTCATGGTTTGGGGGTTTAAGTCCCACGTCAGGCTCTGCAATGATGCACTTACTTAAGAAAAGTAAGTCCTTATTTCTCTACCACTCTCTTTTGAGGTTCTCATTACCAGAATTTGTGTAGCTGTGCAGACACCCGCTGCAGCCTAACCGGGGTGTGTCATCAGAGTCTTCAGGAATTAGTTATAGATGCCTGATTATTTGGAACATATCTCAAGAACATTTCAGTCAATAAGCACATAAACTGATTCAATTAAATAGACAAAGAAAAGAGAAGGAGAAAAGAAAAATGGGAAGGAAGGAAAGAGAGGAAACACTCAGAAGGCTCATTGTAAATTTTGTACAAATTCATGTGCAGATGTGTCTTATATTAAATATTGTTATACTAGGTGCTGAAAAATATGTATGCCAAATTGCAGTGGGTCATCATAATAGAAATTTGTTTTGCTCCTATGACAGCCCTGCGTGGGGTTTCCCAGGTAAGCAGGCAGCTTCTTCTATATTCTGAATCCAGAACACCGTACTTTTCCAATCTGAAACTCCACCACCTCCCATTGGTTGGTGTTTATTTATATCCAGCTGGCAAAGAAGAAAAGGCTCATCAAAAAACTTGTCCCATAAATGTCATTACAAACAAATAGCGCAATATAATAAATCCCATTTGGCAAAGGAGCGCTAATCACCTGCACACCTAGGTTAAAGGGAACAGGGAAATGGGAGTTCCAAACTGGTCAGCCACTTCTCAGGGCTAATGTTACATCACAGAGGTTGATCGTAGAGTTGATCATCTCTGCTTTGTGTTCCTTTCCTCTGAGCATCTCAACGGGAGACTAGAAGTCTAGGCAGACATCCAAAGTATTGTCATAAAACCAGGAATTCATAAACTTTTACTAACTCAAGAATCATGTAAACTTATTTTGTGATTGTATTCCTCCTTTCTGTATTTATCAGGGATTAAATGTGGAAAAGTGGGAGCCAGAGCCAGAGAGGGTTTTCAGTGCTTGGGAGTTTATCATGTTTTAACATCTAATGCAGGCTTTAATGTAAGCCTATTTCTTTGGCCTTAAATAAGTATACATCAGAAATTACTAATATATTTACTTAAATAATCTACAAGAAGAATAATGAGTATGAACAAAATAATTAGATTGGTTTTGAATTCTAAACCTGATTGATCACCAGTATGAAGTATTGATGAAATTAAGCCATCAATTACTAATGAATGTTGGTGAGTCTTTTCTAAGAAAATGTATTAAAAAAATTAAGAATAGTGACATCTTTGGATTTGCATTGTACTAGGTTTTTTGGCATTAATCTTTTACTACTAAGTTTTCATGGTGGTTTATTTCTTCCATATGATTTTCCTACTGAAAAATTTTTCCTTCAGATTTTTCTTCTGAAAGAAAAGGACAGGAGAGGTAATAACTAGGAAGGAAAACTAATTAGAAGAGGTTTGAAGGTGGAAAGATAACAAACCTCCTTAGTGTCCATCAAAAGGGGAAGGTTTGAATAAATGATAGTGCAGCAATGCAGAGCACGGATATGTAGCTATAAACAGGAATGACCAAGGACACTAAATACTACTCTGACAAGTGCTCCAAAACCTATAGTTAGATGAAAATGCAAGGAGCAGAACACTGTCTCTAGAGTATAATTTTGCATACAAAGGATGGAGGAGGGCAAGAATGTAGATTAATACATGTTTCTGTTTGCCTAAAGAAACTGAGAGAATCTATAGTATGTGAAAAAAAAAAGGGGGATTATCTGTGGCAGTCGTTTTTAGAAACAAAACGAATCAGGAAACAGGAGAAAGAGCACAATTATTCACTGCAAGGTTTTTTTAATGTATTATGAATCAAAAAATAAAATAAATAATTAAAGACATACAGTGTGAATGCAGGGAAAAAATTGTGCTGGAGGAAAGAGACTAATGACAAATTGAAAGCAGTAAATCGGCCTGATTTTCTTCTTTTCCTATTGCTTTTTTTCCCCTGTTAGGTCTCATTTGGTGTCACTGCTCAAGCTCTGAACAACTCTCTCCTCTGTGGCTAGTTATAGAGCCTAAGGTTTCTTGTCTAATTCCATCCAACATACTCCTACCTTGATGACCTGTTAACTTGTCTAAACCACTTGTTCATCTTTATTTCTACCTGGTCCCTCTCCTCATTAGTCTGTTCCTTTTTTATTTCCTTTTTTTCTTTTTTTTTAAGTTTAGTTATTTTGAGAGAGACAGCGAGCACAAGTGCGAAGGGGCAGAAAGAGAGGGAGACAGAAAGAATCCCAAGCAGGCTCTATATTGCCAGAGCAGAGCCCAATACAGGGCTAGAACCCATGAAGCCTCAAGATTATGACCTGAGCTTAAACCAAGAGTCAGATGCTCAACCCACTGAGCCACCCAGGCACCACTCTTTAGTCTATTTCTATTCAGCATCCCCCTACTCCTTGTCACACAAGCTGGAAATCTTAGAGTTGTATTTCACTCTTTCCTTTTCCACACTGTTAATAAACATGGACATTCGTGGTCCTAACTTACTTTTTATATATCCTTTCATTTCATTCTTACTACTGCTTTTCCAAGTTTAGGTCCTTCTTGTCATCTAGATGGTTCTTGGAGTTAATTTCTGTATTTTAGACTTGCTTGCCTAAATTTCGTCTTCTGTATTTTAAGTAATTATCTAAAATATTATTTTTTATTATGATTCCACTTGTCCCCCCAAGTCCAGTGACTACTAGATTTAGGAATGTATTATTCCTTTTAGGAATACATTTTATTAGATATTAGATATTATCTAATGTATTAGATATTATCTAATACATTTTATTAGATAATTTATTATTAAGATTTGAAATTTTGGTTATGTTTTCATACAAACAAATCTATGCTTGTGTGTTCAAAGATACATGGGTTGTATTTATTTGTACCTTAAAATACAAGCTAATAGTTAAGGATGAATGCACAAATTTTATAAAATTGTATGTAATATACATTATATAATTATAAAAGTAACAAATTTTCATATCATGTATTTTATTTCTAAAAGAAATTGACTTTGAAACTTAAGTGAATAAAATGAACTCTATGCCTCAATCTAAAAGTATTAAATGCCTGTTATCCAAAGTACAATAATAGGTGCTATTGGGAATACAAGAATCATTAGACACAGTCTATCTTTAAATGGTTAATGAGAAGGAAAGATTTTTTCCCAGATCTTTACTTAAAACAGATTGAGATAATATGATACAGCTTAGTTGTGTGGTATACAATAGATGTGCAATAAATGTTGAATATATTAGGCTCAATGTTTCAAGCCAAGATAGCTAGGAAGACTGTAGGATCATATCATTAATAGAGTAGGGTTTCATTATGAGGGCAGGGAAAGTGTTCTTTTCTAAAATATAAACTTCAATTTTGCTTTTAGGTTTATATTCATAACCTTCAAACTTATTTCTTAACTCATTAAACAAGGAAATGTGAAGCAAAAGTTAAAATTCTCCATGAAAATAATGTAACTTCTAAGTTTGACAACATGTTGGTAGCTTATGTCAAAGAGAAATTGTATCAGAAAAATTAAAGGAGAAAGGAAGAGTTTACTAGAGTCTACAGCAATAGGGAGAGATTGATCTCAACACTATCGAAACAAAAGGAAGGAGAGTTTTTAAGCACTGGGCTGAATTAGTGGAAAAGTACCAGATGTTAGGAGGGAGGTTGGTCAGTGTGATTAGACCACTGGTGCTTCCTAATTGGCACTTATCAAAGTTAGGATCCTACTCTCCCATAGACCTTTGGAGACAGGGGTTCTATCTTTATTGATGATTATATTTACATTTCAAACATATGGTTCCTGGGCCCTTGAAAGACATTCCAGAATTTCAAACCTGGCAAGAGGCTGGGAGATGATTTAAGTCTCAAGGGGGTAGAAAAAGCATTTCTAACTGTAAGATTTTTAAAGCAAACACTCTAAGGAAAGGAAGGTCATAGACCAGTAGTCAGAAAGAAACTTAGTCAAGCTGAGGGGAATGCTAAGGCCATCATGGTCATTTACCACGTTAACTGGTAAAATCTCATGTATAATTCAGAAGACAAAAAGGTTAGAATTGAGTAGAATGATTAAAAGAAAAAAAAAAAAAACTCAGAAGGGAACATATCTGCTATGATGAGGGATGGTCTGATCTAGTCCCAGAGAACAGAACTGTTTTCTATTGTGAATGGTAACTGGTACTTTGGTAAAAGAATAATTGATCTCACAGAATTTAGAGAAACTTTCTTTGAAATTACCTTAATGTATAGGCATAAGCTCAGTTTCTACAAGAAACAAAGATTCTCTCATAATTCAAATTTTGCAGTTGTTTTCACCTTGTTAAAAATTGGAAAAATACTATAAAACATGCCGAAAGTCAGTTAGAAATCAAAATAGTGCATTGCATTATTAACATAAGTATAATGGTGTTCTTGTGCAATTTGTAAGGTTGTATTTTTATATTATTCCAAATTATTCTGTAATCACATACCTTTTTCACTGTGCAAAAGATGTCAGAGACTGAAAATGATAAATGATCTTGCATTCAGTTATTCAGTAGATGATAATGTCCTATTCACAAATGAATAGCTTTATTTCTTAGTGAGTTTTAAAAAGTTTTTTGTAAAACTGAGCTTCTATAATAGAAAGTTTTTAGGCTGCTTACCACAGTTACCAAACGTGCAATGTTTCTCCTGAATCCAAAGGATGGCAGAGGCCCATCATGTTCTATTTATACTAGGCACAAACTATAATCTTAAGGTAATGACCCAAGTTTTCAATTCAGAGTAGAAATCATCCTATTGTAAAAGAATCCATTTTTTTTTCATCTTAAGTATGCTTTTTAGTCATTGATAGATAGTCATGAGATTAGTGTTGAAAAAAAAGAACAATACCATATTTTCAAGCCTAGTAATGATTCTATTTCTTTTTTATTTCACTGCATCTAACCATTAATTTGTTTTCGGAAATGTTTATAAATAAATTCAAGCAAAAATTGGAAGCAGAATTGAACTTTTTGCAGTTATCTGATTACTTTTTTAGTTAGAGATCAAGGTTCTAAAAAGAATTCTCTGAACAAAACCGTAGAAGCCATCTTTCTTGATTTTCACCCTTCTAATACTATTTGTATCTCTCTTACAACAAAACATTGTATTTTTTTAACTTTATATTTTTTAACATAAATTTCTTATGTTCCCCCCCCAAAAGTATAAGGGAGTAGGATTGTGCCATATTACTTACTTGTATTGCTTTATTACCTATTTTATTCCAAAGGTTTTGTTAGGAATTGATGTAGAGAAGCTATTTAAATATTAGCATTTCCATTGTGTTGAAAATAATGAGATTTTAGCAAAATTTTCCCTATATGCTCCAATTTTCCTTTTATAATATTCGTGACCTTGATTTATGAATAAATAAACTTAGATTATGAATAGACAGAAATAAAGTAATACAATATAAATAAAAACTATGATTTTAGTGTTTTCCACTTGTCTTAGTTACAGATCTTTGTTACAATTTTATTTATATTTTAGAATTTAACTAACATTAAAATTATATAAAATAAAAGAGAATGTTGGAGAAATTTTAAATTTCAGTGACTAAAATAATACTGTACAAGAAGCATTAGAAAAGTATCTTTTTGAGGACAAGGCAAATAGATCATACAGTTCTTACTTAATATTTAAATGTACCTTGTCCCTTCCTGTTGTCTTGGCTGTAAGTCTTACTGTATGTTTATTATAGTTAATAAATATAAAACAAATGAAATACTTTCTGAGATATGTAATTGACTAGCAAGCATTCAAAATATAATGACTCAAACGTTTAATAAAAAAATTCTGTTAAATGAATAAGTATTTGTTCATTCAAATCATAAAAAGAGTATTTCCTTATAACAGTACACATTATTAGTCTTCCATTAACGTACCTGTATGTGATCAGTTATGTTAATTTCTTAAATTGTGAGAATATTGATTGCTATCTTCTACAGATACAGAAGAAATGAGAACTCTGAAAATCTGTTCCAACAACTATGCAAAGACTAATTCTTCTACCAGACCTCCAATTTAAACTGTGCCTATTTTCATAATCGTGTACTAATTTCCTTGATCACACCCATATAATTTTATGTAATTTTGATATGAAGTGCCTTATTTGCATTTATATTTAATAGAATATAATAACTTGCTTATGCTTGGTTCTCAAAATGTTCATTTCAGCAATGCAAAAAAAATGTATTTATGCTCCATGATTCACCAAACTAGGGGTTCTCAAACTTCAGCATGCATCAGACTCTTCTGAAGGGTTTGCTAAAACACAGACTGGAGGCCCTCTGCTCAGAGTTTCTGGTTCAGTAAGTTCTGGAATGGCTTTTTAAAATCTGCATTTCCAGGTGTTCTGATCTGCTGGTTTGGGATCCACACTTTGAGAACCTGTTCATTATTGTTTTATTATGAAAATGGGTTGCTTAAAAGTATTTGCTACTATATATTATTTTACAATACATAGTTTTGTCAATTTAGTTCATTGCTTTGTTAACTCATTTCTAGATACCTGCTTTATTCTAAAATAGTTGTCGCTTTCATTTATAGCACATGAGAATGATGAAGAGTAAACTTTGAGCCATTGCAATACATGTTTAAAAAGATGTAAATCTAAGATTTAAATCCAGATTGATCTAATTTCTAACTTTTGAGGGTTTTTTTTTTAACACCGATTGACTAAGTAATATTTAAGTTTCCACAAATTATTAGTGTTGTTTTATTTGCTTACATTTAATCTAGCCTGTCTCATGTGAGCCAGCACTTTCTAGTTCTTACATACATTACCACAACATTCTTCTATAGTGTAAGAGCTTTCCATATTAGACCTTCCAAATGATTATACCCCATAGGTGCACTAGGAAATTAATACTTGTCCTCGGGGTGGTGGCCAGTGCCTAGGGTGGCTAGAGATTTTAGACTTGTCATCTCTGGCCACAGGGCAGAAGGTTCTGGTAGGATGGTACTTTTGAAGCAAGGTTAGATGCCATATTTTGTGGTAACTGCAGGTAGAAAGCAAGAGTGATATTTAGCACACGCTATCCTGCCAAAATGTGCTAAACATGGCCACCAAGGATCAGTTCTGTTCTGAAGATACTGACTTCAACAGCATCAGTAGAGAGCACCATAGCACATGGTAGATAAAATGCCTGTGTAGGTTCTTAGAGTTAATTCCTCAGGATGTAGAAAACAAAACACCTGGCAAAAAAATATGTCAGGAAAAGACATATGTTTATTACATATGTGAGAGAGAGTAGAGGAATTGGGCAGTGTACCTCACTGGGCATAGCTCTAGTCTATAGACCCTTGAATATCTAACTTTTCATGTACATGTACATACATTTCTCTCTTTGTGGTTGATATATCCTTTCAGTGGCATCCAAGCTGGTCACTGTAAGATTGCTTTAACAAAGAGCTTCTTAATTTTTTGAAATATTAGGTAAGAAGAATTCAACCGAAATAAAATTAATTTACAACTGCAACATTATATGAATGAAATGAAAGAGACATTTTTAAATTTGAAAATCTTACTGGCTTTCTTAAATGATTCATGAAACAGGAAGCATCTTATCTAACAGAGGGGTGCTCCTGAAATGCGGTTTTTATTAATAATATAATTTTAACTGTTGTTAAATTTTGAACGGTTGTAAAAAATATTTATTTTTTTAGCAGCTACTCATGTGAACGTTTGTAGTCAATCCTGATATCAAGAATTTGAAAAGATTGGAGCCTCTAAAGATGGCAGAGTAGGAACACTGTAAACTCACCTTGTCCCACGGATACACCTAGATAACAGCCATATCATTGCAACTAACCCAGATCATGACCTCAAGAAAAGACTTTCCATGGTTAATTTTAGAGAGGAGGTCACATAAAAAATGGTAGGAGGAGTGGAGATGCAGTCGGTAACCAAACTCCTGGTGAGATTAACCACAAACTGGAGAGTCACCAGCATAGAAAAGTCACTAGCATAGAAAAGGGAAAAGAAGAGAACCCACACCAGGCACCCCAGATACTGGGGACCTCCATTAGGAAGATAGGTCCCTGTGACATTTGGCTTTGAAAACCAGTGGGACTTAACTTCATGAGTTTAGACAATCGGTGGGGGTTTAATTCCATGCACTTTAAAAATCGGCAAGTTCTGCTTTGGGAGAGCCAGAGGGTGATAGGAAACTGTGTCCCTGCCTTCAGGGAGATAGCATAACTAAAACCTCACTGATGTACAGCAAAGAAGCACCACTTTGAAAAGTCCCTCAGGTATATGGAAAGATCTTCTAATCTCAGAGCATGTGCTGGAGAGGTAGGGAAACTTAGACTTCTCCAAGAACAAAAGAGCTGGTGGGTACCATTTCCCTCCTCCTTTCCAACAGCCTAGATACCTGGACATTGGCAGGAACTGGCTCCAACACGCTCCACCTAGCTTGCTAACACCATGCATCCTGCCCCACATTTTCCTTCAGATCTGTCTCATGAAATCTGACCCACTCTGCAGGAGTCCCTCCAAAGTGGCTCCTGACACATCTCATTATGCAAGCAGCCCTGACAGGAACAAGTGCCACTCCAAAGTGACTCCTGCCCTTGGGAGAGGGGAAGATAAAACCACACATACCTGTCTCACTGCAAGCCCAGGAGTGGGTTGGAGGTAGATAATAATCAGACTACTGGCTCTACCCACCAACAAAAACCTCACAGGAGGCAGCACAAGGAGAGAACTCTGCCATTCCATGTGACTGCAGTCCCAGCAAATGCGATGAGGGCAGTCATCTGGTCTGACCCAACTACAACCTCAAGGCAGCCCAAGACTGGCCCCTTTACAGAAAGGGGACTAAACTCTGCCCACAACAGGCAAAGTGGGTCATGGCAGCCAATAGGACTCAAGGCAAATGTGGCTCAGCTACTATGGCAGGGCACACATAATCCACATAGGAGACACCCCTGAAGCACCAGGTTATGGTGAACAGGGGACATTACATGGCAGGGCACCATAGGACCTCTTCTTCATAAAGCTACTACTTTCAAGATCAGGAGACAGAGCTGGATTTCCTAATACATAGAAAAAACACAGAGAGTTAGACAAAATGAGGAGAAAGAGAAATATGTTCCAAATGAAAGAATAGGATAAAATCACAGCAAAAGAGCTAATTAAAACAGAGATAAGAAATATGCTTGATTGAGAATTCAAAATAATGATCAGAATGATACTTACTGGACCTATGAGTGGAGGATCTCATTGAGACTTTCAAGATAGAAATGAAAATACAAACACACACACACACACACACACACACACAAAGAACCAATCAGAGATGAAGAACTCAAGAACTAAATAAAAAATACAGTAGAGGGAATCAAAGTAGGTTAAAGGGAGAAGAATGGATCAGTGAGTTGGAAAAAAGAGAAATGGAAAGCAACTAAGCTGAACAGTAAAATAAAAAATAATAATAAAAAATGAGAATAGGTTAAGGGAACTCAGCAACTTCATCAAACATAATAGTATTTGCATTATAGGCTGCCCATAAGGAGAAGAGAGAGAAAAGGAGGCAGAAAGTTTGATGAAATAACAGCTGAGAAACTTCTCTAATTTGGAGGAAGAAAATAGACATCCAAGTACAGGAAGCAGAGAAAGTCCCCAGCAAAATCAACCCAAGGAAATCCACATCACAGCATATAATAATTGAAATAGCAAAAAAAAAAAAAAAAAAAAAAAAAAAAAAAAAAAAAAGTGAAAAAGAGAAATTTAAAAGCAGCAAGAGAAAAGAAAACAGTTACATACAAGGGAAATCCTATAAGACTATCAGTGGAATTTTTCAGCAGAAACTTTAACAGGTCAGAAGGGAGTGGCAAAGTGTTGAAAGGAAAAACCAAGAATACTCTATCCAGTGAGATTATTATTCAGAATAGAAGAAAATATAGTTTCCCAGACAAACAAAAGTAAAAGGAGTTCATCATCAGTAAACCAGCCTTACAAGAAAAATTAAAGGGAATTCTTTGGGAAGAAAAGGAGTGGAAAAATCAGGAGTAAAAAAATTAGGAAAGGAAAGATTTAACAAGTAAATACAAACATAATAAAAGTAAATTAATCACTTATAAAACAAGTATGGTGGTGAAAAGAAAAAAAGCAGCACAGAGGGTAAAAGACAAAAGCAGCAAAACAGTACAATCAATAATATCTTTAAAAAACAGTCAAGGGATTCATCCAAAATAAAAGGATGTAAAGTATGACATCATATACATAAAACATGGGAGGGGATAAATATTTAGTACTCTCAGAATGGGTTAAACTCAAGTGAGCATCACTTAATATAGATTGCTGTATGCAGAAGATGTTACATATCAATCTAATAGTAACCATGAATCAAAACGTTTAATAGATATGCAAAAGATAAAGATAAAGGAATACAAGCATATCACTAAAGAAAGCCATCAAACCACAAGGGAAAAGAGCAAGAAAAAAAAGGAACAGAGAAGAACTACGAAAGCAACTGTAAAAAAAAGTAACAAAATGGCAATCAGTACATACCTATCAATAATTACTATAAATTTAAATGGACTAAATGGTGACTGAATGGATAAAAAAGCAGGACCCACCTATAGGCTGCCTATAAGAGACTCAGACCTAAAGACACATGCAGATTGAAAGTAAAGGGATAGAAAAACATTTATCATGAAAATGGAAGCGAAAAGAAAGTTGGGGTAGCAATACCAATATCAAACAAAATAGGCTTTCAAACAAAGACTGTACCAAGAGTCAAAAAAGGACACAGCATAAATAAAGGGAATAGTCCAACAAGAAAACCTACAATTGTAAATATTCATGCACCAAACATGAAAGCACCCAAATACATAAAGAAACTTATAAACAGACATAAAAGAAGAAACTGATAGTAATACAATAATAGTAGGGGACATTAACATCTCATTTACATTAATGGCTATATCAACCAGACAGAAAATCAACAAGGAAACAGTGGCATGGAATGACATATTGAACAAGATGGATCTCCCAGATATATTCAGAACATTCCACCTCCAAAATAGAGGAATACATATTCTTTTCAAGTGCACATGGATATTCCCCAGAACATATCACATATTATGCCATAATACAAGTCTCAACAAATTAAAAAAGACTGAAATCATGTCATGCAAATTTTGCAAGCACAATGGTATAAAACTAGAAATCAATTTTAAAAAATCTGGAAAGAACACAAATACACAAAGTCTAAGTATCACACTACTAAACAATTAATGGGTTAATTAAGAAATCAAAGAGGAAATAAAAAATGCATGGAAAAAAATGAAAATGAAAACACACTGGGGCACCTGGGTGGCGCAGTTGGTTAAGCGTCCGACTTCAGCCAGGTCACGATCTCGCGGTCCGTGAGTTCGAGCCCCGCATCAGGCTATGGGCTGATGGCTCGGAGCCTGGAGCCTGTTTCCGATTCTGTGTCTCCCTCTCTCTCTGCCCCTCCCCCGTTCATGCTCTGTCTCTCTCTGTCCCAAAAATAAATAAAAAACGTTGAAAACACACTGGTCCAAAATCTTTGGAATGCAGCAAGAAGCTGTTCTACTAGGGAACATTATAGCAATACAGGCATACCTCAAGAAACATAAAAAATCTCAAACAACCTAACCTTACATCTAAAGGAGATAAAAAAAGAAGAACAAAAAAGTCTAAAGCCAGTATAAAGAATGAAATAATATACAATAGAGCAGAAATAATGAAATAGGGACCAAAAGACAAAAACAAAAACAGAGAACAGATCAGTGAAACAAGAAGCTAGTTTTTGAAAAGATCAACAAAATTGATAAACATTTACCCAGACTCTTAAAAAAAAAAAAGAAAAAGAAAACAAAGCAAGACTGAAATAAATAAATCAGAAATGAGAAAGGACAAATAACAACACACACCACAGAAATACAAAGGATAATAGGAGATTATGAAAAATTATATGCCAGCAAATTAGACAAAGTAGAAAAAATGGATAAATTCCTGGAAACATATAATCATCCAAAACTGAATCAGGAAGAAACAGAAGCTCTGAACAGACTAATCAGTAGCAATGAAATTGAATCAGTAATCAAAAAACTCATAATAAACAAAGTCCAGGACCAGAAGGCATCACAGGTGAAGTCTAACAAACATTCAAAGAAAAGATAATATCTGTTCTTCTCAAACTATTCCAAAAAATAGAAGAGGAAGGATTCTAAATTCCTTCTATGAGGCCAGCATTACCCTGATACCAAAACCACACACAGACATTACAAAACATAACAAAAAAGAAAACTACAGGCCAATATCCCTGATGGACAGATGCAAAAATCCTCAATAAAATATTAGCAAACTGAATCCAACAATACATTAAAAAAAATCATTCACTATGATCAATTGGTATTTATACCAGGGATGCAAGAGTGGTTCAATATTTGCAAATCAATCAAATGATATATCACATTAAGAAGAAAAAGAATAAAAAACATGATCATCTCAGTAGATGAAGAAAAAAACATTTGATAAAGTACAACACACATTCATGTTAAAATATCTCAAAAAGTAGGTTTAGAAAAAACATACCTCAACATAATAAAGGCCAAATACGTAAAGTCCACAGTTAACAACAACATTACAAAAACTGTGGGGGTACACCGGGGTGTTGTTTCATGATCTCATGGTTCATGAGTTCGAGCCCTGCATTGGGCTTTCTGCTGTCAGTGCAGAGCCTGCTTTGGATCCTCTGTCTCCCTTTCTCTCTGTCCCTCTCCAGTCCACACTCTCTGACTCTTTCTCTCCCTCAAAAATAAATAAACATTAAAAAGAAATAATAATAAATCAAAAACAAATCAAATCCACAGCTAATACTCAATGGCAAAAAACTGAGCTTTTTCTCTAAGATCAGAAGCAAGACAAGGATGTCCACTCTGACCATTTTTATTTAACATAGTACTGGAAATCCTAGACATAGCAATCAGACCAAAAAAAAAAAAAAAAAAAAAAAAGGAATAAAAGGCATCCAATGAGGAAGTAAAGCTTTCACTACTTGCAGATGACATGATCCTATATTTAAAAATCCTAAAGATTCCACCACTATCTACTAGAAATGATAAATGAATTCAGTAAGGTTATAAGATACAAAATCAATGTACAGAAATCCATTGCATTTCTATACACTAATAATGAAACAGCAGAAAGAGAAATTACTAAAACAATCCCATTAACCACTGTACAAAAAAGAATAAAATACCTAGGAGTAAACCTAACCAAAGAGGTGAAAAAACTGCACTCCAAAAACCAAAATACACTGATGAAAGAAACTGAAGATTATACAAGCAAATGGAAAGATATTCCATGCACATAGATTGTGAGAACCAATATTGTAAAATGTTGATAATACCCAAAGAAATCTACAGATTTAATTCAATCCCTATCAAAATACCAATGGAATTTTTCACAGAACTGGAACAAATAATTGTAAAATTTGTATAGAACCACCAAAGACTTCAAATAGCCAAAGCAATCTTGACAAAGAGGAACAGAACTGGAGGTATCACAATCCCAGATTTTAAGATATACTACAAAGTATATCAAAGTAGTATGGTAATGACACAAAAATAGACACTAGATCAATAAAACATAGTGCACAGTTCAGAAATAAGCCCAAGTTTTTATGGTCAGTTAAACTATGACAAAGGAATCAAGAATATATAATGGGAAAAAGTGTCTTCAACAAACGTGCTAGGAAAACTTGATAGCTACATGCAAAAGAATGAAACTGGATCCTTTTCACCATATGCAAAAATAAACTCAAAATGGATTAAAGACTTATAGGTACAATCTGAACCCATAAAATTCCTCAAAGATAACATAGGCAGTAATTTCTTTGACATCAGCCATTGAAAAATTTTTACAGATAGGACACCTCAGACAAAGGAAACAAAAGCAAAATTAAACTATTGGGACTACAATGAAATAAAAATCTTTTCTCAGTGAAGGAAACCATCAACAAAACCAAAATGAAACCTACCGGATGTAAGAAGGTATTTGTAAATGACATATCCAATAAAGGGTTAATATCCAAAATATATAAAGAACTTATACAACTCAACATCCAAAAAACATATAATGCAATTAAAAGTGGGCAGAGGACCTGAATAGACATTTTCCCAAAGTAGACAGATGGCCAACAGACACACAAAAAAAGATGCTCAACATCACTAATCATCAGGGAAATGCAATTCTAAACAATAATAAGATAACACCTCATACTTGTTGGAATGGGTAAAATAAACCACAACAACAGAAGAAATAACAAGTAATGGTGAAGATAAGGAGAAAAAGGAACCCTCTGTTAGTGGGAACACAAACTGGTGTATCCACTGTGAAAAACAGTATGGCGACTCCTCAAAAAAATTAAAAATACAATTACCATACGTTCTAGTAAATCCACTTCTGGATATTTACACAAAGAAAATGAAAACACTAATTTGAAAAGATATATGCACCCCTATGTTTATCGTAGCATTATTACCTAGCCAAGATGTGGAAGCAACTCAAGTGTCCATCCATAGATGAACAGCTAAAGAAGATGTGATATACATATAGATGATATAGATATACATGATGTATGTGATATATATGTGTATATATGTAGTATATATATGTGGTATATATATGTGGTATAAATATGTGTGTATAATTCCATATATACAGAATATTACTCAGCCATAAAAAGAATGAAATCTTGCCATTTGCAAAAACATGGATGAATCTAGAAGGCATAAAGCTAAGTGAAATAAGTCACAGAAAGACAAATTCTGTATGATTTCACTCATATCTAGAATTTAAGAAACAAAACAAATGGACAAAGGAAAAAAGAGACAAACCAAGAAACGGACCCTTAACTGTAGAGAACAAACTGATAGTTACCAGAGGGAAGGTGAGTGGGAGACGGGTGAAATAGGTGAAGGAGATTAATGATATACTTATGGTGATGAGCACTGATCAATGTGTAGAATTGGTGAATCATTACACTGTGAACCTGAAACTAATGTAACACTGTATGTTAATTACCCTTGAATAAAAAAAAAATAATTTGAAGTTATCATGTTTAAGAAGTATTGATCCAGAATTTTTTAGCCATTTCAGTATACTGCATGAGACCAGGCTCAACATTTATTCATTAAATATTGTATAATTATTTATATTTTATGGTTTTATGTTTGATATTTGAGCATGTTATTATAATGCAATATTTGATGCTTTCATTACATTTTGTGTTGTCCTCTTTAAAACATTTTATTTTTATATTTATTCACTCAGGCACATACAAATATATCCACTGATTTATCCAATGTGCTGAACAGATATTTTCTATTATGCCAGGCATTTGAATGGGAAACACAGTTCTAAAAGCCATTTTTCATATCAATGTTTCACTTGTTGCTAAGTTTTTCCTAGCAGTCTACTATATACTCCTTCTCCCAGAGACACTAGAGCTCAAATCTAGCCATTGTCAATTTTCAGAAGTCAGCAACACATCTCCCTTTTCCAGTGTAAACCGTAAATGACCACTTCCACAAACACTTGTGCCCCTCTTTGTTCAGCGATTCTTGATTTTTGCTACGACTGCATTACTATTGGGGTCATTTTGCCTTATGTTTATTGCGACATCTTATTTCTTGGACTTTCCTGTCTCCTAGGAACTCAATACAGTCACACCCCTTCTCAACACAGCCATGGTACATGTAAATTTTGTTTTCTCATATGCTTTTCCTTTCATTAAGCAATGGGCCCTAATTTAGGGCAAACATCCCCCTAGTTTGAGAATGTGGTTATCTCTTATGGTCATGTTTTATGAAAAGTAAGACCTAAGTCACATACCTAAAAAGAAGCGCAGTAAACAGAACCTTAGCAACTTACTGGTCATATGACTTAGAACCAAATAAAGATAGAAAAAAAGAAAATCGTTGGAAGCAGGTTTTTCTGTTTTGTGTGGGTCTCTTTATTTATTTGCCCTATTAGGAGAGGATATGCATACTTGAAGTGCTGTAAAGGAAGGCAGTAGGTATAGTAACCATAGGAGACATGAAACTGAGGAAAATGTTTTCATGACAGGGAAGATTTAAAGAAAAAAAGCACACAATAAGATGGTTCCAGTGGCCTTTGAGGACGAAGAAGAAAAGGGGAAGAAAATGTCTTTTCCTAGTGATTCCAAGTGGTCTTTGTAATTGAGATTTTGCCAGTTAATTCAAGGCCAAATGTTTATAAATTTGAAATTTACTCTAAAATGTCTGCATATGCATATCTAGGTTAATTGTCTATGACTTTGGAAGTGGGTAATTAGCATTTGAAGGTCTCTATTAATAAGTGTACACTGTATACATGGCTATGACCAACCGTTATCTAAATTTGCACCGGGAGGTTTTTTTGTTTTTTTTGTTTTGCTTTGTTTTTGTTTTATTTTAATGGTAGGGATGCAAGAAATAATTTCCCTGGAGAAATGGATAACGTTCAAAAAATGTGTTTTGCAAAAAAATTATATAGGCATTACCATCTTTGCATGAATAAAGTATAAAACCTGATAAACTCAGCAGGCAAGTGCTTAACGAAAAATTCTGTCATCTGACCCAGTTAGAACACAGGAGTAAACCCGTGACTCTAGGTGCTTCTCAAAATGCCCTATAATGGAGGTGGTGGGGGTGGGAGGTCATCTGCTAGCTTATACTGATAATTTATATGGCTTTTTTTGGCTTCTTGATATTTAATATTTTTATATGTAGACAATCTTTTAGTCTAACATAGCACGTGCTAGAGTGGTACTAGGGAATGAGGGAAAACATCAATATTTATTCATATAATCTGAAAATTGTTTATTTTATTTTAATAATGCAATAGTAGTTCATTTACACCTTTGATCAGTTTGTAAAACTGATATATACTTCTGCTTTCTATTAATTGAAAAGAAAATTAGTTCTCAGTAATAGCTCAGTACCAAACACATGTTAATAGTCCTGTAAGGGTAATTACAGCCATGAGTAGGAGGGCTCCTTTATCATAATGGAGGCCTCAGCATTCTTGTTAATATGTAGCCAGTTGTTACAATCTTTAGGTAGAGAGTACAATTCTAGGAACAAGGTTCCTAATTTAAAATTATAATTTTTTTTTCATTTGGGAATTAATTCATTAAATCATCTAAATTCTTGCCTGCTACTGTTTGCCAAGGACTGAAAATATAAAAGCAGAAAAGAAATGGTCTCTTTTTCTGAAGCAGCTTACAAGCTGTGGAAAGAAACAGACAAGGAATTATTATTATACAGTGTATAATGACATGAATACATAGGCTGAAAACCCTGAGATTCAGAAAGCACAATTCTTTCAAGAATTACAAGGTGTTTTGGTAGATCTGGAGCATAAGCAGGGAGGAAAAGAAATGTGAGCTAAGGGTGGCTGATACCTAGAGGTCAGCTCTAGTTTGGATTTTTCCTGAGGGCACCGGTGTGAAATTGAAAAGTTTTTAAATGTGAAGTGGCATTCTCTCCATAGAGCCCTCCGCCCAACAGCTCCTTTTCATAGCTCAGTAGACAGAGAACGCCTGAGGCATATTCCAGAGTGAGACTATTGTGTCCTTTACAGAAGTCATTGTCACTGTCACCCTGGAGACTGTATCCTCCATGAGTCTCAGGGAAGCCAGAAGCACTGTCTTTATTCTCAGTGAAACGTCATCCATAATAAGGTATCCTTCCCTGAACCTCTAAGTAGATAGTTTTTTTTTGATTGTTTGTTATATTTTTCTTTGACAATATGACCCAAAAAGCATTTTTCTCAGTGGAATGAACCTCATCACATCTTAAATGCCTGGAAGGGCTATGGGTAGGTGAAAAATGCAAGGCAGTCTCCTGTTCAAATTTTTGACCTTCCACATTTTCTGAAGAGAAATGGAGGTGCTGATGGAGAGGGTGATCCCAACTGGAACAGAGCTCATGCTCTAGGACCCAGAAGCCAAGGTTAAAGAGAAAATCTGGATCCACAGTTTCGTTAACGTTGAAAAGCTGCCCCAGAACAGAATCAGAACGGAGCATTGGGAACAATGTTTGAGTTCATTATATCCACTAAAGGCTGTTCTATTTATCTTTTGGCAAAGTGTGGCAAGGAAATTGTTCTTAATCAGAAAACCCTATTTTAATATCTAAAATTTCAAAATATTTTGATGAAGCTTTAAATGTATTGCCTGAAAAGATTATTTCTTTTTATACTGATCTATCCAAAACCTGAAAGATGTTCCACCCCATACTTGTGTGTGGATCACAGCATGTATTACATTGTGTGTTATTTCAGGTTTTTCTCTTTTTAGAAGATAGCTTCAACTTTCATTCTGGTGCTAGTGAGTTCATGAGGAGTCATTTAACTTACAGATAAATTTTTTAATGTTTATTTTTATTTTTGAGAGAAAGAGAGACAGAGACAGAGTATGAGTGGAGGAAGGGCAGAGACAGAGGGAGACCCAGAATGTAAAGCAGGCTCCAGGCTCTGAACTGTCAACAGAGAGCCTGACGCGGGGCTCAAACTCAGGAACCAAACCAGGAGATCATGACCTGAGCTGAAGTTGGACACTTAACCGACTAAGCCACTCAGGTGCCCCAATTTAATTTACAGATAAATAGGGTCTATTATATAATCTATTTCTCTTACCAAAATAAGGTGGTTTTGTTCTTGTTTCTCTTTCTGTCTATAATTTTTTCTCAATTGGTTAGCACAGTGCACTCTTAAAAAACAAGCTGTAAAATATTAAAGTGTATTTTTTAGGAGAGAGATTTTTAAACATCATGATTGACAAAAGAGTGTAAGAAATATAAATATGTACATCAGCTTCAGTGACTCCTGAGATGTAGGGTTTTTCACTGTGAGTTTAATATTCCTTTTATACAGAAATATTTTCATAACTTCTCACCAAGAATGGAAATGCCTTGTTATCTTTCTCTCCTTCTTTCTTATAAACGTCCTCTTTTGTTTTGTAGGTTGCTGTTGTGAGAATAATAAAAGATAAGGCCAAAAAAATCAAGTGTTATTTTAGTGTTGAACTTTGATACCTGTTGCTATAATCAAGGTGCTTTTATTTCATCTCTCAAAAATGAGATACATGTTTTCCTGACTAAAACTTTTCTTTTTCGATAAAAACTTACTCTATCATATATGTTTTAACTCTAAAGACAGTGCACCAGCATTCCCTCAAAGAACGAGAATACCAGGAAGTTCAAAATACATCTATCATTCTCAGAATGAGGAAAAAAAACACCTTCTCAGTTTTTTGGGGTGCCTGGCTGGTTCAGTTGGAAGAGCATGTGACTCTTGATCTTGGGGGTGTGGGTGCTACACGTTGGGTGTAGAGATTACATAAATAAATAAATAAATAAATAAATAAATAAACAAACAAACATTTAAAACAAAAACTACATCCTCTTTGATTTCTGAGAATGCAGAAAGGTAAAGGAAAAGCATTAAACCATAAAAACCAACAACAAAAAACAATATTTAGCAAAGTTTATTTTTTCAAAATAAATTATATCTTTGACCTTAGTATTTTTTTAAACGTCTATGAAAGCTAAAAGAAAGCTTACTCTTTGTTAATCCCTAAAAACAGATAGTACTGGTCTTCTTTTACATTAGTTCCTGCAGAAATGTATATGGAAAAATTGACATAATATTGCATATTTACACGCACACACACACACACACACACACACACACTTACATGTTAAAACAAAATCTTTTAAAGGCTGTAGTACTTTCCCAAATAATTATCTTTAAATAAAAATATCCATATGTTGTGGGGTGGTTGGGTGGCTCAGTCTGTTTAGCATCTGACCCTTGATTTCAACTCAGGTCATGATCTTGCTGTTTGTGGTTTCTAGCCCCACATCAGGCTGTTCACTGACAGTGCAGAGCCTGCTTTAGATTTTCTCTTTCTCTCTCTCTGTCCCTCCCCCCACTTTCAAAAATAAATAATCATTTAAAAAATACATCCATATGTTGGGAGACAGTTCTCCATGGACTTTCTCCATAACTAAAATCAGCTTTTTCCAGATATCTTTTCAAGGATGCTTGTATAGAAAACAGCTTTGGAAGAGAGATGTAGTGCCTCTCTTCAGGGCAAAGAGTAGATACATTTCCTGAACAAAATAATACACCACCTCTTTGCAGGTGTTCTTGAATATTGTGGCAGGTTTGCTAGCATCCTGCTTACAAAATTGAGGCTTTCCTAGGCTTATGGTTCCTTAGCTATGATATAAACCTGTGGTGCACATGTAGCATCTACCTGGGCCCCTCCTCAGCTCTCCTGTTGGACTTGGGGAGCAAAGGGAACTGATGCAAGCACTCAGGTCATCCTGCCTTCCTGCATGTTATGTAATACAGGCATTTGACTCCAACCTAGAAATCCCCATTCTTCTGCCACCATCCATAAATCAGGGGTAGGCAAATTTGTCCAGTTACAAATAGGCTGAAATTTCAAATTTTTTATACTTCTCAGCACCTTAATGATGTGGTTTTGGACTGAAAGGGGTCTGGAGCCATTAGCCAAGAAAGAATTCTTGAGACGTATTTGGTTCAAAAAGGTGATTTTATTAAAGCACAGGGACAGGCCCCATGAGCAGAAAGAGCTGCCCTGTCACTGTGAGGAGACTGATTATATGCTTGGGTGTTGGGGGAGGTAAAGGCAAGGTAAGTTTCCGAAAGGATTTTCATATGCTGAAGAAGACTTGTGATACCGGATGCCTTGCTATTGTCAAGCTTAAGCTGTTTTTCCCTCTAGCAGAGCATTAACATTAAGACAGTAGGGAATTCCTGTTATATTCTGCCTGCCTTAAGTATTTGTCAATAGGCTGCAGGCTATAAGGAAATTTAATTTTATCTACCATTTCCTTCTACCTTTGTTTCCCATATCACTTACTATATACACAACTACACAAGCAAATAATGTAAAAGGACATCTATCTTATGTATGTTTCTATTGTTGATATATGATTACTTGGGTAAAGCACACAGTTCTTTTTCTTTTAATTTTTTTTTTTTTGATAGAGAGAAAGCACATGCAAGCACACAAGTGGGGGTGGGGGGCCAGAAGGAGAGAGAGAGAGAATCCTAAGCATATTCCATGCTCAGCACCATCCCACGACCCCAGGATCATGACCTGAGCAGAAACCAAGGATCAGATGCTCAACTCAGGTGCCCCAAGTGCACAGTTCTTAAATGTACAAATTAATGAGTTTTGACTAACATATACCTACCATATCCCCCACAAAATATAGACAAGTTCTATAACTTTGGTGATTTCTCTTGTATCTCTTTCAACCAGCCCCTACTATGAACATTTTCAGTCAAAAATTGTTCTTATTTCTTTCCCCATAAATTAGTTTGTCTGTTCTTGAAGTTCATTTGTATTGAAACATTTTGTATGGGTTCTTTTTAGTCTACTGCTTGTTCTCAAAATAATGTCCTGAAAGTCATCCATACTGTTGCGTAGATTGTATCTTGCTATTTATTGCTGAGTAGAATTTCATAGAATTTATTTGTACAATTTGTTACCCATTCTTGTTTTGAGACACTTATATTTTTTCCAGTTTTTAGTTCTTATGAGTAAAACTGCATCAAATATTCCTTATAAGTCTCTTTGTGAACATATGTTGGGTAAATATCTAAAAGTGTTTATAATATAAAACAGGTATATGGCATACATTTAGCTTTTAAAGAAACTGTCAACTAGATTGGCAAAGTGGCTCTACCATTTTATACTCCTACTAGGAAAGTATGAAAGTTCCAGTTATTCTTCATCATCGCCAACGTTTTGGTTTTTTAATTGTACCCATCCTAGTGAGTGTAGAGTTTGTTTTGCATTTCCATAATGAGAAACAATGTTGAGTAATTTTTCATGTGCTCACTGGTTATTGGTATATATTCTTTTGTGAAATGTCTGACCGAATTTTGCTTATTAAAAAAATTGTGCTATTTATCTTATCACTGATTTGTAGAGATCTTTTATATATCATTTTTCAGACACACATGCATAGACACATATACTCATATATTATATGTGTACATGTATTAAAAACTTCCAATCTATAGCTTTCATTTTTATGTTCTACTGGTAAATTCTGATTAATGAGTTTTATTTTTTGTGAAGTTCTATTTATCTTTTTGAAAATTTTTGAAAAGGGCACTGTGGGTTCAACCCATTTTAAACTAATTTTTTTTATGGTTTGAGATATGGGTTAAAGTATATTGTTTTTCTTTATAGACGCTGTTTTTCTTAAAAGATATCCAGTTGCAGCACGACTGACAATAGCCAAAGTATGGAAAGAGTCCGAGTATCCATCGACTGATTAATGGATAAAGAATATGTGGTATATATACACAATGAAATATTACTTGGTGATCAAAAAAGAATGAAATGTTGCCATTGCAACAACATGAATGGAACTACAGTGCATTATACTAAGTGAAATAAGTCAGTCAGGGAAAGACAAATATTATGTGACTGTGGAATTTAAGATACAAAACAGATGAACATAAGGGAAGGGAAACAAAAATAATATAAAAATAGAGAGGGATACAAACCATAAGAGACTCTTAAATACAGAGAACAAACTTAGGATTGCTGGAGGGGTGCTGGAGCGGATGGGCTAAATAGGCAAGGGGCATTAAGGAGGACACTTGTTGGGATGAGCACTGGATATTATATGTAAGTGAAAAATCACTAAATTCTATTCCTGAAAACATTATTACACTATATATTAACTAACTTGGATTTAAATTAAGAAAATAAAGATATCCAGCTGTTCTACTATTTTGTTGAAGACTTGCCCTTCTCCAATGAACTGCACTGATGCAATTCAACTGCCTATGTATGTGTGTATCTTAACATATTACATGCCTATAGTATCCCAAAGCTGAACTCAATAGTCATTTCCAGGTGTGTTGGTATTTATTTGGTATTTGTAATTTTGATTAATAATTAATTTTTTATCTGTACCTGAATATAGTACTTATATATCAGCCCCAAAGCTATTTCTGCATGAAAAAATAAAGTTTTCCAAATAAAAATTTCAGTTTTGGTCTAAAATACCATGTTCAGATTAATACCTTGATTGTCTCAAAATATAAAGAATATTTTACAAAAGCAGCATATAGATAGCTTTAAACAGATGTTTATGAACTATTTTATAGACCATATAAGACCATTAACAAAAAGGCTAATGTTTATTGGCTGTCTAATTCTCAAATCTCTTATTTTGAATCAAATTTGCATAGGTTCCCAGTGCTCTTCAATATAAAACATACTATTTGTAAATACATACTATAGAAGAAATCCATTGAGAATGTGAAGTAGTAAGATATTCTCCCTCTGGGGCACCTGGGTGACTCAGTTTGTTATGCATCTGACTTTGCCTCAGGTCATGATCTCACAGTTCAGGAGTTTGAGCCCCACCTCAGGCTTGGTGCTGACAGCTCAGAGCCTCCAGCTGGATTCAGATTCTGTCTCTCCTCTCTCTGCCCCTCCCCCACTTGTACTCTGTCTCTCTTTGTCTCTCTCTCTCTCTCTCTCTCTCTCTCAAAAAACTAAACATTAAAAAAATAAATAAAGTAAAATAAACATTTTTTTAAAAAGACATTCTATCTCTGTACATATACAAGAAATAATAATATCTGCCAACAGAAATACAATTTATAATTCTTCAAAGAACTATAGAGAGCTTTTAAGACTCATTTTACTACAGCATAGTTATTACTTCCTGAATGAAACCTTTAGGATAATGGATTTTTAAAATTCTCTTTTCTCAAGCCATTCAATCCAAACTTTCTGAAATATTTTGCAAAAGCCTAGAAATGTTACTAATGTTAATGTACAGTTTCATATTTAAAGTCCCTATAAATGATAGTTTTAGATGTTATACATCTCTAATAGATAATTTCCATTACATTTTAGTAATGTACACACCACAGGAGATGATAATAGACATGGAAACCAAACTTAACGTTAATGAACTTTCTACATATTAGACACTTTGGGTAGAGTTTTTGCATGGTGTGCAAGGGAGTGGAAGTACAACTCTAATTGGCCTTAATTGGAGATGCATAATTAATTCTCTTCATACTGTGCTAAAATCCCAGTGTCTGTTGTTTCAATTGGCCTCTAAATATGAAGATGAAAAAATGTGGTATAGTAATAATGTTTATGAAATAAACTTTGAAATATAAAATACTTCTTATAAAATAATCATGGATCTTTTTATATTGATATGTGAATTATTTTTCCTTTCGTTTAAGACTACAAACTAATATTTAAATATATGTGTTGGAAAGATGATTGTATGAATTCTCCTTATACAAACTAGCAGTTTTAAAAGTCACTTATAAAAGAACTCACCAAACTCCACACCCAAAAAACAAATAATCCAGTGAAGGAATGGGCAGAAGATATGAATAGACACTTTTCCAAAGAAAAAATCCAGATGGCCAATAGACACATGAAACGATGTTCAACGTCACTCATCATTGGGGAAATACAAATCAAAGCCACACTGAGATACTACCTCACACCAGTCAGAGTGACTAAAATGAACAACTCAGGAAACTACAGATGCTGGCGAGGATGTGGAGAAACGGGAACCCTCTTGCACTGTTGGTGGGAATGCAAATTGGTGCAGCCGCTCTGGAAAACAGTGTGGAGGTTCCTCAAAAACTTAAAACTAGATCTACCCTATGACCCAGCAATAGCACTGGTAGGAATTTACCCAAGGGATACAGGAGTGCTGATGCACAGGGGCACTTGTACCCCAATGTTTATAGCAGCACTTTCAACAATAGCCAAATTATGGAAAGAGCCTAAATGTCCATAAAGTGATGAATGGATAAAGAAATTGTGGTTTATATACACAATGGAGTACTACATGGCAATGAGGAAGAATGAAATATGGCCTTTTGTAGCAACGTGGATGGAACTGGAGAGTGTTAAGCTAAGTCATACAGAGAAAGACAGATACCATATGTTTTCACTCTTATGTGGATCCTGAGAAACTTAACAGAATTGGGGAGGGGGAAGGGAAGGGGAAAAAAAAGTTACAGAGAGGGAGGGAGGCAAACCATAAGGGAAACCATAAACTCGTGAATGCTGAGAACAAACTGAGGGTTGATGGAGGGTGGGGGAGAAGGGAAAGTGGGTGATAGACATTGAGGAGGGCACTTGTTGGGATAAGCACTGGGTATTGCATGAACACCAATTTGACAATAAATTGTATTTAAAAAAAAAGTCACTGGGGAGCCTGGGTGGCTCTGTCTGTTAAGCATCTGACTTCGGCTCAGGTCAGGATCTCACAGTTTGTGAATTTGGGCCCCATGTCGGGCTCTGTGCTGACAGCTCACAGCCTGGAGCCTGCTTTGGATTCTGTGTGTCTCCCTCTCTCTCTGCCCCTCCTCTGCTCACACTCTCTCTCTTTCTCTCTCTCAAAAATAAATACACATTAAAAATGTTTTAAAAAGTCACTTACAAGAGTATGGTATAGTGGAACTTATAAATAAATAAATAAAATTAAGGTTTGAGATTAAACTTTCAAAAAAAGTACTAAAATAAATCAGGAAGAATTCTGAAGTAATATAAATTACTTCAGGATTGATTGCCAGTCTTAAATAAATTCATAAAATAATAATTTGAATCCTCTATTTTATTATTCCCCCAAACACTACATCATGAAAATTTATATTACTGTCATAATGATATGAGAGAATTTTTAAATGCAGAGAAGAAAGCACGATTATGGAAAAGAAACAGAAAAACAAAACATGATGTTGCAACTATGAAACCATTTTAATTTTGTTTCAAATCCATTTAAATGCATTTTTAGTTCAATAATGGATTGACTATAATCAGATCACATTACGCTATAATTGACTCATTGAGTTTAATGTGACAAGAGGTTGTTAAGAGGCATGTCTTGTATATTATTTATTTGAAAGATCAATTTTTGGATGATCTTATTGATGTCTACAGATAAGCTGATGATGCAATCCAGAATTGGGAATTGGGGATACTGTTATTTCTTCCCTGTGAGAGTACTTATAGTTAAAATCTTTGTCTTTATGTTAAAATAATTATATATGTCTTTATCTTCAAAATAACCAAAAACATCTGTACTTTGCCGATAAACCTCCATGAAGTTTAAAAATAACTGAATTACTGAAGGCAAAAATGCAGTTTCCTCCTGTGCAGTATGTTTCTATCAATACTGCATATGTCCTTTGTTATGACTTAACACATGATGTAATTTACAAGTACTTGAAAAATTACCAAGTATATTTTATCAATAGAGAGGACTATTTTCATTGATTCATTCAAAGATGATGTTTTAATGTTTTAACTATTCTCAATTCCTCACATATGGAAGAATGGTTATTATTACTGCCCAATATTCCTGGATAATTGCTTGAACACTATATAATCCAACAAAACTGATAACTATAAAAGTTTAGAGAAAATATGTCCATCATTCTAATTTTTCTGTGACAATGGTTCACGCATATGGCTTATGATGAAACACAACTGGAGATTAAATTCATTGAGTTACAAAGTGTATCTATATTAACTCCACAGATGATATGAAATACTTCCAGTATTAAAAAATGAGAAAACCCTGGGGTGCCTGGGTGACTCAGTTGGTTGAGCATCTCACTTTGGTTCAGGTCATGATCTCACAGTTCGTGAGTTCCAGCCCCAGGTGTGGCTCTGTGCGGACAGCTCAGAGCCTGGAGCCTGCTTCGGATTCTGTGTCTCCCTCTCTCTCTGCCCCTCCTCCACTTGCTCTCTGTCTCTCTCTCTCAAAAATAAATAAACAATTTTTTTTAAATGGGAAAACCCTAATGTTTAATATTGGAAAGGAGCTAAAAACCTGAAATTTTGTTCAATGTATGGGAGAATGCCAGTTTTATTCACTGCTATAGATGGAGTATATTACAGTGCTGCTTCTTACAAGGTGCTCACTAAATATTTGTTGAATGAATGGATGGATGAGTAATGGCTGACACAGATAAATCAAATCAGTCAGTTTTAGAACTAGATATTTCAGTGAATACCAGTTTATTCGAATATATTTATGAAACCATCAATATCTCGGTAACAGTTTCTTTGCTGTTGTTGTTGTTGTTAAAATTAATACAATCATTTTCTAAATGTTTTAAGGAAATTCAATGCAGATTGAGTAGAAACTGCCAAATAAATGATGCCTTTCCCACTTTCGCAAAAGCTGTCAGAGTAATCTGGTTTAATCATTTCCTGCTATGATAATAGCACCCTTCTTGACCAGGAAAAAAAACAAAACCAAAAACACAACGGAACTCCTGAGCGCTAAGGGATGAAATGGAAGTGCCTAAAAAATCATAGCAGACTTTGGGGCACCTGGGTAGCTCAGTCAGTTAATCATCCAACTCTTGATTTCAGCTCGGGTCAGGATCTCATGATTTGTGGGTTCAAGCCCTGAGTCAGGCTCTGTGCTGACAGCGTAGAGCCTGCTTTGGATTCTCTCTCTTCTCACTTTCTTTTTTTTCCCTTCTCTGCTCTCTCTCTCTCAAAATAAATAAATGAACTTAAAGAAATTTTTAAAAAATCACAATAGACTCTTTTTTTTTTAGTAGTGGTTTCAACTACTGCACTTGCAGGCTATAGTAGATACTCACATTTTGACCAGTACAAACACACATATTAAAGATCTATTTGCCCTAACTACAAAAAAAAAAAAAAAAAGCTAAATCTACAGTACATATTACAGGTAAAAATAGGACATTCATATTTGATCAGGTCTGATTCCAGTATACATACTGTTTAATCCCAATTTACTAAACCGCATGCCCAATATCTTTTTTGATGTATTATAACATATCATTCTGTAAATGCATTTTACACCAACAGTCTTAAAATGAGCTTTCCTTTACTATATTTTTTTACTGATGTAAATTATTAAATATTTATCTACTACTACATAGATACGAAAACAAAAACACAATCCAAAAGTTGTGAAATTACTAGGTAGTCATTTAAGTTATAAGAAATATGGAAAATATTGAAGGTTTTATCATCACAGAATAAAACAAAATCTTTTTTGAGTTTATGCATTAAGGGTCAAACACCCTCTATGGTGTTGATGGGTTAAACCAATTTCCTCCTTTTCAGAATATATGTAGTTTTCTTGGATGATTAGACTGAATGTCTTTTTAACCCCATTAAATACACCCAAATATTCATGTATCCAATAAGGAGATCAAATAATACATGCATATATCACTTCACAGTTCTTTTCTTGGACACAGTATTTGTGTGGTTCTATTCTCCTATGATACTTATTTTTGTTATTTCTTTAGTTACCATTCCAGACTGAATTAAACCACAGTTTGAGCTTTCAGTTTATGCGATGATGATGACACTATTCTGCATATAATGGTCCCTTGTCTCTTTTTTTAGTTGTCTATTACTGATAGAATATGAGTAACAAGATCATAAACATTCCTAATTAAGCCATAAGACATGACAGGCTGTGAATTGTGTTGTAATATTTCACACCTAGTGTTCTGCTAAGCATGAGGCTGAAGGCTCCGAGCCATCAATGCACCTAAGCGTGAATTAACTCTGTGCAATTCGTGCCCTGGAGTATCTGCCTTTGATTATGAAACAGTGAATTTGTTTGGCAATTAAGAAAATAACTTTGTTTTGTGTTTGCCCTAATTTAATTTTATGCATGCAGGTTAGACAATATCAGTTTGTTTGGAAAAAAGATTTTTCAAATAATTTAAAATAGACTATGTAATATAATATTCTAAAATCAAAGAGAAACACTATTTACATTTATTTCTTGGATACACTATAGCAAGATTCTCACTTTTGATTTCAACACATTCACTTTTGATGACGATTGACACAATTCTGTGGAAATCATTTTAAAGCCTTTGAGGGTAACTATTGCCTGATGCCCACCATACCATAATGAAATACAGTCTGAATGGTTTTGTCTCACTCAACTATTACCTTAATGCTATAAATGCATGACAGGTAAAAAAGAGAGGGTCATGTTTCAAAGGAAACACCACAGAGGCAGGTGACTTCTCAAATATAACATAGCTAACATTTAGAAAATAATATAGCAGTATATTTTGTGCTCTTCAGATAGTACCCCTTATTACACATGTACTTTGAAATAAAATCATTGAAGATAAAATAATAGCTGTAACATAGAGCTAAACCTTATTTTTAAGTTACTAGGAATTATATAAATGTATAATGTACCATAAAAATTGATAAATTGGTAATCAGGAGAATAATGGCAGGCCACTTAAACAAAGCTATTTAAATGGAAGTATATTATTTTGATAAAACAAATGTTTCTTTGAACACTATTTAATGTCATCTTGCTTTTCCTAATAGTCCTGTGTTCATGATAGAATCAAAAAAGGTGTACCATAAACTTTGCTAGATTGCAAAGAAAATATATCATTAGTTTTAACAACATAGGTTTTGATGTTAGCTAAAACTCAGTTTGTTTTCATGTTACTAATCAAAATCCTTTATGTTAGCATAAAGAACTCCCTTTAGCATTTCTTGTAAGGCAGAGCTAGGGGTCATGAGCTCCCTCAGTTTTTGTTTGTCTGGGAAAGTCTTCATCTGTCCTCTATTTTGGAAGACTTACTGGGTAAAGTATTTTTGTTTGATTTTTTTTTTCTTTAAGCACTTTGAATATATCATTCTACTCTTTCCTGGCCTGCAAGGTTGCTGCTGAGAAATGTGCTGATAGCTGCAGTGGGTTTCCTTGTATGAGATGAGTTTCCTTTCTCTTTTTGCTTTCAATATTCTTTGTCTTTGATTTTTGACAGTTTTATTATAATGTGTTTTGATGTAGTCATTTTGGGGTTGAATTTGCACAGAGACACATAAGCTTCAGGTACCTGCATGTCTGTATCTCTCTCCAGCTTTAGGTAGTTTTCATACATTTTATTTTTAAATCAGTTTTCTGTCTCTTTTTCCGCTTCGGGCATCCTCATAATGCAAAAATTGTTTTTGTTGACAATATCCCATAAGCCATATAGGCTTCATGTGCTTTATAATTATTGTGTTCACTTGGTAGTATCATGTTTCCTACAGTCTTGTGTTGGTGGCTCCATGTTTGATGGAGCAGTCACCTGTTCTAGACTTTACATATTGGTTTTGGTGCAGAAAGATCTTTACCTGTGGGAGAGTGTGAGGGTGTCAGCTGGCTGAGGTGTGGCAATTCCAGCTCCAGGAAAGACCCAAGGGTGTTGTCTCCATGCATCTCCATCGGCTGAAGTCAGCATTAGCGATGGGTGCAGGGGTTCTCGGTGGCCAATGCTGCGGGTAACTGTAGTGGTGGTAAGGGCTATTAGGGTCTTCTGTATCAAAGGCTGGTGGGGGACCTCTTGATCTCTTTTTTTCCCACAGGGATGTGGTGGCTGAGTGAGACCCTCGTGGCAGCAGGTCTGGCTTGCGGGCACACTAGGCACACTAGCGGTGGTAGGAGCGCTTCACCTGGTGCGTGGTGCCTGTGGAACAGCCATAGTGCTGGCAACTGGAACACAGGTGCTCCACAGAATGAAAGCAGCTCCAGGGTCCAGGGCACTGGGTAGCCCCCCACATGGTGGCTCAGGTGCCTAAGCAGCTGTAGAGCAGGGTCTGAAGTACTGACACACATGGTAGAGCCAGGGTTCTGAGGTGTGAGGTGTGTGCGTGGTTGGGAGAGAGACTGGACACCCTGGTCCTGGACAGTGCGACAGTACTCCTTCTGAGGGGCACACAGCAGCCTTCCCTCTCCATATGTCTGTGGCAGCAACAGCTGTTGGTTACCTCAGTGGCAAAAACTGCCGGTGTCCTCTGTGGAGCGGGCTGCAGGGGTCCACCATAAACTCTACCAGTAACTTCATCCTCTTGAAGTTAGACACAGTGAATTGCTCTGGTGATATTTAAAAGCTTACCTCCCCTGGAGCCATTTGCTTCCGCTGCAAGGGTAATAAACCTAGAGATATTTTTTTTCCTTTTTACCCCAGAAATATTTGATGATTATTTAGAGGTGAACAAGGTTAGGGGATCTCAGACCTTTGGGGTTTCTCTCCTCTGGTGCAAAATCTGCTGCATGTTCAGATAAATATCTAGCCCTCATTACATCATCATTTAGGGAACTGGAGCATGAGGAATGACTATAGGAAGTATGTACTCTTTAGTTTAGAATGATACATTATAGAATTCTGGAACTGTATACACAAGTCTGGAGTGTGGTAATTAATAGTTATAGGACCACTGGAAAGTAATTTACTGACTTATTTTCTAATCTGTCTTATCATCTCGATTGAATATTTGAATTACTTGAGGAATACTTTTTATTTTTTCCAAGATAGAAGTTACATGTTTAATATGAAATAATAAAGACAACAACACATTGTATATGAACAATGTACACACAGTCTTTGTACATACTGGCCTGGCCTGGCTGACAATCTCTGGGTTTTCTACACACCTTTGAGGAGAACTTTTTAATTGTCTTTCTTCATATATCTTATTGCATGACTTTTAATACTCTATCACCTAACTAATTAATTACTTAATTTCATCCAGAGATTGAGACAGAATATATTGCCTGTATATTAGGAAACTTTACAACACACAGTGAGAATACATGCATTACAGCAACGACATTAGGAATAGAAATAGAAAGGATAATTTTAATTTAGCAGTAGAATAAATAGAATTAGTCATTCATTAAATGTATCAAACATAAAATAAAATAAATTTTAAGTCTACTGAGTATTGATTGTGATTCTTATTTCCTCCCAAATGCCTTTGTTTATTTCTAAAATTGACATAATCTAAAACTTTGCTATATTTGTTCTTTTTTCCCAAATAAAACATTTTCCAAATATGACATGAGGGAAGAGACTACATCTTATTTACGTTAATGTGTCCAGTGCCAAATGTACTATTTAGAATACAACGTTTGAAAGTAAAAAGAACATAATAGGAGGAGGATGTGACGGGAATAGAAAATTACTAGAAGTTTAGCTGTAAAATGGGGGTTTTAGAATACATGGGTACTCAAGTTAATAATGTTGCACAATAAACCACTTCAAATTTAATGGTTTAAACTTAAATCATTATTTTTAAAGATTCTGTGGGTCAGAAATAAGGGCAGGGTTTGACATGAAAGGAACTTATTTAAGATAAATATGGAAGCCTACGATTTTACTTCTCATTTCATTATCTATGGTGGCTCATTGGTATTCCACTAGTGGTTTTATTGATTGATTTGAATTATTGATTTGAATCGTATTCATCTACCCACCTGTTTCATGCATAAGCAGAGATAACTGGAAGTCTGGAAATGTTACACTTGGAAATATTAAACCTAGTGGTAGTTTCAGGGTAGTGAGACTTCTGGCCAACTAGCTTTGCTCAGAATGGTGTTCCAACAGAGCAGAGTTAAAGCTGATAGCCTCTTTTGACCTACCTTTGGAAGATATATAGCTTCCTTCCCACATATTCTGTTGGTCAAAGCAGTTATAAACTTGTCTAGATTGAAGAAGAAGGAAATTAAATTCTACCTCCCATTGGGGAAATGACAGGTTCACACTGAAAAAGAACATTGGGATGGGAAATGTTGGTATCTCTTGAAAATAAAATTGTTTACCTGGAAATTGGTGAAATTGCCAAAGTAAACTAGGAAAAATATAAGACTGATGTCTTAATTTTGAAAATGCATTCATTTACTAAATGGCAATAAAAGGGGAACCCATGAGTCAGACATAAGAAAAGTGTCTAAATTAGGAAGAAAATTAGAAAATTCAATGAAATGGAAAATGAAACAGGCCAATAAGAGTAAACAATTGTGCAGCGGTATCTAGGAGGAGAAAACTACCATGATTATTTAATTAAGGGGATCAGACATTTGGTAATAGTCTCATGGTAGGTATGGTAATAGATTCATGAAGGGGAGAAAGTCTCAAGTTTACTGACAACAGTAAGAATCCCTCCCCAAATGCCAGATTCTAATCCCAATTACTCTGCTCACTAGTTAGACAAAATACTTAAATGTCTATTCAACTTGTTCTCATCTCATTGGCTTGTTATGAAGATTAACATAGGTCATAAATGCTTAGAACAATGCCTGGAAATATTAATTAAATTAATACATTTTAAAAGACTTTTAGTTCAGTCAGTTGTATTCACTACTTGGACCCACACTGGCAGAGTAGGAGTTTGGATGTAACAACACAAGATTTTTAATTCCCAAGAGGCCAAGAAGGAGTTCCTATGCTCTTACCTACTAGTGAAATCCTTTGCCCCACCTCTGAGGATGAGTCATCAAATATACATCACAATGTATATAATATAGCTATTGTTAAAATCGTTGACTTTTTGTTAGTTGCATATTTAGTTCGAAGAGCATGCCACTTCTATCAATCCATCAAATACTTTTCAGACATCTGCTTTAATGGGCATCAATTATACCTTGTTACCTAACAGGAGAGTAAATATGCTATGCCCAAACTATACCCTCTTCTCTATCCCAGACAAGACTATGTTCTGCATCATTTCAACAAAGTTACTGTTTATTTGCTATTACAAATACATTAGTAGGAAATTTGGCATAATCACACAGGTTGCACCTTTCATTAATACTAAAATCTTGCATCAACCCTTCCACCCGAGAAGGATAAGTGGAAAGGACCAGATAAAATTTAAAGCACAGTTCCATAAAAGAAGCCCAAATTCTTCTGGGCACATCCCATACGCTGTGATTTAATTTAACTGCCCCCCAACAGTGCAACTGCAAAAATAAAAGTGACTTTGGTTTATTCTCTAAAGCCATCCATTTCTCTTGTGCTTGATTATTAAATGAGATATAGAAAATAGTGGGCATGATAAAAACACTGGATATTTTGACTGAAGTAAAAACCATACAATATGGTTATATACAGTAAGGCAATGGTTGTTGAAGAGTAGGGTTTAGACCAGAAGCATCAGCATCACATGGAAAATTGTTAAAAATGCAAATTCTCAGTCCCCATCCCAGAGGTCCAGGAATCTTTGTTTTACTAAAAGGCCCTTCAGGTGATTTTGATTAAACATAGTAAGGGGATAGTTTTGACTGGCATATGGAACCACCTACAGAGCTTTTAACAACCTAATTACAAATTTAATGTGCATTAAATTTACACTTCTTTGAATCAGGTGTGTAAAGAATACCTATCTTTATATCTCTTTTAAGTACAAATGATGGGACCTAGTTTTTTATTGATTGTAGGATAGTTACAAACTGTCCATTAAAGAAAGATAAACTTGGCGTTATTCCATTTGGAACTGAATTACTTTTGTCATGACTCTCTATTCAATCAAGGCTCTCTGATTTCTCTCCCTTCACCTTTGTATTTTATTTCTTCCTGGATTGAGTGGGTTCACATATGTTCTTTAATTCAAGGAGGAATGGAGCGAGAAGCCTCATAACTATTCTCTGTCTACAGTGACCCACAAGTGGGATCAGTATACTTCATCTTCAAAGCTGTATATGTCAATCATAATTGATACCTTGGACCTGCTATGTCCTCAGGTAGCCTGCTGCACATACTCGACCTCTACCTTGTCCCTCTCCCAGAGTACTTAGGGGGCTCTATTTATCTAACCCACACTTTTATCCCTCAGAGGAGACGGAAAGAGTTAGAGAAGCCTCCTTTACTGCACTGGGGTGTGCTGGAGGCTGCCTTTGGGTGTGAGACCTGCCTGAGCAATTCTAACCGCATTGTTACTCTTCCTCTCTGACAATGTGCTGCATGCAGCACTATTCTTGGTAGGGTGCAACTCTAGCTTCTGAAAGCTTTTTGTTGTTGTTGTTTTTTGCTTCCCTTTCAACTACAACCAGAGAGTGAGGCATTGGTTTCAAGAATCTACCTCACATAGATTCCTCAGATCATCCTCCCACCAGCTCTTAGACTAGGGAAGGGATTACTCCAAAATCAGTTTGCATACCTCTCCTGTCCTTTGTCTACATCATACCCTCTACGCACCTGATCCTTCATGAGTCTGCGTGTCATCCTGACACAGGGACCATGCTAATGTCTGCACCTTTCCAATTTTAGTATGTGTGCTGGTGAAGCGAGCACTGGACCTAATCCTTCACGTTGTAGTATGTAACAGGTGTATCCAAGCTTTTGGAATTGCCTTAACTACACCCTAACACTATCTTTAAAGTTTTTACTTTTAATAATCTCAGCTTTTTTTGATATAAAACATACATTTTCAAATAAATACATAAGTTAAATGGTTGGATTATACAATGTTAAATGTTGCCTTATAATTATATTCTCCACATTGGATTTGAAAAATAATCTATAAAGAAAATCCACTGACTTTGTTATTCTATGGGTATTCTTCCAAACTTTGACATAATGCATGCCATGGACTTACTAGCATCAAGGACTGTTGGGAATAAAATGCCTAAAAAATTGTCTTTTAAATTTTTAAATTTGGTTGCAGTGCTTAAAGAAGTAACTCTGGATTGAAGAGCAGAGAATAAGCAACAGTAAATGTATTTACTTAATTATTTAGCACAACACATATTGATCTGAAGAGACCATTTTAAGTACTGGTTTTGGAAACTAGAAATATAACAAAATACAATTAGTAATATAACTAGAAATATGAACTAACATTAAAACAAGTAAGAATCCTCCCCCACAAGTAGCTTTCAACTTAATAAAACCTGAATTAAAGAACGTTGACTCTTTATGTCACTGGGAAGTCATTACTGTTAACTTCTAAAGGTCTTATGTAACTTTGAAACATGTTTTTGACCATACTTAAAGGAGGCAGATCTGTTTCAAAGTCATTGTTGTATTATTTTTCTCCATGTAGAAATATGTATTTCAAATAGAAAACCAGGCCTTGGTCAGTTTTAACTCCCTAATAAGATTGTATAGATATGCCATGATACAATGTGTGAATATAATTTATACATAACTTTTATTTATAATAGGGACTGCATATAGCCCAGTATATGAAAATCTATAACAGTATTACAGGAGAAGCTCAGACAATTTAGAACTAACTTTCAAGTTTTTCAGTCATGAATAAAATATAGTCATAAGAGAAATAAAAAGCTACCTATTGAATTATGTCACCATCATGCTATGAAAGTATGTATGTCTAAGAAAAAATTATGGAGAAAATATAAATTATATGATTTTTTACCTTGTATCATATAGATATAGAAATGGTACATTAAATGATAAAATGTGTCTTATTTTAAAAGTTTTGAATCATAGCAAATATGAATAAAAATTAAATCATATCAGTAAAAATACTCTTATCTAAACAGCCTTGAGGTATATCTTTTAATTTTACAAACATATGTGTTTCTAAATACTGTCATGTATTGCAAATATTAAGCAATTTTCTAATAAGCTTTCATTATTTACTTTGAAAACAGCTTATATTCCATTCAATTTAGAAAAAAACAAACTGAAATTTACCTCATTGCAAAGTTTAAAATATTTGATTTAATGCCAACCAGTTGCTGTATTTTAAAGCCTAATTTCAAAAGTGGGTATTGAGAGGAGGAATCAAACATAAACTGTGTATTTTGCTAATGGTGCAAACTGGTCTGAATGAACAGACAGGCTGGAAATAGAAAAGTCGATGAGGTAATCAATAAACTCAAAGAAGGATGAAATAGAGGATACACAAGTCCCATGATTAGTAAGCAGACAAGAATTCATAGCAGCATCCCCCCACAAAATACAATCTATTTCTCTAATATTTGGTGAAGGAATTAATCTGGAAACTGAACATAAATTCAGGCTCTCAATCTAAAAGGTACATTATTGAGAAAATGGAATTAAATACGTAATCATATTTAAAAATTATGTCCAGGTGCAGGATGTTACTTGAATTCATAATTATTATCTTTATTATTTAAAAAATATATGCTATTTTATAAATACTTCAAATAATTTAGCACTTTGAAAATCTCTACTCCTCGTGCTCAATTAAGCTTTAAAATAAAAACTGTTAAATATTCTTTCTATATGGCACCACTGTGATTTTCCCTCTCATAACTTTACAGTTATAGATTTTTGAATTTAACAAAGAAAAAAAAGGAGTCAAACATAAAGCCAAAAAATGTGGGAGACCATTTCTAACGAGTTTAATATATTTTGATTAAACACTATATATATATATATTAAATCTATTCTTAAGATGACCAGCATCATATAATTAAACATTATTTTGCCCACTAAAATACATTTGAGTTGAGATCACATATATATGCAAATTTATATGCAAAACAGAAAATAATAACAGTAAAGTCATAAAATCTAATTATGTCTAAATCACATGGCTCTATTATTACAGACATTTCTGTATCTTTGCCCACTTAACTGTCTCTTTCTTGCTCTTTCTACAGATTTATTCCTTCAAAAAAAGAATCAGAAATGATTGATGACTAAAGAATATTTAGTTCTACAAATAAATATATTTCATCTGAATGTCAGTCCTGGAAAGAATTAGCAATGGGGGGGGATTCCTATTCCACACATTCATACTTCTCTCTCTGTAACACACCACCCTAGGAAATGTTTCAAGCCTCATCTTTTTTTCCATCTTTGCCTCTTTTCCTAATCAAAATATATTTAGAGGAAATTATATTTTTATCAGTCTTTTATGCATAAATGTACAGTGTGTCGAGGTTACATGTAATAGCCTGTCAGTCTGCTTAAAAAGATAAAAATCCATTCAGTAGTACACAGGTGGGAGATACACTGTCGTGTGGAAGTTTTTTATTAGCACCAACTTACTCTATCAGTGCACAACTTCCCTGCTAAAATGAGGTTCTATAATCAAAGTGTCCACTATTGTAGTAGACAGTGCTTTTGCCTCTCTAGCAATTGCTCCCCCTGCTTCGTTTCTACCAAATACTCATTTTACGTCTGTCTCTTCTGAATTCCATAGAACTAAATAGATCTGGGGAACTTCCCTCAGTCCCCTGCTCCTGACTCCAATAGGGGTAAGTGCAGTTAATTTAGCCATTTGGTGCACAGAGCAGGTGAACGAGAAATGACTAGTTTGAAGGGAAAGACTCTTATTCCATGCTTGACAAAAAAAAAGGTTTTCACTTTCTCTGGGTGTGAACCAGGACCCAAAATGTTTCAGTGTCTCTGTCTGACATCTTATGGCAATGAGGGAAAGACATGCATTGATTAAATATCCAGAGAGAAAGAAAAAAACAAACAAAAAACCTGGATGGTCTTCCTATCTACCGCTATGTCAAATAATACACTATTTTACTTATTGTTTACATTTTTAAAGTTTGATTTAGAGTTTCCGTTACCTGCAGCAAATAGCAAGAGCCATGATGGCCCCTGAAATGCAAACCTTTAACATCCCCCTTTTAAGTTAGCAACTTAGTTCCAAAGGATTCAGTATAGGGGTGCCTGGGTGGCTCAGTCGGTTAAGTGTCCGACTTCAGCTCAGGTCACGATCTCACGGTCGGTGAGTTTGAGCCCCGCGTCGGGCTCTGGGCTGATGGCTCAGAGCCTGGAGCCTGCTTCAGATTCTGTGTCTCCCTCTCTCTCTGCCCCTCCCCCGTTCATGCTCTCTCTCTGTGTCTCAAAAATAAATAAACGTTAAAAAAAAATTTAAAAAAAAAGAAAAGGATTCAGTATAACTTTTTTATCAAAATACATTTTGGATTTTATGTATATTTTTGCTAGTTTTTGTGGTATAAGGTAATGGTTGATGTTGATTTGAATAACTGTTTCATGTCAGCACAAGCATGAATACTAATTGAACTAACCTATTTAATTTTCACAATAAAGAGGTGTTTTTATTCTCACACCACTTTTCAGAGGAGATCACCCCAAACAACAGAGTGATTGAGTGAGTTTATTAAGCAGCAGCTCCAGGATTGAACCCAGCCTGTTTAAGTTCAGAATCCATTCCTTATATGTCTACTCAAACAAAAATACTCCATAAAAGTTATCCAATAACTTCCATGAAAAGTTAATATTATGATGGATATTATTCCATCTTGGTACAGACTATATGTTTCTAATAATCCTGATTGGAGCTTATTTCTGCATTTGTTTTACTGAATAACAACAGATAAAAAGTGATGAAAGAAATGGAGAAACACTATGCTTACTCTCACGGTCTTCCTCTTCTAATATCTATTTGTTGTCACAGTGCTTTTCACTTCATTAATTTTGGCTGACATAGTTCTAATTTCATTTTCTGGCAAATTTATGGCATTATATTTCTTTTATTCTGTAAATGTAAATATTGGGTAGAAAGAGAAATCAAAACTAGAAAGGAAACAAGATTCCTTCTACGTTCTCGAGAGAAAAAGGAAAATAGTAATTAGAATGTAATCAAGAGAGAAACTGGTCAACATTACATATGTTGCACAAAAATAAAGAGCATTTTCTGAGTGTTTCGTGACTCCTAATGAGAGAGAATTTAATTAACATTTTAAAAATGAGGATAAGTCGTAATTTGTAACGGTTTTCTTCAATCCATGACCCTGTGTCATTTTAAACTTGAATTTTAGAGCATTTAATGCCACTTTATGCTTTCACCTTTCTCTAGATTTATATTTCTGTTAAAGAAAACAGTTATAACAAAGAATTAGATTATTAGTTATTCATTATGTTTGCTTTGGTTATTCCCACTCTGACCCCATACCATAGTACCAGGAACTGGTTTTAAATCACTTGTGGTAAAGTCCTTGCCTCTTTCTCATTTCTCACATCTGAGTTTCCAACTTAATCCATGTTTTCAAGTATCTACCCAGTTCAAAACCCACTAGTCCAATATCTCAAAATTGTCATTTAATTCTTATTAGATTGTGACTTAATTAAAATATCTTACCAAATAAGATATTTTAAAATAAATTAATTTTATTTTAATTTTAAATATTTAAATTTTTTAAATATTTAAATTTTAATTTAAAATAAATTAAAATATTTATCAAAGTCAAATATCACTGTGTCCATCCCTCACACTTATAGCCAGACTATTGCTGAAGGTGTGGTGTGAGTGTCTAGTGGGATCTTTTCCCAATCCTCTTGCTATATCTCTTTGGAAGTAACAGCTGAGCAACCAGAACTCTATCCTGCTATCTGCTGCTAAAAAGTCCATTGGTATGGATCATAGAAAGCTCAGTATTATTCCCTTGATCCAACCAACCAAACTCCATTCAAGGAAAAACTGTCACAGAGAATAACCTCTTCACTGCCAGATATGAAACAATTTCAATTCACTCATTGAAAATTTCCAGGGGTAGCCAGTTATAGGGAGGCTCCCACATTTTTGTGAGCCAGGAGAAATGGCTATAGATACAAAAAGTCATATTTACGGGGTGGGAGGGAAAGGAACCATTGTTTCATCACTCAGTCCGTAATGAAAGGAAAATAATGTTAATATTAATATTTAAATGTAAATAATAGTATTAAAATATCCTAACTTTAGATCTTATAGATAAAAGTTTGTATTTGTATCAAATGAAGACCAATGGACAAAACAATATATTTAGAAATTAAACCCTTTCAAAGAAAAGAGAGGGAATATAATAGATAAAATCCTAACATAAATATATATGAAAGCCTATTAATATTAGCAATTATATATTTGGAATTTTTTAATGTATATTTATTGTGTTTACTTATTTATTTTGAAAGAGAGAGAGAGAAAGAGAGGGAGCAAGTGAGGGAAGGATGGAGAGAGAGGGAGAGAGAGCTTCCTAAGCAAGTTCTGTGCTGTGGGCACAGAGCTCGACTCCGGGCTTGATTCCCTGACCCATGAGATCATGAACTGAGTGGAAACCAACAGTAAGATGCCTAACTAACTAAGCCACCCAGGTGCCCCTGGAATTTTTAGTAGATAAATAAAGATTCCAATTTTGACATTCGATAATAGTAAACATACTTGCTTCAGGGTACAACCAATCAAATAATTCAAACTATATTTTGAATTTATGATTATAACTTTTTTTATTCATCATGGCAGATGTCACCGAATTTTGTCTGTAATTAAGAAGATAATATCCCAGGCTTTGTGGGCCATATGATTCTCCAGTTTTCTTGCAACTACTCAAGTTTGCCATTTTAATGCACAAGCCTCCATAGGGCAATACATAAATGAATGGGCTTGGCTGTGCTCCCATAATCTTTATTTATAAATGAGAGGTGCCAGACCAGATTTAGATGGTGAGTAACAGTTTGCAGCCCTCTGACCTATTAGAACTATTATGGAACTTATAGGAGCAACAGTTGAACATTATCTAAAATAAAATTTAATAACATTTCTTCTTAATCATATTTCATAGTACCTACTTTGCTTTTCATCCTTATTAGATTGTTCTTTCCTATGTTTCATCTGTTTCTAATATGTGAAATATGTAGATATACTAATTTAGTAAGATGCACAATTGTTGACAATAATGAGTCTATCTCTACATTATTTAATCATGCATTCCGCTACACACTTCCTCAATAGCATTAATTAAAAACAAAAACAAAAACAAGAACAGACTTTGATTTATTTCTGTTCAGATATTTTTTAACACTTATTGAGCCACTACTATTTTTGGGCACTACATGTGCACTAGGGATAAAAGGTGATTAAGAGAATTCACACGCTAAAAGAAATTTACAGGGGCGCCTGGGTGGCTCAGTTGGTTGAGCAGCCGACTTCGGCTCAGGTCATGATCTCGCGGTCCTTGAGTTTGAGCCCCGCGTCGGGCTCTGTGCTGACAGCTCGGAGCCTGGAGCCTGTTTCAGATTCTGTGTCTCCCTCTCTCTGACCCTCCCCCATTCATGCTCTGTCTCTCTCTGTCTCAAAAATAAATAAACGTTAAAAAAATTTTTTTAAAAGAAATTTACATTGAGTGGGATCTTTATCTCTTTTTGGAGGATGGGACAAGCAGAAAAGCACTGACACAAAGGTACAAACAGTTGGTGACTGTGCAGTAAAGGATTAACTCAGCTGTTCTGGGCTGCCCAATACTGTACTTCTCCAAAGAAAGTTAAGGCCTTTGCCTAACTTCTGGGACACAATTTCTAAATCCTTGGATCCTGCCTGTTCCCTCCCTCCCTCCTTTATTCCTTCTTTCTTTCTTCTTTCCCAAAACAAACAAACAAACATAAAAAATAGGACTTCCAGTTTCCAGTTTCACATGTAAGGAACTTCAATGTTCCCACCCTATCCTGTCAACACTAAAAAATTGAACAGACTGAAAGTTCAACTGTTCTTGAATCTGTAAGGGAGGACAGAGGGGAAACTGTTGCCTCTCAGAGTGGAGACAGAGGTGAATCCAGGAGTTCTGGCTTACCAGAGAAGAAACTCAGGAGCAGGAACTGCCATGAGAACAGGTGCTGGGGTTGAAGACCCTGGACTGCGAATGACAAATTGCCGGAGGCTCTGTGTGGACAATTCTGAGTGAAAATTTCCAGGGGGTGCTGGTTATACGGAGGCCTCCACATTTGGGTGAGTTTTGTCTCCAGGAGCTTGCCTAGGCTTTCCCAGTAAATACTGGAGAAAAATCCCCTCATGCTTCCTTGCAGTAGGGAGAGGGAAAAAGGAGCCATCTTAAAATACACCAGAACACCGCTCTTCTCCACAAGGCCTGCCCTTAGAGGGAACTAGTTATTCTGAGACTAACCTGCTGGGGTGTTATCTGAGCCTAATTGACCTGGGGAAAGGGAATGCCCAACTCCAGTCCACTCTAGTCAAACACCATCCCCAAAACAGAGGTTTATGAAATCTCTGGCAGAGGTTCTATTCACGTCTCATGAATTCTTGTAGTGATATCTTGAAATATCATTTGGAGTCAATGGGAGACAGTGTTATTGTGAAATTAATGTAGTTATGGAACCACCACAAAATCTTGTTAAAAAAGAAGCATATATATTTCCACATCACAAATTTACTTTTTCAATATTTTATAAGCTATATTTAAATACAATTATTTCCTTAATAATTCTATAAATTATTTAATTTAAAAGAATTATTCTCAGAAGAGATCCTTTGATTTAATCAGACTACCAAAAGGGTCCACATCATTAAAAGATTAATCACCCTGTTTATTATACGCTACGTGTTTTGGAACTTTGAGTTTAGGGTGGTTGCCTTGGTTACCTGAAGCCTAGGCACTGGGGTCAGAACCAGGAGGATACCCTGAAGCAGGAAGTACAGATACTTACAAGCTCCCAGAGCATCTACAATCCATAAGAGGCAGCAGAGTGAACAGCAAAGAACATGTCTTCTGGAATCAGAGAGCTGAGTTTGAATCTTAACTTTAACCCTCATTCTCTACTCTTTATCTGAAAAATGGTAACAAAAATACCCATAGCAGAGTTGGTTTAAAGATTACATTATTCACTATGTGCAAGACACTGAATACATATCTGTCCTATGGTAATCATTCACTAAACACTTACCATTATTAATTTTTGAAGTAGAATGTTTACACAATTTCCATTAAAAAAATTTTTTTTAGAATGTTTATTTACTTTTGAGAAAGACAGAGAGACAGAGGTGTGAGCGGGGGAGGGGCAGAGAGAGAGGGCGACATAGAAGCTGAAGCAGGCTCCAGGCTCCCAGCTGTCATCACAGAGCCTGACACTGGGCTCAAACCCATGAACCGCGAAATCATGACCTGAGCTGAATTCAGACACTTAACCAACTGAGTCCCCCAGGTGTCCCTGTACAATTTCCATTTTATTAACAATCATGATTCCTTCTTCAAAATTAGCAATATTTGATGTTTTTATGAAAGTAAAAAAGTTAAATTTGAGATCACATTTTAATCTGAATTTCAGAAGTAATGAAACCATTTATTGGTTTGTGAATTATGTTTCATGTTATTTCCTTATTATTATATTATAAAACTGACCTCTGGTCTTTTTTATTTATAACAATTTTTTCACATGTTGTTTTCTTGTGAATTCTCAGAAAGCAGAGCCTGAGACAAAGATTTATATGACGACACTGTGTTGAGAAAGTGTAAATAGGAGAAGTGGAAGTGAAGGACAAAGGAATAGGAAGGGCAAGAAGAAGAGACAGTGCAAGGATGCTTATCATTTGGTACTAAAATGTACCGACTACTTGATCTCATGACAGTACTCTAAGTAGCAATAAAATGAGTGCATCTCAACAAGGACTGTATGAGAGAGGAAAGGTTATGAACTTATGTGACTGGCTCCTAAATCTCATTAGTCAAAGATTTGCAGTCCTAGAGTTTAACAGAACCTCAATTTAAGTTGCTCATGCAAATGAGCTGAAACATTTCAGGCCTCAAGGTCAACAGAGAAGTCCCAGATTTAGAGGAAAAAGTATATGGAGTGGGGGTGGTCAGAGTCCACCCATATGAAATCAGTTGCAAGCAGTAAAGGGTCAGCTGCTATACACGATCTCTGGGCTGGAACACCTGGCCAAAACCGGGGAGACAGGGCAGGATCTGAGGTGGTACTTATGAGATGCTTCATACAGATATCCAGATGTTAATCCTTTGTTGTAGATGTAACTTTTTCTTTTTTCTTTTTTTAATAGTTTAGGGTATAGAGATATTTAAATGTATATAGCCTGATATCTCTGTTTTAAAGATACTTTATTGGGTTGAATTTATATCATACCTAGTTGTATATACTATATTTGATTAATCTGAATAATCCTATAACTCTTCCTTAATGTCAATTAAAAGAGATTACTCCTCTGTCTGTTAAGATTATATTTCTAATATATTTAACAGACTTAGATCCAAGCAGTATTGTTTGGATCAATACAATACAACAATACCTCTTGGTATGTTCCTCTTGAAATGGAGCTAAACTGAACACTTCCTAACTACCTGTAGTTATGAATTAAGAATGACTTTATAAGTTTAGTTAATTAACAAACATTTTTTGTAGTTATTTTTCTTATACTGTCAAGCAGGCATATATTTTTTTTTACTTTCCTTTCTTTCTGGAACACATTTTAAAATAAAGTGCTGATAATGATCACAAAGTTATGCCTCAAAAATAGCTGAAATGGTAAGAATTTTTAAAGAAAAATAATTATTTCCCCCTATGAAGGGCTACAGAATTACCTATTCCTTTGTTATACATGGCATTAGAAATGGAATTAAGTACTAAAATTATCGCTATAAATTCTTGTCTTTTATAGGAGGGATATTTTATAGTTGATTGCAAGCTCAATGTCCCATATTAGCAATTCATCATTTTACAATATTAATATTCATTTTTACTAAATATGGAAACTTCACATAATCAGCAATTTCCTCATCAATTTGGGAAAATCAAATTCATTATTAAGAGTTAGTATAATATTAACAGCAAAATGTCATTCCTGGTTTAAAAATAAACAAGTCTTGATTTACTTATTATACCTAGTTTTGCATGTTATAAGGAGAGAAAAAACTTATAATGTAATTAATTTATAAATTATTTTAAAGGATATCTTACTCATTCAACCTATGGGTAAATGAGAGAAAGAAAAGATAAAATAAAAAAAGAAAAAGAAAGTTTATTATTTTTTTTCTTTCTGAAATTACCAACACAAATTGCAAATGCACTTCTCATAGTCTAAACATAGACTTCATTCTTAGTCAATATCAATCTTTTCTTGGCCAATATAAATGCAAAATTAAGACTTAATTGTATCTATTTATATCAGAGAACTATTTAGAGGTTCTGGGCAAAACTACTGATCACAGAGAAATATCTGTTTCTATTCCAAGAGAAAATATGGCAAGGAAGGGTACAATTACATATATTAGAGTAAAAGGAAGGGTCTTGTGTTGCTAAGACAAATAAAGAATAAAGTGGTTAGAAATCTTTCACAAAAACTTCGTGGATATATTAATATCTTATTGCTATATTCTTTGATTACTGAATACACAGTTAAATTATAGTTTACATTAAAAAATACAATCTTTATGTTTGTTCACAAATTGGGCCCATTGTTTACATATGGGACTTAAAATAGCCTTTATTCTTTCTGAAAGAGGCATGCAAGGATCTTTCAAATGAGAAAATAATTGTAATTCATAACAAAGATTTATATTGTCTCTGATATTTTTTTAATAAATAGAGTTAGGAAATAGTAAGAACAGTATTTTATAAAACAATCAAACATGAAGTAAATAAAGTGAATCAAGTGCCATGCCTATAATATTATATAAATTCTCAATAATTCCTCAGACTATTGTAATATGATTTGCTTTTATCTGCCTTAGCTACTAAACTTCCAAACTTACACATATATAGACAACTAATATTTTACAAGGGAGTCAATTCAATGGGAAAAAGATAAGTCTCTTCAATAAATGCTATTGTTAAATATGTATAATTATGTGCAAAAATTTTAAATTAGACCTACTGTCTTAACAGCATTCAAAAAAAAAAAAAAACTCAAAATGGATTAAATACTTAAATAAAATACCTGAAACCATAAATCTCATAGAGGAAAACACAGGAAAAAAGCCCTTTGACTTTAGTTATGGCAATGACTATTTTGGATAGGACAGCAAAAGCACAAACAACAAAAGCAAAAATAAATAAGTGGGACTACCAGACTGAAACTTCTGCTCAGCAAAAGAAATAAAAAAATAAAATGAAAAGATAACCTACAGAACAGGAGAAAATATTTGCAAACCATGTGTCTATAAAGAGTTACCATCCAGAATATAAAAGGAACATAGAATGTAATTACAAAAGCAAACAAACAAAAAATCTGATTAAAAAATGGGCAGAAGAACTGAATATACTTTTTTCCAAAGAAGACATCTGTATGGAGCCTGATCCATTAAAAGATGAATGATCTCACTCGTATGTGCAATCTGAAAAAGCCAAACTCACAGAAATAGAGTAGAATGGTGGCTGTCAGGGGCTGAGGAGATGGAGGAAATGGGAAAATACTGGTTTAACAGTATAAACTTTCAGCTATTCAATGAATAAATTCTGGATCTGTATATCATAGTAACTACAGTTAACAAATCTCTATTATGTACTTGAAAGATGCTGAGAGAGTAGATCACCACAGGAAAACATGATAATTATGTGAGGTGATGGAGGTGTTTACTAACCTTCTTGTGGTCATTCATCATTTTGCCATATATATGTGTATCATAACATCACATTTTATACATTAAAATAACACAATATTATATGTCAATTATATCTCAATAAAGCTGGAAAAAATTAAAACTATATTGCTTAAGCTGAAAATGAATAAATAATATTGCTATGGTCACGTGATTTACGATGTTATCAGTAGAACAAAACAGAAAGCATAGAATTAGCTCCACAAATATACTGATATTTGCTAGAGTTAGCATTACACAATCTATATAAAAATAATAATTCAGGGGGCACCTAGGTGGCTTCAGCTCAGGTCATGATCTCATGGTTTGTGAGTTTGAGCCCCACATCAGGCTCTGGACTGACAGCTCAGAGCCTGGAGCCCGCTCTGGATTCTGTGTCTACTTTTCCCTCCCTCTCCCCTGCTCATGCTCTGTCTCTGTCTCTCAAAAAATGAATAAACATTAAAAAAATTTTTTAATAATAACAATTCAGTATGTGACTTCAGATAATACCCTATCCATAAGGAGAAAAACGAAACTACAACACTACTTAGAGCATATCTCAAAGCAAATATAGGTCTTCCTTGACTTACAATAGGATTACATCCTGATAACCCATCATAGTTGAAAATGTTTTAATTCGAAATGTATGTAATACACATAACCTATCAAATATCATGATGTTCTCAGAACACTTACGCTAGCCTACAGTGGGCCAAATCATTTAACACAAAGGCTATTTTATTTATTTTTAAAAGTTTATTTATTTTTCAGAGGGAGACGGAGAGAGTGAACAGGGGAGGGGCAGAGAGAGAGAGAGAGAGAGAGAGAGAGAGGGAGAGAATGTCAAGTAGGCTCTGTACTGTCAGTATGGAGCCCAATATGGGGCTTGAACTCACAAACCATGAGATCATGACCTGACCCAAAACCATATGTTGGACGCTTAACTGACTGAGCCATCCAGGCACCCCCACAAAGCGTATTTTAAAATAAAGTGTTGTTGACAGTGCTGCTATAAATAGCCAAATTATGGAAAGAGTCTAAATGTCCATCAACTGATGAATGGATAAAGAAATTGTGGTTTATATACACAATGGAGTACTACATGGCAATGAGAAAGAATGAAATATGGCCCTTTGTAGCAACATGGATGGAACTGGAGAGTGTGATGCTAAGTGAAATAAGCCATACAGAGAAAGACAGATACCATATGTGTTCACTCTTATGTGGATCCTGAGAAACTTAACGGAAGACCATGGGGGAGGGGAAGGGAAAAATAAGTTAGAGAGGGAGGGAGCCAAAATATAAGAGACTTGTAAAAACTGAGAACAAACTGAGGGTTGATGGGGGGTGGGAGGAAGGGGAGGGTGGGTGATGGGTATTGAGGAGGGCACCTGTTGGAATGAGCACTGGGTGTTGTATGGAAACCAATTTGACAATAAATTTCATATTAAAAAATATAAAGTGTTGAATATTTCATGTAATTTCTGGAATACTATACTGAAAGTAAAAATGAGAATGGCTATATAGGTAAAGGTTGGCTGTAAATGTGTTGGTTGTTGACGCAGGTGATCCTGTGGCTGACTGGGAGTTGTGACTGGCTACCCAGCATCATGAGACATTATCACACAAGATATCACTAGCTCAGGAGAACATCACAATTCAAAATTTGAAGTATGGTTTCTACTGAATGTGCATCGCTTCTGAACCATCATAAAGTCAGAAAATCCTAAGTCAGACCATTGTTAAGTCCGGGATTGTCTGTACCGACATATTAAATATGTTAAAAGTTTTAACATATTTAATAGAACTATTAAATTCCTCAGAGTATGGAGGAATTTAATAGTCAAATATTGAGAAAATTAAGACATATCTTTAAGAATTGGTATAGAAAAGGTCTTTAGAAAGCATAAGTAGCACAAATCATAAAATAGGTGAATTTTACTACATTTAACAAATAAATCCCATTTAATAGGCATAATATATTACCATAAGCAGAAAAGAAATATGTGTCCACAATGTATAAGACAGTCCTTTTGAAGTGATAAGAACAAAAATGTTCCAATAAAATTGGACAAAGCTGATAAATGGGAATTCACCCAGAAATAGATAAAAATGGGTAAAGCACGTGAAAACAGTGCTCAGATGCACTGGTCATCAGGAAACTAAAATTAAAACATGTCACAATTATCAGATTGGAAGAAAAAATATTAAAGCATTCTAATGCTCAATGTTGGTGGTGGTGTTGTAAAATGGGAACTATGATAATCTATTTTTGGAAATGTTATTTTGTATAACCATTTGGGAGATTAATTGGTACTGTCTTGTAAACTTGTAAAGTAAAAGATACACACTCTTGAATCAGTGAATATTTATGCATATATGAGAAATTCTTGTTTATTTACACTAGGGAGTGTTCAAAGAAGTACACTTCAGCATTAATTTTTTTTTCTCACAGCAAACTTGGAACTAACCTAAATAGTCATCAGTAGGGAAATGAATAAATCAGTATGATATATTCATGTAATTTTACTCAAATTTAGGAATAAAAAAAATGAAGTAGTTTTATGTGTGTCAAAAACAAAGAACACAAAAACAAAGGCAGTTTTGTATGAAACAAAAAGTGGAGTAAAAAATGTAAGTCTTATGAGGATATATCAGATGTGTAATTTTTAAATGTATACATGATTGCATACATATCTTAAAATGTACTTACCTGTGTAGATTGAAGATGTTTTTAAAATTCTCATTGCTAATTGTAGAAAAGAAGAGGAATGGGAATTAGTAAAGATACAACAGTACATTATGCCTGAATTAAATACATATAAGTACATCAACATGAAAGTTACACCCTAAATATGTTTATATATATTTTTTCCCTTCTTTTTTCCTTCTTCTTTCTTTTCTTCTTTCCAAAAAGTTTTACTAAGTGTATGCATATTACAAGTGCAAAGGATTTAGCAGTGAATGAAATCCCTTCCCTCAAGAATTTCATATTTTGTGAGAGTAAAAAGACAATATGCATATAAACAAAATATATAGTATATCAGATATAACAAGTACTGTGAAAAAAAAATTCAGTGGGGAAGGAGATAGAGAATGCTGAATGGGAAGCGGGTATTTGACATTTTATTGTTGAGTGAAGGCTTTGATTTTAAGGGGGGAATTTGCACTAAGTTGTAGCTATTTTTCTTAAATCATCTTAGGAAAATATTTTTGTAATTTTTAAAACATTAACAAATTTTATAATTGAGCAATTATAATTTGGTTTGTTTTCAATAATTCCAAGTGCCTAAGTAAACTAAGTTATGCCCAAAGAAGGAAACATTTATTGATTCTTGATTAATGGCAGTTTTTGATTGATAGATGCATGTGAAGATTGCTCATGATACACTAGTAATATATTCAATAGGAAATTTTTCTAATCCACTTATGAAATGTTCTCATTATGGTTTCCTTCCAATAAACAACTGAAGAAATTTTATTCCACTCCACTATCACATCAAGCCAGGGTTATTTGAAGGTTATATTGTATTTTCTACAAGGTTGATTTGAAAGCACTTATAAATCTTTAAGCCTTGTGTACCACTAAGCTTATTAAAATTTGGCATGTTAATAGTTGGTGTTTGAAAATTTTAATCTGTTGGAAAGTTACACGTTGATTTCTATTTTTTGTTTGTTTGTTTGTTTGCCAACCTGGGAATGGTTAGTGAATGATGAGTAGCATAGTAGAAGACATCACCCAGCTCATATTAGAACAATTTCCCACAAACTTGCTAAAGTGTATGCTTTTATTTATATTTTTTAAAGCTTATATATATATACATACATATATGCATATGTATATATATATATATATATATTTGTGTATATATATATATATATATTACATGTTTATTTTCAAAAGAAAAAGTAGTATTTTATTAACTACCACACTGTTATAATACACTTTAAACGTACAATAAGGTAGCTTTTAAATTTGAGGTGCTCTTAAGGATAACAAATGAACAGAATTCCAAATTTTTGAAATAGGTGAACTGCTGCAGTTATAGGGATACATTTAGGAAAACTGTATAACTCTTACAAGAGCAGCAATGAAAGTTTATTTTGTATACTTTTTAATAATTGAAAATATAAAAGGCTATTAAAAAAATACAAGGAAAATTTAGCATAATAAAAAAAGATACAATTAAACGTACTGGATACATATAAATTTTAAGGGAAGAAGTGAAAAAGGAAAATAGTTGATATTTAAGTACACTGACTACCTAGACAAAAAAATACTTAAAAAAATCATAAACCTCTAGTTTTCTATGACGAATATCCATATTGTTAGAGTATCACCACTATGGAAGTGATTTTGTTATGTTTGAATATGTTATACTTTACTGGTAATTTACATGATGGCTTTTAAGGCTGTGGCAGGCATATGGTTTTTCCAAACAAGACTGGATAAAAAAAATCACTGTTAAGACACAACATACCTTATTTTTTTGGTCTTTCCATATTCAAGAAAAGGGATAATTCATTGTAACATTTTCTTACCACCCAAATACCTCAACCTATACATTTTAAACTTTTTTTTTTAAACATTGGTTATATGCTCAACTTCGTTATTTAAAGAGTATTAACAAGACATTATTTTGGTAAATTAAATATTAAATGTGGCTTATCAACAGGATTTGAAAGGTGACTATCCTTAGAGTTCCAAGTTAAAATGTAGTTTTCAAAGTCTAACAAGAGTAATGCTTAAAAGTAATTAAAATAATTAGCTTCAAAATGACAAACTGATAAACTAAGTAAAGTGTGCATACACTATGTAACATTCGCTTGGAAACTTGATTTGTCAGTTACACCTAGAAATTACAGTCATCAAGAAAATTACAAAAATTTTTTTTTATCATAACATGATTTATTTGACCCCCACAACATTTTTTAAAAAAATCCTACAACAGATAAATATCAACATGTTCTAATTTTTTTAATATTTATTTACTTTTTTTTGAGGGGGTGGGGTGGGCAAGGGACAAAGAAAGGGAGGCACAGAATGCGAAGCAGGGTCCAGGCTCTGAGCTGTCAGCACAGAGCCTGACATGGGGCTTAAACTCATGAACATGAGCTTATGACCTCAGCCAAAGGCTGATACTTAACTGACTGAGCCACCCAGGAGCCTCCAACATGTTCTCATTTCTATTCTAAACCAAAGCATTGATGCATTTAGTTAGACTACCATTCACATTGTTATATTCAATTTTCTCTTTATATAACTTGGCAAAATTTCATTTCTTCTAGATTCCAAAAGTACCTACAAAACCCATGCAATTTTACCATTTTTAATATGCTATGGAATATCATACAAAGTAAGGCATTTCAGTGTCATGTATAAATAACCAAGTTACTGTCAATCCAAAAATTTTTGCACATTAATAAAAGGATATCTAAAAACTTAAGAACAATATTCTCACCACTGTATAAAAATAACCACAATGAGTAAGTCTTTGTGTAATATTTACTCCACTATCTCATTTCCAGAGACTGTGACAAGCTATAAAGGTATTTCAGTGTTGGTAAGGGTATCTTGATTGCTAGTGGTGGACGTATTAGTGGTTCCTATATCTGAAACAGAACTTTGTTGAATATTCGCAAGGATAAGTGTGTCCTCCGGCAGTAATCAAAGCATCATCTCATGCAGCTTCCACAGATGCCAGGACTGTACTGCTAGAGTGAATACCTTGTTTTTATTCTGGTGTGTTTTAATATGTTTGGCAAGGTGGTCACTTCTCATAAAGCGTTTTAAACATTCTGGACAAATTTCTTCTTACCTGTACATGTTCTTCTGTGCTTCTATAATTCAAGTAAATAATTCAAGTAAATCTTTTACCACTGAACATCCAGTTACAAACAAAAGGGTGCTCCCCAGAATGCCAATGCAGATAAGCTCTCAGATGTGAGGTATTCCCATGGACTTTACCACATCCTGGCATAGGAAAAATGTGTTGCTTCTCTTTTCCAAGATTGCTACCTCTCCACCACATTCTTTACGGTTGGGACAGGGGCAAGCTACTCTCCAAAAAGTCTTTTTCCTTCTTGTTGCTGGTTCCCTTTTAGTGTATGCTTTTATATTTTTTCAAAGGTTATTTATTTATTTTGAGAGACAGAGAAAATGTGAGTGGGGGAGGAGCAGAGAAAGGGAGAGAGAGAGACAGAGAGAGAATGAATGAATGAATGAATCCCAAGCAGGCTCCATGCTGTCAGCGTAGAGCCCAACATGGGGCCTGATCCCACCAACTGTGAGATCATAACCTGAACTAAAATCAAGAGTTGGATGCTTAACTGACTGAGCCATCCAGGTACCTCAAAGTGTATGCTTTTAAAAGTCACCTTTTCCCTAGACTATTGTTTTACATAATTTGCTTTTGGTGACTTCACTCTTAAATATGGCGATCGACTCATGGTGGTGAATTGTCTATATTCAAATGCTATTATGTTATTAAATTGCAATCAATGTTAATTTGTTGAATCATACAAGAGAATCATCCTTACTAGTTCTATTACTAGTAACAGTAATACTAAAAGTACTATTAGACTACTAAAAATACTACTACTACTAAAAGTAAGACAAAGTCTAATAACAACTAGTTGACTTACAAAGAATAGTGCTTCCCATATTCCAGACATTACTGGGGAGAGGATGTTTTATAGCTGTTAACTCTCATTTTTCAAGTAGGCTGAAAAATTGTTGCCCAAGCATGCTACTACTCAACATTGGTGGTCTAGTAAAACGGGAATTCTTTAAATCTGTTTTTGAAAATATAACTTTATAAAACCATTTGGGAGATAAACTGGGCATTATCTTGTAAACTTAGAAAGTTGTGATGATGTTTGGATTGCACCCAGCCACCACACGTTTCAACACTATGTACGTTTTTTTAAAAGAAATAATATGAGCTTAAAATACTTAGTGTAGTTCCTACAAATCCAACATAATTATATTTAGAACCTGATATATCAACAAGAGACTGAACAGGAGAGAACTCAGCAAATGTCTCCACTTATATCACCTCCACAGACTGGCCTATTCAAGTTACATGATTTTATAAAGTTTTTAAGATATGGTGATTTTAATTATGTTCTTGAATAAGCTCTTATTCTAATCAATGTGTACACTATTGGAATCTCTCTAAAACAGAATTTAGTTTTCAGTAGTTTAATAAGAACATCAGCCAAAAAAAAAAACAACAACAACAACAGGTGAGATGTTTACACACTTAAATTGTCATGATTTTAAACAGCTTTATTGAGATAACATTCACATGCCATAAATTCACCCATCTGAAGTGTAGAAATAAGTTTTTAGTACACTCACAGGAGGTGTGTAGCCATCACAACTATCTAATTTTAGAAAATATACATCTTCCTAGAAGAATCCCATACCTGTTAGCAGTCATTTCCCATTTCCCTAACCCTAGCTGCCAGCAACCACAACTCCATTTGCTGTCACTTTGGATATGCATATTCTGGGCATTTTATATAAATGGAATCATACACTATGTAGTCTTTTGTGACTGGATTTCAGTACTTCAGTACTTCATTTTTTTATTGCTGAATAATATTCCATTGTATGGATATACCACATTTGTTTATGCATTATTATTTGATAGACATGTGGGCTCTTTATACTTTTTGGCTGGTATGAATAATGCTAATAACTTTCATTTACAAGTTTTTGTTTGGACATATACTTTCTATTGGCTTTATACCTAGAAGCTGAAGTGATTAGTCATATGGAAACTTTATGTTTAACATTTTGATGAACAGCCAGGCTGTTTTTCAAAGAACTGCACCATTTAATATCTTCATAAGCAATATAGGGGTGTTCTAATTTCTCCACATCCTGACCATTATTTGTTATTATCTGTTTTTTTTTTTGTGACAGTCATCCTAGAGAGTGTTAAATGATATTGATTTCTCAGATGGCTACTGAATTAGAGCATCTTTTCATGGTACTTTGTATGTATTTTTGAAGAAATGTCTATTCAAATCATTTAACCAATTTTAATTAGGCTATTCATCTTTTTTTTTAGTAGTTGTAAGAGATTTTTTTGCTACTTCTGGATACAAGTAGTCAAATACATGATCTGCAAACATTTTGTCTTATTCTATGAATTATCTTTTCACCTGATGGTGTCCTTTGAAGCACAACAGTTTTTAGTGTTGATGAAGTCCAATTTATATAATTTTTTTTGTCACTTATTCTTTAGGGACCATATCTAAGAAAAAAAATGTATTGATATGGGGGGGGGGTACCTGGTCAATTAGTCAAGTGTCCAACTCTTGATTTCAGCTTAGGTCATGATCTCTTGGTTCGTGAGCTTGAGCCCCACATCAGGCTCTGCACTGACAGTGCAGAAGCTGTTTGGGATTCTCTCTCTCCGCTCTCTCTGTTCCTCCCCCACTGTGCTCTCCCTCCCTCAAAATAAATAAATAAACTTAAAAAAATAATAAAAAAGTAAAATGTATTGATATGGATAGAAAAAAATACCTTTCCTTTACTGAACACCTTTAGAATCTTGGTGATAATTTTAACAATTGAAATCACTCCTGTTGGGAAACGTAGATTCACAGATCATCATGGCCTTTAGAAAAAAAAAGTGATAAATGGACTTAACAGTTAAAGCAAACCCAAAGAAAATTAGCTTTTGAGTTCTTGATATTTTAAATAAATACCCAACAGAGGTGGGCATATTACTAGCTGGAATTTTAATAAGAATGCACAACTCATAATGTTATAAGAAATTAAAATAATTTTGTCAAATAATAAGGATTAAAAAACTTCTCATTGCTTGCCTCAAAAGTGATCATTTGTCAATAGTGAAATCTAGGGAGTACTCAAACTGTTACTCTCTCAAAAGAGGAGTAGAAATCACTCTAAGAATCAGTTTTGGAATTTCAGCTATGTAATTTACGTAGTTCCTAAAATTGAAAGGCATCCTTAAAAAAAAAACTTTTTATTTATAACTCCTTAACTCCTTCATAAAAAAATGTACTTTATCAATATGTAAAACAGAAAGAACAATAGATATATTAGAAGATTGATATGTAACTTTAAAACTTACTCCTTATCACATATTTCAAAATTTATGCCTATAAAAATAGACTAATTACCATTATTAACTGGCTTTACGGGCTGAAGTAGTCATGATTTTGAACTAATAAAATAGACTCATCTTAAGAATATCCCCTATGTTATGGACTGAACTATATTCCCCCAAAATTAATATGCTGATGCCCTAACCCCCAATGTGGCTGTATTTGGAGATAGGGCCTTTATGGAGATAATGAAAATTAAATGAGGTTATAGGGTGCGGTCCTAATCCAATAGGACTGGTGTCTTTATAAGAAGAGGAAGAGAGACCAGAAATCTGCGCATTTGCACACAAAGGAAAGACCATGTGAGCACACAGTGTAACGGCAGCAGTCTTCAAGCTGAGAGTCTCTTCACTGGAAACCAGCCCTGCTGACACACCTTATATTGGACTTCTAGCCTCCAGCAACGTGAAACAAGAAATTAAATTTCCATCGTTTTACGAAGTCTGTGGTATTTTGGTATGGCAGTCCATGCAGATTAATTCAACAATGACCTTACTCATAGGTTGGGCCCAACATCCAATTTAACTTGATACAACATATGGGAAAAGAACATTTGCAGAAAAATCACATTATCTGTTGCATTTCTTATTTTCTAGCTACTGGTGTATGTCAGTCAATGAGATCCCTGGAAGGCAGTCAGCCAGAAGTAGGACAGTGAAGTGAGGGCATTTCTTACTCTGGCTCCTTCCCTACAGGGTTACCCTCCTTCTGGAGTAGGGTAGGTTGAATGGAGGTGGCTGTGCCTCCCAAGCTATCGTCCTTTTCTTTCCTTTCCTTTCGGTAATTGCTCCCTACCTTCCTTCTTTTAGTCCTAGAAGTGGTCTTAGCTTTGCCATTATTAGCTCCTTAGAATCATACCATCCTTTCTGATATGCTATACTCCGTTCACACTTTCATAAATATTCTCTTTATTAAAAACTCCCTGAAGTATTCTAATTTGACTGTGCCATCTGTTTCATGCTGATACCCTGCCTGAAACTGAGATCTAACTTCTAAAACAGATACTTTCAATTTTGAAGAAACTTGTGTAAGTTATGTTAGTAATATGATGCTAATGTAGTCAAATTAAAGCATCACAAAAACATTTATTTAAACTGATTTTCTCCAAATTATCTATGTGCCAGCTTAGAATTACTAATCTTAGTAATCACAAAGTATGAGTCAGATTTCTGTAATGAGCCTTGTAGACCTTTCCTGGTACTGAAAAATTACTTGGAACCCTAAAAATGTCACAATATGAAGCAAAGCAATTAAAGATCATGACACAGATTCATGAAGTTTAGAATTCTATTGTGGTGATCAAACTGGTGATTTTTTTAATATTAAGAATTGATTTGAGCTCCCTATATTATGAAAAGAACAGTTTGTGAACCAGAGGAAGTAGAACATTCTTTTCACAATATAGAAAGATGCATAAAATGGAGATACTATATTTTCAGCAAACATAAAATGCAGAGTACTATATTTGGCAAGTCTCATTTCATGGGTCTAGGATGAAAACTGGTGTTTATACTTGTAAAAAAAGAAACTTGAGATTTTGATGAGCCAGTTTTGGAAATCATTACTCTATCCAATCTTTCTATCCTGAGAAAATAAAATGTTCATCTTTCAAGTCTGAGCTTACATTCTGTCGCTTTTCCATAACTTCCTATAAGTAACCCCAACTTAAACACATTTTCTTGGGAACCCAGTCTTTCATTCTTATGCAGACCTCATTCTGTCTTCTGTCCTGCTCCTTCTTCTTTTCTACCAAAAGGAAGAAAAAAGGAAAGAAGTTAGGAAGGAAAAGGGAAGAAGTTAAAAGAGAAATCATTATAATGTAATGTGGACAATACTGTTAGTGCTCAGAAAATTCCCATCCACTTTCTAAATTCCCCAGACTCCATGAATTTGGGTTAAAGTCTTATAACCAGTTCTGTCACGTAAAATAGGAGGAAAAGTGATACAGAAATCAGTACCAAAAGAAGGGTGCAACTCTCAAAACAATAATATCTGGCCTGGAATCTGAGAGGACATCTGTGACAAAATTATTCCTGAATGTTGAAGAGATGATTATCTGTATCAGGTAGTGACAAAGTTATTAATACTGCTGTCTGTTCTAAGTAGGAAAGAATATTGTTTCCTCAGTCAGAAGCTTTAAGGGAAAATGTTAGAAAACAGAAGGTTAAAAATATGTTCTGGTTGCTACTGAATATGCTGAGCAAGATATTACAAGAAAAAGATGGGCTTAAGAAATAATCGGCAGACTCAATAGTTAAAAAGAAGACAGACAGGAGACTTATAGAACTGGACAAAACTACTGCTCCTAGATCCCAAATAGGTACAAAAGGGATTAACAAAAGCTCTGAACAAAATGATCAAACGACTTAAGGATAAATAGATTAAGGATGAAGACTTTACAACTATTTTTCCTGATACCTTCAATGCAGAAAACATTAGATTGACAGAGAGGCATGAGTCAAGAAAACTAAGAAATAAAGTAGAATCGAGAACTACACCTTTTAAAAACCTTAGCATTTTGCTATTGGCATGTAAAATTCATTAAGATTAGAAGACAATTAGCATCTGTGGGAAATGTATTTCCAAATTAACTACAGATCTAGGAGTGGAAGAGTTTACATGAGACATACAATCACCCATGATCCCTGACACCACACTGATGACATAGGTTCCTGGTGTTTCTCTTTCCTTACTCACTGCTCCCTTCATCCTCACATTGGCTTCTCTCCCATCTTCCAGCCTGATTTGGGGCCCAATCTATTCTCTCTACATTCTCTTCATGAGCTTGGTTATACAATTATATGGTTTTAGCTAAAAATAGATTTACGATGTTTTTAAAAATCTAAATCTATATCTACCAACTCTTCACTAAGTTCCACAACTGATATTTTAATATTTATTTCAAGTTAGATACCTAATAGACCTCCCAAACTTAAAATGTACCAAGACAAAACAAAACAAATGTAAGTAAGTAAGTAAATAAATAAATAAATAAAATGTGTCAAAACAGAGCTTTTGTTTTTCTCACCACTCATCTAACTCCTTCTGGCTTGTTGTTCTCCCAGCATTTTCATCTCAGTAAATAAAACCACAATCAAACAGATTCTCATTCCAAAAAGAAAAAGATAAACAATGCATATGTGAATATCTCTTCTGGAACAACAACCACAGAAGCCTATTATTCCAATAGCACCTGGAGAAGTCACAGAATTTTCCCTACATATACGCCGAAGTCACCCCTTGCGATCAGAAATAATATAACCTTAGTCTTGACTAAATCTCCAATTTATTCAACCCCTTACTTTTCCTTTCTTTGCTCCAGCCATATCAGTTGGTCTCTCTTCTTTACCTTTATCATAATGCACCACCCTCAAATTAGGACTCTTGCTTTGACAGCTGAAACATTCTCATCTATCAGGTCTCAGGTCATATTACACTTTCTCAAAGAGGCTTCCAGATTGCTTTATATAAAATAGCATCATCATTCCTTTGAAGTTTCATCACTTAATTAATTTCTACAAGCATTTATTAAAATTTGAGTTATCTTTTTATTTACTACTAGTCTCCAGAGACTGAATAATGATCTACATGGGATCAGTGTCTTGATAGTGTTGTTTACCACTGTGCCCCTGATGCTTCACTTTGAAAACAAGTTGTTAAAAATGAAATATAACAAGTAGATTGAATATAATTAACCAATATTCCTCATTCCATTATTTTAGAATAGCCATAATATGATGAATACAACTATCACTCTGTTCTTTTGGACTTAAGTCTATTTATTCTATTATGGAATTTTATAAAATTTGATAAAAATTAACCTTTTTGAAACTTGTAATTTTTTAAATTATATGAAAACACTGAAAGCCTCTTATTGGGGACAATATCCTCCATCCAGTAATAATTGATGCTTAAAAAATCCATGCTATGTTTTTAAGAAATTCTCTGTATCTGGTTATAGATAAATAAGTGTACTTGCAATTAAGTGTGACAACAAATCTATCAGCCAATGACATCAATATATATATGTATACACACACACACTCACACATACGCATCTCCTATCACTATCTGTCTCACTATCTGAAGAAAAATCTTACTGTATCTAAGGATATATATTAGATTTTTGTAGTTAATTAGAAGATAACACTAACTGCATAGTTATTAATCTGGGTCTTATTACATCAGATGACAAAACAGAGTAATGCCAAAGAGTTAAAAAACGGAGGGACTCAGAAGAACTAATTTAGAGACAAAAGATTACAAGAAGATGAAGTAACTTAAAATCTCCTTTCTCATCACTGTAAATGGTCCAGAGTCACATAACAATTGATAACAAAACCCGTGATAACTTGCCAAATGTTTTGCTCATTTAGAGTGAGCACTTAACAGTAATCATTTTACATCTATAATTTTATTCCAATTGTTTTCCTTATATCATAAGAAAACCTAGAGATATTAGTAATATATACTTCTTTCTTAATGAAAAAAGTAAATTACTGGAAATAATTAGAAAAATATCTGGAGAAAAGGAAAAACAGAAATTTAGACTGAAGAACATTCAACATTGCAAATTTATCTTTTAAACTATAATATATGTGATTGTGGTCATCGCTAAAACACTCAAAGTCTATAGAGTGTACTGATTATGCACATAGACCCTGGAGCTCCACTGCCTGGGCCACAGCCTTTAATAAGTTTCTTAATGTCTCTATGCCTCACTTTCCCCATCTGTAAAAACAGACATAAGTTTCTACCTACCTCATAGAGTTATTGCAGGAATTAAATGAATAAACATAAATAAAACACTAGAAACTCATGCTACTCACTCATACTAGTTTAAATCTATACTGAAATGTAGCTTTCCTAAAATATTTTATGAGATATTATGCCCTATTTTCTCCTTGTGATACTGTTAAAAAAAAAAAAAACAACTAAAAAGTAAGGACAGAAACTGCCTATCAATTTTATCCAGATATCTGCTAAAACAATATATTGCCATATTGAGTCTTTGCTTCTTACTTGTAATTTTAAAAATCTGACAGAAAAGAAGAGTCAGTGACTAACACATTGCTGAATATCTGCTTTGCTTATAGAAAAGTTGATTATAGTTTTATAACAAGTCTATTATAATCATCAATATAAGAAAAAAATTGAGGTGCCTGGGTGGCTCAGTTGGTTAGGGGTCAGACTCTTGGTTTCAGCTCAGGTCATGATCTCCTGGTTTCCTGACTCGAGCCCCATGTCGGGCTCTGTGCTGACAGTGCAGAGTTGGCTTGGGATTCTCTCTCTCTGCCTCCCCCTTCACTTGTGCTGTCTCTGTCTCTCTTGAAACAAATAAACTAAAATATATATATGTGTGTGTGTGTGTGTGTGTGTGTGTGTATGTGTGTGTGTGTGTATACACACACACACACATACACACACATATAGGATAAAGATAGAAAACTTTTGAGAGCCCTATAAAGGACAAAAAAAATTTTAAAGGTTATGGGCTGTGGACTAATGATGCATACAACTTTTCAAACTAATTAAATGTACCATAAAGCTAGATGTTATCTAAACTCTAAATATTCCAATGTTAAATCTGAAGTTTTCCTTAATATTGCTGTTGGTAAGAACTACAGGGATATTTCATAGAAAGAAAGAAAAAGGAAAAAAGGAAAGAATAAACAGAGAGAAGAGAGGAAGAGAGGGGGAGGGAAAGAAAAAGGGAAAGGGAAGGGAGATAAGGGAGAAAATAGTCAAATGCCCTTGATAATTCTGATTCAGTGGGTTTGCTGTGGTGCTCAGAAATGTGTTTTTTCAGTAAGCATGCCAGACATCTACAGAAGTTTCTATAATATGAGAAAACTTCTTAACTCTTATAATGGGTTATGAAACAGATTTTAAAAGATTGCTAACTAATAAATTATAAGGACTAAAATTCAGTATCTGCCTTTTATTTTAAAATAGGATTTATTAAAAAAATAAAACAGGATTTGTCAAATTGTTTTATATTTTTAGATATAGATGTTAGCCTATATTTTTCAAATAATTTTATTTACAAAAAAAGTTTTAATTAAATATTTTCCTGAGTCTATTCCTCAGGTACCTGAGTGATCAAATTATATAAAAATTTCCTTTGACTCTATTTCTTAAGCTAGTTAATATAAATTCTACACAACTGGCACAAAAAGATGTATGGTTAAGTATATTTGTTATAAAATATGAAATGCAAAATAAATGAAAATAAAATAAATATATTTTCGTACAGTGTACTTGTGATTGGCTAAAGAATGTATTGAATACATGAAATAAAATATTCATCATTTTATGTGACCCTGCAATTTAGTACTGATCATAGAACAAAAAAATTCAAAAAAATGCTATGCTTATAAATCATCTAGCTCACATACAATGATTTGTAGATTAGGGCACTAAGTCTGGGAAATGTAAAGTGTTTTTATTTTTTTAAATTTTTTTAAATATGAAATTTATTGTCAAATTGGTTTCCATACAATACCCAGTGCTCATCCCAACCGGTGCCCTCCTCAATGCCCATCACCCACCCTCCCCTCCCTCCTACCCAAATGTAAAGTGTCTTTAAATACAGAGATTAGATCCCAAGTCACTATATCATATTGCATGTTAACATATAATCACATATATATGTATATACGTATACACTGAAAGTTGTTCAAACTATGAAATTAAATATTATGTAAATCAAAAGTATTAAAATTAATCCATAGGTACTGTGTTATGTAAAAAAGTTTAAAAATAACTTAATCTCATATGTTTCAGAATCTTTTTAAGGATGCAAGTGATCACAGAAACACATCATATGGTCATAAAGATTTATAAGCTGTTAAATGAACTTCAGGGCAGATGCAGAGAACATGTAACACCTGGCATAGATAGTATGTCTAACGATAATACAAATCCTTTATGGTACATTAACACCTTCAAAAATGAGTAATGTCCTAAGATTAACTCTGCAGAAAGTTACAGATGAGGGTCAAAATGAAATGTAATTTCGTGAAACTAAATCAGCAATAGAATTCATCTAACGTTTCTGTTATATCTGTTGCCATTAATATTTTCCAATAAACATAATTTAAGGTGTGTCTATGATGAATGATATTTATTTCTTTTAGGATCTGGGATATTTTGCGATTTATCTGAATTAGAAATATTATATATTCTATTTCTCATTATGTGCCTAATTAATTCACTGTATTAAAAATTCATCTTACTTTGTTCAGATCAGGCAAGCTAAAGCCTTTTAATTTCATTGTGCTCAAAAATTAATTCTTTCTGCTACTTTAAGGGCAAATAACTTATTCATATTACTCAAATCATCAGAAAAGCATAACTTTCCCCTTAACATTTTTTGTGAAACTAAGACTTCTCTGAAAGTTTTTCCTTCTTCCAGAATATTCAAATGTCATGATTGGTAACTTAGAATAAACCAAATAATATGATATTTTACTTCATATGTGATTTTTATTGTTTATTGCATTATACAGAGAAGTGTAAAGAATGATTCTATGGAGGTAAATTTCCAAATAACTAATTCCAAGCATTTAAAAATATAAATTAATCCTTAAGTTAAAATTTCAATATCTTTCTTTTCAAACATTTCTAGAAAGTTACCTGTTTGTGTATATATATATATATATATATATATATATAATATATATATACATACATACACACTCATGTGTGTGTATATGTGTGTGTATATATATTATATTATACATATATATGTATATATCTATATATATGAATAAATTGAAAAAGACAAAATGAAATTCTGCTAAGCCTAAATAGCAATAATTTATCATAAGAAAAATCACATGGTAGTATTTGAATATTGTCTGAAGTTTGTTATAAGGTATACCAAAAGATATATCTCCCATTAGTTCTTTGCCCCATGGAAGTATTTAGTTCCATTTCTCTATCACAATAACTGATAATAATAAGTTAATTATTATAGACTTTAAGTTTTAGTAAAATCTGTATTCTTGCCTGTTTAAACAGAATCTATTATTTTCATTGATTCTAGTGTCTAGAGTTATTCCTTATTTTAAAGATTTCAGGTTGCAGATTAGAAAATTTAAACAGAATCAACTGTTTATGTAGGTAAAGTCTACTATCAGTGGAACATTACATTTTTTGTTAATTTTATGAGGCTCCCGGGTGGTTCCGTTGGTTAAGCGTCCAACTTTTAGTTTTGGCTCAGGTCATGATCTCATGGTTCTTCGGTTTGAGCTTGCATCTGGCTGTGCACTGACAGTGCGGGGCCTGCTTAGGATTCTCTCTCTGTCTCTCTCTCTCCCTCAAAATAAATAATATCTAGTGTATTTGTCTAGTTGCTTTCAATTGTACAGTTGCTCATGAGTCCTTTTATGTGAAATGTCCAGGATAGGCAAGTCCATAGAGATAGACTAGTGGTCAACAAGGCTGGTTTGCAAGAGAGTACAGTAGTGCCCCCTTATCCACAGGAGATACGTTCCAAGACCTCCAATAGATGCCTGAAACCATAGATAGTATCAAGCCCTATATACACTGCTTTTCATGTACATGCATATTTATGGGAAATCTTAAGTAATAATTTAAGCAGAGCAAGAGACCAAAAACAATAGTAAAATATAACAATTATGGCAATATACTGTACTAAAAGATACATGAATGTGATCTTTTTCTCAAAATAACCAAATTGTATTGTACTCACGCTTCTTGTGATGATGTGAGATCATAAAATGCCTGTGTGATGAGATGAAGTGAGTGGAATGATACAGACATTGTGACACAGTATTAGGCTACTATTTCCCTTTTGCCCATACTTCAGAAAGAGAATCATCTACTTCTGAATCATGGTTGATCTCAGGTAACTAAAACTACAAAAGCAAAACTATGGAAGGCGAGGGGACTACTGTAATGGCAAGTGAGTACTAATGTGTGTATGGGGCTTTTAGAAACAGTGATAAGAAGTTCTAATGTTAGATAGTAATGATGAGCACACAACCCTGTGAATTTACTAAAAATCACTGAATTGTACATTTTTAAAAGGTGTATAGATTTGCATGTGAATTATATCACAGTAAAACTGTTATAAAACAAATCCACATTGAACTTCTTCTGACATTGGTACCCAGTGATGATGGACACATGAAGTGCGGAGTAGGTGGACCAATGCAATATGAAAAATATAATCTGGGAAGAAACATTTAATGTGGGGAAATGAAAATCTGGAACTCTGCATATTAGTAAGAATGGAGTGGGGAGGCAGTTATGTCATACACTGAAAAATAGCTCATGATTTCTTTTTCCTGTGTAGATGGGATGAGTGCATGATGTAATGTAAGACCCAAAGAATGGTTAAAAAAAGTAGTTTGTTGTCTCAGGTAATCTTAGAACAATATTGTAAATTCTATATATGTTAAAATACAAGAGCATGTAATCAACCAGTTCAATTAAGTATTATTGTATTATAACATAGTATTCCACTGGAGCTTTTTTTGTGGCATCATATACGATTTTGTGGCATCATATACAATTCTTAATGACAAATGGAGATAGTCATAGGTTTCTGTGTATATAGTCATAAGTTTCTGTGTTTTTGTGTGTGGGTACGTGTATTTGTGAAAAAGAGAGTGTGTGTTTCAGTGTATTTGGAGAATGGGATATGGCAAAGTCGTGTGGAAGAAGGAAGCTAGAGCTTTGCCTTAGGCTCACACATAACTCACCTGTTGTAGAAATGAAACATTCAAGGGTAGAACATTAAATCACTGAATATGACAGAGAGAATTTAATATCGTGAGGGGTCTATAGCTTCGCAAAAATTTAAGAACAGAATAAGGTTGTAAACAAGGAGAAAGATCAGATGCACATTCCAATAAAATTCTTAATTCAAATTTACTCCCTTCAAATAACTTTAAAATTTATACTTTGCATTTGAAGATCAAGCAGATATTCCCTCCTTACTCGTTTCTTAGATCAAATCCAACAGCAAACCTGTCTGGAACAGTAACTGAAACAAACTTTTATTAAGCTGGTATGCCCCAGGGATATAATTTTCACACAGGAAATTAAATTTACGAACAGAAATTCAGTTGATTTTTATTGATTATTTAAAATATATTCTTTTTTAGAGAATCTATAGATAATCAGGAAACAGATGTTTATCATCCTCTCCCCAAAATTGAATATAGATCTCATAATGATGATGGATAAAATCAATGAGAGTAAAGAACAAAAAATAGAGTGATTAAGTACGCTGTAGTTTTTTTGTCATTGAAATTACTTTTGGGTGGAAGCATATCAATCAGGGTAGATTGTGATGCGGTGGTTTATAAAATATAACCCAACATCTCACTGGCCGAAAACAAAATTTTATTTCTTGTTTATAACACAAGCTTAAAAAGAGACAGGCAAGTGACTAAGGGTGGAGGCTAATGGAGGCCCCGTGTCCATGCAATGACTCACCTGTGTCTAGACAGGGAGATGTGCACTGGGACTTAAAGTTACTATAGTATACTGACAGCTATTTCTTATTCTCATATTTTATTGGCCAACGGAATGGCCATACTTTTCTTCAAAAGAGTTGAAGAAATACAACCCATTATGTTTCCAGATGCAGAAAAGGAGGGATTATAAGGTAAAGAGCATTAATGAATACTGTTAAGTAGGTTCTGAGATTAAATTTTAATACACTAAATTCAGACCAAAAATAAATGTTCATCTTGTAAAAATCTGAGAATTTGCAGAACCTGAGGAATTTTACTTTATGATTTTGAAAGTTTATTTATATTTGAGGGGGGGAGAGGCAGAGAGAGAGGGGGACACAGAGAAATCTGAAGCAGGCTCTATGCTGACAGCAGAGAGTCAGATGCGGGGCTCAAACCCACAAACCATGAGATCATGACTTGAGCCAAAGTCGGAAGCTTAACCCACTGAGGCACCCAGGTGTCCCAGAGCTTGAGGAATTTTTAAATAGCACTGATAAAAGCTCACCATGCCACCAAGAATATTTACAATTAGGGTTAGGATTAGGTTTTCTAAGTAAGATCCAAGAGTAGTCAAAACAACTAAACATCTATTTTTTTTCTTAAAGTATTTTTATTTATTTTGAGAGAGAGAGAGTGAGAGAGAGTGGGGCAGGGGCAGAGAGAGAGGGAGAAAGAGAAAATCCCAAGCAGGCTCTTCACTGTCAGAGCAGAGTCCGATGTGGGACTCAAATTCATGAACCACAAGATCATGACCTGAGCTGAAATCAAGAGTCAGACACTTAATTGACAGAGTTACCCAGGTGCCCCTAAACATCTGTCTAATAAAGAGGCATTTTCATCCTATCTTGATTACAAAGAGTAAACATAATAAACACATCTAAATACCAAACTGCATTTCAATTCTATTAATTGGTAGAAGAACAAACTGCTACAAGAAGAAAACTTGGATAAATTTTATCTCTTCCCTTTTGAAGTATTGAGATATGTGATTAGCACAGAGATGGCTCATAATAAATGCTAAGAAAAAGCTAGAATTATAGGGGTGCCTGGGTGGCTCAGTGGATTAAGCGTCCAACTTCAGCTCAGGTCGTGATCTCACAGTTCATGAGTTCGAGCCCCACATCAGGCTCTGCTGATGGCTCAGAGCCTGGAGCCTGCTTCAGATTCTGTCTCTGTCTCTCTGCCCCTCTCCTGTTGGTGCTCTCTCTCTCTCTCCCTCTCAAATATAAAATAAAACATGAAAAAAATTAAATAAAAGCTAAAATTATAAATAAAACTTTTTAAACAACCTTCTTCTTCACCTTCGAAACAATGGCAAAGTGCTTTTTCAGGATATTAAGTTTCTATTGTTGCTGTAACAAACTACCATAAGCTTGGTGGCTTAAAACAACACACATTTACTATCCTTCAATTATAGAGGTCAAAAGACCTAAAATCCATGTATTGGCAGGTTATGTTGTGGAGAACCTAGGAGAGTTTCTTTTCTTGCTTTTTCCAGGCCTTAGAGGCCTGTATCCTTACTTGAGAAATCTCCTCCATTTTCAAGGACAGAAGTGCAACAACTTCAAATCTCTGTCACCTCTGGCTTCTGCCATCCTGTCCCCTCTTCATCTCTGACTCTCCTGTCTCCCTCTTATCAGGGCTCTTGTGATGAGGATAATTTGTTAACAATGTACTGAGTGTCCTGATACTAGTTATGTTTTTGAAATTTCAAAGAGTTTACAAATTATTCAATTAAAATGTTTTCTCCAATTATAAAAAAGTTTTACTAGAATTTTAATTTATGAGGTTATCAAATTTACCAATCATAACCTTTCATTACAAGTTTTATAGAAGGATTTGAATGTACCAGAAGGATTGGCTAAATAAAGTTGATGGTAATTGAATGCTGTATTTGCTTCTGATAGACCTCTTCATATTATTTTTAACAAGTTCTGAAAGATTTTTCTTTCAAAATAAACAAGAGAGACAAAAATGGATTTAGTGGTTGTTTTGAAATGCATGAGCTTCTTTATTAGCATAAGGATAAAGAAAGATCTTTCACAAAACAAATGTCTCAATGATACAGAAACTGAAGGCAACACTGTGAACAGGGGTTGGAACAAACTGGCAACAAGGGGTCAGTACTGGTCACCGATGTAATATGTTCTCTGCACAGCATACTTTTTATTGCAGCACACTTGTCGTTACTATGTAATCTGAGTGGATTGTAGTTTACGTTAATAAAATTAAGGTGATGGACTCACTTCTATACATGCTACAAGAATCACTTCTCCACGGAAAGTGATTCTAATAATCCCAGTATTAAAGTAGAATGGAAAGTGATATTGGCATAAAATTATTTGGATTTGAAGCTGTCGTGTATGACATTAGCCTTACAGTAGCAGTGTTAGTAACAGGTTAAAAATGCATATAGACCACAGGTGATGCGATAGTGACTTAATTCAGATTGATGGGTTTAGGGGTGGACATTAATTTGAAAACAATATAGAATGTATACTTTATCCCATCAGGCACTATGCAAAGAGGTAAATGATATGGGATTGAAAAGAAGTTAGATGTTATTATGTGAATATCTGAAATCTGTTGTTCAGTTGAGAAGATATGATTGATGAAGAGAAACTATCTGGAGAATCATCAAAAATCTCAGTGTTTGGGGCACCTGGGTGGCTCAGTTGGTTGAGTTTCTGACTTCAGTTCAGGTCATGATCTCACGATTCATTGGTGGAGCCCCACATCAGTCTCTGTGCTGACAGTGACAATGCTGAGCCTGCTCCTGATTCTCTAGCTAGCTAGCTCGCTGCCCCCTCCCACTCGTGCTCTCTCTCTTGCTCTTACAAATAAATAAATATTAAAAAAAATCTCAGTGCTTCTGTACAGACAATAAATACCAAAAAAAAAAAAAAGTCTGAAAATACAGAAAGAAGTATGGATCAACTTTAAAAAGAAAAGATGAAGTCTGAATTTTCCAAAAGTGTTGTTTATGGATAATGTGTAGGACATGATTATGTTAAGACATGATTTTAAAATGTAGGAATTTGTTTTGTGTGAATATACACTTTTGGCTATGCACCAACAATCAGTTAAGAAATACATGCATATTTTTCAGGCAGTTACTGGATTACATTGAGCACCAAAAAGCAATGTGAATAAATTAAATTGAAGGATTTCTTCTTGCAAAAAATTGGGAAGTTAGTAACTTCCTAAAATTATTGTGTAGTATATGCCATCAATTTTATACTGTATCTGGTTACTTTTAAAAACTTAAATTTTCTAGAATTTGCATGAAGCGTACTTTTGTAAATAGTAAGCATTATTTGTTTTATATTTAAAACACTGAGTTCAATTTATATATCCATATAATGTATGCACACTGTATTGCCAGACACATCACACAATAACCTCATGAATACTTAATGCTTTTTATTCAGAATGTACATAGATTTCGTAAAGTTACCCCACTGCTGCATAAACAGTTCATAAAACCAGCATGATCTGACTGTGCAAGTGCTTTTTAAAATTAACTTGGTAGTAAATTTTAATTATTTATACAAGCTGTATTATGAGCTTATATTTTGTCAGTAGTGTTTGATGGCAACATTGTGACTGGGCTTAGATTCTTATACAATATAAGTTACATAAAATAAAATATAGAATATGTTTAGGTTATTATGTCATCATGTTATGATTCTTGGTCCTTATTGCAAATAATTAATAAATACATATTGCTAGATTGAGATATATGGTAATTTTTTTCTAACGGCATATGTGTATTGACATCATACATTAAAAAGAAAAAAAGGGAGAAAAATACCACCTAGCACTCTTATGAAAAGGCATCCAACATAATGATCATGATTGGATATGATTACTTGAGCTATGCTTTCACTATTTTCTTTTCAGCATGTTTACCATTAAGCAGGCAATTGGGTTATTTTGTGTGATAGATCTATTTCCTGACACAATGTCTACATCTTGTCAACAGCTCATTGAGTGAAGAGAATTTGTGTGACATACCAAAGAAGCATACATACATATATATGTATGTATAAAACTTAGAGATAAGGGTAAACCTTCTAATTCTTCAGCAATAGTAAATTTAGCATAAATAATGAAAAATTGTAATAGTACACATAATAAACAAGGCTGTTACAGTTGACAACTAAGTGATGGTAGTGTTAGAGAAACAATCAAGAGAAGAAAATAACAAATTTAAGTGGAATCGAGTATCATAAAATGAGACATACTAGAAGAATTCACAAAATAATACAACTTGAGTTAGTGATAACGATTTCTGGTAATATCTACTTGATAATGGAGTTTATTACACAACTTCTAATAGAAAGTCCTGCTGAATACAGTTAAAAGCCATTTTAGCTAAACGGTGATGATTATATGTCATCACGCCTTCTTTTGGATTTGATGGAAGAATAAAACCCAGGAAACATTGCATTTTCAATGAGAAAACTGACAGCGAGACCATTCTTAGATATCTGCATTTAGATAGTCTGCCCAACATTACTTTTCTGCCACTTATGTATGCCCTGTCCCCATTTGAATCCAAACCCTGAAAGCTAAAAATTTGTGTTTACAATATACAAGTGCAGTAATGTAAACTTTATGTTATTTCACACATTAGACAATAAACAATAACACTTGACAATATTTGAAGACAATTTGTAATCTTTATCAACAGCTGATAATGAAAATAAATAACTTTAGATCATTTTTATTTTATTGCTTGACTGACTATATTTAATTTAATCTGGTTTTTGGCCTACATAAAAATCTTAGTTTGAACCTCAAATTGAAAGAGAATATTTCCCAAAGCCAGTGAATCTTAAACTTTGCTGCACAGTCAAATCATCAGCAGGAAGAGGGAGAGAGGGGTCTTTAAAAACATTTATATTTATTCTTGGCTCTCACCTACAGGCATAAAGATTTAATTAATATGGGCTATGACCCTGTCATCCAGAGTTTTAGAAGCTCACTACATGATTTCAGTATTCAGTACAATTTGGGAAGCTAAAGCCTTATTCCTTCTTAGAGCTATTTTAGAGCTACCTGAAAGGAAGGGGAAATTGAGAATAACACCAAAACATTTTGATTCTACTATCAAACAATACCTTGAAGATCACTTTGCCTTCTGAAAACCCTTAACTATATTGCTAACGATGGGAGAGCCTTAAAATAATGATTCAAATTCTGTTCATGACCCTCATCTAACAAAACCTCATGTCTGGCCTTGCCTCTCTAGATCAAACTTAGATTAAACTGCCGCATGCATGTTCCAGCCAAAACTCAATGATTGTTGATCCTAGTTCAAAGTAATGACCAAGAGTAGGCATGGTGGAAAGACAAAAACTAATAATCCTTGAACACACTATGGTGTGTTCTCCACCTTTCTTTGTTCTCATAGCAACATCATGTATTAGAAGTAAATTCCCACCATTTGATAGATTAAAAATGGATATTTTGGGGAGTTAACTATCCTATTCGAAGAGTGGGCTTAGGCAGGACTCATAAAAAGCTCTGTCAGACTCAAAAGACTTTGATGTTTTTAACTTGTTGGATTCTCTTTCTAGTTCTTCTAGAAAACAATAAATCATAAAAATGATTGAGACGCACAATTAAAAGAACAATTTGAATCATTGTGCTATTAAACCACAGGATACATGGGTCTCTTATGTATCCGAAGATGTGGAAGAGAAAAAAACATATTTATATGAATGGACTTGATTGACACAAAGTCTCTTAACACTTCCCGTAGGAACTCATCATCTAAAGTCATGCAACTGCTTGAATCTAATATAAATGAAATCTTGTGGGGTAAACAAATCAACATATATATGACGGTTATATACATATATGTATTGATATTGTGTATATATAACATTTTAATATATTTCAAACAATAGATTACGAGGTTATAATTATGATTAGGAGCCTTTTTTCATTTCCTAAATCCCTTGTTATTTCCTATATGATACAATTTAAGTTTCATCCTATAAGCTCAATGAAAGCTTTTAACAATCTGACTCTAAATTATCTTTCTTTTTTTTTTCAATATATGAAGTTTATTGTCAAATTGGTTTCCATACAACACCCAGTGCTCATCCCAAAAGGTGCCCTCCTCAATACCCATCACCCACCCTCTCCTCCCTCCCACCCCCCATCAACCCTCAGTTTGTTCTCAGTTTTTAAGAGTCTTTTATGCTTTGGCTCTCTTCCACTCTAACCTCTTTTTTTTTTTCCTTCCCCTCCCCCATGGGTTTCTGTTACGTTTCTCAGGATCCACATAAGAGTGAAACCATATGGTATCTGTCTTTGTCTATATGGCTTATTTCACTTAGCATAACACTCTCCAGTTCCATCTATGTTGCTACAAAGGGCCAAATTTCATTCTTTCTCATTGCCACATAGTACTCCATTGTGTATATAGACCACAATTTTTTTATCCATTCATCAGTTGATGGACATTTAGGCTCTTTCCATAATTTGGCTATTGTTGAGAGTGCTGCTATAAACATTGGGGTACAAGTGCCCCTATGCATCAGTACTCCTGTATCCCTTGGGTAAATTCCTAGCAGTGCTATTGCTGGGTCATAGGGTAGATTCTAAATTACCCTTCAAAATATGTTTGGACTATGTGCACATCTCCTAAAAAACTATGAATCTGCATATCTTTGTTCATAATAATTTCTCTGTTCATGATACTCTCTACTGTTCTCTCCCCATCTCAGCTTAGAAATATAATGTTCATTTTTTCTAAGTGTAAATGTTAATTCAGCAAATTCTTCCAGGTCAAGACAGACGTAAGCACTGCCCTCTTAAACGCTCATCCACCCCCATGATTTACTTTCCTTAAGTAAATGGGAACATTAATAACTTGTCAAGCACAGAACCTTGATATTAGAAAGGCTGGCTTGAAATCCTAACTTGACAATTTATTAGGTGTTTGATTTTGGCCACATTATTTCAACTAAATACATTGTACTTTCCCCATACTAAATTAAGACTTAGTATTTTGTAAAGACATAGTAAAAAAATAAATGAGGCATACAAAGTATACATTCCATTATGCATATAAGCATCATTTTAATATTTTTTTAATTTGATGGTAAAGTCAACCTGTTGGGATATACCTTTACTATATATCCTATTAGATATAAAATTATAAATATATGAATGTGCTTAAAGCATTTTTGAATCTGTATTTCCAATGTGTTCCATATGTTGGAAGAAATAAATTCCCTAATATTAGCATTTCTTTCAATCACCAAGATGTGATCTGTTTTGCAATACTGAGCAATTTTCTAACAAGTTCATATTCTATTACCTTTCATTTATGTGTGTACACACACACACACACACACACACACACACACACACACAAACACACACAAATCCTAATGTCCTTTCCAAGTTTGGCAATGTTGTGAAACTAAAGCAACTCCTGTGTTTATGGACGAAATTCAAATTCCCTATTTTACTGACTGCTTAATTCCTGCAAAATTAAGCCACCTGCTTACTTAGTACAACATTACACTAACTCATTCTGATTATACTGCAGACTGCAAGTGCCAATGTAAATAGTGAGTAGGCACATCTCCAAAATATTTTCTAGCAGAATATTCTGTGCTCTATGGACACTTTTAACTGACCTGTGTGTTAATAGTCATTCAATAGGCAGTAAAAATGTTAGCATAAAATAAATACTCAAAAACAGAAGCAAAGCAACAAACCAAAGTTATCCAGCAATAATAAGGAAATTTATATGGAATCTGGAAATTCAGTATGTAGAATCTTATCATCAGACTCCCCCAAGGACAAAAATAAAAATGCATCATAAAATGATCTCTACTTGTAGTTAGGTGCCTCTTCTTTGACCATCTTAATCATAATAAGACATAATCAGAGGGTTACACATACATTCAAATACAAATTCAAATATTTAATAAATAATAATCCTGGATTTTAATGACCTAAATTCATCAACATATTGCCAAATTATCTAATTTCTTCTAGATGCTAGGAAATATGTATGGTACATACAGAATGCAGTTTCTTTTTTTTTAATTTGAAAGAGAGAGAGAGAGAGAGAGAGAGAGACAGAGAGAGAGAGAGAGATTATGAGCAAATGGGGGAGAGTGGCAGAGGGAGAGACAGAATCCCAAGCAGACTCCATGTGCACATGGAGTCTGATGCGGGGATCAGTTCTACGATTCTGGGATCATAACCTGAACCAAAATCAAGAATTGGACTCTCAACCAATTGAGCCACCCAGGTACCCCCAGGATGTACTTCTTGACTGACTTACATTTCAAGAATTTCAAGGAACTATCTATATTATATTCCTCCAAATTTCCCCTGACTCTCTAAATTACCTTTAATTTAGTACTTCTTTAATCAAGTACTTCTTGACTGACTTAAGAATTTCAAGGAACTATCTATATTATATTCCTCCAAATTTCCCCTGACTCTTTAAATTACCTTTAAAGTTGTAAAGATATCATCATTTATATATACAAACATAAAATGTATACATCATATATACATACTCACATACATACAAAGATCTTTCTGCATACACACATACATATATGTACACGGTACATATGGATACATATATGGATACATGAACACACATATACATATGTGTATATAAAGATCTCATCTGTGCAAATGGTAGAGTAGGATGTGTCTCCCTACCAATACAACACTGCAATGGCAGAAACTGCCTGATGTACTTATTTTGTATCTGGAGTCTACTGAAGGCTTAAAACTTCTAAGGGAAGGCCTGAATGGTAAACTGAAGTTAATTTCAATTTCGGATCTTAGCACAGTAGCACCTACCCCTCCTCTACCCCTCTGGCCACAGTAGCAACTCAACAAGTGTTCCAGAAGCAGCTTGGACACATAACTTGTGGCAGCCAGAGTGGGCAAAAAGGACCCTAACCTCCAAATATCAAGTATCTCTTCCCTGATTGGGGACTATTGGTTCTATCTCAGAGGTGCAGAGAAATGTCATCAAAACTAAAGGGGAAAGAAAGAAAGAAAGAAGAAAGAAAGAAAGAAAGAAAGAAAGAAAGAAAGAAAGAAAGAAAGAAAGAAAGAAAGAAAGCTTCTAAATACTGACTGAAGGTATACCTCATTATCAAATATCCTGAATCACATACAGTAGAAAACATTTATTCAACATCTCTCTTTAGCCCATAGTAATTCTATTCTACTTATTGTCTCTATGAATTTGACCACTCTAAGGATCCTCTACAAGGGAAATCATAGAGTATTTATCTTTTTGTGGCTGACTTACTTCACTTATTTTAAGTCTTCAAGGTTTACCATATTGTAGCATGTGTCAGAATTTTCTTCATTTTTAAGACTAAATAATATTCCACTGTAAGTACATACCACATTTGTTTATTCATTAATATTCAATGGACACTTGGGTTGCTTTCTTTCCACCTTTTGACTCTTGTGAACAATGTTGTTATGAATATAGTTATAAAACTATCTGTGTGAGTCCCTGTTTTCAATTTTGGGGCATATGCCCAAAAGCAGAATTGATGGATCATATGATTAATTATATTTTTAATGTTTTGAGAACCATCATACCATTTTCCACAATTTGTGCCATTTTATAGTCCCCTAATAACAGTGAATGAGGGCTTCAATTTTCTACATCTTCATCACATTCATTACCTTTTTTAATAGTAGCCATCCTAATGATTATAAAGTGGTGTGAAATTGTGGCTTTGATTTGCATTTCCCTAATGATTAGTGATGTTGAGCATTTTTTTGGATGTGCTTATTGACCATCTGCACATCTTATTTTGATGAATGTTTACCCAAAGTCTTTGCCAATCTTTTAAAAAATTGTGGAAAAGAACACATGGTATTTATCATCTAACCTGGTTTTAAATGTATAGTTCAGTACATAATATTAAGTATAGTGAAGTATAGTCACATTTTTGTGCAACAGATTTACAGAACCTTTTCATTTACAACACTGAAATTCTATAAACCCAAAATACTAACTACCCTTTTCTGTACCCTCCACCCTTGGCAACCAACCTTCTACTTACTGTTTCCATGAATTTTTTTTTTCTATTTGAGACATTTCATGTGAGAGAAATCATATGGTTATCTGGTGACTAACTTATTTTGCTTAACATTCTATCCTGAGGATCATCCAAGTTGTAGCATGTGAGAGAATTTCCTTCCTTTTTAAGGCTGCATAAAATCCCATTGTATGTATACATTATATTTTTTTATCCATTCATCTGTTTATGAACATTTGGGTTGGTTACACCTCTTAGATATTGTGGATAATGCTACAATGAACAAAGTATACAGATACTCTTCAAGATCCTGCTTTGAATTCTTTTGGGTATATACCCAGAAATAAGATTATTGGAATATATAGTTAGTTATTCTATTTTTTTTTAACTTTTTAAGGAAGCTTTTCCTAATGGCTATAACCTTTTGCATCCCCCTCCCCCCAACAGTTCACAAGGTTTCCAACATCTCTGCATTCTTACCAACATAATTTCAGTTCTTTTGATAACAGCTATCCTGGTGGGTGTGAGATATCTCAGTGTGGTTTAATTTACATTTACCTAATAATTAGTAATGTTAAACCCTTCTCATATGCTTAAATTTCATTTGTGTTTCTTTTTTGGAGAAATATGTATTCAAATCCTATGCCCATTTTTTTAAGTGAGTTAATTTGTTGTTGTTATTGAGTTGTAGATGTTCCTTATATATTCTGGATAGTAGTCCCTTATCAAATATATGATTGGAAATTATTTTCTCCCATTCTGTAGGTTGCCTTTTCATTCTCTTGTTTCCTTTAGTACACAAAATTTTTGAAGTTTGATGTGGACCCGCTTTTTAAAAATTGTGTTGCCTATGCTTTTGGTGTCATATCCATAGAACTCACCAGCAAATATGAATATCTGAAATTGTATCCTAGATTTTCTTATAGGAGTATTAAAGTTTAGGTCTTACATCTTTGGTCAATTTGAATTAATTTTTGTGTAAGGTATTAGCTACGGGTCTGAATTCATCCTTTTACATAGGGATATCTATTTTTCCCAGCACCATTTGTTGAAGAGATGATCTTTTCCCCTTTGTAACAATATTTAGACTACCTACCCATGAAAATCTCTTATTTATATTCTTTGATTTCCCTCATCATAGTTTTATTTGTTTTTCATCATTTAAATTCTGTACATATTTTATTGGCTTTCTACCTATGTTATTTCCTTGGTTTTGGTGCTAATGTAAGTTGTATTAAATTTTTTAATTTGAATTCCAATTGTTGATTGCTGGTATAGAAAAACAACTGACTTTAACTTACTAACATTGTATCATGCAAACTTAATATAATTAATTATTAATTCAAGAGTTTTTTGTTGATTCATTAAGATTTTCTACCTCAATAATCATGTTTTCTGTGAACAAAAACAGTTTTCTTTCTCCCTTATTTGTATACCTTTCATTTTATTTTCATGTCTTATAGCCTTAGCTAGGATTTCTAGTGCACACAGTCTGCCTCCAGGAATTCATCAGTTACTATGTAGGTACTATGTCGTTACTATGTAGGTAGCACTACCAGCAGCTTATGCTTCAGATGAGCTGATCTCTTGCTCTTTCTCTCTTTTTGTATTCTCCAGTTTCCTACACTCTCAGTGATACTTTCTCCTGTGACCAAGACAGCCTTAATGTTCCCCTGAGCATGACTAAATAATAGACAGATTTCTTCCTGATTATAGAACTGTGGTCTCCTTTTCCTTACAATATTTACTTTAGAATGTTTACAATTGCAGGGGTGCATGGGTAGCTCTGTTGGTTAAGCGTCTGACTTTGGCCCAGGTCATGATCTCACAGTTCATGGGTTCGAGCCCTGTGTCAGGCTCTCTGCTGACAGCTTAGAGCCTAGAGCCTGCTTCAGATTCTGTTCCTCTATCTCTGCCCCTCTCCTGCTCATGCTCTGTCTCTCAAAAATAAATAAACATTAAACACTTTTTAGAATATTTATAATTGCAAATTCTTGTTTTGCCCTTTGTAAGTAATGTAAATCTTCCAAACTCTTGCCAATTTTACAACCTAGTAATGTCCTTCTTAAAGACCTGGGAAACATCTCTTTGAAATATAATTATCAAAAGAGGTTAGATCCCTATCTCTCAGTTTCTGAAGGAGGATACAGAGTATAACTCAACGGTGCCAAACAGCAAACTCAGATCGTCTAATTGCACAGAAAAATATTAGCAAACTCAGAATAATTTAGTGTGCCCACCATATCCTACTGATTAACTTCTCCTAGTACATTTACTTTTTGATTAACATCCTCCAGCTTTTTCACCAACTCACTCCAGTGCTTAAAAATACTTCTTTTTTTTTGTTTGTTTGTTTGTTTCAGTGGAGTTGAATTTAGTCTCTCTCCCCTATTTCAATAATCTTGAAGAAATTCTTCCTTGCTTAATACTGTTCAGTAGAATTTTTGTTTTGACACCTGTGACCACAATATTCTAATGAACCTAAGAAAAATCACTCGCTTTCAGTTGTTCAGCTTTTTTCTTGCTGTGAAGGCAGAACTGATGACTTGCAAACTTTTCACATGTTGGACTGGAAAGATGAAGTCTAGACAGACTAATCCTTAATTGTAAACTTTCTGAGCAACAAGAAACTGAGGGAATGATTTGTGTGTCTTTTCAGAGACAGAGAGAGAGACAGAGCTTGAGGTGGGGAGGGGCAGAGAGAGAGATGGAGACACAGAACCTGAAGCAGGCTCCAGGCTCTGAGCTGTCAGCACAGAGCCCGATGCAGGACTCGCACTCACAGACCATGAGATCATAACCTGAGCTGAAGTCGGACACTGAACTGACTGAGCCACCCAGGTGCCCCTTTTTGTGTGTCTTTCTTAAGGGGTAGTCTGAATATATTCAAGTAGTAATAGTGACAACAAGAGATTCTAGGAAATGTATTTGGGTCCTGGAATTTTCTAGATCATCCCCTGTTAAAGCCCAATAGATTTTGCACTAATATAACAAATGGTGAGTGACTATAACTTAAGGGTATTGTTATTATTATTATTATTTTGGAAGATAAAGATTTGTTTTATTGAATAACAGATCTGTGTTATTGCTAAGGCCGCTATGTACAGACACAAAGTTTTATCTCTTGGTCTCTTTCTCCTTGGACAGAGTCTTGATGATTTCCTCCTTCTTGGCCTGGAGCTGCTCTTCACAGCACTTGTGTGCTATGATATTCCTTGGTCATAGATCTGAGGGCCTCAGCCTGTCAGCCAGAAGCTTCTTGTGAACCTTGTCTGCCTTCAACTTGTAGATGTGTTCCATGAGAATCTGCTCGTTTTTGAACACATCACCTTTCACTTTCCAGTACAGGCTGTGATACACGTGTGGTCAATCTTAGATTCACAGTATCTTCTGAGCAGCCAGTACAGAATTCTCATCCTCCTCATCCAGCTTACCTTCTCAGGAATTTGAACACTGGCAGTATGTCTTCTCTTACCAATGCCATTATGCTTGCCCTTCCTGCTGGCCAAAGTGTTTTTCTGGTACCAAGCCTGGGAATGGATGGGCACAGGCTTCACAGTGATCAGCCCATCTTTAATCAGTTTCCAGATCTGCTGATGGGAGTTGGCATTGATGATTTCATTGGTCTCATTGGGGTTGAACCAGACCTTCTTTTTGCCACAGCAGAGGACACTGGAGGCAAGCCTGTTCTGAAGCCCAAGCATACTCATGGCTGTGGCTGCAGCATTGAAGGGCAAGAACATTAGTATAAATTTGACCTAATTTGTATCTTTAGGTTAATGAAACCCATGCAATGTTGACACTTTTAGCTTATATTTTCTAGCATTCTATCAAACATAGCAATAGGGTCAGGTCTTGTTACCTTAGCTATCCACTTACATGTCTTAAATAAGTTAACTGGATTAACTAGGTCACAGTTTACAGTTCCCTAGTGTTTATAACTTTTATTAAAACATGAAGATATCCTGAAATATGAATTTCTGGAAATTACTATAGATTACAAGCAAAACTTTAATAATAAGGTTAACACTGACAATTCAAATTACACTCATTTCATTAATCATGTTGGCCTCAAATTCTATTTTATAATAATATAATTTTTGTTGTCTCACTAATTATATCATAAACTGTATATTTGAATTTAACAGGTATTTCTGTAATTTAGTTCAACGAATAAGAATTATCAGTATCACATGAAAAATTATATATTTAACATGTTTTAGTATTTATTTATATAAAGAGCTCTATATTAGTTAAAATGAAGTTTAAGTGTTTTCTAAATTTATCTATAAATTTAAAGGACATTTTAGAAACTTTATTTGGCCCACTTTAAAATGCATGCGTTCTTTTTGGTGGAATGGTAAATCACGTTTGTTTGGCATTTTTAGATGGTTTGACCATATTTAAAAGGGATATGGCATGAATAATCATCTGTATTTATGTATTATATATTAACATATAATTTATATTAATCTTGTAGATTTTGTAAGTATATATTACATATAATTTTATATCTATATATTATATAGATATATAGTCACCCATTTAGCAGAATTTTCTAAGTAGTCTCTAATGCATCTATAAGCTAACAACATAAAATATGTGTAATTTAGTAACTAAAGGCAACATATTCACCCTCAGTCCGGAATGATTATAATAGGAAGATCTTTGTCTTTGATTTATTGATCTGTGCAGTTTGAACAATTTCATGTTAACATCAACAAATTCTGGCCCTGAAAATTAGCTGAAAAAGAATTTAGATAATCATGACAGAATCTTGATATGCATGTTTCCTTGGGACTAAACCAGATAGTAATATAACAAAATTCTACTGTCAATATCAGATTTTCTTTACACCCCTTGATGTCTTTGACCAATAAGTAAATATGTATTTAAATAAACTTGTGCCTCAAGCATATTTTGGGGGTTAAGTGGTAAAGTAATTTCTAAACATTTTACAAATATGACTAAATTACAGAGAAATTTTTTGAGATCCTACACTCCGTATCACTTGTTAATGGAGCTAATTTCTGCATCTTTGTGATACTATTACAACTGTCTCCCTATCTTTCATAGGAATTGTGCTTTTAACTGGGGAACCTATTATCATATTGAAGGCTAATAATCAGTTCCTTATTTCTGAATGATACTCTATTTTTTTATAAAGCTAAAATAAATGACTAGAATAAATTGTGACCTACTTCCTTTAATAGACTCTGTGCCATGAATATTGCATTCATCTATAGAACAAGTTTTAAAATATTCTCTATTTCACATTTTCTAACAAATAAATCTGTATTCTATGATAAATGTTTATCTTTGACCTGTATATTAATATCCATTATTGAACAACATGTGGCAACCTTTAAAGAAATTAAATTGACAATTGCTAACAACATCAAAAAGGTAATTGTTATTTGATGTAATTGCCTTGGCAATATTGCTATCTGAAGTTCAATGGAGTTTTCATTCATTGCACTTTTACTTTGATTTTTTAATATATTACTTTGAACCCTAAGAAGTAGCAGCTGAGACACTCATTACTTTGGACTACAAATAGCTTCAGAATTGATGGGAAAGCTGATTTAGACAGCACATTCAATACAAAGGCTCTCTTAAGATGTCTTGGTGACAGGCTTTAGTGACAAGGAATTCATGTGTCTTCCTGTATATTATAAAACAGAATTCTCTCATTGCAATTTTAACTTCCAGAGAAATAAAGATAGAATTGAAGATTATACATTGATCTCTGGCATAATCACATTCAGTGTAAAACTATTTCATATAATGGCATGTGTCTCAGAATAAATTTAATACCAAAATTAAACATTCACTTACACTTGGCAATAAAGAAAAGATGAAAACAGAGATTCTGAAAATAAAATGAAAAATGAAAAATAATGTAGATATTTATTACCCAGAGCTAATGTAAGAAGACAAAAAAAATATGAATGAATAATATCCTTGCAAAGGGAGGGAAAAAAGTAGCTCTTAAATTAATGCAACTTCACAGGGTCCTAAAGTCTCTAAAGAGTGAAATTAATTGACTCTCTGGAATACTTATGCTATAGCATTATCATTTATTTATTGTGTTGATATTCCCAATGAAAATTTTTAATATCCTCCTTAAGTAAATGAGGTAGATAAGAGTTCTAATTATGTTTTACTTTTGGTTTCAGTTTGCAGACTGAAAGAAGGGGCTGCTAATTCTATGATGAACTTTTAATTCCTTTCTTTCTAAGTTTTTCTTGTACTTCTTTAAGGCTGACTATAGAATGATTCAATTATTTTGTTAATCAAAATGCTTTTAACAATGTAATTATGTTTATATTTCTGCATGTTTCTAGTGTAGGGGGAAAGATAAAGAGATTTTTTTAATATCAATAATAATATCAGTAGTTGAATACAGAGTATAAACTTTTGGGTCAGGCAAAAACATAAACCTGGCTCTGATGAAATTAATATTATAATAGCATTAGTAGTAGTAGTAGAACAAGTAATACAGATAGTAGTGTTAGTTATCAGAGTAAATATAATGAAACAGTCATAGTAGCAATTATAGAGAATAATAAACTTTGGTTTAGTGAAGTTGAGGTAAGTAGGAAATTTCTTTCAAAACAAAAAAATATAGTTACATTGAAACAAATTTGATAAATACAGTTAAACTTACATTTGAGAAATAATAAAATATATTTAAATTTTTAACAAAGACACTTGTATTGGCTACAATTTGTTATTATATTTTCCTATTAAGCAGGATCAGAAACCTTGTGATTTATCATTCTGAAAATGCATCTCCAAACCTGCTACAGAGGTTAGAGGGTGTAAACCAGGCAAGGATCCGGTTTCCCCATTTCAACTTCAACATTTTATTATTATTATTGTTTGTAAACTACTGAACCCATTGTATATGGTTTAAAAAACTGACTACTAAAATAGTTTGATATTGTTATTACTGTTAGAGCATATAAAATAATTTGTAATATACCCTGTATCTTATCACAGGGAATTAAAAAATACATATGAACATTTGAATATACATTAAAGAATTAAAAGAACAGTTTGACTTATTTTTTATTATTAATTTTAAATTAGTATACATAAATAAGTTCTTATTTAAAACTGATATATGCATATATGCATAAATGCATGTGGAAAATGAAAAATTCAGGAAAGCAAGGAACACAAAATTTTAACCTGAGCTGACATAGAGAAGTGGTGTAGTGCTATCCAACTTCCACTTTCTTTGGCTGATTAAATGAAGAGTCTTTTGAAGGTAAAAACTCAGACAGAAGAAGCAGACACAAACATTCTTATCTGAACTATGTCTTACTGCAGCATTCAAAAGAAAGAGAAGATGCGCCATGGTGGCTGCAAACCATCATGGTTGTCACTCTTGACCTACAACTAAATCTTATCAGGTGATAAGGAGGTAGAAGATATTTAAAACTTGAAAGATGAATCAGCTATTTGATGCACACATCATTACATTCAATATTTGTTTATAAAAAAAATAAAAGTAAGTAGAAGATATGTCATTTCCCACATCAAATACAATGCTAGGCACACAGAAGACTTAAAATTTTTCTAGTGGCTACAATTTTAAAAAGAAAAAGAGGTAAAATTATTCTTAACATATATTTTACTTAACCTAATATGTCTAAAGTATTATCAAATCAAAATGTAATGAATATAAAAACTAATGAGATATTTTTTACATTCTTTTCTTCATACTAAGTCTTCAAACCAGCAGGTACTTTATACTCACAGCATATTTCAATTTCACATTTCAAGCGATCAATAACCACATGTGGTCAGTGGCTTCATCTCACCACACGGCTGCCTTCATTACCATCACTTGAAATCCTGCCCATCTATCTCAAGAAACAAGAAAAATCCCAAATACAAAATCTAACAGCACACCTAAAGGAACTAGAAGCAAAACAGCAAAGAAACCCCATACCCAGCAGAAGAAGAGAAATAATAAAGATCAGAGCAGAAATAAATAATATAGAACCCCCCCCCAAAAAAAAACCCAGTAGTACAGATCAATGAAACTAAGAGTTGTTTTTTTGAAAAAATAAACAAAATTGATAAACCTTTAGCCAGGCTTCTCAAAAAGAAAAGGGAGATAACCCAAATAGAAATAGAGCCCAAAATCACAAATTAAAATGGATTTATCATAACCAATCCTTCAGAAATACAAGCAATTATCAGAGAATACTATGAAAAATTATACACCAAAAAACTGGACAACTTGGAAGAAATGGACAAATTCCTAGACACTCACACACTACCAAAACTCAAGTGGGAAGAAGTAGAAAATCTGAACAGACCCATAACTAGTGAAGAAATTGAATCAGTTAGCAAAAATCTCCCAACAAATAAGAGTCCTGGACCAGATGGCTTCCCTGGGGAATTCTCCCAGACATTTAAAGCAGAGATAATACCTATCCTTCTCAAGCTGTTCCAAAAAATAGAAATAGAAGGAAAGCTTATGGAATTATTCTATGAAGGCAGCATTATCTTGATTCCCAAACCAGGCAGAGACCCCACAAAAAAAGAGAACTACAGGCCAATATCCCTGATGAACCTGGATGCAAAAATCCTCAACAAGATACTAGCAAATCGAATTCAAAGCTTATAAAAAGAATTATTCACCATGATCAAGTGGAATTCATTCCTGGGCTGCAGGGATGGTTCAGTATTCACAAAACAATCAATGTGATACACCACATTAATAAAAGAAAGCATAAGAACCATATGATCATGTCAATAGATGCAGAAAAAGCATCTGACAAAATACAACACCCTTTCTTACTAAAAACTCTCAAGAAAAGATAGAAGGAACATACTTAAACATCATAAAGGCCATTTATGAAAAGCCCACAGCTGATATCATCCTCAATGGGGAAAAACTGAGAGCTTTCCCCCTGAGATCAGGAACATGACAGTGATGTCCACTCTCATCATTGCTTAACATAGTGTTGGAAGTCCTAGCATCAGCAATCAGACAACAAAATGAAATCAAAGGCATCCAAATTGGCAAAGAAGAAGTCAAACTTTCACCTTTCACAGATGACATGACACTCTACATGGAAAATTCAACAGGCTCCACCAAAAGACTGCTAGAACTGACACATGAATTCAGCAAAGTCGCAGGGTACAAAATCAATGTACAGAAATCAGTTGCATTTTTATACACCAATAAGGAAGCAACAGAAAGAGAAATAAACTGATCCCATTTACAACTGCACCAAGAACCATAAAATACCTAGGAATAAATCTAACCAAAGATGTCAAAGATCTGTATGCTGAAAGCTATACAAAGTTTATGAAGGAAATTGAAGAAGACACCAAGAAATGGAAAAACATTCCATTCTCATGGATTGGAAGAATAAATGTTGTTATAATGTCAATACTACCCAAAGCAACCTACACATTCAATGAAATCCCAATCAAAATTGCACCAGCATTCTTTCGAAAGCTAGAACAAACAATCCTAAAATTTGTATGGAACCACATAAGATCCTGAATAGCCAAAGTAATATTGAAGAAGAAAACCTTAGTGGGAGACATCACAATCCCAGACTTTAGCATCTTCTACAAAGCTGTAATCATCAAGACAGTATGGTATTGGCATAAAAACAGACACATAGACCAATGGAATAGAATAGAGAACCCAGAATTTGACACACAAATGTATGGCCAACTAATCTTTGACAAAGCAGGAAAAAAGACAGTCTCTTTAACAAATGGTGCTGGCAGAACTGGACCACAACATGCAGAAGAATAAAACTGGACCACTTTCTTATACCATACACAAAAATAAACTCAAAATGGATGAAAGACCAAAATGTGAGACAGGAAACCATCAAAACCCTAGAGAAGAAAGCAGGCAACAACCTCTTTGACCTCAGCCACAGCAATTTCTTATTTGACACATCTCCAAAGGCAAGGAAATTAAAAGCCAAAATGAACTATTGGGACCTCATCAAGATAAAAAGCTTCTGTACTGCAAAGGAAACAATCAACAAAACTAAAAGGCAACCGATGGAATGGGAAAAGATATTTGCAAATGACATCAGATAAAGGGCTGGTATCCAAAATCTATAAAGAACTCACCAAATGCCACACCCAAAAAACAAATAATCCAGTGAAGAAATGGGCAGAAGACACAAATAGACACTTTTCCAAAGAAGACTTCCAGATGGCCAACAGACACATGAAATGATGTTCAATGTCACTCATCATCAGGGAAATACAGATCAAAGCCACGCTGAGACACCACCTCACACTGATCAGAGTGGTTAAAATGAACAAATCAGGAGACTATAGGTGCCGGCAAGGATGTGGAGAAAGAGGAACCCTCTTGCACTGTTGGTGGAAATGCAAACTGGTGCCTCCACTCTGGTAGATGCAAAACAGTGTGGAGGTTCCTCAAAAAAATTAAAAACAGAACTACCCTATGACCCAGCAATAGCACTGCTAGGAATTTACCCAAGGGATACAGGAGTGCTGATGCATAGAGGCACATGTATCCCAATGTTTACAGCAGTGCTTTCAATGTTAGTCAAATTATGGAAAGAGCCTAAACGTCCAACAACTGACAAATGGATAAAGAAGATGTGGTTTATATACGCAATGGAATACTACTTGGCAATGAGAAATAATGAAATCATGCCATTTGCAGCAATGTGGATGGAACTGGAGGGTATTATGCTAAGTGAAATACGTCGGAGGAAGACATATCATATGTTTTCACTCATATGTGGATCTTGAGAAGCCTAACAGAAGACCATGGGGGAGGGGGAGGGAAAAATAGTTACAAACAGAGAGGGAGGGAGGCAAACCATAAGAGATTCTTAAACAGAGAACAAACTGAGGGTTGTTGTGGGGTGAGGGAGAGGGGAAAATGGGTGATGGACACTGAGAAAGATACGTGTTGGGATGAGCACTGGGTGTTGTACATAAGACAATTTGACAATAAATCATATTTAAAAAAAAAAAGAATCTCACCCCCCGCCAAAAGGCCTATTTGGGGTTACATTAATATTGTCAATTATTCTGAATAAAATCTCCATGCTTACAAAAAGAAAAAAGAAAAAAGAAATCTTGCCCAATCTGATCATTAAAAAAGAACACATCTTTCTCCTGTCTTTAATGGTTTATTGCATTTTGCCTACTAACCTGACAATGAGTCTAAACTTCCAATACTAAAAAAAAAAAAAAAAAATGTTAATGTAATGTATCATGTATCCTTTATCAGCTCTCTATATTCTACAAAGGCAGCTTTTGCCTTTTCTAGCTCACCTTTTCTTGGGAAATGGATTCAACCAGGAGCAATAACTAATTTTTTTTCTAGAAAAGTATTTTGTTTTCCTATCTCTTTATTCTGCCCAGAACAATAATAATGAAGGGAGTATCAATGAAAAAATACAGCATTTTGTACTTTCTTGATATTGTTTCCCTGGATATAATCCTGCCTCTTCCTCACCTCAATAACTAAAAAGTAAATACATTTAAAGTGTTTATTATCAACATCTATTTATCATATGCACATTTTTCACATAAGCTCTGACAAATACTAGCAAGTGAAGTAACTAGCTTCAGAAAGAATGCTTATTTTGCTCAAATTCTTGCATGGATTATTACAGTACCTGACCACATGGCTTTTGATTCCAGGTCCAATACTTTAAATTATGGCAGTCCTTAATTTATCTGGATGTTTTAGTTTTTATTCCCTTTCTTCTCATTCTTGATATTCTCTTTATAATATCACAAGGTATCAAAACTGAAAATGTCTTCCCAATATAAATTTTGCCCGAATTTGTGTCATTAGCTACTGTCTTTTTTTTCTGTGCTTTACGTCAAAATTCCCCAAAATAGCCCAAATATTTTCACATTCATTGTCCACTTGCCCACAACAGAACTCATCACTTTGATCCTTAAGATGTTACCTCTCGGGGCGCCTGGGTGGCTCAGTTGGTTGAGTGTCCGAGGTCATGATCTCACAGCTCGTGAGTTCTGGCCCCGCTTCAGGCTCTGTGCTGACAGCTCAGATCCTGGAGCATGCTTCTGCTTCTGTGTCTCCCTCTCTCTCTGCCCCTAACCCACTCGCATTCTGTCTCTGTCTCTCTCAAAAGTAAATAAACATTAAAAAAAAAAAAAGATGTTACCTCATATTTTTTTTTGCATTTTATTTTATTTTTTATTATTTATTTATTTATTTTTAATATATGAAATTTATTGTCAAATTGGTTTCCATACAACACCCAGTGCTCATACCAAAAGATGCCCTCTTCAATGCCATACCACCCTGAACGCGCCCGATCTCATCTGATCTCGGAAGCTACGCAGGGTCCGGCCTGGTTAGTACTTGGATGGGAGACCTCTCATATTAACTAAACATGACTTAGTATTAATTGAGCAACATCTATATTTCAGGCACTAAAATGGCTGATAAAGTTGTTATTGTAAAACTTCTTAATCCAATGGAAAATACACTCACTTCATAGGACTTTATAGGACTTTATATCTGAATGTGCACCAGGGAAACAGAAGAGAAAAGGGCTAAGCACTGTCTCCCAATCCTGATTGCATAATGAATACCTGGAGACATTTAATACTTACTGATGCCCTCACCACCACCCAGAATTTGACTGAATTGTTTTGAATGGGGTTCTAAGAATTGTTGTTTTTTTTTGTTTTGTTTCTTTTGGTTTGCTTTGCATGTTTTTTTCCCACCTTTAAGTGGTTTTATTGTAATTCCTTCAAAGTAACTAATTCAATTGATTGGGGTTCCTTTTGGGTACAGGTAAAAAGTCAGTAATTTAATCTTATGTATTATTATTTTCATTTTTAATTGTGTTAAAATACATAGAACATAACATTTACAATCTTATCATTTTGAAGTGTGCAGATCAGCAGCATTGATTCACATTGTTGTACAACACGCTCATACTGCACACTCACATTGTTGTGCAATCATCACCACCATCCATCTCTAGAATCCTTTCCATCTTGCAACATTACAACTCCGTACCCATTAAATAATAACTCCCAAATCCTCCCTCCTTCACTTCCAGGTAACCACCATTCTACTTGCCATCAGTATGAATTTGACTAGTTCCTCATGTAAGTGGAATCATATGGTGTTTGTCTTAGAGCTGACTCACTTAGCATCGCTTTGTGCTTTTTGTTTCTCTGTTTTAAGTTTGTTAAGTACAGGCAGGGATTAGAGCCACTAAATTAAAATTAAAAAATACAATTTTAAAATAAGTCAAAAGGAAATTTCTAATTTGGGGGACTAGGCAATATCTTTGCCAATAGCATAAGTAGGAAGTTTAAGGGGGAAAAAAAACCTTGTTAGTTAGAAAGAGATAATGGATACCTACATTAAAATACTTGAATAGGGAATCAATAAAAAATTAAATTTCAGGTGTAAAACTGGAGAGATGGGAAGCAGGGAGGAGAAAGACTAATGGATGATAAAGAAAATTAATTATACTGACAGAATGAACTCAATGATGCTGTGAATACAGAAGAAATATGAACTTTTTTAGACATTCTATAAACTGCACAATATGTGCACAAAACCATCAGGCACATCTACTTTTTAAATGTTTACTTATTTATTTTGAGAGAGAGAATGAGAGAGAGAGAGAGCATGTGTGCAGAGAGGGAAACAGAGAATCGCAAACAGGCTCCTTGCTATCAGTGCAGAGCTTAACATGGGGCTTGATCTCACAAACCATGAGATCAAGACCTGAGGAAATATAGTCGGATGCTTAACTGACTGAGACACCCAGATGCCCCAGGCACCTATATTTAATATCTTACTTTATGTATCTCACTGTAACATAAGTAGCTACACTTCACAAATGAGGCAGAAATCGGGACTCAGAAAGAGAACCATGGCCAATTGACAGGATACATATGATAAAGATCATTCACTTGTTTTCTGATGAAATTCCTGTGCTCATTTCATGTGACCATTGCATGTAGAAATCTGAGTGGAAGGTATTTAAACGGTTGAAAGTGCTTTATAGTTCAGATTAGAGATAACAAGTAAGTGCAGTTTGTTTCATTATTAGAGTACAGGTGACAGTTAAAGTCATATATACATTCTCAAAGTGTAGATCTAGAAACACTAACTAGAAAAGTGTCAGTGTATAGGGAAAAATAAGTGTTGATGATTATGAACATCACCAGTATTATTATTATCACTAGCATCACCATCTTCAGGATAAGAAAAAAAAAAATACTGAGTGTGCATTTTTAAGTTGAAACTATTGGCAAACATCGAACTGGATTTCTCAGATTTAAGATAGATATTTAGAACTACTACAATTAAATAAGAACTAATAGAAGGGCATCCTCTCACCTTTTAAAACCAGACTTACTTATTATATATATTTGTATTGTGTCGATGATTTACAATGATCAGCAGTTTTAAGGGGTCTTAAGGGGTCGTGGAAATCTTCCCTATCACACTCACAGTTGTGTATCTTTTGGCAGCAGTCACAGAGAGGGTATATGAGTCCCTGAGCATAGAGTTGTAATAGCTTAACTAGTTTAGTATTCTTGATGAGATGCAGTCTTATACCACTCCACAAGTATAAAAATATCAAACATACCCTCTAAAAAATGACTCTGTGTTTCATTTAAGCATTCTGTTTATAAATTTTTATCAACAGAGAAGAACCAAACTTTGTGTATATGACATAGTATCAACGATTGGATGCTTTATACATAAGCAGAATTGTTTTGTTTCTTTTTTAAGTATACAAAACGTTTTAGTATGGGATTTCACCACGGGATATAATTTGACACCACAAGAATACTGTTTGACACTCCCTTCTTTATTCTATATTGGCCTTGATCCAATGTCATGACTCTTTTGTAAGTATTTTATTATGTCCACATTTCTCAAATTGTGTTCTGTGTGCTATTAGTAAATGGTCCAGGGGAAGAAAGTCAAAAAAGATAAAACAGCAAAATATAAAACCTCATAGGAATTAAAGAAGCTAAGAATATGTACAGAAGATAAACTTTTAAAGACCTTTTCTTAACCTAGAGCTGTACAGAAGTTTTTGAGCCTAGGCTACTTATGTATTGTTCAGATAATTTTTTAACATGTGTTACTCAGGACAAAATACTTTTTGTAAAATATTTCATAGTTTCTTTTTGTAAAATACTCTTTGGCTATAAATGTGAAAGTGTTAGTTGGGAATAAAATTGATTAATAAGAACATAGCTCTGCACTTTAGCGACAATGATCACTGTGTCACATGCTCAAAATCTTACCACTTACATGGATCCATCATTTAGTGTATATTTACACTTATTCCTAAAGTCTCAGGGGCTTCATTCTTAAGCTGTGCTATGAAAATATTTTTCAATTATACTATATGAAAATATTCAAATCCACAATACTTTCATGTATCTTATTAAGTTTTTAAAAGTCAAACAAAATATTCAACAATATATGAATGGATATTTAGCTTTTTGGTTTTGGAAGTATTTTGATCATCTTATCATCTTACTAACCTTTAAAAAATAAATTTCTGTATATTTTTAAATATTGCTTCCATTTATTTTAAATTCAGTTTTCCTTTAAATTATGTGATCTAGCAAATATATTTCAGATACTTAAAAGACAACATAAGGTTATATTTACTATTTTTTTAGCATTAATATAACTTCTGGATTTGTGAAAATGCTTTCCATAATAAGGTACTTTACAAACTCTATTTCTTATCTGTCCATGTTAAATTATTAACCCCAAATGAAATATATGCCTATGTCAAAACCATCAAACATATCCTCCCAAAATACTGAACATTATCTAGATTATTTAATAAATAATTGATAATTATTCTTGCAATATTAATAAAAAGTCATAACAATGTAGACATATTTAAAAATTTTAGAACCAGAAGAGTTACACACAAAACCACACCATCGGGCCTCACTTCTGCTAAAGTTTTATGTGAGTAAGAGAAAGGCATGATATTTTAAGGAACATTTCCAAAGGTCATTATATTCAGGCAACATTTGTGAGAGTTGGAAAACAGCCATATAAGTTTTCTGTTCTCCTATTTTGATATTCACCTGAAAAAATGAGTCTCTACTGTTGTATTGTTCAGGAACAAGTAACTAAGATATCAAATATTACATGATTCGACTCTAGTTGTATCATGATGTATCTGTTCTGGCACCTATACCAAGAAAAACGCAAGTGCTTCTTTGTTTAATTATATAGTTAACACTTTATCTTTCAACTGCAAAGCTAAATCACATAGCTTTTTCACATATTTTGAGGGCTGAAAGAGTTTAAAAATGTCAACTACATGGCAAAGGGGTGGGCTTGTAAGTTTATCAGGGTATACATCATCACTAAGGTGGTTATCATACCAGTATTATTAATAATACTTTTTTTCACTGTCAAGTATACTGATTTGGATGATAAATTATATGGAGATCTACTCATAAAGGAAGTAAAAGTTGAGATGTATTTTGAAGGGTAAGGATATTTACCAAGTAATGGAAGAATGATAATTTGAAATAAATACATAAGCAAAAAAGAATAATGAAAAATGTTAAACATGTTATGGGAACAAACTGCCATTAGGTTCAACAGAGCAAATATGAGCCATAAGGTCAACTGGGTGACGATATACATTAGGGACCAATGGGAAGATTGCTATGTGTCTTTTTGAGAACATGGGGGGCTTATTTTCAAGGATACTAATGGAAAGCTCAAAACAGAAACCTATTAGAATTCATGGGAGCTCACTCTTAAATGAATTCTTTCTTGCTAAAACTCTATTTTGCCTTTTTATTAAATACACTAGTTTTGTCTTTTTATGACCATCTAATCTGAGCTCTTCCCTCTTCAAGGTTTACTACTTCTATGTCCCATCCCTAAAACCATCCATATCCATCCAATATTCATAACATAACCACTAACTACATGAGTTGGCTACAAGATGAAATAATAAATACCTCTCTCATATATTCAGACTATAAATTAAGTTTTTTTAGAAAACCAAAAAAACAAATTTATAGATATATGGCATTTTTATTTTCCCTAATAATGTGTAGAAAAATTAGTTTTGATGATAGAATTAGTTTACCAGTCACTGGTAAGCCTATGAATGTCCATTTGTTGTTTATGTAAGACAATAGTAACATTGTCTCTTCCCTTTACAAGGAACCATAATAGAAATGTAAAAGGGCCATGGATGAGGCAATTTAACCTGTATAGGAATTGCAAACTCTGTAGGACAAGCCCAATGCCGAAAGGCCAATGAATTCCTTATTCAATTTTTATCTTCATTCTTTTCCTGTGCAGGAGCATGATTAGAATTGGTTTTTAGAATGATTTATTTGACAGAATTGTGGAAAGAACCTACACTCTGGAATAAGAAAATGAATGTAAGTTGGAGGAGAAACAAAGATAATTTTTCTGAGATAGTAAGGATTTCATTCAAAAATAATGAAAATAAAGAATTCCAGAATTGTTTATGTGTGGGAATGGATGAGAACAAATAGGATGATATGCTATGTTTTATATATATTTCATTTGAAACTCAAAAAAGATATTCAGATTATCACCTGAGAAGTCAATGGACATTATAAGAAAATAACAATTTCATTGAAATTAATATCTATAATGCATTAAAGGTAATCTCAGACCACTAATATTATGTGTATTATTTATAAACTTGATTGCAACAGAGCTTATATAGAATGCAATTTTTTTAGGACATCTGACAATAAAAATTTATTGTAAGACAATTTGTCAAAAAAAAGTGGTTGCTGAGAAGTGATTATGGGAATGAAAAAGTTATGGAAACAACTGGATATTGTAGTCAGGGTAATGGTATTTTATGAAAAACTGCCAAGGTATCAATCAAGCAAACCAGCAAGTGGTGAAAATTCACAGAGAACAAAGTAAGCAGACAGATACATCATCATCCTAATAGTAACAGAAGGCATATACTAAGAAGCCTGGAGAAAGGGGATTTTTAGAAATAATTTATGCCAAAATATGTATATATGTTATCTGATGTGAAGACACAAAAGTGAATTGATCACTCTGGGCTAACCAGCTAAAATATATAAACACTTTACCTTATTAGAGCTCAGAATGATTACCCAAGAGCACTCTGAAATTATATTAAATATCTAAATAAACTTTTAACTTGTTAAGAGGTTCTTATTCTAAATTATCTGCCTGGGGCGCCTGGCTGGCTCAGTCGGTTAAGCATCTAACTTTGGCTCAGGTCACGATCTCGTGGTCCGTGAGTTCGAGCCCCATGTCAGGCTCTGGGCTAACGGCTCAGAGCCTGGAGCCTGCTTCGGATTCTGTGTCTCCCTCTCTCTGACCCTCCCCTGTTCATTATCTGTCTCTCCCTGTCTCAAAAATAAATAAAACGTTAAAAAAAATAAAAAAAATAAATTATCTGCCTGATGTAAAACATTGCTTTCACCATTTTATTTTCATGTTTATGTGTCAGAGACACCAAGTAGTCGATTAGAAATTCTACCTTGGCAGTCAGGAAAACGTTAGGAAAAGAGAAACAAAGAGTCATCTTGATAGAGATGACTACTGAAGACAAAAATAAGGATTATAATGACAAGGCAGAAAATAAGAAACCTAGGAAAAATAAAGTTTTAATCAGTGAATCAAAGAAATATTGAAAGGTAAATTATTCATCTTGAAACCACATATATATATATGGATCATTTTATTATGTACTAGAAATAAATATTCAGGAAATTAAAGATTCTAATTTATATTTCTCAGAAAAAAATGTTTTTATATGTCTTTTTTATGTTTTAATTATTTTTTTGCTGCACAATAGTAGTTACTTATCCTTTCTTATGCTTTTTCTGCCTTATCTTAACAACAGTTTTGTTGTTGTTGTTGTTGTTGTTGTTGTTGTTGTTGTTGTTGTTTTAGGGGGAAATCCTTTAGTTTTCTTTCAGATCCCAAGAAGTGAGAGTTCATCAGTGGACTGTCCCATGTCACTCAAATATCTTTTTCCAAAATCCATTCCAAAGGTTTTAAATACCATCTAGTGATACTGTGACTCCCAATGTATTAGATACCAACCTTATCTCCTACCTCCAAAATATCTGAACTGAATTTTCTCCCTCCAGCAGCATTAATATTCGCTGTCCTAGAGTGTCTGTCACACAACCTCCTTGTGCCTGAAAAGTCCCCCATGTCCATTTTCTACTTTTGGGTCTCAGATTAAACAGCATCTCCAATGAGAAGTCTACCTTGATGATTCTGTTCCAAATGAGGTCATTTCCTTTCTTCAGTCATTTTCAAACAATGCACTTTCTTTGCCTCCTTCATAACACATACGGGAACCTTATAGTATGTAAGTATGCATCTATTTGCTTGTTATTTATTTTCTCCCCCTCCAATACTGTGACAGAAACCATACTTGTCTTTTTATCTTTATATTTCAGGCATCTAATACATGGTCTGCACATCATGGGAAATATATATATATATACTTACATAAATATATATGAATGAATGAAAGAAGAAATTCAATAGAAAGCAAAAGCGAAGAGAAAATTGCAGTCATTAAAAATACGAACCTAAAACACATACAGGAAGGCATTATTATTAGAGAAATTTACTAGTCTATAAGCAAATTGCATATAAATGGTAATAATGTGGCTATACTAGCACAATATTTCTACTACTAACACTGCTGCTCCTTTGTGACTACTAATAGAATATAATTGTGCTAGGGATCAACTATATTCTGATCAATGTGCAGGCAGAGCATAGATTTTATTTCAATTCTAAAAAGAACCTCAGGATAAAAGTAGCTGCAAATATCATTTTCCAAATGAAAAAAAAAAAAAAAAAAAGATGACCAGGTGGATTAAGCAATTTATTTAGTTCACGATAATATTAAGAATCAGATAATCTGACTTCAGTGTCTATGCTCTTAACTGGTATACTACACTGGTGACATGAATATAAAAAACATATTACATGTAATTTACCATTTTGTATTTTAATTAGTATTATGGGATATATTTTTTTGTGAATTCTAATAATGCATAATAAAATTTCTGAGTTTCAGACTTTTTCACTTTTCAATATAATTGAATGTAATCATGTATTTTTTTATATTCCAATGTTAATTTATATAGGATTATCCAAGAAACAAAATTAATCCCAGAAATCTGAATGACAAATATATACTTTAAATCATTATTATTTCAATTTGATTCTTTCCACTGTGGTCAAGAAACATACTATATATGATTTCAATCATTTTTAATTTATTAAAAATTCTTTTATGGAAACTACCTTGGTGAAAGTACGATATGCATTTGAAAATAGAGCAGGGGCTCTTCTTAGTTTGAGTGAATTTTTCTGTAAATATTAATCTACTCATGTTGATGGACAATTATTAATGTCTTCTATATCTTACTGATTATTGCTTTATTCATTCTGAGAGATTTGTGAAGAAATCTTAAACCGTAATTCATTTTTTCCTTTTAATATCCTGTGAGTTATCATTCCATACATTTTGTTACTTTGTTATTAAGTACATACACATTTAAAATTGCTATGTTTTACTGCTAAATAAACTTTGTATCAGTAAGAAATGCCACTTTGCATATCTGGTAACATTCCCTGTTCTGAGGATTAGATTTTGAATAATATACTTCTTTCCATACTTTACTTTCCTGTTTTTAATAGACAGCAGTAATTTTTTTCTTGAGTATACACACTATGGAAATCTCTATCTTTTATTTAGAGTGTTTAGGTCATTCGTATTCATTGTGAGGTGGCTGGGTTGATATCTATCATTTTATTTGTACTTTGTTTCATCACTATTTGTACCTTTTTCTTCTTTTCCTCACAGAATTTAAATTAATTAAGAATACTCATTTCTGTATCTCTTTTTTATCCCCACAATTGTCTTATTGGCCACATCTCTTTGATTTTTTGAGGTGGTTATAAACACACACACACACACATTACACATGGCATTCCATATTCAAATAATATAAAACTACTTCATATATAATTCAAGCATGATAAAGTAACATATTTTATTTCTCTCTTCCAATCCTTTGTGCTACTGTTGTACATTTTACCTTCATATTTCAAACCCCGTAATATATAGTTATTGATTTTGCTACAAATAATCAATTATTGTTTAGGAACAGTGAGTGAAGAGAAAAATTTTTTTTGCTCACATATTTATCACTTCCAGCACTTAAAAAATCTTCTCTGGTGACAGTTCAGTTTTTTATCCAGTAGTATTTATTTCTGCGTGAACAGTTTAACATTTCTACCATAGCACATCTGGCAATTCATGCTCTCAGCTTTTGCTTGTTTAAATGTATTGTCTTTGTTTTGAAAGTTACTTTTGCTAATTATAGAATGCTAAGTTGAAAGTTTTCCTTCTCAAACACTTAAGGATGCTCTTCCATTTATTTACACTCTTAAAAGAAATCCACGATGATTCCAGTCTTGTTCCTCTATACCTAAAGTGGTTCTCTTCCCCACACACAGGCTGATATTTTTCCTTTTTTTTTTTTCTTCTCATGTGCCTTGAACTGACTTCTTCCTATTTATCTTTTGTTGTGATTCATTGAACTTTGTGGATCTGTGGGTTATGCTTCTTAAAAAAGTGTGAAAATTTCTGGCAATCATTTCTGTAAATACTATCGTCTGTTCTTTCATCTTTCTGTCTCTTCCCTACTTTGAAATCAGTCACACATATGTTAGACTATTCCAATATTACTGAGGTTCTGTTTATTTTCTTTACTCTTTTTTTTTCTTTGTGTGATTAAAATTGGATTGTATCTGTCACTGCAGGTTTAATTTCAATGCTATTTTTTGCAGTTTGAAGATAATCTTTGTCACTGTGGATTAGGCAAAGATTTCATAGATAAAACACTGAAAGGGTGATCTATAGAAAACAAATTGAAAAACTGTATTTCATAAAGTTTTGAAAAAACTTCTCTTCATGACAGTGTAAGGTAATAAAAAGATCAACTACAGGCTGGGAGTTAAGTATTTGCGGTTAATATAGCTAATAAAAATGTGTAACAAATATTCAAAATTCAGTAATAAGAAAACAAAGAAGAAAATTTAAAAACAGTCCAATATTTGAACAAAATCTCCATCAAAGAATGCATATAGATGGAAAATAAGCTTATAGATATAAAAATACTTATCATTATTCTTTCAGAAATGTAAATTAATACTACCATATGAGATACCATAACACATGCAATAAAAAGGACTTTAATTAAGAAGACTGACCACACTAAGCGGTAGTGAGGGTGTAAAGAAACTGGAATTCTTATACTCAGCTGATAGGAATGCAAAATACTACAGCTTATTCAGAAAACAGTTTGGCAGTGTATTATAAAGTTAAACATTCAACTACTACATGAGGAAGCCATTCCACTTTTGGTATTTACTGAGGAGAAATAAAAGCATAGGTCTATATAAAGACTGAATTTTTTAAGTGTAGTTTTTAAGTTTATTTATTTTGAGATATAGAGCAGAAGCAGGGGAGGGGCAAAGAGAAGGTGAGGCAGAATCCCAAGGAGGCTTGGTACCATCAGTGCAGAGCCTGATGTGGGGCTCAAACTCACGAACTGTGAGATCATGATCTGAGCAGAAATCAAGAGTCAGACACTTAACCCACTGAGCAACCCAGGCACCCCAATATATAACAACATTAGAAAACTGTTTACAGCAGTTCTATTTGTAACAGTTCAAAACTGGAAATAACTCAGATATCCATTAACATGCAAACTGACAAACAGTGGCATTATATAATGGGACAGTACTCAGAATGAAATAAATTGAAATACTGATATATATTTCACATGGGAAAATCTCAAAATAATCATGTTGAAAGAAGCCATACAAAAAAGACATATTGTATAATTTTATGTATACCTTACTCTAGAAAATTAAAAAAATAATCTATTGTGACAGCATATCACTGTTATCCTAGGGATGGAATGCAGGTGTGAGTGTTAGTGCAAGGAAAAATGAATGGGAAGAAGGAAATATAAAGGCAGAGAGGAAAACATATAGACATGATGGATATACGCATTATCATGATTTCTGTGATGTTCTGCATGCATACATACTACATATACCAAAACTTTCCAAATTCTGTAATTTAAAAATGTGTATTTTATTGTGTGTTATTTATACTTCAATAAAGTTGTTTTTGAAAGATGGCAATGATGCACTGGGTTTAATGTGGCTGAAATAAAAGATCTTGAGAAATGAGGAGTATTCATCTGATGAGGTAACTGGTTAGTCACCATAAAGCTATCATAGCATGAGTGGCCTTGAAGGATTAGATGGGAGGCTAGATGAGAAGAAAATGTGAATGGGAAATATGTAAATGAATGCAACATTTATAGGAAAATCCTGTTAGAAGCTTACATTTAGATGTATGAATAGAGATCAGGTAGTAATAGAAGTCAATCTAGGGAATGTTGCTTCTATGGTTATTGGCTTGTTCTGAGATGAGAATCCCTAAATATACTGTCAAATGTTTCAGTAGAAAGATTTACAAAACTCAGGAAAGATTTAAAAGAAAGTGAATTATATTGAGGTCACTGAGAAGATGGAGAGAAGACACCATCTTCATAATGAAAGGATCTGCCTCGGATACGAGAAAGAATGAATCCTCCATTGTCACTGGAGAGATAAAGAGCAGAAGATAAATTAATAAAAGAGTGACTAAAATGTGCAGCCTTTATTTTTAGGAGCTGATTTTTTAAATGTTTATTTATTAATTTTGAAAGAGAATAAGAGAGGGAGAGAGGAAGGGTCAGAGAGAGAGGGAGAGAGAGAATACTGTCTGCACTGTCAGCACAGAGCCCAATGTGGGGCTAAAACTCACAAACCGTGAGATCATGACCTGAGTTGAAATCAAGAGTTGGCCACTTAACCGACCGAGCCACCCAGATGCTCCAATAAGCAACCTTCTTCATGGAACACTAATCTCTGATGTAAGAATTATAGGAAATAATTCAAAGTGAACTGAAAGAACAGTTTCCCAAGATATACAATTATAGCTAATATTTGTATAGATAGTTTGAGAAACATTTTCCTGAATCTGCTGTAATAACATACTTCTCTAAAAGTGACTGTCGTGTGCCCTTGGACCAATTACATATATTCTATAAGTCTACTTTTCTGCAAATATAAATAAAAAGATATATACATTGTAGGTTGTGATGTTAAATGAAATTAATAATATGAATGCCCCAAATAATAACCACTCTTAAATACTCATTACAAGAAGAAAGAGAAGTGCCAAATATCATCTTATTATGCAAAGATGCTAAGGCATACACACAATATTTGAAATAGCAACTGTGAAGTATTAAAAGAAAGTTTTAAATTTGTATTTTGAAAAGTATGCATTTTTTATTCAGTTGGATCAGATGGGCACTAATGAAGGCACTGTAATTTGCTGAAGCACATAATTAATACATTTTGTTGATCAATTCAATTTTTTAATCAGGTAGTCATGTAGGTGAAGCTTGCTGAGCCTGCCAGATTGTGGTCTCATAATGGGATAAATAAAATTGCACTTGAACTGAGTAATTAAATGTGGTTGGTAACTATCAAATCAATATAAAGTTTTGCTCTCCATTTAATACCTAATATAGTTATAAATAATATTAATACCTTCTAACATATCCTTCCTACATTTAAGCATTAATCATCTCAAATACACTTCCTCTGATTTTCATAGAAAAAACTGACAAATAGTACACACAAAAGAAATGCATGACTATATCTTTCGTTAGTCATTATAATGTAAAATGCCACCCTTTGTTATATACATTTTAAATCACCTGACAACTTTTACAATTTTATAAACAATTTTATAATGATTTTATGTGGTGACACAGAAATAGTACTTAACACAATAAAAATAGCATTGTGAAAAAATGAAAAAAAGAAGTAGTACATACTAGCAAGCTGTCAATAACAATAATTTCTTAGTCTCCACATTATTTGCCCTGTTATGTTTTCTCCTAATTTCATAGAGAGAAATAAATGCAAATGTGAGATACTGAGATTCACAGGGTTTCTGAATCAGACTTAATTAAAAATATTTCTGTACATATCTACTGAAACGGTCAAAGGTTCTTTAAAGTAAATGAGTCTTCGTTGCAGGTCAACCTAGAAAAACATATTTTGCCTTAATTTATTATTATTTTTACATGAAGTGTTTGCAGACTATAGGTTCACTTGACTGTAAACGGTTATATTGAAAACTTCTCCACTGCTAGACAGGGAAGATGTTTCTTGAATTTTCGGACTGATTTCTGCAGTTTACTATATAGTACCTAAAATGGTAAATAACAGATGGAAGACACGCATCTTCCTACAAAACCATGGGGAAAAAATATAAAACAGAGAAAATGTAGGTTAAAAAAACTAAATACCATGTAATTCATCAAACTTCTTTCTTCATAAAACTTTTGATCACTAAAGATGAGTCTAAATTACTTCCCAGAGGGCTCCAACGATTCCACACCCATGGTTTGCTTGGTGGGTCATTCCTGATGTTTATTGGTCTCTGTATGATGAAAGGTTTCTTGACATCTGTTCCGTGTGCTTTCTAAACCCATTTGTGGCACATTGTTTTGATGATGGAAACAGCGAACTATCAACTTGAGTGCATTATGCTTTTCAGAAACACTAAGTTATGAAAAACCTACTTGTTCTTCCTGCTTTCAAGCCTCATTTCTTATATAACTTTTCCTTTTCCTATTTCCCATTGTTTATTTTTTCCTCACTGCCTATTTCTATAAATGAATAATCCACCTTCTTACCTAAAGCTAATGCTTCCTCTCCTGCGCTACATTTTACCTGCTCTTATGTATTCTGAAAGACATGGTTCCGGCAATTCTTCCTTCTCTCAGAGCATCATTTTCTCTCTTGACAATTTTCACTGACACAAAAACATGTTTTTATTTCTCCCACTTAAATGAGAACAGTCTACAATCTTGTCTGACCAAACTTTCCCTGCTAGTTAAAGTTTGAATCCACATTTCTCCTTTGCCACAAAAGTTCTGAAAAAAATTTTCTATATTTTGTCTCCAATTTCACTCATCCATTTCTTACTTAAATCGACTCCAGGGGCGCCTGGATTGCTCAGTTGGTTAAGCACCCAACTCCTGATTTCGGCTCAGGTCATGATCTTACAGTTCGTGAGTTCGAGCCCTGCATTGGGCTCTGCGCTGACAGCATAGAACCTGCTTTGCATTCTCTGTCTCCCTCTCTCTGCCCCTTCCCTGCTCATGCTCATGTAACATAAATAAATATTTAAAAAATTAAATCTTCTCCAGACAGACCTTGGTAACCATCACTCTAAGAGAATTGTTTTCATGAAGGCCAGCAATGATCTCCACATTTCTTAGTCTAGTGGTGAAAAATCAGTCTATCTCATTTAACATACTACAAACATTTAACTCATTTAAACACTTTCTTCACCTAGCATTGTTAAAGCCTCATCTTAGTTGTCTTCTTATATAACCAGCCTCTCCTACTAAGTGTCTGTGTTAGTTCCCCTCTTTTCCTTTTCCTTTCTGTTGGGATGTCACCATCATTACTCTTAGCTCCATTTTTTTTCTGTATGCTTTTTCATTGTTCATGTGATCATATTCTGTAGCTTTATTTTTTTTAAGTTTATTTATTTATTTTGAGAGAGACAGACACAATGCAAGGGGTGGGGAGAAACAGAGAGAGAGGGAGAGAGAGAATCCCAAGCAGGCTTTGTGCTGCCAGAGTAGAGCTCGACATGGGGCTCGAACTCAAGAAGCCATGAGATCATGACCCGAGCTGAAACCAAGAGTCGATAGCTAAACTGACTGAGCCACCCAGGTATCCCAGTTCTGTGCCTTTGAAAATAACCCTGTCTCTGTTTTCAGATCAGGTTTTGTTCTGTATCCCAGGTTTTAATTCTAAATGCTTACTTGACCTCACACTTGAATATCTAATAACATCTGAAAGTAAAAACATCCAAAGGTTAACTTCTAAATTTTACCCCTCAAATTCCTCTAACCATTTTCCTCCCCACCTCATCGATGGCATTTCTGAATTTCCAGTAACAAGGACCAATCTTAACAACTTCACTGACTCTTCTCCCTCTCTCTTTCCTCTCCATCTCCCTCCTTCCTTGTGTCCTGCAAATGCACGCACATGCACATACACGCACGTGCACACACACACAGTCTACATCAAGAATTTCCGTGCATTTTACCTTTAAAATATATGCAGAATTCAGGAGCTTCCTACCACCAATACTGCTTCCACATCATCTCACCTTGATTATACAGAGTGCTTCCACTGGGCTTCCTGTTTCCACTCATACCCTCCCCCCCACCCCCGCCCCGTCCCACCAGGAACTTCTCTCAACATCACACTAAGAGTGATCTAGTGAACATAAAAGTGTGATCACACTGTGTCTTCATGCCATGGGTACGGGTTGGCCACACTGGCCCACCACCCTTAATGTTTGTTCTGCAAATAAAGTTTTATAGGAGCAGAGACATGCCAATTCACTTAGTACATTGCCTATGACTCTTTTATACTACACTTGAAGAGATGAACAGTTATGACAGAGACTGTATCGCTTGTAAGTGCCAAAAAATATTTACTGTTGTGCTTTTCACAGAAAAATTTTGCTGATCTCTAAAGTTCACTAAAAACTAAATTCCCCACTCTCCATTAACTCATGTGGCTAAATGCCACAGCCACCTAAGTATTTTACAAGGCCCTGTGGAACTTGATTCTCTGCTACCTGTCTCCTGCTCCAGTCACACTTGTCCCCTTACTGTTTCTCCTTAGAGATTTTGCACTGGATGTCTACTCTGTCTAGAATGATCTTTCTTTAGATAGCCACAAGGTTAAACTCCTTACATCTTTCTAGTCTTTGCTTAAATGTTAAATTAGCGAGGGCTATCTTGGGTTCACTTTTAAATTGCAACTAACTTTACTAGCTCTGTATCTACACATTTCTGACACTTTTTTCACTGCTATTATTTCTATAGCATTCAGACCTTAAAAATAAAGTTGAATCTATTACTTTTAGTTTGGTTCAGCCTCCCTACAATAAAATGTAAACTCTACTGCATTAGGTTTTGGTGTACCCAACTATTCTAAGCGCCTAAAACAGTATCTGATCCAAAGGAGGTTCTTAATACATATTTATGTGATGATCTTATAAATCTGTGTTTTGAAAACATAGCAAAAACAACTGGTATGGAATAGACATATGAGTGGATAAATGCATGTGTATGTGAATAAATGAGTGAATAAAGAGTTTCACAGAGGACTATGAGAAGTAGCTTACAATATTAAGAAAATTTGAATTTTGGTATATAGTGATTAGTATTAATTATATTTACAAGTAAGTATTAATTGAAAATTTTAAAACATTAATAAATATGAAATAGTAGCTGAATTTGTAAAATTTAATTGTAATAAGTATTAAGTGAACTTGTAAAATTGTTAGGTCGAATTAAAAAAAAACAGAAATAATGAACGAAATAATGTCACAGAAGTTCACAGAATTGCTTCATACCTAAAGAATTTAACCTTGTGTAGGCCAGGTTGTAACCCATGAAAATCATAATCAAGAGAGAAATATTCAAAGTTTTCAGAGAGACACTTTTTTTTTTTTCAATTTATAGGTGGAAGAGAAGGAGTATCTGAAGAAAAATATGCTAAAGATGTATGGGAGAGGGACAATTGCTGGTACAGTATCCTGATAAAAAGAATGAAAGAAGTATTTAGAAAAGGAGAAATATAGCAGAATAAAATAATTATATAGACATTATCTAATACTTGGCAGGCTCTGTTATATGAAACATATTTCATTTTATTTTTACTTAATCCTAACAGAATGTCTAGAAGATGGACACTGTTATCTAAAACTGAAATCATCCTACTCCTCAATAACCCTGGCATATTTTTCTCCTCCTGACTCTCACCTTCATTAAATGGCTCCATCATTCACTTAGTCTCTCAATCTTGAAGGTTTGGAGTCATAGTTGACTCCCCTCCCTTCCTAAACCCCACATCCATTTAATCAAGTCCTATGATTTATATTACTGTAATAGTCGTATTTGTAGCTTGTATTCATATAACATGCTACCACGAAGTACTTTCTAAACATTAACTAATTTAATTCACACAATGACCCTATGATGTGAATACTATTATTATTACTATTAATCCAAAATGAAGAATTCATATTTTAGTAAAAAATATGTTAAAGCATACATACCTAATATGTGATAAAATCAAAATTTAAACTCTAATTTCTCTGTCTCCAAAGTGCATGTGGCTAATCAATTTCTAATATTACTTCAAGTGCTTCGGGTGCTCCTTAGATCTTCTTTAACTACCTCTTTATAGTACAAATCATCATGTCTCACTTGCACAAGTATAGTTACTTACTAACTTGACTTTCTACATCTACTCTTGCCCCCTCAAGCACAGTCTCCCCCACTGAACTCAGACAATTATTTGTAAATTAAAATCTTATTAATTTCTTATTTCATAATTTCTTATTTCAAAACACATAACTGGCTATCCTTTCTTTAGGAAAAAAGTCCTAACAGAAACTTCATGTGGATTTTTTTTTTTTCATCTCTGGATCCACTATTGGCAGCATTGCATTTGAGTTAATCTACTAACTTCTCATGTTCTAGCCACATTAGTAAGGAATATCCTTCTTCCTTTCATTTCTCTCTGATGGGCAATTGCATACATAGTTTCTATTGCCCATGTCAGATACCTTTCACAACCTTTGTTAAATACTAAATCTACTCAATCTTTAGATTTCAGTTTAAGCACTGTTTTCTCAAAGTAGATTAAAATTTCACTACCCCGTGACCCAAGATTATTTTTATAACCTTCATTATTCCATTTAGGTATTCAATTTCTGGGTTTCCTATTTATAACTTCTATGAAGATAGGGATCAAGTTTATACTATTCCTTGATTTCCTACACACACGCCTAATATCCAGCATAGCGCTTACACAGAGTAAATGTACGTGGCAAGAATAAATCAAATGCAATCAGACATACAATGGAAGTTGTATGCAAGCTGTATTTATTCCAAGAATAACTACTATTATGAAATGTTAATTATCATGGTATCATCATCTCTTAACATAACAAAGTTTGAATTTCACAATTTCATATTGTTAACTCACACCTGTTATATCAAAAAAGATAAAAAGTATTGGTAAGGTATTGAGAAACTGGAACCCTTATACACTGTTGTGAGAATGTAATAATGGTGCACCAGCTATGGAAAATAACATGGAAGCTCATCAAAAAATAAACAAATAGAACTAACATATGATCTGTCAATCACACTGCTGAATATATATCACATTATTTTAAAATTGGCTATTTGCATATCATCCATCCAAAATACATAGGTTGATAATTTAGCACATCTTCTCTTAGCTTTATAGTGTCTAAGAAAGGGCCTTATTGTTTATTGTGGTAGAGTAACTGAATAGACAGAGTTATTTATATACAGAAAACAACTGTTGTACCAAGAAAGAAACAGGGAGTATCATTCCAACAGATTGGAATATCTGGAGTATCCAAAACATGGATTAAAAAAAAAGCAACAATTTCTAAAAACTAGCAGCTTCCTTCATTAAGATTGCTGGAGAGTGACTGCAAAACACAGTAGTGTCTAAGATAACCAAAAGATTGATTAGGTTCTTCACATTTGGGTTAAATATTCAATTGATTCTCTCATGTATACATTTGTTTATCCAGCCAATATTTATTGAAGTTTCATAATGTTTGAGGCCTTGTTTTACATGTTTATGACAGAGCAATTAACAAAACTGAGAAATCACCTTCCCTCAGGGGCTTCTATCCAATAGAAAAGCAAGCAGTAAACCAAAACACTATAAACATATAATGCAAGGCTAGGTAGATAAATTGTGGAAAGACAATAAAGTATATGCCAAGGATGTAGAAAAGGTGTCACTCCACGAGCCAGCTGCCTGCTTTTGTAAATAATATTGTATTGTAACACAGACATACTCATTTATTTTCATATTGCCTATGGCTGCTTTCATGCTACAATGATTACGTTTAAGTAGTTGTGATAGACACATGCATTAGAGATTAGTATATTTACTTTACTATCTGGCTTCTTAAGAAAAAGTTTGCTGGCACCTGGTGTAGAGCACGGCATTTAGACACTAGTTAGGGAAGGTTTCTTTACAGAGGTAATCTTTTGGTTTATGAATAATTTGAAGGAGATTACGAAAATTACGGGAAGGCACAGATTCGAGGCACAATCTAAAAGACTGGATAGGGGCATGCTTAATTAATGTTTTGTCAAAATACATAGTAACTATTTTAGCTAGAGTAGAGTGAGCAAAAAGCAGCATTGACAGGAAACATATTAGAGAAGAAATCAGGTATATTATCATGAAGAATTTTGCAAGGTAAGTAAGATCTTTCCATTTTTATCTAAATTATTTTTGAGAAGGTGCTGAAAGGATTTGATTGAGAAGCATCTTATTGGGGGATTTAATTTTATTCTTTTTGGAGAATATGTAATAGAAGGCTGAAGTCAAAAAGGAATAATGACAGATTGATTCGATGTAAGCAATGATGGTTTGAACTTGGGAATAACATGGAAATGATAAGAAACTGTCTGACAAGATAAAATTTGAAAGCAGTTAAGAACTGCTAATGGATTGACTATGGTATAACAGAGGAAAAAAAAGTCACTGATAACCAGATTTGGAAAGGAGGACGTTTATCTGAACGGGGTAGGGACATTTGGGGAGATTGTGAATTGGAGGAAGAAAATCATGGGTGAGATATGCAAAGAATAAAAAGAAAGGGATCCAAGTGTATCACTAAAGAAAGCCAACAGGCCACCTGGGTGGCTCAATGGCTTAAGCATCCAACTCTTGGTTTCATCTCCCATCAGGACCCCAAGGTTCATGAGTTCCAGTCCCATATCAGGCTCTGTGCTGACAGTGTGAAGCCTGCTTGGGATTCTCCTTCTCCCTTTCTCCATCCCTCCCCCACTCGTGCTGTCTCTGTGTCTCTCAAAATAAATAAACATAAAAAAAAGAAGGAAAGAAAGCCAAGAAACCAGGAAAAAGAACAAAAGATTAGAGAAAATGTATAAAAACCATAAAACAAGTAACAAAATGGCAATAGATACATATCTATCAATAATTACTTTGCATGTAAATGGACTGCATGCTCCAATCAAAAGACATAGGATGACAGAGTGTATTAAAAAAACAAGGCCTATCTCTTTGCTGCTTATAAGAGATTCACATAAGACCCAAAGACACACAGATTGAAAGTGAGGGATGGAAAAACCTTTATCATGCAAATGGATGCCAAAAGAAAAGCCCTTAGCAATACTTATATGTAGAAAACGTCTTGCTTTCATGGGGCTTACACTTATTAGGTAGACATATAATAAACGTGATAAATAATGGTTATCTATTACTGTTTAGAAAAACATACAAAAACTTGAGTATATATAAAAAAGTATTTTCATCACTTATGTATGGGCTATCTGGATTCAAATGGGCAGTTCTTGCTGGGAATTTCTCACGGAGCTGCAGCCAATCGTCTGCTGAATCTGCAGCAGTTATTAGAAAGCTTGACTAAGATGGATATCCAAGAGGATTCACTCACATGTCTGCCAATGAAAGGTTACCATCAGCTGAGATGGAGATGTGCATTGATGCACATACCCTTGACCATTTCATGTGATTTGAAGGCCCACAGCATGCAGGTTACGTTCAAAGAGGGAGAGACCCAAGAAAAGCATCAGAAAAGACCTGAGTGAAAATGACAAGATTCCTTATGATATAGCCATGGAAATTCCAGAAAATGACTTCTCTTGCATTCTATAGATTAAGAAGTCACTTGCCTGCCAGTTCAAGTTCAAAAGGCAGGTAATTAGAATCCACCAATGTTACACTGCACATGAGTACGTGGGATGAGAAAGAATGTCATGCCTCCTTTGGAAAAGGAGAAAAATAAACCAGGGAAGATGAAGAGGAAGAATCTCAGGGATTTACAAGTTTACATAGGAGGCTCAGGGTAGCTCTCACTGAAAAGCTCAGATATTGGTGAAGACTTTGTAACAAAGTATCACTTAGAAAATAATCCATGTGCTTCCCCAATCAATGTGGCTGTAGTGAAGTGAGAGAGAGAAAAGAATATAATGATGCCAGAATCATAATTGGTGGTCTTTCCAGTTGGAATCCCTTAGGCACTGTATGAATTTTTTTTCCCCCAAGTTAGGTGTGTTTTGAACAGAAGACTGATACATTGGAAGTTGCCTTATATTTAAAGTGAAATATAGCCTCCTACAGAGGACAAGATGAAACCAAGACCAGCTAAGAGGTAATTGGAATAATTCAGATAATGGATGATGGTAGCATGCACAAAATGCAGCCTAGGGAAGTGATGAGAGGTGGTAACATTCTGGATATATTCTGACAGAAGAGCCATCGGCTTTCCTGATAGATAAGAGGTGACTGGTGAGCAATAAAAAGAAGCAAAGATTACTAGAATTTTGGGGGCCAGAACAGCAGAAAGAATGATGTTTGCATTTAAAGAGATTTTCAGAAATTTGGGCATTAGGGCAGCATAATTATTCTGGGAGTAGGTAAAGTACTTGTTATTGAGATGAAGCGGTCAAAGAACAGAGAAGTACTGAAAGAGACAAAGAGGTAGGTATAAATCCTTAGGGGAAAGAGATCATAACCATGTCTGTCTGTCTCCTTACTACTTAGCACATTTCAATTTTTATAGTAATGCTGAGATAATGTTAGATATGTTGTGTTTAATTTTTACCCAAACTCTTTAATTATCTAACTAAAAATACTGTCATATTGATTGTGTGTTAAAGCGATTGAAACCTATGCACAAGCTTCCCACATTTTTTTTTTTTTTTGGATTTCACACTCTATAATTTCTTGGTGGATGTGGTTATATAGTAAGGAAATGTGTCTAAAGTTCTGTTTAACTGTCTTGACAGATCTTTCTTAAATGCAATTAACGATGACTTCAATTAACCCACTTCTGCTTTATAACACATAAGTACAATTATTTTAAAACTCAAGAAATCAAAACAAATATACTGTTTAATTGCAAGTAAATCTGGTCAATAATTAAAATAAAACATAAGGCTCACACTATATTAGCTATGCATGCATTCTGAAAATATAAGCATATTCCTAAAGAGAAATTAGAAATTGGTGAGAGAGCATTCATAAAGGAATAGAATTTTCAGGTGGCTACAGATTTGCTTAGTTTGGGCATGTCTGAGGTGGCTTCTGGTTGGAAAATTGTTTGAGGCTTCATTTTTACCTTTAACAGGAGTTAAAGGGCTCAATATAAGGAATGTGCTAAAAAAAAAAAAGATAAGATGAAAAATCTCTCTGTGCCATCTACTCTCTGCCCTCCAGTAAGTCTGCCCTGATAAATTAGAAATATGTTAAGCTAAGTTTTTAGTTGTATTTATTGAACAATAAATTCATTTATTTACCTCTTAAATGACATTTAATTCACTTCTAATTTTGAGCTATTATAAATATAATATCAAAAATACTATAAAGATATATATATATATATATATATACATATATACATACATATATATATTTATGTATATGTGCTGTGATTTCTGAGGGATGCTGGCTATATCAAGTTGTACATGAGTATGGGCTTTAAAACACTGAGCAATTTTCCTCCAAAAAAAGCAAGTACTAATGAGTTTTTTCAACAATGTACGGAAAATTCCACTTTTCACAGGATAACCTACTTTAAGATATTCTCACTTTTGAGATTGTCCATCTTCTCATTTAAAAATGGTAATTTTTTTTTTAATTTTCATTTATCTGGGTTGCAAATCTTTCTGTAAGTATGTTAGTCCTTTCAAATCTTCCCTTAATTTGAAATCTTACCATTTTTATCATCTAAATGAATTTTAACAGCTATTAATATGAATGTGCATATATGCTAGGAAATTAGAAGATACATCTTGTTTAAAAAATTGGGGCACCTGGGTGGCTCCGTCAGTTAAGCATCCAACTTCAGCTCAGGTCATGATCTCATTGTTCATGAGTTCAAGCCCCACACTGGGCTCTCTGCTGTCAGTGCAGAGTCCACTTTGGATCCTCTGCCTCCCTCTCTCTCTCTGCCCCTCCCCTACTCCTTCTCTCCCTCACTCTCTCTCCCGAAAAGAAACATTAAAAAAATACTTTTATTTAATTTTTATTTTTTTAATGAAATTTATTGCCAAATTGGTTGCCATACAACACCCACAGCACATCCCAACAGGTGTCCTCCTCAATGCCCATCACCCACTTTCCCCTCCCCCCCATCCCCCATCAACTCTCAGTTTATTCTCAATATTTAAGAGTCTCCCATGGTTTGCCTCCTTCCCTCTCTGTAACTCCAGCCCCCTTCTCCTCCCCCAGGTCTTCTGTTGAGTTTCTCAGTATCCACATATGAGTGAAAACGTATGGTATCTGTCTTTCTCTGCATGACTTATTTTGCTTAGCGTAACATAACATAGTATAACACTCTCCAGTTCCATCCACATTGCTACAAATGGCATGATTTCATGCTTTCTCATTGCCAAGTAGTATTCCGTTGTATATATAAACCACATCTTCTTTATCCATTTGTCAGTTGATGGACATTTAGGCTCTTTCCATAATTTGGCTATTGTTGAGAGTGCTGCTATAAACATTGGGGTACAAGTGCCCCTATGCATCAGTACTCCTGTATCCCTTGGGTAAATTCCTAGCAGTGCTATTGCTGGGTCATAGGGTAGGTCTATTCTTAATTTTTTGAGGAACCTCCACACTGTTTTCCAGAGTGGCTGCACCACTTTGCATTCCCACCAACAGTGCAAGAGGGTTCCCGTTTCTCCACATCCTCTCCAGCATCTATAGTCTCCTGATTTGTTCATTTTAACCACTCTGAATGGCATGAGGTGATATCTGAGTGTGGTTTTGATTTGTATTTCCCTAATGAGGAGCGACGTTGAGCATCTTTTCATGTGCCTGTTGGCCATCCAGATGTCTTCTTTAGAGAAGTGTCTATTCATGTTTTCTGCCCATTTCTTCACTGGGTTATTTGTTTTTCAGGTGTGAAGTTTGGTGAGCTCTTTATAGATTTTGGATACTAGCCCTTTGTCCGATATGTCATTTGCAAATATCTTTTCCCATTCCGTTGGTTGCCTTTTAGTTTTGTTCGTTGTTTCCTTTGCTGTGCAGAAGATTTTTATCTTGATGAGGTTATAATAGTTCATTTTTGCTTTTAATTCCCTTGCCTTTGGAGAGGTGTCGAGTAAGAAATTTCTGCAGTTGAGCTCAGAGAGGATTTTTCCTGCTCTCTTCTCTAGATTTTGATGGTTTCCTGTCTCACATTCAGGTCCTTCATCCATTTTGAGTTTATTTTTGTGAATAGTGTAAGGAAGTGGTCTAGTTTCATTCTTCTGCATGTTGTGGTCCAGTTCTCCAGGCACCATTTGTTAAAGAGACTGTCTTTTTTCCATTGGATACTCTTTCCTGCTTTGTCGAAGATTAGTTGGCCATACATTTGTGGGTCCAATTCTGGGTTCTCTATTATACTCCATTGGTCTATGTGTCTGTTTTTGTGCCAATACCATGCTGTCTTGATGATTACAGCTTTGTAGTAGACGCTAAAGTCTGGGATTGTGAGGCCTCCCGCTTTGGTTTTCTTCTTCAATATTACTTTGGCTACTCTGGGTCTTTTGTGGTTCCATACAAGAAAGCCAGTGTGACAGAAACAAAGAGAGTGGAGAGACACAAAGCTAAAAGAGAGAGGCTATTTAAAGCAGAGTAATTTTTTATTTTAAGATAAAATTGAGGCTATTGAAGGATGTTAAGCAACAATGAAAAATTATAAAATACCAATTTCAGAAAGGTCATTCAGAGTCATCTTGTGAATAACAGATTATAGGAATCGGGAAAAATGTAAACAGTTAGTCATCTATTGTAATGGTCCAGAAGAGAGAAGTTTGCTAGTGTAATCTAAAAAGAAAACAAATAAATAAAAAAGAGCAGAATCAGACTGAAAAATACAGAAAACAAACTGATGGTTGCCAGAGGGAAGGGGGTGAGGAAATGAGCAAAATGGGTGAAGGGGAATGGGAGTTACAGGCTTCCAGTTATGGAAAGAATAAGTCATGAGAATAACAGGTACAGCATAGGGAATATAGGCAGTGACATTGCAATAATGTTGTATGGTGACAGATGGTGGCTACACCTGTGCTGAGCCAGCATAACTTATAGAGATGTTGAATCACCATGTTGTACACCTGAAACCAATATAATATTATGTGTTAATTATATGCAAATAAGAAATTAAAAAAAAGAATTATCTGTTTCTTGAAATTGTCCTCTAACTTGCTTTAAAATTATATGCCCAGAGTGTTATTTTGGGTAGGGACATGACCACTCTTAATACTTTTAGTGCTTTTCCATAGCTCTTCACCACTTCAACTTCTATCTTATTATTATCTTCTATTTTTTTAGGTTTATGATTTTGTCGTTAACTAGATTCATCATTATATAATATAAGAATTTTAACTTAGAAGTGACAGATCTATATGATGAGCCAAAATTGACTGTAGATGGTATCATGGGTTACATGAAGGTAGCCATCAGTTTACTAAGATGACAGACCCGCCCAATAGCAAGAAATTACTAATCAATAGATCAATTTTTTGTGCTATGATTAATCAACAGATTAATTTTTTGTGCTGTGATTCCAGTACTTGTCAAACATGCAATGATGTGCTGTTGGCTAGCATAGCCCAATAAAGATTAAAATAGTGTGGGAATATTTGGTGACACTGGCCAACTTTGTTAATTTCTACATAGTGAATTTTGTTATTGAGAGATCTAAAGCATATTTGAAACAGAACAGCATGGTGTTGAGGCCAAGTAGTATACCCTTTTTTAAGGCGTCTATAATTGAGATGATCTCCAAGTAATATCATCTGTTCTACAGTTCTTTTCAAAACTCTGTTTTTGTGGAAGTTTGGAGATAAAGGCAACTTTATACACAAGGTTCCCATGTTTTGCTATTGTGGACATCAGAACCTCTCTTTCTCTCAGGTACAATGAAATCTAGAGGTTTCTAGATTTTTGGCTGGCAGGCCTGTTGCTTTGTTTGCTCCTTAACAACAGAAAAATGAGTTAAGACCTATTACTCATATACCGATGATTTTTTATAAGAAACTGGTTTCACAGGAAGCTTGATAGCAAGCAGGAATAGGATTTATAGTCAGTGAAATGGGACTGGATTTCTACATTCCTCAACCTAAATTAAAATGGGAATAATTGCAGTGAATATGAGATCTATTACTTTTTTTAAATTTTTTAAACGTTTATTCATTTTTGAGAGACAGAGGACAGAGTGTGAGCACGGGAGGGGCTCTAACCCATGAACCGTGAGATCATGACCTGACCTGAAGTCGGACGTTTAACCACCCGGGCGCCCCACAAATTTATTTTTCATTACTCAAATCATAATTTTTAATACATTTGAAGACCAACTGTGCAGACAGATGGATATTTCATTTTCATAAAACTTTCTTATAAACAAATCATATATAATGTAAATGATGAATATTTTAATAAGAAGGAAGGATGTGGCTACATGGTATATAATTCAGCTCCCAAAAGAAAAAAAATATTCTGACTTTAATGATTAATTCTTATTGTTCAAATAAGATAATTAACCTTATTTTCAGTGTAATTTTACTGGATGATTTTAAGAAATACTCCAATATGTTCAGTTCAATAAGTTCTATTACTGAGAATATAATGAAAATCTAAGTAATCTATAAAATGGAAAAGTCATACTTTTTTCCTTTATAGAAAACAATGTCCCCATTCATATTTATACCCCATTCACTAAAAAAAGAGAAAAATATCATTTTTAGTGAAACTTCAGTATTTCTTTTATTTCCATACATATGGCTTTAAAAACAAAATTCTGGCTTCTTTTATATAACTGAAAACAAGCAAAATAAACACGAAGAAGAAAGGACTCAAAATGAAAGATATTTCTCAATTTTATCATCAGTAAAACATATCACTTAATATACAACTTGACAGATGTTCTTATTGGGCTAAAATAAAGCATTTGAATTAGAAGATGATTTATCATCTTTTAGATCTTTTGTATCCTGTCCTCCAGTGGCAATTCTCTGGTTGTTTTCAATGTTTACATTTATTGCTATTTCCCATATTTATAAGTTAAGACCAATTAATTATAGATATGGAGCTTTATTCCAGTCGCCTTTTTTCTATATTTTTGAAGATATATAAACTTCCCTGTATTTCCTAAGATAATTCTACTTTTGGTTGTTTATTGTTTTTAAAAAGCTAACATTAAGTCTCCTCTTTATTAACGCTGAAATTTTTATTAGAACCAGATTCAATGTCCAACTACTAAATGTAATTTTATTAAGAATGTGCATCCATGCATAAGTATCAGATTGTATTAATTTACAAATGCAAACTTCAAAATTGATAAAGGCATGATATCAATGTCCAAACTACTTTGACCTTCTGGTTTCTAGGACTCTGAGTAGTTCTACTTTCCCACAAGCAACCACATTAAAGAGCCCACTGGTTCTTCTTCCTAAAAATTCAGTTAGATTGTCATATGATGTCTTAGATTCAAATGTGGCAACTAATGAAAAGACTAATGAAAATTCTCAGACTTCCTATGTCAGCAGGTTTTGTTGTAGGCTTTCTAAGATACTCAGTTCTTGAGCCATAGAGATAATAATAATCTCGGCATAATAATGTCATGTGGAAATATTTCCTTAAGGTGGAGAGTACGTATAGCGCTTAAGTACAAATACAGAAATGTATGTTGATTTTACATTGTAATTATAAAATATAATATCTTGAAGTCCTTTCAAGTTTTTTAAATAAAATCAAATATATTTCCGAGAATAATTTCAGACTTTTACAGTTCTTTTCAATTAAAGGGAAATCAAATGTATTTAGTAAAAAATAGTAAATATGCAGTAATAATAAATATGTGGGTACTAATTACTGGAATTAATTTACACACAATGGGTAATGGACAAGTTTCCTAAGTTCTTTATTTTCAAGATTTTGGGAATTAACTGTCTTGCCTTATGGCCATTGACCAAGAGATGCTAAATATAGAGCACCCCATAAGACTATGCTTTGCATATAAGACTCTTGGTGGCACTGAACTCTATCTGTGACACTAAACTTGAGTTTACTATATTTTATTACTATCTGATGATTTAAGAGTGCCTTGGAAGTGAGGTATAACTTTTTGAAGAGAGAGGAAAATAAATACATTATTCCAGTGTGGATGCGATGACATTTTCAACAAGCAGAGTATTTGAGTCGCCTGTTTGTTTGTTTTATAGAGATAAATGCGTGTTACTATGACATTTTCAAATATCAGACAACAGTTTAACAACTTCAACAGAAATATGATTGAGAAAAGGCGCAGAAGGACTCCGTGAAAGCTTGCTGAACACTATTACTCTTTCCTTCAAATAGATTTTCAATGAGAGAATAATCAAAGATAAATCATCACATTTTAATTTTAGTAATTTTGTAAGAATATGGTGAACAATTAAGACAAAGCTAGAGATTAGAAGTCATATGAACAAAATCTGCATTCGAATAATATGCTAATATGCTTAATATGTTAATAAAAAGTAGGAAAAGATCCTATAATTGTATTGCATTTTCAAAAAATGTTAAACAATATTGTGCTTCTAATATATTTAGAAGATAAAAGTACAAAAAGATGAACTACAAAAAGAAGTGTAAGAAAAAAGCCTAAGTATAGTTAGGCTTTGAGATCAACATTCAACAAAATAAATGGTTGACTAATTGTTGGAACATTCACTATATTTTAAATAATAAGTTGCAATCAAGTAAAATAATAGTAAAAACGCTTGTTATAAAAAAGACATACACTCAGAACAGGAATAAAAAAGCCTAGAGGAGACCTGCATCTCTACCTTCTTACTGAAGTCACATATCCCTTCTGGACTTGGTAGTTAAGTGATTTTAACTGTCAATTCACAAGAAATTATAATTGCAATCATGTGTGGCACACAGGATGCTAGTACCCTAAATATATCATGCCATAATTCTTGCAGTCTTTAACTATATTACCTAATATGGCAAAAGGGACTGTTCTAGGCTGAATTGTGTTTCCCTCAGAACTGGTATGTTGAAGTCCTAACCCCAGCACCTCAAGATATGAATGTTTGAAAATAGGGCCTTTAAAGAGGTGGCAAAGTAAAATGAGGCCATTAGGGTGAGTGCTGATCCAATCTGACTGGTGTCCTTAAAAATAAGAGGAAATTTGGACCATAGAGAGACACCAAGGATGCACATACACAGGAAAGGCCCATGTGAGGACACAAAGAGAAGGTGGCCATCTGCAAGCCAAGGAGGCCTCAACAGAAATCAACTTGCTAACATCTCGATCTTAGATTACTAGGCTCCAGAACAGGGAGAAAATGAATTTCTGTTGTTTTCAAGCCATCCAGTTTGTGGTATTTTGTTATGGCAGCCCAAGCAGATTAATAGAAGGATTTTGCTATTATATTAAAGATCATGAGATATGAAGATTAACCTGGAATATCTGGGGGAGCCCAATTTACTCATAAGAGTTCTTTCAGAAGAAAGAGGGAGGGTCAGAATCAGAAAGATGTGATGACAAAAGCAGAGACCTGGATACAAAACTGAACGAAGAGGCCATGGAAAAAGAAATGTAGGTTGCTCTAGAAGCTAAAAACGGTAAGGATGGATTCCCCCTAAAGTCTCTAAAATGAAGGCAATTATGTTGACACCTTGATTTTAGCCTTTAAGATGCATTTCATGTTTGTGACCTCCAGAACTGTAAGATAATGAATTTTTGTTGTTTTAAACTAGAAATCTTGTGGTAATAAGTTATAACAGCAATAGAAAACCAACACACCTTGGCCTCTAAAACCCAAAATACATTTCAATAAAATGTCAAAGAATTGTTTTCAGTTTAGGGAATAAACTTTCTAATTAAAACTAATAAATGCTTGTACATTCTTAATAGTGTTGTATTTCCCATGAGGAAGGATTCAAATAATACACTCAATATTCATAAGCAGTTATATTATTCATGAGTTTATAGAGCTTTTTGGACATTATTTAAATGTAGTATCAATATATTTTGTCATCATTGTAACATTTTATAGTAAAATGTTGAAATCAAGAGCAGTTTAAAAAAGTGCTAGTAGAAAGTTATAGTCATCATTTCTAGGAAAAAAAAGGGACAATTATAAAAAGTATAACTTATAGGTTCCACTTCTTGCTTCTTAAAACTTTCCAGCTTAGAGACAGTCTCAAACATGGAAGAGAATTTGAACAAATTTATAAATCTTTCCTGACACTGGAAAAGAATACTGAATGAACTTCTTAGTTCCTGTGTCTGATACATAATAGGTTTTTAAATCATAAGTGGTCTAATTGAGGTTTTTGCTTGATAATATTAACATTGAATACAATCTAATTTTCTTTGCTGAGAGTCAATATTTACTAAGACGTTTTATCATAGTAACATTTTCTTAGGCTTGTTTGCTGGGATGAAAATAAACTAAAAAACTTCTGAATATTCTATGCTCTTGGCAGTTAAATATTTCATTTAAAAATAATATGGAGTTATGGATGCTTGGGTGGCTCCGTCTGTTGAGCGGCCAACTTCGGCTCAGGTCATGATCTCACAGTTTGTGAGTTCAAGCCCCACATGGGGCTCTGTGCTGACAGCTCGGAGCCTGGAGCCTGGAGCCTGCTTCGAATTGTCTCTCTCTCTCTCTCTCTCTGCCCCTCCCTCCCTCACGCTCTGTCTCTGTCTCTCAAAAATAAATAAACATTAAAAAAAAATTAGGGGTGCCTGGGTGGCTCAGTCAGTTAAGTGTCTGACTTTAGCTCAGGTCACTACCTCGTGGTCCATGCGTTGGAGCCCTGCATTGGGCTTTGTGCTGATAGCTCAGAGCCTGGAGCCTGCTTCAGATTCTGTGTCTCCCTTTCTCTGCCCCTCGCCTGCTCATGTTCTGCCTCTGTCTCTCAAAAAAAAAATAAAAATATTTAAATTTTTTTTTAATTTAAAAAGTTATATGGAGTTATAACTCAATTAAATAGATTGTAACTGAATCTCTGCCAAAGTCTAGTGTCTGTGTTAAAAGTGGGAGGTAACAAAAATCAAAGTCAAGAGGTTAAAAAAAGGGAGAGATAAAAAGAAAATAAATTACAATAATATAGCTTAAATTATTTTTATAGTATATATACACAGAAACAGAGAAGGGAGGCAGCTTCCATTCTAGGCTAGAGAAAAAAAACCCACAATTTTGTTAAAAGAAAATAAGATTTGCAGTGTATCTTCATTTAATACCTGAACAGATCATACAATTGGAGTAGAGGGTTTCCACTAATCAACACTACAAAATATGAAACAATCCAATTAAAATTATGACTCTACTGATATTAAGGATATAAAATGTGCTGAGGAAATTCAGGTGAAGCCTTAAATAAAATGTTTTGTAATTAGAATTGTATTCTGAATGAAACAAGAGTTAACTATATGCATTTTTATGGCAAAAGGAAATATAAAACTGTCCAAGGCAAAGTTTGTACTTCCCTTTTTGAAAGGCCCTCATTGGACTACAGGCCTAAAGCTAAAGTTGTCTTCAGTCCATTTTTCAGGAATCAATAACTAACTGTATGATTTCAATTATGTTAATTCACCATGACTTTTTTTTATGGTTTATAGCATGGTCTATCATGGTGACTAAACTATGTGTTTATTTGAAAAGCATGCATTTGTATAGTAATGTGTAGTGTTCTATAAATATACACGAGATCTAGAAGACTGCAATTGTCAGATCTGTGAATTTACTTTTTAAAATGCCACCTAACAATTGCTGTATAATGCATAATATTGATAATCTAGATTAGTATGATAATCTATTATTAATATTGCATTAATAATCTTGATAAAAGTTAGAATAACTAAGGAGATAGAGTGGTAGAGAAAGATAAATGCACTGGCTTCCTGGTTTATTTCACAGGGAAATGGTGGAAATTGACATTATCAATAAGTTGGAAGCCCTACGATGTTTGGTTTTGGTGATTTCTTTCTAAGGGTAAGCACTATCTTGACAATGTCAGCATATACTGGTCTTCCCACTTTTGTTACCTCATATAAATAAAAGGTTAGGATGTACTAATTTTTTTAAGCCAACATTCTTTTTGTCCTTAATGCTCTATATTATTTCTCTTCAAATACTACTTTTTAATATATATTACATATTTCTTTCCAGTTTCTGTCTTTTATAAATAGCACTGGTATAAACATTCTGCTGTATGTTGGAGCATTCCTAGAATGGGATTATTGGGTCATAGGGAAGGCCTATGGCCACCTTCAACTGATGCTACCAAACAATTTTTCAGATGTTGGATCAGTTGGTTTAAAATATTTATTTTTGAGAGAAAGAGGGAGAGAGAGTGAGAGTGCACGAGCAAGGGAGGGGAAGAGAGAGAGACAGACAGAGAATCCCAAACAGGCTCTGCACTGTCAGTGCAGAGCCGGACATGGGGCTTGAACTTATGAACTGTGAGATCATGACCTAACTGAAATCAAGAGTGGATGCTTAACTGACTGAGCCACCAAGGCACCCCAAAGGATGTTGTATCCATTTACTTTCCCTCCACAAGGAAGAATTCCAATTACTCACTGACACTTGAGATTTTCCAACTTTGTCAGTTGCCATTGCATGCTCTCTCATTAGGTTTACTTTGGATTTCCAATGACCAATAAAATTACGCACATTTTCACAGGTTTTGGTTAACTGGTTATCTCCTTTTGCAAAGTGTCTGTTCAAGTCCTTTTTTTTATTATTAATTATTAGAAGATTTTTTAAAAATTTAATATTTATTTTTGAGAGAGAGACAGAGAGAGAGACAGAGTGCAAGTCGGGGAGGGACAGAGAGAGAGGGAGATACAGAATCCCAAGCAAGCTCCAGGCTCTGAGCTGTCAGCACAGAGCCCAAAGTGGAGCTCAATCTCATGAACTATGAGATCATGACACAAACCGAAGTTGGACATTTAACTGATTGAGCCACCCAGGCACCCCTAGAAGATTTTAAATTATAATCTGCATACAAGTCATTTGTCAGAAGGAGATATTATGAATATACTCTCCTATTTCATAAGGTATGTTATTGCTGTTTAATAGTGTCTCTGGTGAATAGAAAATTTACTATTGGGCAGTTTATCCTGTTTTCTTTTATCCTTGTTACCATTTCTGTCCTGTTTACAAAATTTTTGTTTAATCCATTGTTAGCAAAATGTTCTCCTATGATTTTTTCCAAAAGCTTTTTGTTTTATTATTCATGTTTAACTGTGAAATTCATCAGGAATTTCTTTATATGTACATATGAAATTAGTAAGATTGAACTGTAAGAAATCCCTGATATTTAAATGTTTTTGGCCTATTTAAACAACTCAATTTATGACTTAACTTACTTTGTATAAGTTTTGTCAAGTTTTGGCATCAATGTTGTATTAGTTTCATTAGTTTGAACTTGATAAAAATTAAAAGACTGGAATTAATCAGTATTAGAGAAAATATATAGAATTTGGCATGTTTATACAATGTTGACAATAGTGAGAATTAAAAATCACAGGGAACTGAACGTTTATAAACAAATTAACATATTTTGGGGCTCTCTCTATAAGTGTATGTGCACAAAGATAAAATCCTATTTAGCTGTGATCCACTCACTTCCTTCTAGAATATACAATTTTATATAAAAACAAATACTTTTTTTTGTTTTTGAGATATTTCACTTATCTTTTAACACATTACCAATATTCTCAAAAAGAAATGGTTATGAATCAGGTTTGCTCATCCTTCTTGAGTTAAGTTCAAATGAATTTATTATATTCTTAATTTCTTTTCACCTTTTACTGTGACTATTTCACTCTTTCATTGATGATATCATTGTTCAATCTCCTTTCCATTGATTTTGTTGTTTTCAATGCATTACAGAGAATCAAGAAGATTAAAAATGCCTTTATTCTACCATTTTTAACAGCATTAATTGTCCCACAGATTTTGAACTACATCTTTATTGTTGTTATTATGTTGATTTTGCTGATGAGTAGTTTTTTTTTAGTTTATTTTTTTTAAAGTATGTATTTATTTTGAGAGAGAGGTAGAACACAGGAAGGTCAAAGAGAGACGGAGAGAGAATCTCAAGCAGGCTCCACACTGTCATCATGGAGAGGGATGTGGGACTCAAACTCACAAACCCTGAGTTCATGACCTGAGCCAGGATCAAGAGTTGAACGCTTAACCAACACAGCCATGCAGGCACCCCGTTGTAGAGGAGTTTTAATTTTCTCTTCTACTAAATAAATTATTTTGAATGTTCTCAAAAGTACTTTATTAGTTTGCTTTGTGAAAGAAAGTAACCAGTATATATATATATTTTTTTTTTCAATATATGAAGTTCATTGTCAAATTGGTTTCCATACAACACCCAGTGCTCATCCCAAAAGGTGCCCTCCTCAATACCCATCACCGACCCTCCTCTCCCTCCCAACCCCCATCAACCCTCAGTTTGTTCTCAGTTTTTAAGAGTCTCTTATGCTTTGACTCTCTTCCACTCTAACCTCTTTTTTTTTTCCTTCCCCTCCCCCCTGGGTTTCTGTTAAGTTTCTCAGGATCCACATAAGAGTGAAACCAAACCATATGGTATCTGTCTTTGTCTGTATGGCTCATTTCACTTAGCATAACACTCTCCAGTTCCATCCATGTTGCTACAAAGGGTCATATTTCATTCTTTCTCATTGCCACGTAGTACTCCATTGTGTATATAAACCACAATTTCTTTATCCATTCATCAGTTGATGGACATTGAGGCTCTTTCCATAATTTGGCTATTGTTGAGAGTGCTGCTATAAACATTGGGGTACAAGTGCCCCTATGCATCAGTACTCCTATATCCCTTGGGTAAATTCCTAGCAGTGCTATTGCTGGGTCATAGGGTAGGTCTATTCTTGATTTTTTGAGGAACCTCCACACTGTTTTCCAGAGTGGCTGCACCACTTTGCATTGCCACCAACAGTGCAAGAGGGTTCCCGTTTCTCCACATCCTCTCCAGCATCTATAGTCTCCTGATTTGTTCATTTTAACCACTCTGAATGGCATGAGGTGATATCTGAGTGTGGTTTTGATTTGTATTTCCCTGATGAGGAGTGACGTTGAGCATCTTTTCATGTGCCTGTTGGCCATCCGGATGTCTTCTTTAGAAGTGTCTATTCATGTTTTCTGCCCATTTCTTCACTGGGTTATTTGTTTTTCGGGTGTGGAGTTTGGTGAGCTCTTTATAGATTTTGGATACTAGCCCTTTGTCCGATATGTCATTTGCAAATATCTTTTCCCATTCCGTTGGTTGCCTTTTAGTTTTGTTCGTTGTTTCCTTTGCTGTGCAGAAGATTTTTATCTTCATAAGGTCCCAGTAGTTCATTTTTGCTTTTAATTCCCTTGCCTTTGGGGATGTATCGAGTAAGAGATTGCTACGGCTGAGGTCAGAGAGGTCTTTTCCTGCTTTCTCTTCTAGGGTTTTGATGGTTTCCTGTCTCACATTCAGGTCCTTCATCCATTTTGAGTTTATTTTTGTGAATGGTGTGAGAAAGTGGTCTAGTTTCAACCTTCTGCATGTTGCTGTCCAGTTCTCCCAGCACCATTTGTTAAAGAGACTGTCTTTTTTCCATTGGATGTTCTTTCCTGCTTTGTCAAAGATTAGTTGGCCATACGTTTGTGGGTCTAGTTCTGGGGTTTCTATTCTATTCCATTGGTCTATGTGTCTGTTTTTATGCCAATACCATGCTGTCTTGATGATTACAGCTTTGTAGTAGAGGCTAAAGTCTGTGATGCCTCCTGCTTTGGTCTTCTTCTTCAAAATTACTTTGGCTATTCGGGGCCTTATGTGGTTCCATATGAATTTTAGGATTGCTTGTTCTAGTTTCAAGAAGAATGCTGGTCCAATTTTTATTGGGATTGCATTGAATGTGTAGATAGCTTTGGGTAGTATTGACATTTTGACAATATTTATTCTTCCAATCCATGAGCACGGAATGTTTTTTCCATTTCTTTATTTCTTCTTCAATTTCCTTCATAAGCTTTCTATAGTTTTCAGCATACAGATCTTTTACATCTTTGGTTAGATTTATTCCTAGGTATTTTATGCTTCTTGGTGCAATTGGAATGGGATCAGTTTCTTTATTTGTCTTTCTATTGCTTCATTATTAGTGTATAAGAATGCAACTGATTCCTGTACATTAATTTTGTATCCTGCAACTTTGCTAAATTCATGTGTCAGTTCTAGCAGACTTTTGGTGGAGTCTATTGGGTTTTCCATGTATAATATCATGACATCTGCAAACAGTGAAAGCTTAACTTCATCTTTGCCAATTTTGATGCCTTTGATTTCCTTTTGTTGTCTGATTGCTGATGCTAGAACTTCCAACACTATGTTAAACAACAGCAGTGAGAGTGGACATCCCTGTCGTGTTCCTGATCTCAGGGAAAAAGCTCTCAGTTTTTCCCCATTGAGGATGATGTTAGCTGTGGGCTTTTCATAAATGGCTTTTATGATGTTTAAGTATGTTCCTTCTATCCCGACTTTCTCGAGGGTTTTTATTAAGAAAGGGTACTGAATTTTGTCAAAGGCCTTTTCTGCATCGATTGACAGGATCATATGGTTATCTTTTATTAATGTGAAGTATCACATTGATTGATTTGCGAATGTTCAACCAGCCCTGCATCCCAGGAATGAATCCCACTTGATCATGGTGAATAATTCTTTTTATATGCTGTTGAATTTGATTTGCTAGTATCTTATTGAGAATTTTTGCATCCATATTCATCAGGGATATTGGCCTGTAGTTCTCTTTTTTTACTGGGTCTCTGTCTGGTTTAAAAATCAAAGTAATACTGGTTTCATAGAATGAGTCTGGAAGTTGTCCTTCCCTTTCTATTTTTTGGAATAGCTTGAGAAAGCTAGGTATTATCTCTGCCTAAACGTCTGGTAGAACTCCCCAGGGAAGCCATCTGGTCCTGGACTCTTATTTGTTGGGAGATTTTTGATGACTGATTCAATTTCTTCGCTGGTTATGTGTCTGTCAAAGCTTTCTATTTCTTCCTGATTGAGTTTTGGAAGAGTGTGGGTGTTTAGGAATTTGTCCATTTCTTCCAGGTTGTCCAATTTGTTGGCATATAATTTTTCATAGTATTCCCTGATAATTGTTTGTATCTCTGAGGGATTGGTTGTAATAATTCCATTTTCATTCATGATTTTCTCTATTTGGGTCATCTCCCTTTTCTTTTTGAAAAGCCTGGCTAGAGGTTTGTCAATTTTGTTTATTTTTTCAAAAAACCAACTCTTGGTTTCGTTGATCTGCTCTACAGTTTTTTTAGATTCTATATTGTTTATTTCTGCTCTGATCTTTATTATTTCTCTTCTTCTGCTGGGTTTAGGCTGCCTTTGCTGTTCTGCTTCTATTTCCTTTAGGTGTGCTGTTAGATTTTGTATTTGGGAGTTTTCTTCTTTCTTGAGATGGCCTGGATTGCAATGTATTTTCCTCTCAGGACTGCCTTCACTGCATCCCAAAGCGTTTGGATTGTTGTATTTTCATTTTCATTGGTTTCCATATATTTTTTAATTTCTTCTCTAATTGTCTGGTTGACCCATTCATTCTTTAGTAGGGTGTTCTTTAACCTCCATGCTTTTGGAGGTTTTCCAGACTTTTTCCTGTGGTTGATTTCAAGCTTCATAGCATTGTGGTCTGAAAGTATGCATGGTATAATTTCAATTCTTGTATACTTATGAAGGGCTATTTTGTGACCCAGTATGTGATCTATCTTGGAGAATGTTCCATGTGCACTCGAGAAGAAAGTATATTCTGTTGCTTTGGGGTGCAGAGTTCTAAATATATCTGTCAAGTCCATCTGATCCAATGTATCATTCAGGGCCCTTGTTTCTTTATTGACCGTGTGTCTAGATGATCTATCCATTTCTGTAAGTGGAGTGTTAAAGTCCCCTGCAAGTACCACATTCTTATCAATAAGGTTGCTTATGTTTGTGAGTAATTGTTTTATATATTTGGGGGCTCCCGTATTCAGCGCATAGACATTTATAATTGTTAGCTCTTCCTAATGGATAGACCCTTTGATTATTATATAATGCCCTTTTACATCTCTTATTACAGCCTTTAATTTAAAGTCTAGTTTGTCTGATAGAAGTATGACTACTCCAGCTTTCTTTTGACTTCCAGTGGCATGATAAATAGTTCTCCATCCCCTTACTCTCAATCTGAAGGTGTCCTCAGGTCTAAAATGAGTCTCTTGCAGGCATCAAATAGATGGGTCTTGTTTTTTTATCCATTCTGATACCCTATGTCTTTTGGTTGGCGCATTTAGTCCTTTTACATTCAGTGTTATTATAGAAAGATACGGGTTTAGAGTCATTGTGATGTCTGTAGGTTTCCTGCTTGTAGCAATGTCTCTGGTACTTTGTCTCACAGGATCCCCCTAGGATCTCTTGTAGGGCTGGTTTAGTGGTGACGAATTCCTTCGGTTTTTGTTTGTTTGAGAAGAACTTTATCTCTCCTATTCTAAATGACAGACTTGCTGGATAAAGGATTCTCGGCTGCATATTTTTTCTGTTCATCACATTGAAGATCTCCTGAAATTCCTTTGTGGCCTGCCAAGTTTCAGTAGAGATGGGTCACGAGTCTTATAGGTCTCCCCTTATATGTTAGAGAACGTTTATCTCTAGCTGCTTTCAGAATTTTCTCTTTATACTTGTATTTTGCCAGTTTCACTATGATATGTCGTGCAGAAGATTGATTCAAGTTATGTCTGAAGGGAGTTCTCTGTGCCTCTTGGATTTAATGCCTTTTCCTTCCCCAGTTCCGGGAAGTTCTCACCTATTATTTCTTCATGTACACCTTCAGCACCTTTCCCTCTCTCTTCCTCCTCTGGGACACCAATTATGCATATATTATTTCTCTTTAGTGCATCACTTAGTTCTCTAATTTTCCCCTCATACTCCTGGATTTTATTTTCTCTTTTTTTCTCAGCTTCTTCTTTTTCCATAATTTTATCTTCTAGTTCACCTATTCTCTCCTCTGCCTCTTCAATCTGAGCCGTAGTTGTCTCCATTTTATTTTCCAACTCGTTGATAGCAATTTTTAGCTCCTCCTGGCTGTTCCTTAGTCCCTTGATCTCTGTAGCAGAGATTCTCTGCTGTCTTTTATACTGTTTTCAAGCCCAGTGATTAATTTTATGACTATTATCCTAAATTCACTTTCTGTTATATTGTTTAAATCGTTTTGTGATCAGTTTGTTAGCTGTCGTTATTTCCTGGAGGTTTTTTTGAGGGGAATTCTTCCGTTTTTGTCATTTTGGATAGTCCCTGGAGTGGTGCGGAACTGTGGGGCACTTCCCCTGTGCTGTCTTGAATAACTTGCGTTGGTGGGCGGGGCTGCAGTCAGACTGGTGTGTGCCTTCTCTTCCCCTCTCATAGGGGCAGGATTCCCTGTGGGATGGCGTGGCCCGTCTGGGCTACTTCACACTGCCAGGCTTGTGGTGCTGGGGCTCTGGCGTATTAGCTGGGGTGGATCGGCAAGGTTTTTGGGGGCGGGTGGGGCAGGCTCAGCTCGCTTTTCCTTCGGGGATCCACTTCGGGAGGGGCCCTGCACCACCAGGAGGGAGTAAGACCCGCCAGAGCGGTGGCTCCGCAGAAGCACAGCTTTGGTTGTTAGCGCGGTGCAAGCAAGTTCCCTGGCAGGAACTGGTTCTCCTTGGGAGTTTTGCTGGGGGATGGGTGAGGGAGATGGCGCTGGCGAGCACCTCTGTTCCCCGTGGAGCTGCGCTGTGTCTTCTGGGGCTCAACAAGTCTCCCCCCGCCATTGTTCCCCAGCCCTCCTACTCTCCTAGCAGAGCTGTTAGCTTATAACCTTCCAGATGTCAAGTCCCGCTTGCTGTTGGAACACACTCCGTCCGGCCCCTCTGCTTTTGCAAGCCAGACTCGGGGGCTCTGCTTGGTCGGCGGTCCGCCCCTCCACCCCGGCTCCCTCCCACAAGTCCGTGGAGCGTGCACCACCTCGCCGCCCTTCCTACCCTCTTCCGTGGGCCTCTCGTCTGCGCTTGGCTCCAGAGACTCCGTTCTGCTAATCCTCTGGCGGTTTTCTGGGTTATTTAGGCAGGTGTAGGTGGAATCTAAGTGATCAGCAGGATGCGCGGTGAGTCCATCGTCCTCCTACCCTGTCATCCTCCCAGGATCCTCCTCTACTAAATAAATGTTTAAAAAATATGTCTGCTTCTTGTCTCCAAAATATATCATCCTTGTGTTATTTACTTGTAACGTAACCGGGAGAATATAATTTTCTGTAATTCTACTTTTTACAGTCAAATTTTACACCTAAACACAACTTTCTTCAGAACCTTATGTGAACAAAAGCAAGTTTCAACCAGTAAGAAGGAGGGTCTTGAATGAGTTTTAGATAGTCTATCAAATAAAAAGTATGTTTTTTTCTTTTTTTTTTTATCCTTCAGATTAAAAATACTATGTGAGTTCCATGTTAACAGATGTGGCTTAATTTTAGGAAAGGCGTTTCCACATTCATATTGATTCAGTATGCTTTTTTCAAGAATCTTAACTGAATAATCCAATTATCACAACTAGACCCTGTGTTCTATGAGATGATGTTTATGCAGGGTTTTTATAGTATAATTGTATTGAGGCATACTTAACATATCATATAATTCACACTTTTCTTTTTTTAATCTTTATTTATTTTTGAGAGAGAGAGAAAGACAGAGAGAGAGAAAGCGCACATGCATGCGAGTTGGGAAGGGGCAGAGAGAGGGAGAGAGAATCCTAGCGGGCTCTGCACTATAAGCAGAGCTTACAGTGTTGGGCTGGATCCCACAAGCTGTGAAACCATGACTTGAGCCAAAATCAACAGTTGGACATTTAACTGACAGCCACCCAGGCGCCCCTAAGTCACATCTTGCAAGTGCATAATTCAGTTACTGATTTTAGTAAATTTGCCAAGTTATGTAATCATCATTACACATGATAAATATGTTCATCATTCTATTATGACCCTTCATAGAAGTGCTAGATTTTTAGGTAAATATATGTTTAATTAAAAAAACATTATCAAACTGTTTTCTAAAGCACCTATGTACCATTATAGAATTCCACCAACAATGTTAGGAAGGTTATCATTTTTTCCATATTTTCAGTATAATTTGTTACTCTCAGTTTCCTTTATTATAATAATTGTAATATGTAACACTTTATTATAATCATTCTAGTTTAAAGTGTTTCTGAAATTGAGTAAAATAAAGAAAACATTGTGATGATGTGTTACTAATAGAAATTACGTAAAATATATCTAAAACTAAATATCATAATAAAATATGCAGATATTAAATATTTTATATAAATGAAATAGATCTTGTTTTATATCTATTCTTTGGGGGGTAGCAATTCATTAGCAATTTCATATAGAAAAATTAACTATATTGCCTTACAAAATAGACTTTTTGAAATTGCTTCTTGAACTTTAGATCTATAAATTAAGAATGACTGTATTTCATTTTAAAGACAGCACCAGTATAAAATTCACAAATCAATTATAGAAACAAATTTCTATATTTATTCCATTTTCCTTGATTGTGATAAGGTAGAGATGAATATATGTAAATATGAAATTATTTTAGCATGCAACAACACCTTTGAGAGTTGTCATAGTGAGTGTTTGAACTATTTGCAGTTATCAAAATTATAATTTCTCTTTCAACATAATAAAGCAATTTTCAAAATATATCAATGTTCTTAGTGGAACAAGTTAAATCTTACCTCAAATAGACCATCTACACTTGAAGCAGCAGTCTTGGTTTTCACTTCAAAATTATATTAAACTAGATAACACTGCATTATTATAATTTTACCTTAGTGTGATCATGTTAGTGACTGGTGTTACGTTACTGAAATTATACAACCTTGCTCTGTGATCTTAAAAGTAATCCCATTTCTGGACAAGTAGTGGAGAACAGCTAAATGATAAATTCATCAAGACAGACACAGAACACTAATGGGAAGGATGTTTCTTGTCAGTGAATTTTGAAAGGCATAATCACTAGTGAATACCTCAAAGACAGGCTGATTCTATATAGGAGAGTTTATTTCCAACTTGAAGAACAAAATGGAATCACTGAGCCATAACTTGAAAAATACTCGACTCCTCTGCGTTTGGACCACAATATCCACAGGACTATTTTTAGCATTAACTTGAGGAGCTGGTTCTGAAGCTAAAGTTTAAACAAAACCCCTTAGGAATGTATGACCTATAGCACGGTATGAGTTTTAAATACACATAGGCACCCTGCAAACCTATTAGGTTACCTTCTGTTCCTCTTAGGACAGAGTCAGGAGAAGAGCTTAAATTCTGGTCAGTGATGTTAAGCACTCTTGTACTAAGGTTGACAGTGATAATGAGAAAAGCACAAAAGTTCTTTGTAAGTTCATTATAAGTATACACCCTGAGCTTCAAACCTGGCTCTGCCATTTTGACCAGCTATGTAATCTGGGGGAAGTTACTTAACACTGTATGTTGCAATTCACTCATTTGTGAAAAGGTAGATTGAAAATATTTACCTCATAAGGTTCATGAGGATTTAATGAGGTATATATATTAAACGTTTAGAAGAGTAACACATAATAACTAGTATTATACATGATGCCTTTGTTATGCCATGCAACATGTGTCAGGGATTGTAGGTGCAGTATATTACTAATGAAAATACAATACCGGTAATAAATTAATATAAGTATAGGTGAAATATTTTTTTCCCACCAAATTCCATTCAGTTTCAACAGACAGTATAGACTTGGTTAACTAGTAGGAGTCCATTTTAGCTTTAGTTTCCCTGTTTGCTTTCCTTCCACTGTCTCTTCTATCATTATATACCTCTGGTCACTAAGCAAAGAATACACCCTTCCCATCCCATCCCATGCCATCCCATCCCATCCTATCCCATCCCATCCCATCCCATCCCATCCTATCCCATCCCATCCCATCCCATCCCATCCCAACATGGCTCTAAAAATAGGAAAGTAATTGCATACTGGTCCTCAGGGTTTGACAGTTCCTGTCTCTTGTTCCAGGGAGATTCTACTTCCACAGAAGTTTTGGAGTACTTGTCATGGATACGCCATGACAGATGCCCAGTTTGAGGTTTCTTTCTAAATTAGCTTGAAGGATTTGCAGCATATATGGCACATGGTTTTTACAGTATTTGCCTTGTACTGAGTGGAGCTCTCCCATTTCCCCTACTCTAGAGGAAAACTGGATTATCCAGCATTATCTTAATAATTCAGGTTTATATTCTAGGCATTACTTTATAAGGAATCATGGATTCTACCCAGTGTATATAAAAAACGAGTCTACTGCTACCTGTCTCCTACCAATAATCAGTTTGAACTCACAAATTTAGTCACAGATTCCAAATATGGACTTCATTCCTGTCACCTTATGTGGGGTGGGCACAGTGTCTTCTCTGACATTTGCTATTATAATTAGCAACCAAGTTCACCAGCAGATGGAAAGCTTAGTGATGAATCCTGTTGAGTTACATGCTAGGTAAGGCAATGTATTAGATTTTTGTTTTGTTTTTAAAGACTGTCTTTTTAGGGGCAGTTTTAGAGTCACAGAAAAATTGAGAGGAAGGTACAGAAATTTCCCACATATTCCCTGCGCCATTATCAACATCTCCCGCCAGAGTGGTGCACTCATTACAACTGATGAATACCTGCCTCCTCCCATAGGTCCATCATTAAAGAATACCAGGAAAATATGAAATAAGATTATGTTACTACATCTATTCATGCACATATTTTCAGCCCTCTGTAATATTCTTCAGAAAGAACCACTTGTAAGACCAAATTTTTACTTACAAATAATGTCCACATCTTCTTGAAAAACTCTGGTGCTACGCTGACCATCAATAGGCTCCTTCTCCTAGTGTGAACCCTGAAATCAGAAGCAGATATGTCTTATTGGACCTTGCACAAATATCTACTCTCTGCAAGCTTCATGGATGGCATTTCAATACCACTCCCAAATTATTAACACCATTATTTAGTAACTATAAGTTATTTATAACGGCTTTATATTATGGAGATACCTATTTCAAGCATAGATGTTAAAGAGAAGTAAATTAAACTATTATCTTAAAGTTAATAATTCAAACCAGTAAGAGCACCTAAAATAAACCCAGATCTCTGAGGTTTGGGTTTATATGTATAAATTGGATGATATATCTTTGGGGGTCATTTTTCTCAACTTATCACTATGATTTTATGGAGATGTAAAAATGTGACTATATATATTTTCTACAATCAACTATATAAAAATTGCACCTTGAATTATTCTTTTAGAATATTCTAAGTTATGAAACAACATTGACTATATTTTGTGGATAAGACATAAATTTAATTCTTAGGATTATGTTGGAGGCTTCCATTCCCTCTATTGGTCCCTGATAAATACTGTGCATTTTAATTACATTAAAATATACACCTTTTCTCTATTTAACCATTTGTTTTTACTATATTTCCCTTATTTCACTTATTGGACTGGGAGGGGAAGAAGGCAGAGAAGAGGGGAAGATAAAGGAAAATGGATTTTTCAAGTTTTTGAATAAATATTTATAGTTTTCTTAAATACAGGAAAAATATTAAAACTAAATGAAAAATATTTATCAGAATTTGATTTATAAAGCCAATATAACAGGCAGCATTTTAAAATTTGTCCTATGAGAAAAAAATCACCTTTTTTGTATATTAATAGAGCCCTGGGCATCTTTGGGCAATATTCACATCAAATCCGTTTCTAGATACTTGGAATTAATAGGATGAAAGGGGCATAAATATCAAAAGAATGTGATTATTTATTACAAGAATAAAGCAAAGCCCAGCATTTATGGGTACAAAATGACAGATATGTGAGTTAGGATGAAGGCAGCCCAGAGTAACGGAGTAACAAATGCAATTTCACTAAAAAGACAATGGTTGAAATCCAGATTTGCTTATTACATAATAGAGGCTTATAAAGTAATTATTTAGACAAGTCTGAGCTTTAACTTGTTTTTCTTGAAAAGGAGAAAATTGACTTCTAAGTCTGTTGAGTATTAAATATGTTAATGATAAGCAGATATTTTGATGATTATCAAATTTATTGAATAACTATAATTTGTTGAATGCCATCTCATATAGATATTAAAATGACCCCAGAAAATGTGAATGCTACAAATGATAACATGGAGACTCTGAGGTCTTTCACAGAAACGTTCAGTTAGCAAATCTTAGACCTGGAATTTATGCCAAAACTGACAACCTCCAGATTGAAAGACACTTAGAGGATATTAAACTCATTTTTTTAAAAAACATAAAACCCATAAATTAAAGAATAATAATAGTTTCCTATCTTATCTACATTTTAGCTATTGTTTCCTCATGTTTATATTTTAATAAAAACATCAAACTGTCAGATGGGGTGTTACTGAATTTAATCTTTATTGGGTCTAATAACCTTTCGGTAACTAAATTTTTAAAATTCTATTTAATTATGAAGCTTGCTTAGCAGACCTGGTACCAAATAACTGATTCCCAAAGAACTGATCTGCTCTCATAACAGAAATGATAACTTACATTTATGGTATAATTTTTATGTATAATTTTTCCATCCCAAATTATCCTGCATGGTAAATTATATTTTCAAATAATTTTTTTACAAAATATGAACTGTGGTGTAATCATAAAATTAAAGATATACACCTAGTCATAATCACTATAAATATTAGAAATAGGTATACATCACTTAATTCTACAAAAAGAGTTAGAAAAAAATGTACATTGAAAGATTTATTCTTCTCCAAGTAAATACACTTGCTTTAGTTAGGTTTATTTATCATGCTGTAATAATTAAATACTGAAACAAAGTCAACCTGCATGAAAATACCGATTTCTGCTTTACTGTGTCTTCATTATGATCCTTATATTGTAAAAGAGTCATATCTAATGTATATAAAATTATGTGCATTCAAGGTGTTAATAAATATTAAGCTCAGTGATTTTGAAGAGTAAATTGTTAAAACCTAACCTGAACTTAATAAGATTTACCTGACTTAATGTGTTGTATTCTCCTCCTGGTCATAACGGAGGGAAAAAAAATGAAAGAAGGGCTTTTTCCAACTGAGTAACAGAGCACGTGCCCCTGCTGACTATTTTATTGACGAGGTCATACTTACAGAAAGCAACATATAAACAAATGCTGCTTCATCTATTATGCTACTTCTTTTTACAAAGATTTCATGGGATTATGAGTTTTGCTTGTAAACATTTCACTCTAATTTAGCTGAGCCCTGGAATGTGACATTTACTGAAAACTCTGGATAAAATATTTAGTGGATCAATACATGTTTACAAGTAGCTTGTCCCATTAACCACCCCCCCCAAAAGAAGATTGCATGACGTTTCCTAAATACCCACATAGGAAAGAAGTTAATTGGCAAGATGGTAGATATAACTTTAATAATTACTTTTGAGAATTCCTTTATTACATAACACTATTTTAATATACTATTTCAATGAGTATTTTAGATCACTGAAAACTTTTAGTATTATATCAAAACAAAAAAACAACTTGCTGATATAAAGGAAAATACAAATTGAAAGCACTTTAGAGGAACAGCATGCAACAGAAGGAAATATTAAGCTGTCTTCTCTGTTCAGAATTGCAATATAAAACGTATCTGAGTACCAAATAAATGCAAGATGCTGCATGTAACATAAAAAATAAAGACTTGAATAAAATACTGTACTTGCCCCTAATAGTTTTCTAAGAAAGCATTTCTCTTAAAAACGTAGTAGTTTCTAATACTTTCATATTTTTTACCTTTGTAATATGTTACAATCCATAATATTTACAATGAATGAATATTTTTATAGGATGGCTTCAATCAACACATTGTTACGAACTGAATTGTATACCTGTAAATTCATATGTTGAAGTCTCAACCTCCATTACCTCTGAACGCAACCTAATTTGGACATAGGGCCTTTAGAGAGGTAATTAAGGTTAAATGAGATCATATGGGTGGGCACTAGTTCATGTTACCGCATTTGGAGATTGGGTCTTCAAAGAGGTGATTAATTTAAGATAGGGTCTATAGGGTAGGATCCTAACTCAACAGGACTGGTGTGCTTGTGAGTAGAAAAAGAGATGCCAAGGAATGTGGAAGAGAAAAGGCTGTGTGAAACATTTAAGTTATACTCTCTTAGCAAATTTCAATAATACAATACAGTGTTATCTACTATAGTCAACAGGTTTTACATTAGATTCTCAGACCTTATTCCTATCGCTGAAAAAAATAAATGCATGACATGATGGATGTGTTAATTAACTAGATGAGGAATCCTTTGACAATGTATACCAAATCATCATAATATATGCCTTAAATATCCTACAATTCTGTCAATATATCTCAATAAAGCTGAAAGGGGAAAAAAATGTCTGTACGAGGACATAGCAAGAAGACAGCCACCTGGAAGTAAAGGAGAGAGAAAGACCTCAGGAAAATCAAAGGCTACCAACACCTTGGAATTTGAACTTCTAGGCTCCAGAACTTTATAAAATACATTTCTGTTCAATCCATCCAGTTAGGTTTCTGTTATGGCATCCCTATGAACTAATAGACAGGTTTACTGCTGCTAGTGTGAATAATCGTAATACACACATAAACAGAAAGAATACACAGAAAAGTGAAATTCTCATGTACCCACCACACAAAGATCAACAATGATTAACTCATGGTAAGCTATACTTCATCTTCACCCTCATGTAAGTTCTCCCTATTTGTTTTATTTAGAGATCATTCCACACATCACAACATAATTTATGTTTTTATAAGTATATATATCTAAAAATAGGACTTTTCTTTTTTAAAAAATAGATTCTTTTTTTAGATCAGTTTTATATTTACAGAAAAAAAAATTAAGAAAATAATACAGAGAGTTCCCATATATCCCCTCCCCTCTACACACAATTTCCCCTATTATTAACATGTTAGTATAGTATTAAAAATTAGGACTCTTTAAGAAGATATAACTATGGTATCATAATCACATATCCAATTATCAACAATACTGAATACCTTTTAAAAATCTATCCCAAAAGATGAAACCAGTTTTTTCAAATGAATATACTGAAAAAGTAATGAAAAATTTAATCAGCATAAGAAATAAATTATATGATTTAAAAAATGTGAGTTTCCTTACCAATTACTTTGTTAAGTGCTCATATATATTGAATAACTAATGTTCTACTAAAATACTGTTCAAATTTTGAGGGTTAATTAAATAAGTAAGGGATTGGCAAACTATGACTCTTCAACAAATTCAGCCCATGGCCTGTTTGTGGAAATAAAACATGATTGTATATTATTGTATATTGCATATTATCATATCACATCTGTGCTCATTCATTTTTATGGCTATGCCTATAGCTACTTGGACACTAACAAAGTGTTGAGTCGTTATAGCAAGGAGCTCCCAAGTTGCAAAGTAAAAAATGGTTACTCTCAGTCCTTTCACAGGAAAAGTTTGCCAAAACCTGAAATAGATTGTCAATAAAGTCAGTTGGAGATTCCACCATTATAAATTCCAAAAAAATTCTTTCACATTTCAAGAGAACTTCAGGTAACACTTAACATATTTCATTAATGTAGTTCTCCAATGTGAGCCTAAGTTTTCTCTTTTTCCTCTTTTTCTTCAAATTTAAACTCTGACTCAGATTTATATTGGAAATAATATTTCACATAATGAAAAGCACCTAAATATCAACACTTGAATGTGTTATCTCATCAATATATTGTCTAAATAAACAGAGCCTCTCATATATCCTGTTTGCCTTTGTCTTCCACATCTTAGGCTTTATTGGTCTCACTCTATTTTTTTCAAAACTAGTTTTTCTTCCTCTCATTGATACACATGTCTAAGTCTTCCCTGATTATTATCCATTGGTTGCACAAGTGGAAATAATTTCGAAAATTTAGCATCATTTTATATGCACAATACCTGCTAAGCATGATTATGAATAAAAATACGTGAAAAATGACAGAATTTATGGTCTTTCTGGATATAATTAATATGCCAATGTCATTTGTGTTTATAGATCAGGACAGTGTGCGTGTATGTGTATATGTGTGAAAAATTAAAACTAACATAAGAATTCTATTATGCTGATCATATAGCTGTATCTTTGAATCCTAGTTACACTGCAAACTCTTGAAAGTAGAAGGCTAAAAATATCTTTCATTTAAGTATGAATTTTCTTCAGATGAGAATTTCTCTATTAACAAGGATTTCCTTTAGTCCTTTCATCTCTACACTCTTTTCAAGAACATCATGCATCAAACAATATTCTGGTATATTTCTTTGTAATTTTAATGACATGGCGTCTTCCATCTTTTGAGCAATATAATTTTTCATGAAATATCTCTGGAAGTGTTTAGTTTCAGTTTGTGGGGGAAACTGAAAGCCAAGCAGACACAACCCATTACATACATGCTGTTGAGATAAACAAGGACTAATCCTCAAGTAAGAGGATTTGATAGCACTACTGGTCACGTGTAGTGTTGTTCATCCTGAAATCACTTGGTAATTGGTTTTACACAAAGGAAAAATAAACTTCTATCTTTATGACAGGAGGTATTTTTGCAACTTAGAACAAGATGCCCACTGAAGTTAGGCCCCTACCCTCCCACAGAAACTGGGAGATAGAGGTGCTATCTACTGTGATGTTTACATTTTAAAAAGATGGAGCTCAAGTCCTTGAGAAAGACACTCCTGGGTCACAAAGCTGGCAAAAGGAAAGGATTTACATACCTTTCCAAGAAAGGATAACATTTTAAGGTTTTTAAGATAAATGATCTAAGAAAAAAGGAGAGGAAGGGAATATCTTCCCTTATTTTCAACATGGAGAACTGTCTTGTTTTTAATTTATGTATCCTACTTTTACTATTATTTATCCTTACAAAAGACAGTAGGTCTTTATCTTTAAATTAACTGCTACAACTAAATATTGTATGTTCTCTAAAAAAAAAAAAAAAGTTAAATTGCCATTGCTGCATCAGCAGGTATGGTGAGGTACTACATGACATGTGTAAATATTCCAGCCTGGCTAAACTATGAATTGATGCAAATGATCTAGGTATTATCTCTAGTAAATGAAAAGATATAACTGATGAGTTTGAAAAATATTTCTTTCAGATTTTTAAATATACATTTGAAATTTATCCTGGAAATTACTCTTGATAATATTAGTGCAATGACAAGTAATATTTATCTTAATTTAATAGTTAATGTTATTGAACGTTAAATAGAAGCACTCTAACATAACACTGAATTAATAATCATATTCTACTCAGAACCTGGACGCTTTGTCACAATCATTTAACACATATTCATCACAATCTCTTTATCACAGTCATTTAGTTCATATCTTTATAAGCAACATTATAATGTAATGCTATTTACTCCTTCAGATTTTTTTATATTAATGCCTCACAAGCATTTCAGTGAGGAGATAAACAAAACAACAGTCTCATGCATACACAATAAAAGTTGTGAAAAAAAATCACGCATTGTAGAAAAAGCAAAAAAAAAAAGCAAATTATTTTTTGATACAAATAGATAAAATGTATTGTCATCAGGAAAGCTTTTGAAACCAGTGTCTGTTTTGTGAATATATGTACTATCTAAGGGAAAATAAAATTTAAAAATAGGCTTAATTCTCCATGCTGAAATGAAGGAATAGACTTCTCCATCTCTTTAGCAGAACATTTATTTCAGAAAGCTTGCAACTGTAATTTATTTCTTCATCTCTTTCAAATGTATTTAGATCCTTCAAAAACTAAAGGCTTTTGCCAGCTTTATAACTCAGGAGTGTCTTTCTCAAGGACCTGGGCCCCATCTCTTTAACATGTAAACATCAAGGGAGATAGCACTCCTATCTCCCAGTTTCTGTGGGAGGGTAGGAGCCCAACTTCAGGAGGCATCTTGTTCCAACATGCAAAAACTACGTTCCATAACGAAGACAGAAGAAGTTTATTTTTCCTTTGTGTAAAGCCAATTACTAGGTGAATTCAGGATGGATTACATGCAACAAATGGTGCTGCTCAGCCACTTAACAAGGTATAATCTTTTTGTCTGTGCAATCTCATAGCAGATTGCCTGGGGTGTACATCAGAGTCTGGTTTGATGCTCATTCAATAATAAAAATATTTTTTTTCTCTAATTTGTGGGGAGGATTTCTGGGTTGAAAACGATTTTGTTTTTAATTATAATTCCTTAACACTATCTACCTATTTATCTCTGTATTTAGATGGGTATGTATGTATGTATATGTATGTACATATGTATTATCTATCGATCAATCTATCTTTTTTAACTTACTAGGCCAAATAGAAGATGATATTCATTAGCATCCTCAGAGAAACATTACATAGTGAAAAGGACACTGAATGATACCTGAGAAGCCTAGTTTCACGTCTTCCACTCAAACTCAGTTTGCTTTGGCAGAAGTGAACTGGTCTATGAATGAAATTTCAATGACATATTAATAATACCACCTAATTACCAAAATTGTTTTCAAGGGCAAAAGATAATGTTCAGAAAAATTATTTTCTAGTTATAAGCCAATATATAAAAATGTTTAATTTTGATAAATAATTACTATATTTCTTAATCTATTACCTCTCATTCTAATAATTATACCCAATGCCAAGGCCATCACAGCACTCATAAAATTAAATTTGTTTTTCTTCATAAAAACCTATCTATATTTTACTCATGGCAATATGACTTAACTTTAGAAATTTGTGGAACTATAGAGAAAACATTTTCAGGTTTCTGCATAGTTAGGGCTTTCTGTGCAATTCTTACTGTAACTTGGGACCTATGCTAAAAACAAGCCTTGGGAGATCCTTTATGACTAATAATACAGTGAGAGAACTCCAGAGATATTACTTCCCCAAAGATACACATTTACATTTCAAGGAGTACTGAGACCCTGTGGTTATATTCTTTAGCTGCAAAGTTGGTAACTCTGATCCTATCTTTCCCCTGGGGAGGTTTATTTATATACCAATGAGGTATAATAAGAAAACAAGTATTCTTTCTACTATTTTTCAAAGGAAACTTTCTCAGATGGGAAAGAGGGACAGCTGCCTCTTTTCCTGTGCAGAAAAAATCACTTGGGCATGACTCCTTGCTTACAATACAGAACTTGCAAGTGTAGGGTGATATCTGGATTTTGTCAGGTCACCTTAGAGGTAAGAATTAGACACAGAGAAACAATGCAGATATTACTTGCTCTAAGTAAATAACAACCTGCTCTGCTCTAGAAACCTTGTGTGTTTCTTCAGGATAATGTTAATATAGACGCTAAAAACTTATAATCACATGAATATGATTTATGCTTATTCTATGAGTAAATTTGTAGGTATGATTCTGTGCGTTTTATTTTGAGTAAGCTTACAGAAATTTTTAACATCAATGCCAAAAATAGAGATAATGACTGTTATTGCAACAAATATGGAATTACAATAACAATTTCATAGTGCATTTGTGTAAGTTATTTTGTTTAATAACAATCATCAAAATTTAACACCAAAGTATTTTAAAAATCATATAAGACATTCAATTATTTATGTTTTAATTTTTTAATTTTTAGTTTTCACATCACATACCCAGCAGGGAGCAAGAGGAAAGCTTAGACAACCATGAAGGATATTGTTGAGCTTTTAAACCTCAAAGCACGAAACAAATTAGGTAGTATTTATCAAGCTGTATATCTAGTTCATACAGGTTAATTAACTTGAAAATAAATATTTTTTACTATTATTTTGAAATATCTTCATTCCTTCTGATTGAAGATAGATGATATATATCATGAAAATATGACTAAAATAGCACAGATCAGCTCCTGCTTTGGAATTCCTAAAGCCAAAGATATATATTTGTGGTTAAGATATATTAATGCTGTGAATCTTTTTCCCTCCCTTTTCTGTATGCCAAACCATTGCAGAGGGTTTTTTTTTTTTCCATTGCCCTAGAGAAGAGATAAAGCAATCAGACAATGAAGTTACTTATCAAACGCTTTCTAGTTTTTCTTCCAAAACTTTATATAATTAGAGATATTTGTAGGGTGTACTTCTCATTTTTGCACCAGCATAAGTCAAGACCTATACTCCAGTTTTAGTGAGGTTTTCTTTTTTTCTCCCTCAGAATGATAATGGCTCCGTAATATTCACAGGTAACAAGGTGACTGGGTCCAGGGAGTCGAAAGAAGAAGGGAGCAGGGAGTGGAATGTGGAACTCTCTTAGAACACTCTGAAGTCCTCCCTTTTAGATTTTTTTCTTACAGAGCTTCTCCAAGCCTTCTCTCTCTGCCTTCAAGCCCTCCTCTCCCCAATATTTGTCATTCAAATGGGGAGCTGGGTGTGGACACCATGCATTCAGATTGCATGTGTGTCCTAAGTGGCTGTCTCTTACATTGTGTCTGGACATTCTAACATGATGGATTTCTACACTGAAGACTGAAATACCATCTTGATTGCTTTAAAGATTCTTAATGAAATAAATCTTAATAGTTTACTTCTGCATGAGTTTAAGTCACATAAATCTTAAGAATACAACTTAATAATTTTTTACGTATTTATATGGACACAAAACCTCCCCTCAGATCAAGATATAAAACACTTCTATAGCCTCAGATAATTTCCACATTGCCCTTTCCAGTCAATATTCCCATCCCCCTCTCAACTCAGGGCATTAACTATTCTGATTTCTGTCACTAAGGCTTAATGTTAAACGGAATTTAAAGTCTTTCTCTTATTCACTTTACAATGCAGGTAACTTCCTAAAATATCCTGAGAAGAGACTGCAAGGTACTGCTCTTCCAAAAGCCAAACAACCTAAATACACGACCTATTGAACATAACATCGATGGTCCATTTTATAAAAGAAGGTTTCCCAATAAAGACTCTTTTTCTTCCCAATAAAGAATTCTCAATAGTTTCAAGCCATGAACACAGAGGAGTCAATGAAACTACAATTTCAAAAATTTTCAGTGTGTGAGAAAGCAAAAGTAGCAAATCAATATAAAAAACACAAACCAAATAACAGCATGCAAAGGAAATCCATGAAATAAAATAAATATTCACTTCAGAAAATATTATATTCAGAAAATAGTACATTATCTTAAAATATATAATAAGATACTGAATCTATGATGCATGAAATAGAATTTTATGACAAAAAACAAAAACAAAAAAAGAACAGTCAAGAGAACAGAAAAAAGTTTTAGGAAATACTAAGTGTGTGATTCCACAAAATGGAATCAATGAAAGAATTCATAGACACAGTTAAGGAAACTTTCAGAGATTAGAAAAAAAATAAACAAGAGAGCAATTTTTAGAAAAATAAATGAATACAAGGGTTCAGCATTTGACTAATATCTGTACATAATGGAAAGAACAGAGAAAACCATGAGTAATGAATGATTAACAACAGAATACACAAAAACTATGGGGATGTATGGATATGAACCCATAAATAAAACTCCTCTGAGTGCCCAGGCCAATGAGCATGGCAAAATACACACTGAAACACACTACTGTGTCCTTTTGGAGACTAAGAAATAAAGAAACAATCTTAAAAGTTTTCAGAGAGAGAATGGGAGATAGGCAAAAAAAAAAAAAAAAAAAAGGATATCAGTGAGAAAATGTATACAAAAGCAATGATAAGGAATATGTGAGGAATTACAATATGAGGGTAATGCAGAAATATCTTTGAAAGTCTGAATGCAACCAACTGATGCTAGTAGATAACTTGTGAGTTTTAGTTGGAAACTATTCAGAAGTGGAATAAGAGGGGTGTGTGGGCTCAAGGGAGATTTCCACATTCTGTAGGCAAATTTGCATGTCTGTATTTTGCTGTTTTTTTATCTAAAGAAGTGAGATATTCAAGATGTTTTTGTATTTATGGAAATGTGTAATAAAAATATAATGTCGATTCAGTAGATGGGGAGAGACATCACACTGCCATACCCCTTTTTAACGTTTTACAAAAGAAATTCAAACATGTTTAATTTTAAACTTAAATCATATTTGAATTTGATTGAAATGTTGTATTTATATTTTATTTAATATTAATGATTATTGTTTTATATATTTGTATACATAGAAATGATTTTTGAATTTACTCACTGAAATCAGTATTACAGAATATACACACAAAATCTACATAAGGAAAAACAATTATTTTTATAATTGAAAGCATGTAGAAATAGACCATGAACAGATGTTTATTTCTTTTTCCTTTTTAATTATCCCTAAACATTTGTTTTAGGGAGTAGATGGAGCTATATAAACATGGAAGTTCTAACGTGGAAGAGGGTGCTTTACACACAATGCATGAGAGAAATCAAATACATTGAATGGCTCTGTATAGGTTGGCAACTTTAAGAACTCCCCTCCTCCTTTTTCTAAGGCATTGAGTACATGTGCCATATATCTGTGGTGAGATATAACCTTTAACTTATTTATGGACACTGCAAATCATTTCCATTAAAAATATATATATCTGAACTACCACCACAGATTCTGTTTTTGCCAGTAAGCTGTCTATTTCAATTTTCCCTGCTTCAGCTCCCAAAGGAAACTGTTATTTCCATATTCTTACCTGTTTGCAACAACTCAAAACAAGTTGATAGTAAATCAGTGAGAAGAGCGATTTTACAGTGGATCAGAGATGAAACACTAGGCATGGAGTGCACTGAAAATATTGTTTGCTTGCCTTTTCTGTTTCATCTTCAGAAAGACCTATCATCACTAAAGACAACCATAAGGCAGTGAAAACTGCATTTGGCTTGACATTCAAAGGACCTGGGTTACAGATGCGCCTCTCCCTGCTTGTACGAACTGAATCAACTCACTGATAATTTTTAAGCCTCCTTTGCTTTTTATACAAAACTTGGATGATATTAGATTTACCTAAATTATCTACTGAAATATTGAAAATATTCTATTTAAATTTAAGCAACATTGTCAACATCACAATTTGTGTTTAAAAAGGTTTTCTTCAAAGTCAAAGAATAAGAAAGCAACCAATTAAAATTACAGTGACATTCCTCTATTAAATTATTGCTATTAAACCTAATTCACTGTGGAATTCTTAAAACATAAAAACATCAGTTGTTGTATCTTACTGAATTGTAGCACAATGTAGAGGACAGAATATAAGTGTATTAGAATCAGTTAGATCTGGTCTCAAATTCCTGCTTTGTCACTTACTAGTTGGATCACTTTCTGATTTTAGCCTGAACCTCTTTTCTTAAAATGAGAGAAACTGGGCCACAACATGAATAATTTTTTAAGGAAAGATTGAGGTTATTCTAATCATTCTTTGAAACTCAGTTACACACAAACTAGTCTGATATATGTAAAAGTAGTTCCCTTAACTTTTGAAAGTTTTTTTTAATGATTTTTTTTAACATTTATTCATTTTTTGAGAGACAGAGCACGAGCAGGGGAAGGGCAGAAAGAGAGGGAGACACAGAATCTGAAGCAGGCTCCAGGCACTGAGTTGTCAGCACAGAGTCCAAAGCGGGGCTTGAACTCACAAACCATGAGATCGTGACCTGAGCTGGTCAGACGCTTAACTGACTAAGCCACCTAGGCACCCTAACTTTTGAGAGTTTCTAAATTATCATGACATTGTTCATGTACTTTTTAATGTTAGAAGACAATAAGATCTTACCTTTACTTAACAACAGAGCTTAATGCTAATAATGAATTTAGTTAATACTGTGGGAGAAATATATCTGTTCATCCAGTATGTTTTTTCAATATAAAAGATTTTTGGAATTTAGTGGATTCATTCTTGAGAGTCAGAGACTGGAAAAAGACTTATCCCTGTTAATTTGTTTGTATTTCCACACACAGAATTTCTGCCAAAGATTCAGAAATTTACATGTTTTCTGCAGGTTTATATAGGCTCTATCTGATAGATTAATAAAGGTTAATAATTATAGAAATTTAAACATGTGGAGAAAATTCAAATGCGGATAGAGTATGTCCCTTTCTTTCAGTAATACAAACCCATGATTGTCTTGTTCTCCACAAAAATATATGCACTTTCAGAATCCTCTGGTCTTTTCCCTGATTTGCTGATGTTTTCTAAAACACACACCCACAGACAATATTGCCATCCCCAGCATCTCTCAATGAAAAATTAGAACATTTAATGTTCTTAATGTTGCTTATGGTGCAGAAGCTAGAAAGACTGTGAATCTGTAAACATCGCAGGTCCACACTGTAAGCACTGTTCATAAACTCAGGGTAATGTTTCTGTTTTCTGTTCAACTACTAGGAGACGAAAGCATCTTAGCATTTGACACTATTTCCCTTCTACTAATCCATATTTTACTGGTTTATTTACTTATTTTTAAAGTTTATTTAGAGAGAGAGAGAGAGCAAGCAGGGGAGAGGCAGAGAGAGAAACAGAGAGAGAGAGAATCCCAAGCAGGATCCACTATGTCAGCTCAGAGCCCAGCATGGTGCTTGAAACCAAGAACCATGAGATCATGACCTGAGTTGAAACCAAGAGTTGGATGCTTAACTGACTGAACCATCCAGTACACCTTATTTATTTTTGAGAGAGTGAGCACAAGCATGAGCAGGAGAGGAGCAAAGAGAGAAAGAATCCCAAGCAGGTTCTGCAATGCCAGTACAGAGCCCGATGAGGGGCTCAAACTCATGAACCATGAGATCGTAACCTAAGCTTAAATCAAGAGTCGGAGGCTTAACCCACTGAACCACCCAGGGACCCCCAGATTTACTGGCTTAAATGCCATAGTAAAATAAACTTGCCATGTAATGAGAGATTTATGTATATTAGAAGGACAAATGTCACAACGAGGGCAATAATATGTGCTGATATGCAGTATTAATAAAGACATTTAAAGCCTCATTGACCATCTTCTCTTTCTTACAGAGCATTCTTGTTGATAAAGTAACCAAATTCATAGGATACCTGAAAGAAATGACAGTGGTGATATTCTGTATAGAAGATGGCATATATCTCTAGAGCTTTGGCCCTAAACTGTCAGTTATTTTTAAAATTACATATTTTGTGTTCAAATGGAAAGAAAAAACTTAGTACAGCTTCTATTCAATTATTGACCCTATTAAATGAAAATCTAACACTTTTTTATTGTTAGTAGGCTAAAGGGATATTGGTAAAGGCACTTACTGGCTGGATTTATTACAAAAATTAATTTTCTGGATCCACTACAATCATTGCAACTTTTACTGGCTTTTTATTTATAGAACTGGATGTTGATAAGGAATTAAGATATTTATACATTGTCCAAAAACCAGGTTTCTAGGAGACCAGCTCATTTTTGTTCTTCATTTTTCTTTCAATAGTAACCTAGATAGGGGGTGCCTGGGTGGCTCATTCAGTTAAGCATCTGACTTTGGCTCAGGTCATGATCTCGCAGTTTGTGGATTTGAGCCCCATGTCAGGCTGATAGCTCAGGGACTGGAGCCTGCTTCAGATTATGTGTCTCCCTCTCTCTACCCCTCCCCCACTTGCACTCTGTCTCTCTCTCAAAAATAAACATTAAAAAAGTTAAAAAAAATACTAACCTGCACTGAAAACTCAGGATTATTTGCCTGGTAAAAAAACCAAAAAACAAAAAACTACTTATTAGTACAAGGAGAGATAATATAGGTTTGTCTATGTATATTTACATGTTGGGAATATGTGTATATACATATGCACAGAAAACATCTGAAATGTACTTCTCTGCCTATTAAAGGACCACAAAGAAAATTCCTGAGTAAATATCCAATATCTGTCTCCATTATCTCTAGGAATCCTAACGTAAACACTAACAAAGTCTTGCTTTCCTTTTCTCCAGTGAAACAGACTTTGGTTTGGAGATGATGCTAGAAACAGGGCCCTGAGCTATACCATTCTCCTTGGGTTAGGATAAGATGTGATAATAGAATTAAAACAGCCAATGAAGAGTATTATCTTGTCCACACTGACAAGTTTCTCATCTTAGAAAGGTGAATATCCACATGGAAGTCCAAATTAGGACAGGTGGCATGATTACAACCTCTTCCCCACCTCCATCAAATCTAAAGTATATAATTAATTCCAATTATAGGGCTTACATCTTGATGGCTTGAAATAAGGGAGAAGATCATTGAAAAGAATGTTCTCACTGTGACTCCATCAAAAGAATCAGAGAACTATTTCCTTAAGTGCTGTCTGATCCGATAGCCAAATTTTTCTTTGTATATCATTTGAACAGATGGCACTGTATTTTCCCCCCCGCTGGCACAACAGGGTAAAAAGTGCCTTCAATTTCCACATATCCATGCACTTTGATTCAGAACATTCTGATCCAGAATAGAACTTTACTAACATATGAGCTATTTTAACACGTGACTATCTTAACACCTCTCTGTACTTACTGCTATAGCTGTATTTCAGGTTAAAAAACAATTCCTTGGCAAGGTTTCTTAAAAGTTTATTAATCATGTTACTACATTCATATGATAAGCTAAACAAATAGTAGTATGGAACTTTGTATTTATTCCATGGAGTTAAACACTTACTGAAAACGTTACTATAAATATTTGTTACACACTTCCCTTTGAGGTTCTAAAAACTCACTTTCATTTTATTAGTCATTTCATTTTATTTTTTTAAATGTTTATTTATTTTGAGAGAGAGAGAGAGAGAGAGAGAGAGAGAATGGGAGAGAGACAGCATGAGTGGGAGAGGAGTGGAGAGAGAATCTCAAGCAGGTTGGATGTCATGACGGTGAGATCATGACCTGAGTCAAAATCAAGAGTTGGGACACTTAGCTGACTGAACCACCCAGGCACCCCTAAGACTCATTTCTAAAACTTAACCTCAGTAAGCCATATTTATGACATTCTATTAAATTTATTGAAGTAAATATTCTTTATAAGATACAGACCTCAGTCATATTTATTAAAAATAAATTGTTCCAAAAGGTATAAACATAAATGAAGAAAAACAATCAAATGACAAAAACTGGAAAACGTAAATTTAATTTCTAATTTAAAATGCATATAGAAAATACACTGAAACATCATTTATCCTTCATGAATGAGCAAATATTAAAATGATAATAGCTGAAATATAGCTAAAAACAAAGCCATTAATTTATAAGACTTTGATGAGATTATGCCTTTATTGATATTCTTATGCACTTATGATAGTATTACATGTTTTTTGTTTTTGTTTTTGTCTTACAGAGCTGTAGTTATTTATATATTGTTGATAGAGGCTCTATGATATATTTATAGTGTGCATATTATATTCCACACCATTGTTGTGTTGTTTTCTTAGTGGTATCTTAAAAGAGCAGAAATTTTTAGTTTTTTTGGTAAAATGCAATTTATCATCTTATTTATTTTTTTTGGTGGCTTTTCTAATCCATATTTGCTTAACCTGAGGTCACAATAATCTTCTATGTTTTCTACTAGAAATATCATTTAGCTTTTACCCTGAAGCCTATGGTCCATTTTAAGATAACTTTAATGCTTTGTTTGAGAAAAGGTTTGAGTTTCATTATATTCCATATGGATATTCAGTTGCTTCAGTAAAATTTGCTTGCAAAACTATTATTTCCCCATAAACTAACTTGGCATGTTTGTCTAAAATCAATCGACCATATATATGTGGATCTTCTCATGAATTCGTTCTTCTGTTCCATTCATCTCTATGTATCTTTATGTAAATTCCATATTGTCTATAATATATATATATTTTTTTAAGTAGGGACACCTGGGTGGCTCAATAGGTTAAGCATCTGGCTCTTAATTTCAGCTCAGGTCATGATCTCATAGTTCATGGGATGAAGCCCTGCTTTGGGCTCTGTGCTGATAGCAAGGAGCCTGCTTGGGATTCTCTCTCCCCCTCCCTTGCTTCCTTGCGTGCTGTCTCTCTTAAAATAAATAAACTTTAAAAAAAAGTAAGTCATGAGATCAGGTCATACAAGTCTTCCAATTTTCTGTCAAAATACCTTGACTATTCTAGGTTCTTTACATTTTTAAGCAATTTTAGAAACAGCTTGTCAAGTGCTATATAAGAAAGACTGCTGGGATCTTGATTGGGAATGTGTTTAATCCAAATGTAATTTTTGGAGAAAATTGATATTTTAACAAATTAAGTCTTACAACCCAATAGCATTGTCTATTTATTTATGTCCTCTTTAACCTACCCCAAAATATTTTATAGTTTCCAGTGTATTAGCTTTGTGCAAAGTTTTATTCAATTTATTCCTTAGAATTTCTCATTTACTAAAGCTTGAAAATAACAAGTTTGACTTCATTCTCCAAGTGTTTCTTATTAGTATATAAAAAACTACATCTATCTATCTATCTATCTATCTATCAACATAGTCATAGTCTTTTTATACTGGAACCTTCCAAACATTATTTATCATGTCTCATAACTGTTCTTGAATTTTATTAACATTTTCCTTGTAGACAATCATGTTTAATTATTTTTTAAATTCTTTTAAAGTTTATTTGTTTTGAGAGAAACAGAGAGAGAGAGAGAGAGAGAGCGGGAGAGGGGCAGAGAGGAGAGAGAGAGAGAGAGAGAGAGAGAGAGAGAGAATCCCAAGCAGTCTCCACACAGTCAGTGTGAGCTGGATGCAGGGCTCGAACACACGAAGTATCAGATCACAACCTGAGCTAAAACCAAGAGTCAGACGCTTAACCAACAGAGCTACCCAGGTGCTCCTAGTTTTTTTTTTTTAATGTTTATTTATTTTGAGAGAGAGAGAGAGAGAGAGAGAGAGAGAGAGAGTAAACGTCAGTTGGGGGGGGAGGGAGGAGCAGAGAGAGAGGGAGAGAGGGAATCCCAAGCAGGCTCCCTGCTGTCAGCACAGACCTGAATGTGGGGTCGATCCCACAAACTGTGAAATCATGACCTGAGCTGAAATCAAGAGTCGGACATCCAACCGACTGAGCCACCCAAGCACCCTAATGTTTCATTATTTTTAATTCATCCTTTTCTTGTTTCATTGCACTTGCAGGGGCACTTAGGAAAGATTAAATATATGTGGTAACAACTGACATTCTTGTCTTTCATATACTACCTGTTAATGTCCTTTGTCAATTGAAGAAGTTTTCTTCTATTCTTATTTTTCTGAGAGTATTTATCATGAGGCTTTAGTACATGTCTGGTAAAGAAATTCTTGTACAACGTGGTTAAGGAATTTTTGCACAATGAAAAGTTTCACAGGCCTGCAAAAGTCTTATACTATGTCACATGAAAGAGTTTAAATTTATTATATAAATACTTCTAAACATTTCTAAGGAGGAAAAAAGGAAGTGAAGCATACGTTTAGAATACTGAAGAAATAATGGGGAAGTATCTTTTGGTTCTTAGAATAAGAACCATGGTAATTTCTGAGAAGCAAGTCAGATACACAAAATTTATTTAGAATGAAAATGTATGTGGTGTAATTAGTAAGGATATGTCCTACAAATAAGTGACACTGGCTTTTCCCCCCGAATTTTTATGTATCAATTGTGGTATAGAAATAAAAAGCATATAAAAATCAAAGGACTTTGCTGTCTTCAACAAAGAAATTTCAGAAAAATACACATCCTAGTTGACTGAATAAAATATGCTTTTGTTTCACTCACTTTTAAAGAATTATCCCACATAAATGTCCCTTACATGGGTGGAGTACTGAGAATGAAAACCATATAGCAATGTCACTATGTGCAGAAAAATCGTTTGGATGTAATTTGAAACACATTCAGATAAAAACTCTCAGAAAACTAGTAATTACTGTAATGTTGCTAAATATGGCAAAATAAATCAATGAAAAAATTACAGATAATGTCATATCCATTGGTAAAGACTGAATGACTTCACTACTATCCACATCAAGGCAAATGTTTCTGCTTGTATCATTCCAAATTAACATCATGCAGAAGAACCTACCCAGAGTAATAATGCAAGAAGAAGAAATAATGTAAACACTGGAAAGGAAGAAAGAAAACAAAAATTTGCAGATTACAAGATGGCCTGCATAGAAAAACCCTAAGTCATTTGGGGAAAGAAGAAAATAAAAACATAGTATAACTAAAAACTGAATTAGAGAGATTGCAGGATACAAAGTCATACAGAAAAAAATTAATTATGTTTACATTACCAATGAACAATTGGAAATTTAAATAGGAATAAAACAGAAAAAGATTGAAACTATGATATCAGAAAAATGTGAAAAAAAACCTTTGCTCTGAAAATGTTGAATATATAACATAGAAATCTAAAAAAATAAATGCAGTATTTGCATACATAAAACCACAAACCATTGATCACAGAAGTTAAAGAAGGCAAATAATTGGAAGGAAACAACATTCATGGGTTGAAAGATTCTTTCAAATGTATCCATAGATTCAATAGTTTCATTAACAACCCCAGTAGGATACTTGATAAATCTTGACAAGCTGATTGTTAAATTTTATACGTAAAAGGAAAGTACTTCAACAGTGAAAGCAATGTTGAAAAACAAAATGAAGTTGAAAGTCTCACACTATTTGATTTCAGGAATCAGTAGCTATAAAGCTACTAGTAACTATAGCACAGCATAGTATAGATGAAAAAACACAGAGCCCCAAAACATAATTACTTGTTTATGGTCAACTGTTTTTCCACAAAGTTATAAAGACTGCTCAGTGGATGAATGGTACTTTTTTTTAAACAAATGGTGCTGGAACAATCAGATATCCATATGTGAAAGAAAGGTAAAGAAAAGGAAAAAGAACATTGAACATATCTTGCACTATATGTAAAACTTTAGATAGGAATAAATTATAGACTTAAATACAAATCCTAAAGCCACAAGACTTCTAGAAGGAAGAAATGATAAAAAAAAATTTTTTTTTGCTATCCTGGATTTTTCAAAGATGTTTTGTATAAGGACAGAAAAAACATGAAGCATAGAAAACACTGATAAATTAAGCTTCAAAAAAATTAATAGTATTGTTTTTGTTCAAAAGACTCTTGAAAAAATGAAAGGATTGGGAAAGATTGGGAAAATTTTTTAAACAAATATTTGATATAGGATTGGTATCCAAAATGTATAAATTACTCTCATAACTAAAAACAAAAGGAAGACCTTTCAATTTGTAAAATAGGCAAAGGTTTGGATGTCCAATTTAAAAAAAAAATAAGTTTTACGTATGGCAAATAAAGACATGAAAATTGTGTAATAACATCAGCCATGAGGAAAACATAATTTAAAACCATAGAGAAATAGTAGTACACACCTCTTAGAATCAGTAAAATTTACCCCAAAAAAAGTGACAACACCAACTGTTGGAGAGAATATAGAGCATCTGGAACTCTCAAGACTTCTTGATCAGAATGCAAAGACAGATGCACTTTGCAAAACATCATGGTAGTTTCTTTAAAAATTTAAAACTGACCATAACCTGTCCTAGATATTTACTCAAAAGAAATGAAACAAATATTCACAATGAAAACCTACATGTGAAACTTATATCACTTTTTAAAAAAAATTTTTTAATGTTTATTTATTTTAGAGACAGAGAGACAGAGCACAAGCTGGGGAGGGGCAGAGAGAGCCAGAGACAGAATCTGAAGCAGGCTACAGGCTCTGAGCTGTCAGCACACAGCCTGACGTGGGCTTGAACCCACGAACCGTGAGATCATGACCTGAGCCAAAGTTGGATACTTAACCCACGGAGCTACCCAGGTGCCCCAAATTTATATCACTTCTATTTATAATTACCCAGAACTAGAAATGTCCATCAAATGATGCATGAAAAATCTGTGGTTCTTCCTTACAATTAGATTTTACTCAGTGATACAAAGGAATGGACTAATGGTACATGTAACAATATGTAAGAATATTAATTATGCTGAGTGAAAGAAACTGAACAAAATAAGTTTATACTGGCCGATTCTATTTATGTACATTCTGAGAAGGGGGGCATACTACAAATGATTGCTGGGAGCAGAAGGTGGAAGGAAGGATTAACAACAATGAAAAGCAGTAACATTTACTTTTATTTTTTAAATTTTTTTCAGAGAAAGCACACACGTGCGCGTGAGTGGAGTGGGCAGCGGGTAAGGGAGAGAGAAAATCTTAAGCAGTCTCCATACCCACAGGGAAGTCTGATGTGGGGTTCAACATGACCATGAGATCATGACCTGAGTCAAAATCAAGAGTTGGACACTTACCCAGGCACCCCAAAGCACTAACATTTAAATATAACTATATATGGCTAAAATAATCAGTGGTAAAATTATCTCTGCTAATTTCGGTGAAACATTGGGGCATGAACTATAAGATACTAGTAGAAATAAATTTTTTATTAAAAATAATGGTGATGATATCTGAGATTTCTGTTGAAGTATCAAATATAGTTGTTTTTTTTTTAATAGATCCAAAATAGGAAAGTTAGAAAGAGTCAAGGTAAAGCTTATCTTATTTATATTTTGAAGCGTTACTTTTCCTCCTGTGTAATGTAGGCCAAAAAAAAGTGTATACAAAAGGAATATTTCATTGGCCAGCTACCATTACAGTTTGCAAGAGAGTAGAACAAAAGACCAGATACAACAGTTGTGCTCAGAGGTAGAATTAGCAGAGTTTACAGGTGGCGTCTTTGTGAGACCAAAGGAAAGGGCTGGATGAAAAACAAATTTGAGATTATACCTTGAAAACTGGCATATTGTTAGACAACTTATCTATAGTGGTATAGGTGCTGATACTTGTTTTCTTTTCTTTTCTTTCTTTCTTTTTGTCCCCCCAGAGGAGTAACTGAGGAACGTGGGGAAGAAGGGAAGAGTATTTTGACAATCTCATTTTGGACATGGTAAGTTTGAGATGACAATGGGAGATACAAGTGCAAATAGAAGAATGCAATAACCTATATAAGACTCAAGTTGAATGGAGAGATTGAAGATCATTATTTGAGAAAAGTATATAAAATATAAAGATGTTGGGGTGCCTGTGTGGCTCTGTCGGTTAAGCACCTGACTTTGGCTCAGTTCATCATTTCACAGCTCGTGAGTTCAAACTCCATGTCGGGCTCTGTGCTGATAGTTCACAGCCTGGAGCCTGCATTAGATTCCGTGCCTCTCTCTCTCTCTGCCCTTTGCCTGCTTGTTCCCTCTCTCTCTCTCTCTCTCCCTCTCTCTCTCTCTCTCTCTCTCTCTCTCTATATATATATATATATATATAATAAACATTAAAAAACAATAAAAAATAAAGATGTTACTTTAAAACATGAACCTGCAAAAGATCAAGTTAAAAGATATAGAAAGAAAAATGAAAATGATTCAAAATAAACTCAGAAACACTAAAATGTGTGTGCTTAGTAAAGTAGAGCAATCCACCAAAGGTATAGAGAAGGAGCAGTCATAGCAATATGGAGAACATTAGAAAGATACACTGTCAAAAAATGTAAGAAAGACAATGTCGAAAGCTTTTAAGAAGTCAAATAATACAAACCTCAGAAAGTGACTCTGTTAGTTCAATGATGGCTACAAACCCTTTGGCACTTCTCTTGTGAAGTGATTCCCCATCCTCTTGAATCTCAGTGTGCTATCTGAGTGCTCTGACAAATAGAATATGGTAGAAGTGATCCTGTGCAAGTGTCTGAGCCTGAGTCTAGAGCCTGGAAACTTCTGCTTCCCGGCTCTCAGATTGTTTTTCCTGAGGAAACCAGTCATGAGGCAAAAATCTAATCACCCTATGGCCATCATACTGTGACGAACCCCAAGCTAGCTACATGAAAGACAACATTAAGAAAAATATATTAGCATAGAAGCTATGCTATAGCTATAGAATCTTCTATAGAAAGATTCAAGTCTCACCTGCCATGTGCTGCAACAGTATCAGAAAATCTCAGCAAGAACAGTTTAGGTGAGTCCATAAATATTCAGAAAGTGAGAGGTGACAATAAATTGCTATTTTAAGTCACTAAGTTATTGACTTCAAAAACTAACCAAGGGGCACCTGGGTGGCTCAGTTGGTTAAGTGTCCAACTGTTGATTTTGGCTCAGGTCATGATCTCATGGTTCATGAGATTGAGCCCCTCATTAAGACTCTGTGCTGACAGTGTGGAGCCTGCTTCGGATTCTCTCTCTACCTCTCTCTCTCTAACCTTCCCCTGCTCACTCGCATATGGGCACATACATGGACTCTCTGTCTCAAAATAAATAAACATTAAAAGAAAAAACTAACCCAGTATACATACAGGCAAATTATCTTCATCTTAATAAGCTTTTCAAACAATTTTTTATTTTGTTATCTCTAATTTTTGCCAGATACTCTTTTTAAATTTATTTTGCTCTAATTTCAATGACTTTACAAAGCAATATGCAGTTTCTTATTTTATAAAATGATTTTCAATTTTTTTTCAGTTTCAAACTATATATCTCCTTAATGTTAAAATTGCATTTTACTTCCAGTGTATTTGTAATCTTCCTGCTAGCAAATTAGTTATCTTTTATTTTATAAACAATACTAAATACAATAAATTGTATCTATATCTTTTTCACTATTGCTTTATTTCCTTCTTTCATAATTAATTGCCTTTTTGTTAAACTACACACTTCACACATTTTTTTTTTTTAGAAAAGGTTGGTGAATAATCCACCTGGTTTATATTTTCCAAAACTTTGGCTGGATTATTAAATGGCAGATTACCTGGCTACAAAATTCAAGGCAGGACACGATATAATTTTTCTAAGGTCTTTTTAATGTTAAAATTGTTTTGTTTTTGTTTCTGTTTTTGTTTTTAAATTTTTTTCCAATGTTTATTTATTTTTGAGATACAGAGAGAGACAGAGCATGAGCAGGGGAGGGGCAGAGAGACATAGAATCTGAAGCAGGCTCCAGGCTCTGAGCTGTCAGCACAGAGCCTGACGGGGCTCGAACTCACAAACCTCGAGATCATAACCTGAGCCGAAGTTGGACACTTAACCAACTGAGCCACCCAGGTACCCATTTCTGTTTTTGTTTTAATAAAAATTTTGTTTGTTGGTCATCCTTTAGATAGTCATTATTGCTTACTGTGGTTGTTTCCATTTATCTTTGCAGTTCTACAGTTTTAGTGCCAGGCAATTAATTATGAATACATACATTTATTGTCTCTGACTGAAATCACTCATTGCCTTTATTTCCTTTTTTAAAATGTTTTCTTTAATTTGGAATAGTTCTTAACCTCTCTTTATCTTTTGTTAACATTACATTTTCAAATTTACATTTCAGAAGAGTCAAAGTTTTATAAATTGCCATGTGTTTTATAAATTGTCTTTCAGCTTAGCTTTGCCTAATATCTTATCATGATTAAGTTCACATTGTTCTTTTTGGCAGATACAGTATCTATGACATGTGTCTTCACATCAAGAGGCAGTGCAGGATATTAGTTTGTCCATTTTGATTATGTAATTATAATTGCATATTTATAATTGAATTCCGATCTTCTGCCATTCTGTATCTTTGTATCTCTGTTCTCTTATATCAAGAATTCGGGCTCCAGGAGTGCCTGGGTGGCTCAGTCAGTTGAGTGTCCAACTCTTGGCTTCGGCTCAGGTCATGACCTCACATTTCATGGGTTCGAGCCCTGCCTCAGGCTCTGTGTTGACAGTGCAGAGCCTGCTTTGGATTCTCTCTCTCTGGCTCTCTCTCCCCCTTCTCCATTGTGCTCGTGTGTGCGCTCTCTCTCTCTCTCTCTCTCTCAAAATAAGTAAATAAATAAACTTAAAAAAAGAATTCTGGCTCCAAACAGCAGTATATTTACTCATTTGCTCAATCCTACAACACAAAAAATAATATCCAAGTTGCTATACTGACACCATTGTGAAAAAGAAACCCAGAATGTTAAAAATAAACAAGTAACAACTTCTGGATGGAATCACATGTATGTTGGAAATTACCAATGCTGCTTATTGTATTCATATTTGTTTAAAATTACTTGGGACTGAACATAATTAACATTTAAAATAAGCATAGTTTTAGAAAAGACATGCGGAAATGAAGAACAATCTCACAGTCAGAGCAGTAATCAGGAGTTGAAGCCAAACATGGTCCTTACAGGCTGGGGGACTGTATCTATCCTTAGAGGTTAATTTTCTTATGACTATAAGCCCCAAGAAATCAAGGTGGTAAAAGCGAGTTTGTTACATAAAGGGAAGAAGAAACTTTATCCCATTTATCAAACTAGAAATAAGAGCTGGTCATCTGCCCTAATTTATGAGTGAATAATGGAACCATTCACTCAAAACCTAAATTTGAATCATGTGTACTGCAGAACAGAGTTTAAATTCCACTAGCCAATCAGGCTGAGAACTCCTAAGTGAGATGTCAATGTGTAACTTGGTCTTAAATTGATTACGTAGAAAACTGACAAAAGGAAAAATTAAACTAAACTACACTAAAAAGCAATTTTCCCAAAGGGACATTTCTAAACACCAGAGCATGTGTTACCCTCACAATATACTTCTGAAGATGAGTCCACTCCCATAAATACAGAATACATGAGGAAATAAACTCTTACTCTAGAAGTCAGCAGTCCAAACAAATAGGAGGATTTCACACCATGAGCTAGTGTATAAATAAAATAAATAGGTACCATAGTCCACAAAACAGTAGGAAAACATAATTTTTATTACAGCTATGTGCCAGAAGCCTCACTTATCAGTTAAAGTTGAGTTCAGGCCCTGCTATGGTTATATATATTATACAGTATTGTACTATCAAGAGTAACAAAACCACAAAGTTTCAGATTTCAAATATCAGTTATCACATGAATTTTTGGAATATTGTTAGTATTTTGGTTAAATAAAGAATAGAAAACTTGTTTTATTTTCTAACTCTGTGAACAAAAATTATGATAAAAGATCTAGCTTTTGATATCAACCCAATTGATATATTTGGGATACATAGCGTTTTAAAGGAAAGTAAATGAATTCTTTGAATGTTTGAAAAAATTGTGATTTTCTGCTAAAAAGAACTTTTCTATTTCACCGATTTCCATATTAATAGCTTTATTTGCATAAAAATATACCTATCCTGTTTACTTTCTCTTATTTGTGAATGTATTTGGAACTCTTCTCAAATCCTTTCTACAGGAGCTTTATGCCAACATTTATTATTAAAAAAGAGAAAATAATAAATGTAGAATCAGCAGGATACCACTGGATTTCCTTAAAGATTTGTCTCTCTAAAATCTCTTGTGAATTCCAAGTACGGAACTGACTATAGCAATATCAAAAGATTTGTTGCCCAACTGAAATGTTTTTATATTCATTTCAATATAGAGTAAATGGCCATTCAATTTTGTGTGCTGTTAAAATAAAAACCAGAGACAAGCCTTGAAAATTTCCTGAGCAGACAAAACCAGTTCAGTCCAACAAGCAAAGCTTAATTTGCTGTATTTTGCAAGACTAACTTGACCTGGGCCATTTCTTGTTTATGCCTCTGGAAATCATACGCAAAACTTACACTGTTGCGCAAATTTGACATGTGGCAACCATTAAGCAATTCTTTATCATTTAAGAAAATTCTAATATTATAATCAAAGGCCATGAAGAATAAACCATCATTGCCTCCTCACTATATATGCTGCTGCATAAAAATATAGGTCCAGAGCCTCATTCTACATTTTGGTTTGAAGGCTCTTAAGTTCACGAGGTTTTGGTTTGTGCACAATAAAGCATTTACTAATCCCAACTTTGGTAATTCATTGGTTTTACTTTTACTATTTATGAACTTTTGACATTGCCTATGCCTGTCATGTTTCAGAGTTCTATTTACAATTTCCCAATATAATTTGTGGGTAAGATTATTAATAATTCAAAAATAAATGGAATAAAATGACAATTTAAAAATTTCCAATTTAACTCTAATCCTGATATCAGAAATCACAGAGAAAATGGTAGGACTAGGAGAAATAGAAAAAAATATTTGCAAATAATTTATCTGTTAAGGGGTTAATATCCAAAATATATAAAGAACTCATACAATTTAACAGCAAAACAACAAAAAAACCAAATTAGAAAATGGACAAAGGATCTGAATAGACATTTTTTTTCCACAGAAGACACACAGATGGTCAACGGACACATGAAAAGATGCTCAAAATTACTAACCATCAGGGAAATGCAAATCAAAAATCTAAGATGAAATCACCTCACACCTGTTAGAATGGCTATTATCAAAAAGATAAGAAGTAACAAGTATTAGCAAGGATGTGGACAAAAGGAAACCCTGTACACTGTTGGAATGTAAACTAGTCTGGCCACTATGGACAAGAGTATGGAGACTCCTTAAAAGATTAAAAGTAGAACTATCATATGCTATAGCAATTCCGCTTCTGGATATTTATCCAAAGAAACTGAAAACAATTAATTTTAAAAGGGAGATACAACTCAGTGTTGACTGCAACATTATTTACATGCAATAGCCAACATATGAAAACAACCTAAGGGTCCATCAATGGATGAATAGAAAGAAAATGTGGTATATGTATTACAACAGAATACTACTCAGCTGTAAGAAAAAATGAATTCTTGTCATTTGCGAAAAATGGATTAACCTTGAGGGCATTATGATAAATGAATTAAGTCAGACAAAGGCAAATATCATTTGATTTCAGTTATATGTGAAATTAAAAAAAAAAAAAAAAAGCCAAGCTCATAGATACACAGGATAGGTGGTTGTCAGAAGTAAGGAGTAGGGGATAGATAAAATGGGTGAAGGGAATCAAAAGGTACAAACTTCAAGTTATAAAATAAATAAGTCGTGGGTATGTAAAATACTACAACAACAACAACAACAAAAGTAGCTTTATTTTTGTTATTTCTTCTGATCTTTGGAATGGTTATAGCATATGTGATTGTCCTCAATGACTTCTCATACAAAATCTCATTCCAGTTTTAGTTTTCAATTCAAGAATATGGTTTTAGGAGGCCTGGTGCTACAGTCAATATAAAACCTGATTACATGAAACTGACTAAGCAAATGCAGGGATTGCAATTTTTTATAGTATTAAAGGGAAAATTCTCCAGAATGAAAATTTATTAACACTGTTAAACACCTGTTAGTAAGTAGGTGTATGAAGGGGATATTATAAAACTCCATTTTTAGATAAGAAACAAGTCTGTTCTCTTATTCTAAATTTGAAGAACTGGGATTTTAAAAAAATATATACTTTCCTCAGTAATATCATTTGATATTTGTCACTTGAGTAATCTAAGGCCCAATTATGTTAGCAAGACTGCCATACCAGAAACCTACCTATGGGTGCCATAGACAGTGGTTTCCAACTATAAAACTAATTTTCTACTTTTCAGTGGTCATATTTTATAGCTTAGGTGTTTTTCTCCCTGCCCTCCATCAGGAGTATCTTTTTGTTTGGCTAGAAGTTTTACATTTGCTAGATGGTAGTCTGTCTGTTAGGAATAATAATGGAAGCCTTCATTCATCACTCATCCTGATGAATCTATGTACTCATATTTAGCACCTAGATCAAGTCCCTACAGTGGAAATTATTTTCTGAATCCACTCAGTAATAATCATGCTTTTAAAGTGTAAAATCCTGGACTGATTATTTATTTACCTATATTTAATTTGCATCGTGGCACTGCATTCAAATCAGGAAACTTAGTTCTATCTCAAGGAAAAAAAATGACTGAGAATATTTGGTAGCTTGATTCTCTAAAAAACCACTGAATGAGATTTAAAAATATCTGTTATCTCCTAAGACAGAATATAGCTGCTAATGACAAAATGGCCAGGACAACATACTGAATAGTATTGAGTTTTCTAAGTGTGATATAATATAAAACATGTGGCTGCAAACACATTCTAGGCCACTAAGGAGCTTCTTCATATACTTGGAAGCCCTTAGTCTGGGAAATTCAACTGGACCAGAACACGTGCCTCTAAGGTCCATGACAAAGTAGCACAATCTCTCCTACAAAAAGTAAAATGGCCAAAAATGATCATGGAAGCACTTATGAACAAAACAATAATCTTGCAGAATCCAATGCTTAGAAGGGGTCTTGGCATCATTATCAGATACAGATAGTTTCTTGTAGTTCCTGAAATGCACATTCTAGACCTTAAATTCTGATACTTAATAATGGCAAGAGTGATTAGAAGGACTTGGCAAGATTATTTATAACAGGAATCCAGGAAAATTTTCTTGAATGGTTTTTAATTAGTGTTGAGTCATCAGAAAGTGACTGATGTCAGGTTTTTATTTTTTTTTTAAGTAGTCTTGGAATGCTTTGCAGATCTATGAAAGGTAAAATCTCTTGTAATTAATATGTACCTTGCAGTAATTTTTATGAATCTTATTAGTAGAATGCCATAGATGCTTTTTGAGATATTATGCAGATTCCTCCTTAAATATTTCATCAACTCACAGAGCATATTTTTGTTCTCTTGTCTGTTAGAGTTTCATGTGGCTCCAAAGATCTTAGCTTTATTTTTCCCCCTAAGAATTCCATTTTTTCCCTACTGTTCCTGCACTTCAGGAATAAGAAATACAGTGAAAACCATGTTTGATCTTGAAGAATTTGAATGTATCTTGAATTAAATTTATTATACATAAGTGGCATTTCCTCTTCCTATCATCAGAGGAGAGATTCAAGAGAAACTGATATGGCTAGATTCTGTAAGGACTTAAAAAGTGAGACATGGCCAAGATATACCTAAGAAAGAATTCAGTGTGATATGGTGGAAGTCGGGGTCCAGGAAGATCTTAATAATATTATTAGCTGCATGAAAGATACTGACAAAGAGATGATATCCTAGATACTCTGCCCAGGTTGGAAATAGTTGGAATTTGCCTGCTTGATTTTTGGAATTATTTACAAAGCAGTTATAAATAGAGAATCAACTCTGGAATATTCAGAAGAAATAAAACAAAATGTGATATTATCAATATATAGAATTCACATAAACCCAGAGATAAAAATATCAAGTCAAATTTATTTCATGGCTAGAAACAGAGAGAAACAACAACAAGAACATCAACAAAGCAGAAAGAAAAAAGGGGAAAAAAGAAAAAAAAATGGGGATTAACAAAAACACTATTGTAAAACTCTATGTCCAAAAAACTTCATCCCCCCAGTGCCTAAGTGGCTCAGTCAGTTGAGCATCCGACTCTTAGTATCAGGTCATGATCCCAGGGATGTAGGATGGAGTCTCGTGGTGGACTTTGTGCTGAGCATGGAGCCTGCTTGGGATTCTCTCTCTCTCACTCTCTCTCTGTCCCTCTCTCTGACTTATGCTCTGTCTCTCTCTCTCTCCCCAGAAATAAATTAAATTAAAAAAACCAAACAACAAAAAGTTGTGTCCGTTAGTTATAAACAAAGAGATACTAGCTGCTAATGTCAACACACACACATGCACACAGGCATGCCTGCACACACACACAGAGAAAAAAAAATTGTGAACCAAGTATAAAAGAGAGGCTAGATAAATGACTTAAGGAATTAGAGGAGAATATTACATTAATTATACCTAACAGATTCTGGAAAATAGGTACACTTGTTGCCTAGTTTCCTTAATTAGGACAATTATGGTTTTGTACATATTAATTCAAAGTCCTCTGCAGAAGAAAATCATTGATAGGCTGAACACTAGTTTCCTTTACAGGGGATATTGAGGATGACAAGGCAGAGAATGTTACAGAACTCATCTTATGAAAAATTATATATCAAACAAGTTGGAAAAATTAAAACAAAATTGATGATAAATTCGATTATCTTTTTCTTACTTTTGAAATATAGAATGTATTGAAGTTCCAGTGGGAAAGTGAATAAAAAAGTGTCCTATCTCTGTAGAGAAGAGGGAGAGGCTTAGATATATATTATTTGATAATCTAAAGACAACACATTTCAAATGGTTTAAGTGATCACACTAATGTAATCAATCTGTGAATAAGAAGAAATGAAATAGAGCATAGCAAAGTCTACAGATAGAAAAACAGACCATACGGCTAGAAAACATGAGCATGAACAATTTTTAAAGAGAAGGAATTGCAATATATTTTTCTTCATGCAATATAATATTGGTAACTTTGAGAAAATAAATTTTCTTTGAGAAAATAAATTTGATGAACTGCAATTTTACAGTGGCAAAAGGGCCTCCTTTTCTAGAAATATGAGTCGCTAAAGTGAAGTTTGCTTTCTTCAGGCTGCACTTAACATGTATCTAATGATAATAGTATGATTGCCAGTTCTTTTTCAACATACTTTAGAGAAGTTCTTTAATAGGCTTATTGGCACACTTGACTTTGTTGACTTTCCTGCTTAGTAGAATGACATGATCCAGAAAGAACTGAAAATCTATTAACTCTTTGATTTTTCTTCTTTACATCCAGTGTCCCTTATTCCTGAAAGTACTACATCATCTTCCTAATGTTTTAAGTAGAAATAAGAAATTTCACATACCATTAACTTAGCCTCTCTATAAGTTTGGTTACATCCCTCACAATGATATAATTTTGTTGATTTGTGTATGAATTTTGCTAGTCAGCTATTCAAACTGTTGCAATGACTAAATTGCTCTTGAAATCTAAATAAATGACTGTGTAACAATAGGACACCTAAAATCCAAAGAGGCTTTTCATAACCAAACGTTATGTTTGGCAGAGTTCATCAGCCCATCATTTTGTTTTTCAATTTCCTTTTTTTAAAACTAGTTAATATTTTGGAAATAGAATGTTAAGAATGTTTCTATCAATTTATCTATATTTGCTTCTAGAAATTCCTGTGCTTTCAAGGGATTAATTTGTTTATTGGTCAATCTACTTCTGTATGTGCTTTGCAGAATTTTCTGTTGGGAAAATAACTCTATTATAATATAATCAATGAGATTCATAATAGGTCATAATGGTTTATACTGCCTCTTGAAAATGTTCAGGGTGACTGGAAATTTGGGAAAAATTGTAGACACAGAGTTTTACACGTCTGTGGCAGATCATTTAATCTGCTGTTGTCTTGCTGCAGAAAAGTACACATGCCCCTGACTGTTCATAATGACCTGAGAGAAGTCTGATTCTTGGCCCCAAAGGCTTCCACTTAATAAAATTTACATTCACTTGTGTGTCTATATTTGAGGCAACAGCTGTATTTCCTCTCCTGCCATGAGATACAGTCGAAGGTGGATTTCTGGTGTCACTATTTCAGAAAATACAGTGGATTAATGTCTGTGTCTTGGAATGAGTCTAGAGCAAATCCTGGCACAGGGTGAGTGAGGCAGCCATAAGAAGGAGGCTTTCAGATCTCGGAGTGCAGAAAAAGTAACTGACAGCCCCCCTGTGGTATGCTCTAGAAGTCCATCACTACATTTCTGCTGAGGGCTTATTTCTTACAAATGCTTCCACCTATGGCTGAATGTGGCAGCGAGAGGGAAGCAATCGGGTTCCTGGGACATGCCAGATCTTCTAATGGTGCATTGGCTCAAGGATTCCTTATTGGCTTTGCTGAAACTTCCCTTAGAACTGCATGGCAATAAATCAAGCATTTACCTAACCCTCCTTCCTTCCCTCTCACCTTCATTCAAGGTCAGATCTTCACACCTGACTAACAATTCTCCCAGACATTCTAGGCTCCCTCTCCACTCTCTCTGAAAGGCAGTCCCTTAATAAATGTATTGTGGATCGAATTGCATTTTGGCACCTGCCTCTCAGAGGACTTGAACTAAAAAAGTGTTTGAAAAGCTTGTAGGACACTGTTTTAGAGAGGAGTGATCCTTACTCTACTTAAGAAACTGCTCTAAAAAAATAAATAAACTGCTCTAGGGTTAGAACATGCATGTGTATGTGTGTTGATTATTTTTCACATTTAAGGGTAGGTCAGAGTCTGACTTCTAGCTGGATGAACTTTTTCTTTCTTTTCAAATTATTTTCTTCCTTTGTTTTTGTTAAAAATTTTGTTTGTTTGTTTTTAATTGTTATTCCTGATTTGGGATACTTAGGGCAATTAATCCGGTGTGACTGATGAACAACCAGAGTTTCATCTATAGTTTTCTGAATTATTATGGAGGAAAAAAAAGACTGTTGAAAATATCAGTAGAACAAGAGGGCACAGCTGGGTTCTTAATACCAATCATCTGTGATAGATCACTGACCAAAATGAGTGTGATCTGTAATATTCAAAAGTCCCACTGACGTTCACAAGTATATTTCAATCAATAGAACAGCAAGGAATAGAGTTGTTCGCACTGATTACTTCAGTTATTCAAATAGAATTTTTTAAAAAAAATCAATGATTCATTTCCATAATTACTAAATATGAATCAAGCTTATGAAACTTTACAAGAAATTGTGATTTTTAAATACTTTGTTACTCAGAGTTCATGTTATACTATTCTTCGTATATTTACTTTCCCAGTGTTCTTGCAGAAATACAATTAAAAGCCTTTTTTGGGCAAAACAAAACAAAATACAATTTAGTTTTTAGTTATCACTAAAATGAATTTTGACTAAAATATCTTCCCTATTTTTGCTTCATAACATCATTGAGTCTTTTGCCACTCAAAGAAGTTTTTGAAAAGTTGTTTGGTGAACTGAAAGCATGTCAATCCCACTATCTGAATGGATAAAGTAATCACCTATTTATCAATCAAGGCAACTTCTCATAGTTGTAGCAAAAATACAAATATTCTCATTCTCTATAATAGTTTGCAAGTATATAGAACAAGGACAGGAGACAATTATCAGGTTAAATAAAACAGGCCATTAGCACGGCTTTTGATTTATGCAATGAACGGTTTTATACAATTAGAACAACCTCTAGTTTCACGTAACTCAGGATTTAGTGAAAGTTTGTCTTTCTGTATACACACACACAAACACATATGTATGTGAATGTATGTTAGTATACACAAATAGGATAAACAGAATGGGAGGAAGGAAGGAAGGAGCAAGGAAAGGGGAGATGTCTTCAGCTTCCTATCTTTTCAAAGATTATAAGGTCACATTGTAATGAGGTGAATAAAAAGATGTTCTGAATTCTTCTTGGCCTGCCTATAGATCTTTGTTCATACAGAGTTCATTAAAAGTTTATCCAGACTTAGATACTGAGGTAGGCTTTGGAGATAAAAAAGTAGATAAGAGTTCCCTTCCCTGGAAGAGTTCACAGGTCAGAGGAGGTGAACATGTAAGAAAATATTTAAATTGTAACAACTCTATATTTAGAGGGATTTAATAAGCATATGTTAACTATCCATGTAGAATATTCCAGGCTTCAAGGTATTTGTAACTTTCAAAGACTAACTGGTTAAACCCACCCATTTACTTGTGCATTTATCTAGTACTTACTTTATACATACTTTGTGCCAGGTACTATATTAACAGCAGATACTGCAAAAATTATGTCTCCAAATGAAGATACAGAGACCAGAACAGAAAGTGGTAAATTAACTACAGTGATGTCTACTGAGAGTTAGATTTGGGGAATTACTTGGTATAATGGAGGAGGTAGCAGGGATATCTACTTTACTTTGGGAAATCATAAAAGACCTCACAAACAAAAGACTGGGATTACTGTAAGCTTTTATCCATATTGCTCCTTCTCTATCATTACTTCAGTGTGACTTATACTATGTGACTTCAACAGGCATGTGCCTGAAACTGTAATTCTTACAGAAAACAATGACACAACACTGATTACAGAATACTTTAAGTGTGGGTACAACTGATGAATGTGACTCCATTTTTCCAGGTGTTAGGTTTGCTATATTTATATTTTAGAGCAGCAGTAAATAGTCCAAAAGAATTACTCTTCATGATTAATCAGATTTACCAAAAAGAGTTTGGACATATGAATAGCATGAATATAGCATTGTTATTTTTGTTCCTAGACTTTTTTTTCTATTTTAATAATAGTTTACATTACTGTTTCTACCCTTTGTTTCTTTATACATACCTCTTAAGTGAGAAATTTTACCTTTTTAGGTATCTATTTTTTTTGCCTGTTTTCAAAATGTCTCTAGAACAAAGCACAGTATATACAACTCAAAAGTACTACAATGCTATTTTAATCTAGAAGAAAATAAGCAGTTGATGCACTATAAACTATGTGGTCTAAAGTCAATGTGATTTTAAGAGAGAAACAGCTTCAACTATTGAAAAGTTAAATGAAAGTAACAATTAGAAAATATTGAGTCTTAAAATGTTCCTTTAGAGAGTAAGCATACTTTTAAAATCACAATTATTAGGTACATATTTGCCTGCATTACCCATGTAGTCCTATCTGGAAAATTAGTTTTCTTAAAGTTGTTAATTTACAATAGAGCTTCTAATTACCTTAATGGTATTGCTGAATATTGTTTTCAATTAGAACAGTTTAGCACATTTAGTGGATAGATGTTATCACTTCATAAGGTTCATGCTCAACACTATACCAATGCTTTTTATTAGTATGGCGTTAAAGGTTCAAAAGAGAAGGGAAAATTGCCTCGAAGCCAAACTTTGTCTTTTAAAAAAGTTTCTTATAGCTAACTGAGGAGCAAACCACTGTTTTTGTTTTATGTCAATACTTTGTTAATTTATTTATGAAACCTGAGGAAAAAATAACATAGAGTCTGGATTAAAAGTTTGTATCTACCAACAATATGGAAACATACTTAAATTAAGCTGAACTACTTATGGGCATCTACCATTTGATTTGATTTTTACCAAATGTTTAAGGAGCCAGTTCTAGTAACAGACATCCTCCCAGGTGCAATGGATAAAAATATAAATAAGATAACTTCCTGGCCTAAGTGGTACATATTCTGGAAGAGAAGAAAGAATGTGTAAATAAGCAGACTTCAGAATACTAAATTTTATCTTTCTAATATAGTTTCTCAAAACTCTCTTAATTGGAGTTTTTTTCTTTATCTTGATAAAAAGTTAGATGATTTTAAAAAACAATAAACTAAAATAAATGAGTAAGGAAGTGCATCATCTAACAAAACATTTAGCAATAATGAATGACAGTTACAATGCCATATATTTTAACAAGATTACAGATCCCTGGATACACTAATTCCTCATAAATATAGTCTATTAACTGTCCCACCCCTGTATTTGCCATGATAGTATTATGTTGTAGTGGTGTTTGCTGATTTTCAATTACTGTGAATAATACAGATTTAACTTCATTTGCTAAAATTCAAATTATTCCCCACTCCCTACCCAACAGTTAGGTCTCCCTACATTTTTCGTGAAAGTCTATGCTAACTCACACATGTTCATGCAAACACACACACACAGGGAAAAGAGAAGTGGAGTGAAGGAGCAAGAGAGACTGAGAAAGAGCAGTATTTAATCTAGGATATCTTCAACAGAAATGCATATTTGACACAGAGAACTTAGAGATATTAGTTACATTTTGGGTTTGAAACCTAGTCTTGCCCTTGGCTGTATGTTTTTGTTTTTGTTTTTCTCAAACTTACTGTCTACTCAATGGAGTCAAAGTGTTTCAGGATGTAAGTGTCAGTTTTAAAAATCAAGTGCCAAGAGGGCTGCACCGTGGTCTGCAGAGCCACTCTCACTAAGCTCTTGGCAAGCTAAGTCATGGCTGACTTGGAAAAAAATTAAGTAAATTAAGTAAAAAGAAAAATAAAAAGAAACTGCCTACATGCACCCTTGATGCAGTATTATCAACAACAACCAAATAATGGAAACAGCCCAGATGTCCATCAACTGATTACTAAATAAAGAAGATGTGGTATAGCTATACAATGGAATATCACTCAGCCTTAAAAAAGAATGAAATCTTGCCATTTGCAACGACATGGATGGAACTAGAGAGTATTATGTTAACCAAAATATGTCAGAGAAAGACAAATACCATATGATTTCACTTATATGTGGAATTTAAGAAACAAGACAAATGAGCATAGAGAAAAAGAGAGAGAGAGACAAAGAAACTGACTCCTAACTACAGAGAACAAACCAGAGGGGAGGCGGGTGGGGAGATGCGCTAAATAGGTGATGGGAATTAAGGAGTGCACTCGTGATGAGCACCGGGTTTTGTACGGAATTGTTGCATCACTACGTTGTACACCTGAAACTAATAGTACACTGTATGTTAACTAACTGGAGTTTAAATAAAAACTTAAAAAAAAATAAAGTGCCTAGAAGAGGGCCTGGTATATTGCAAGTGTACACAGTATATTGTTTCTTTACTATAAGTGCCATCAAACTACAAGTATCTTTATAAAATTCAACAAATCTTAAACAAAACAGGAAAGGTGTGCAATTGTTTTGTAACAAATACAAATTTGTACATAAACAAATACAAATGCTCTGAAATACTAGAAATCTTCCTGTTGTCATAAGTAGATATGATGTAAGTTAGAATGTGATATGAGTAAGTTGAACATTTTCTATGTTAAAAGAGAATACATTATAAAAACTGGATACTGCACAGGCTGATGATAAGCCAAACATCTCAGAGAAAACTGCCTATAAAAGAAAATGGCAGAGCCCAAGGTCAAGCAAAGAATAACCAAGAGCACACATCTGATAATGAAGTTCCATTCCCTCAGTGGTTCCACACACAGGATAAGAGAAAACAAAACAGGATCTGAAAAAAACCAAAAAGTACTATGATGGATTAAGTACAAAGTTTATTTGATACCGATAATTTAAAAAAGAAAGCAAAAGACCATCTCTAAGGAATATAGAAATAACAAGTAAACTGCCTTTATCAGAAAACCAAAGGAAGCACCGACATTTATACTGAAATCCCAGGGCATTTTCATTAAACCCAACACAACACAAAACAGAAATCATATATATAAATGTTGCAAAGGAAAGTCATCATTTACTGAAATAATATACGGAAACCAAGATAAATTATTGCACCGTTTAAGTACGTACTTTATCATTAAAGGAGATCACTGTAAAAAAATGTCAAAATATTTCCAGCATGTAATAATGAATTATCAATGTAATAAACAAAAAAATCATTAAAATAACAATAAAACATAAATTAGAGTGTATGACAGTGTTTTTTAGCCCTATCAAAAACTATCAAAATTTTGATGTTGCCATTTTTTGTTAGAAAACAATGGTTTTATTGCTTTATTTTTTAATGTTTCTGATCACCAGATACTCAAGACATCATTTCAAAGTTTGCTGGATACATGCTTTTTATTTTCTTGGAATAAAACAAAAATACTGATTTTTTAAAACCAATCTTTTATTATTATTTTTTTAAATTTTACCAGTGATTTATCCTACTATGAAGATGCATATTTCCCAATAGAACTTACCCATTTTGGAGAGTTTTTCTCTTAACTAACATTGAATAATTTAACAGTTTTATTGTTTGTTTGTTTATTGATTGATTGAGAGGGCTTGTGCACGAGTGGGGGAGGGACAGAGGAAGAGGGAAAGAATCTTAAGCAGGTTCTAAGCCCAGTGCAGAGCCAGACTTGTGGGGCACAATCTCATGACTGTGAAATCATGACCTGAGCCAAAATCAAGAGTCAGATACTTAACCAACTGAATCACCCAGATGCCCCTATTAAACTTATTCTTGATACGAAATCAAATACAAATAATTTTGCCCCAATTTTTTTCCTGAAATAAAACTGGAATAGAGAAGATCAACTATGCTACAATGTTACAAAAATGGGCATGAGTACATGATAAAATATTTTTAAAAATTTAAAGTTATTTATTTTGAGAGGCAGAGAGAGCAAGAGGGGGAGGGGCAAAGAGAGGGTCAGAGAGAATGCCAAGCAGGCTTCATGCTAACAGTGTGGAGCCTGATGTGGGTCTCAAGTTCACAAACCAAGAGATGGTGACCTGAGCTGAAACCAATAGTTGGACACTTAGCCACCTAAGCCACCCAAGCCACCCAGGTGCCCCAACAAAATACAAGATTTCAAGTGCTATCATTATACAATAATGAATGACACATCGTTGCACAGTATATGGGATATTATTTTCATAGTTGCCCATCCACTGTTCCTCTCTGGATTTGTGGAGTACACAAATGCGCCTATACATTGTGTATGGCTGTTTCCTCCTAACACACTCATTAGTTCACATTAAAAATTGCATTTTGCTGAACAAATGTTAATTATGAAAATAATTACTGTAGTCAAAATTAATATTTTGTTTTCTTAGGTATAAATGCCTTTTACTATGAGTATCTATTTGTTTACAAATATCTGAGAAGTCCCAAATGCATTACCCATAATTTGTTGCAAATAAAATCTAAATGAGACTACAAAGTTTTTCAAATGTTATACCTTCCAATTAATACAAAATAAGCAGATATTTTCAACTGAATTATGTGCTAAATAGATCTTAGTCCACAAGAGATTCATCACATTTATCCTTATTTAATACAACCACCTTAATTTACCAAAATTAAATTACTTGCCATATTATTTTCAACATGTAATAAGATTATTGTAAAACAGCAAGGTATCGTAAAATGTTTATGGAGGTAACAGAATTAAAGAACAAATGATTCTATTATTTCTGCCTGTATTTGTACACACAGCATTGATAAAGAGTAATTCCCTTTACCTAGACAAGAAGGTTGAGCTAAGTGATCAGAAGTATATTACTATGGGTTATCACCATACATCTGTAATTTAATGGCATGTCACTGGTGTGCTATTAAAAATGGATGCATTCTGGGGGTTCCTGGGGGGGCTCAGTCGTCTAAGCATCGACTTCATCTCAGGTCATGATCTCACACTCCATGAGTTTGATCCCCCCTTTGGGCTCTGTGCTGACAGCTCAGAGCCTAGAGCCTGCTTGAGATTCTGTGTCTCTCTCTCTCTACCCCTTCCCCACTATCTCTCTGTCTCTCAAAAGTAAATAAACATTAAAAAATTTTTTTAAATAGATGAATTCTGCACTGAACCAAAATACAACAATTTGTTAAGCACCATATTTTTTTTTTAAATTTTTTTTTTCAACGTTTTTTATTTATTTTTGGGACAGAGAGAGACAGAGCATGAACGGGGGAGGGGCAGAGAGAGAGGGAGACACAGAATCGGAAACAGGCTCCAGGCTCCGAGCCATCAGCCCAGAGCCTGACGTGGGGCTTGAACTCACAGACCGCGAGATCGTGACCTGGCTGAAGTCGGACGCTTAACCGACTGAGCCACCCAGGTGCCCCTGTTAAGCACCATATTTTAAGGATATGTTAATATATCCTAAATTTACAAGTACAAATCATAGTTTAAAAGTACACGGCAGTTCTAACAAATATATGAAAGCTAACAAGGCCCAGCTTATAGATCTTAATTACAGACTACATCCTTTATCCTATTTGTGGCCATACCGTTTTTAATTAATTGCCCTCAGTTCATACTTGTTTGAAATTAAGTTCATGATGCCACCTTTTTTTGTAATTATTTTAAACCATTTGCCTGTTTTTTGCTCATTCTATTTTTTATTTTTTTATTTTTAAAAGGACATTAAAAATAGATTTTTGTCATACTTACATCTATCAATATGGCATGACTTTGAATTTTTATATAGCACTCTAATATTTTTGAATGACTTTAACTTTGATCAAGACTTGTTGCTTTTCTTTTAAAATTTTGAATATATGTAATTTTCAAATTCCTTGAAGAATGTATACTGTCATTCTAATGTTTATTAATAATTTTTTTGTCTATTTGGACAAAGAGTATGTATTAAACCTTAGTTATATAGAAGTCTCTCTTCCAGCTTCTGAAACTTGAGCTATAAACAAATACTGTTCTCATGAAGATAATAAACCATTATACAAACTCATGTTCATTACTATACATTCTTATACATTTTAAAAATTGATCTGTGTTATATAGAAACAGGAAGCATATCATGGGGAAGAATGTAATGGGGATTATTATCTTAAATAAGAGGGATTCTCTAAAGGATAGTAACTTAGGAGAGATCAAACACATTAGGAAGCAAGTCATAAAAATATCTGTAAGGACAGTGTTGCAGGATGAGGCTACAGCTAATATACGGACCTTGAAGCACAAACATGTCATCTTCTCCCTTAGAGTAACATGCTGAAGAATAAACAGGTAATTTCAAGACCAGGGTAGAGTAAGCTAAGGGATAAAAAACAGAAATTGAGTTAGATTATTAAACTAGGATGAAGGGACCAAATATATTTGGCTATTGTAGGGTATCGCAGACTATGGGTCTGGAGTTCTCTCTTGTCCAGCAAGAGAGCAGATGCAGAATTGAATACGAGAGAGGCCACTGTCCGAGAGGAGACAAGAGCCCCAACAGGGGTTTCATCTCTGTATTTATTGAGCTCACAAGATATCACCCATGTGGTGAATGTAAAGAAAACAAGATCTTACACATCTGAACATGGAGAAAACAATCAGACAGTAATCATTAACATGTGTGTGTAAGCAAAGGGTCTGGGGGCAAGTGGAGTTTGTAATCAAATTATATTGGCACCAGATGGAAAGTAATTTCCTGCCGGTGATATAACAAGTTACTCACGATCCAGTTACAATAACTTGCTAGCTAACCTTGGGCACTTTTGCCCCGGGGTGGCGGCTTTCTGCCCTAAGCTTTCTTCTAACCCATTTATGTAAGTAGAACCTATTTTCCCACAGTAGAGAATGGAGCTTAACCTTAAGGATAACAGAAAGACTTGGAGAAATTTGAATCTGAAAGTGGCATAGTTAAATTCATGATTTCAGAAGGGCATTTTTACTGTTCTGCTATAAGTAAAAGCTACATGTGGAAGCTACTAGCCACATGTAGCTCTTTAGATTTCAATTCATTTAATTAAAACTAAATAAGATTAAAATTTCACATCTCTAGTCCCACTAACCACAATTCAAGTATTCAACAGACACATGTTGCTAGTGGCTACCATATAGGGACAGTATGGTTACTTTCATCATTTTCAATAGTTTTAGCATTGCAGAAAGGGTTATCTCACAGCCCGAATGAGAGACAGTGGATTGACTGAGGCAATAATGAGAAAAGTGATGAGAACCGAGAGGCTGAATGGAGAATTCAAGTTTCCTTTTGAATACAGAAGGCCTGAATTACCTACTATGTATGTATAAGGAGATTTATGTGGTCATTTTTATCTACAAATCTAGAATACAGGGAACAACATTGGGCTAGAGCAAAAATTTGAATAATCAATATAATTATATAACCAAAAGACTAGATACAATCACTCCAGGGAATGGAGTTAAACAGAGTAGCAAAGATCTCCATCCAAGAACTGACAATGGGGAACATCAAAGAAGCTCAGGAATTTCAAGAAATTTCAGAAAGATATGAGTCATATTCCTGGGGAGTTGAAAATTAGCCAGAACAGGAAAAAAACATTTGGGAGAACTCACAGGATATCTTGGAAATAAGAGTTTCATGAAGGACAGAGTTAGCAACTATTTTAAATGCTGCTTAGATGTGGCCCAGTGGAGACCAAAAGTGATGACAGAGGAGCTGTTTTAAATAAATAGTACTGAATAAAGTTGATTCAGAAAAGATGGAGAAGCACAATTCAAGAGCAGAGACAAGATTTCTTAGCAGCACTTCTGAACGTGAAGAGAAGAAGAGAACTGAACATAACTGAAGAGTTCTGTGTTGTAAATTTTGTAATTAGAATTTAATTTTTAAAATTTATTTTGAGAATATTGCCAAGTTTTTATAAGATGAGTAGAATTATTTAATTAAAAGTTGAATATTGTTAAGAACAGAGCTTGGGAAGGTGATAAGAAAAAGAAATCAGTGGAAATGAGGAAATAGAAAATGAGGAAATAGAAAAAAGGGATAGCATAGGGTGTGGATGCCAGATACTGAAATATTTAGTGGTATGAAATGAGAAAATTACAAATAGTTTTGTTTTCCAGTCTCAATACAGAGCCCAACTTTAATACCAATTAGTAAGAGACACTCTACAGAAACAAAATCCACTCCAATACCTGGGCAATCCCAATGCCAGCACATGCATGTTCTTAGGACTCCTTTTTCACGCTGAAAAGTATTTCAGATTCAGAGAGACAAGAATTGTGTGCAGAATGAATTAACTCAGGGAATACTAAGTTTTATTGTCTCTAAGCCTATAAAATCCACTAGTCCTGTGTTTGTAGTGCATATATTTCAGGTTCATTCACAATAAACAATCTGGAGGAACTAGACATATCCTTTTAAAGCAGTCTTAGATCAGTAATCAGTACTTGTTAAACCCTGTAGGGCACTTGTTTATTGTTCAGCTACTGAATTCCACTGGTCAATACTGACAAGGAATTCTGGTGAAGATTAAAAGTGCCTGATGCACACCTAAGGAGGGCAAATCATGTTTCTGCTTCCTGCTTCCTATCCCACCCCAGTGTACACTTTAATCCTATGTGGTGTCATTTGCCTCATGTATCTTAAGTATCTTCCTTCATTAGTATTAAAATATTTATGCATTATTTTATAGAAAGCTATAATCTTTCTACCATGTCAATGATCACAGGATTTGAATCATATGATAAAAATCAGAAATTCATTCATTCAAACAACGAGAGAGAGAGAGAGAGAGAGAGAGAGAGACCTCATTTCATAGGTCTCTTAATAATCTTTTACCAGTTGGAATATTGGTTTTGTTCTTGTATTAAGAGATACTTGTACTTTTTTACGTGTGTTGATGGAAGCATTCTATCACATGGTAATTTAAGGCCAATTTGACCTCTTTTTCTGGCTAATCTTATTCCATGAGTATCACATTGAGGACTTCAATTTAATCTTTCCAAATGCTTTCTCATCCTAGATTTTTTTTCATCTCTATATTTGCTTTGTATTTAATTATACTAATAATCCTATAAAACCTTTGTTATACTGCATAACAGCATTAGACAAATGTTTGATACAGATAAATAGTTACAATTAGAATATCATTTTCCATTCCTCTTCCACAGAAGTAACTTTTACCCATTAACTATACAATTGCAGTGTTTAGGTTGGTAATTAGAACATATGGTTCAGTAGATGATGCATAGTAATATTCTAAGATATAATAAAACAGTTTTCACCAATAAAAACTTGGAGATGTTACTGTGAAACACTGCCCCATTGATCTCACCTGAGGATACAATCATATTGCCCCTATTTCAACCAGTTAAAAGGAAATTCCCTTTTAAATTATTATGTTCAAGTCATTAAAGACAATAATAAAAGCCACATAGCCATAGGTTAGTTTTACCACAAGACTTGCACAAACCTTTCTCACCCTATCCTGCCCTGGATGGATATCTATAATCCTGATCACTGACTATTAAACTTCAGATTCTTTAGTGATAAATATATCTAATATAGGGTAAGAGCACAAGCCCTCAATTTGATTTGTTGTATTAGAGACATTCTGTGAGTCTTGTGATGCATGTAGTCCACACACAAATTCTTCCACTGTTTCCACAAATTTTTCCAAACTGTTTGCAGCCTTGACAAGCCTCCTTGGAGGGCTCTCCCTCTAATCTCTAACGTTCATATTTTCTACTTGCAAATCTTTTTCCTTGTTATACCAAACCTCTAGAACTGCCACTTTGACTTGACTCCATATTCCAAGACCAGTCCCAAAGGTGCCATTTTTGGTTGGCCTGTTGAGGCAGGGGCTGTCCAATTTTCCCCATATGTTGTTGCCATCAGATGCTGATGGCACATGTGTATCTGAGTAAACAATATGCTATCCAAAGTATACGCTGTCATATGAAACTGTTAACCAGGCATATTTTATTTCTAAGAGTTTGAGTCTGGGTGTGTCAGAAGCCTTCATGCAAGCTATCCTTTAGAAAATCCATAGGACAGTCACTAGTGATATGCTACCAAAATATCACCACTCTCCTTAAGCAACCCACGTTTTGCTTTCTTTACATTTCAGCTCTTCACATTCACATTTAGTGTAATCAGAAGAGCACAGTGAATGCTTCTCCTCATATTCACATATTTGCTTTCAACTGTTATACTCAGGCAGCTGCCTCAGCAAAGCCTCATCCTGATTCACAGACATATAGGATACAGATGCTTGGCTCTTCAGCATCTTGTATCCTAAGTGACATAAAGATATTATCTTTCTCAAGTTGCCTGAAAAATAATCATAACAAATGTATCCCCCAAACTGTGAGGTGAATACAAAATAAATTTCTTATGTTCACATTCCATACACCAGGAGGCTCCCCATTTCTAAAGTCTACACTTGAGGATGTCTTTGCTGTAAGGTTGAGGATGTTAGATACATGCAAATGATACTTCTCTTCTGACCTATCATCAACCAATTTCTCATGGTTTCTAACTTTAGAAATAAAAGATTATTCATTTGATAATTTTATTAGTTTCCTATTTATATTCTAACAAATTAACCACAAACTTCATGGCTTAAATTTAAATTAAAACAACATACATTTATTTTCTTACACTTCTGAAGGTCAGAAGTCTGAAATGTGTTTCATGGGGCTGGAATCATGGTGTCAGTAGGGTCGGTTTCCTTTTGAAGGTTCTTGCCTTTTCTAACTTCTGGAGACAGACTTTATTCATTGACTGAAGGTCCTTCCATCTTCAAAGTCATCAATCATATCATTCAAAAATCTGCTTTAGCCATTACATCTCCTTTTTGGCTCTAACTCTTCCTCTTCTTGTCTCCCACTTATAAGGAACCTTGTGATTACAGTGGGACTCATTTAAAAATCTTCAACTTGAGCATATCTATAGTCTTCTTTGCTGTTAAAGGTCACATATTCATTCACAAGCTCTAGGGATCAGCATGTGGGATCTTTAGGGAAATAATATTCTGCGTACCACAAAAGACATATTGGAACAATGGGAAAATCCTAATGAGGAGAATTTCGACCATATTTATCTTCAAGATAGTTTGCTTCACTTAGGACATCCCCTTTCATTCTTTCTAATCATACGGTCTTGACAGGATTGTCAGGAACCTGAATTATTGCTTATAATCATTATTGTGGGCTTTCTGTCAATCTGATTCTGTGTTTCAAAATGGTTTCCTGCATATAAGACTTCCCTTGTATTTAAAAATAGAATATAGTATCTGTCTGTAGCTGAATCTTTGTCATTGCTTTTTCTAAAAACTATTCCTTTAAGTCTCTCTTTTTTCCTTGTCAGGCAATTTTAAAGATGAACTAATTTTCTTAAAATATGCAATTTATCTAGATAGTCATCATTCTAGGAATATCTAGTCCAAGTAAAATTAATAGGAAAAAAAAGAGAAATTTTGTTAATACTTTAAATATAACATTTTGTTTTTGTTTTTTTCTAAAACAGCAAATTGAGAAGTAAACTTAAATATAATCTTGTTATTAGAATGATAGATAAGAAAAAAAATATTGGTTATCAGTTCACAAAAAAACCATGAATATGATACAATATGATGTAAATATGATTTTAAATCTCAATTAAAATATAGAGATATAAGATGAATATTAACAAGTTTTTGTAATATAGCTAATTACAGGGTGAATCTTTAAACGAATTATGTTAATTTAATAATTTCATTTAAAACAGCTCTGTCTTCCTGATTTCTACAGACCACCATGTAAAAATTATATTCTAGTTGTTGTTGTTTACAAGATTAGGGTTTTATTTCTCAGGATTTAGTTATTTTTATATTGTTTTCCATTGGATTTATGATTAATATCAAGATCCTTAGTTAAGTTTAAAACATTAGATTATTACTAAATTGAATTAAATTATGATCAATCTGCAGAAACCTGGTATATGTCTGGGAAAGTAAAAACATAAAATGTTGATCATTTATATTAATTTATTCCTACTTCTCAATCTTTCATTATAGAAAACTATAGAGTAACAGGAAATTTAAATATTTTTAGATACTGTTAATATTTCTGGTTTTGAATTACATTTTGTAAATATGAAATCTGTTCTCATAGGGAGAACATTTCAATAGTTCCTGGTTTTCTGTTTTCTACTTTTTTCTTGTGTTTGTTATAAATAAAAATAAGTTACTTTGGTTAACGTATTAGTATTTAATATGTTTGAGATTCTACTAGGTGAAAGAGTTATAATATACATGAATACATAGAAAAGAAATATGATATTTCTGTTTTGTAAGTATTCCAACTTGTTGAGATAACATATTATAATACATATATTCTCTACATATTATGCTGATAAAGATAATTATATTTAAAAGTGGGATATTTTAAGTGTATCATCAGTATTTATAATTATACATTGGTGTATGTCTAGCCACATACACATAGAGATGTTTGGTAACAAACAAAAAAACAAAAAACTTGTATTTTCACATGGATGATATACAACAGGAAGCAAATAAAGAATTTGAGTTTCCTTCTATAAAATGGCGAATTTATCCTGTGTCCACAGAACAGTTTGTATTTCATCACGAAACTGTTATATTTGGGGTGCCTGAGTGGCTCAGTCAGTTGAGCGTCCGATTTCAGCTCAGGTCATGATCTCACGGCTTGTGAGTTTGAGCCCCAAGTTGAGCTCTGTGCTGACAGATCAGAGCCTGGAGCCTGCTTCAGATTCTCTGCCCCTCTCTTGCTCTGCCCCTCCCCCTGCTCATGCACTGTGTCTGTCTCTCTCTCTTAAGACTAAAACAAAAAAAAAAATAAAATAAAAAAAGAAATGTATATTAAATTTCCATATTACTTTTTAATTATTTAAAAGGAGTTCATAAAAGTTGTTATCTATTATTGTAGACTTTGAAAATATTACCTATGGGCTGTTTTGATTCTGAGAAGGTATATCCATATCTTCTCTCCTCTGATAACAAAGTTTCTAAATTCAGAGCACCAAAACCTATAAGATGCATTTTACATGTAAATTCTTTATGAGATGCCTGGAATGGCCACTAAGTAACAAAAAAATTTGTTTTTCACTTCACTAAAGATAAAAAAAATGTGTTTGATATTCTAAAATTATAATTCAAAACTATACTAAGTACTTTTTTTTCCTTTTAACAAATTTTAGAGAAAAAGACACTGATTTGACTTCTTAGCCAAATAAGATGGAATGAATCTACATCAACCTAATTCTACCTCTGATTACATCTAAAATTCTGGACAAAATAACAACAAACTCCTTGAGGACTCAAAAAACTAAGTAACAGGCAGATATAAGAGAAACCAAAACTGAGGGACCTGTACTGTGGTAAACTTACACTGTCTTTTTTCTTCTTCTCCTTTATCCCGCCTCGTTTATCTACTGATTTTTACCTGTGAATGAGCCAAATCCTGGAAATGGTCAGTGAATGCAGATAACAAAAAATCAGAGAAAACTACACTTTCCAGGAAGAGGAATAGGTGAAAGAGTCTGCATGCAGGGGAATGTGGGAGAGAAATCTTTCTTCTCAGACCAGGTCAGGATAAAAGGCAGGTTCAAGCATAAGGCCACAGTGCTAAGGCACTAAGACTCAGAGATGTTAAAAGGGTATAAACCTGCAACTAGTAGATAAATAAATTCTGGAGACCTAAAGCACAGCATAGTGATTACAATAAACAACACTGCATTATATACTTCAAGATTGCTAAGAGATTAGATCTTTTTTTTTAATGAAATTTATTGTCAAATTGGTGTCCATACAACACCCAGTGCTCATCCCAACAGGTGCCCTCCTCAGTACACATCACCCACCCCTCCCTCCCACGCCCCATAAACCCTCAGTTTGTTCTCAGACTAGATCTTAAGTGTTCTGACCACAAAAAAAGAAACAATAATTATGTGGCATGATCTTAGAGTTGTTAAGCTAAAGGTATGGTGGTGATCATACTACAAATATATAAATGTATCAAGTCAACATATTATTTACCTCCAACTTATACAGTGTTATATGTCAATTACATCTTAAAAAATGACTCAGAGCCCATCCTTCTGCACAGAGGGAGTGTGAAAGGGGTCCATTTGGTCTAAAGAGTGTAGGGGAAATCTCTGCTATTATTTTCTCTCTTTTCTCCTACCACCTCACCATGAGATTCTCCCAATTGCATGAAACTGCAGGACAGAAGGTCAGGGTGGTGAAAGAACCTCCCCTTTCTAGCCAGTGGACCAGGAAAAGGGCCACGGGAATCAGAGCGACAGAGAATCTGTAACAGAGAGAGAAACTCAAGGAAAACAATGCCCAGTAACATCACAAACTACTAAAGAACTGGTAATTCTGAATTTTATGAGCACCTATCATATTCAGAAGCAGTAAAGGTAAGATAAAAATGTTTGCAGATTAAGGAAAACTGTGACAATTTATGACCAGCTGACCAGCTGAAAAAAAAAAATTCAAAAGGAAGATTTTGGAGCTTAAGACAAATTATATCAGATAGAAATTTGAGGCATAAGGAATAAAGGAAGAAGAGCAAAATTTGTAAATATCTGGGCAAATATGAGAGACTAAGTTAGAAAGCAAAAATTATATAACTGTTTGCCATAGTACATGTATAGTATAGTAGTATAAAGGTACAGTGCATGTGACAACAATAACACAATGTTAACACTAAAAAAGAGAGAAGGGTAAAGGGAACGATATGATTGTAAGGCTTCTAAGTTTTAGTTGAATTGGTAAAATAATACCTCTGCATAGCCTCTGAAGAATTAGGTATGCAGGTTGTAATCCCTCAGCAAAAGTATAAAAATATCCAAATAGCAAATTAAAATTAAAATAATGCAACTTACTAGAACACATCAATTACAAAACAGAGATTATTTATGAGATCAGATAAAAATATAAGAATCAATTATATATTGCCTGCAGGAAACCAAACTTAATTATAAAAGTATCAATAGATTAAAAGTAAAAGATGGGGAATGATAAACCATGCAAATCCAGACCAAGACAATGCTGGAATGGATATGATCCTATCATACAAAATATACTTTAGAATTAGGAAAATTACCAGAGATAAAAAGTGACATTACACAAATATGAGTGATACATTTTTGACAAAAAATGACAAAGCAAGGATAGTATTTTCAATTAGATATCCATACATGAAATATGAACTTCATTTATACTTCAACCTTGTACAAAAGTTGAATATCAGTACTAAGAGCAATATAAAAATATTAAAGTTTCAGAAGAAAACATAGAAAATACATCTAAGAGCTGATTTAGCAACAAGGTACTACATATAACACAAAACCATGCTTTATAAGGAAATAAAAAGAGACTGTCTTTTTTCCACTGGATGTTCTTTCCTGCTTTGTCAAAGATTAGTTGGCCATACGTTTGTGGGTCCAATTCTGGAGTCTCTATTCAATTCCATTGGTCTATGTGTCTGTTTTTGTGCCAACACCATGCTGTCTTGATGATTACAGCTTTGTAGTAGAGGCTAAAGTCTGGGATTGTGATGCCTCCCACTTTGGTTTTCTTCTTCAAAATTTACTTTGGCTATTCGGGGCCTTTTGTGGTTCCACATGAATTTTAGGATTGCTTGTTCTAGCTTTGAGAAGGATGCTGGTGCAATTTTGATTGGGATTGCATTGAATGTGTAGATAGCTTTGGGTAGCATTGACATTTTAACAATATTTATTCTTCCAATCTATGAGCATGGAATGTTTTTCCATTTCTTTATATCTTCTTCAATTTCCTTCATAAGCTTTCTATAGTTTTCAGCATACAGATCTTTTACACCTTTGGTTAGATTTATCCCTAGGTATTTGGTTAGATTTCTCCCTAGGTATTTTATGCTTCTTGGTGCAATTGTGAATGGGATCAGTTTCTTTATTTGTCTTTCTGTTGCTTCATTATTAGTGTATAAGAATGCAACTGATTTCTATACATTGATTTTGTATCCTGCAACTTTGCTAAATTCATGTATCAGTTCTAGCAGACTTTTGGTGGAGTCTATCAGATTTTCCATGTATGATACCATGTCATCTGCAAAAAGTGAAAGCTTAACTTCATCTTTGCCGATTTTGATGCCTTTGATTTCCTTTTGTTGTCTGATTGCTGATGCTAGAACTTCCAACACTATGTCAAATAACACCAGTGAGAGTGGACATCCCTGTCGTGTTCCTGATCTCAGGGACAAAGCTCTCAGTTTTTCCCCATTGAGGATGATGTTTGTCAAAATAGAGAACAGTTCAATAATCACAACACCTACTCACTCATGCTACCACCTTTATAATTTAAATTTCCTCTACTGTTAACCACTGGCAACCACTGACCTTTTATTCATCATTATGCTTTTGTGTCTTCCATTATGTGATAAAATTGGAACATATAGTGCATAGCCTTTAAAGCCTTCTTTCATTTAGAAAAATTCATTTGAGCTCATCCATACTGTGTTTTCCAATAGTTTGTTCCTTTTTTTTGCCAAGGAGAATTTAATTAGATATGCCACAGTTTATTTATTCCCTTATAGGGACATTTCACTTCTTTCCAGTTTTTTAAAATTTTGAACAAAGCAGCTGTAAACACTCAGTAATTGTGTGTTAGTGAGGGGAGGGTAAACACAGGCTTTTATTTCACTTGGGTGAATACCTAGAATTGAGATTTCCAGGTTATATGTTAATTGTGTTTATAGAATCTTCCCTACAGTGTATTATGCTAAGTGAAATAAGTCAGATTTAGAAAGACAAATGCCATACAATTTCGCTTATACGTAGAATCTGAAAAACAAAACACATGAAAAAACAAAAAGCAGAATCAGACCTATAACTACAGAGGACAAGCGGATGGTTGCCAGAGGGAAAAACTGCTTCATGTGCACCTATGCAATGTAATAGGCAGGAATCTATACTGCAAAAGGAATTAGATAAAATCTAATGCAAAATAAACATTTTTGCAAGTGCTAGAAAATTTTCACTACCATCACAGAGGTGTTCCCATCCCCAAACTTGTCTCTGAAACCCAAACTGATTTTCTTAAGAATTCTTTAGATCTGTACTGAAGTCGTTCAGCTGCAAATTCATAACCCTCCTTTTGAAACTGCTGACTTAATGATTCACTGCTGTTAAGGAGGTTTCTACTTACTTCTGAAAAAACAAAACAAAACAACATAGAGACACAAAACTTATACTTTAGTTCCATCATTCTCCACTATGTTACATCCTTTTTCCTGATATAATGTCCAAAATCCCTACCTTATGTATTTCATTATTACATCTGTAAACACCCTTTCTTCTAGGATTAAAGCCTGGCCTCTAATATTTTTTACTGTAATTGTAATACTGTTTCTGAGTTCTTCCTTCCTTGATCACATTGACTATTATTCCCATTGTTATATTCAACTATTGACTTTTGATTATTCTGGCCATAACTATTTCACATATTGTTTTATCATACTGTTTTAAGTTGAGTTCTGTACTCTGCTTTCTGATTATGATTTCTTTTATATTAAGCAATTTGGCCAAGATTTATCCCAACTCAAAAACTCAAATTTGATATTCTTCCAATTTCCCTTACCCCATCATAGCTATCTGTTACATGCCATATAATTTTAAACTGTCTATAAACATTCAAAAGTCTAGAAGGCTAATTATATGTAGACATCTTTAATTCTAGAAATACACCAACCAAAATAAAATGTATTTAAAATTGTTTAAGCTTGTTGAGAATTTAGAATAAAGGCATATACCCAGAAATCCAAAAGGCATAATAAAATTCTGATGTCTATCTCAAGTAGGAGTGAATTATTTTCTTCTTTAGGAGAGCTAACTTACTGAAATCTGTAGATGTGTTAAATAACATCCCCATGGTTCCTTGATTCTGCTATTATTGTTGTATCTCTTATTTTGAGTGACTGCAACATATCATAAAGATGTGTGTGGCGTGTTTCAATTTAAAATGAGCAGAATTCTGATTATAAAGATACATTAGAATCTGCTTAAATGGATTAGTAAGATTAATAATGCATTATTTCCTTATTATTCATTGAAAAGTTCAGGTAACATCATAGAATTCAGACTCGTTGGCCAAACATTTAATAAAGAGAAGGAATAAGTGGCAATACCTATGTCATGTTTTGTTTTCTGTTTGTTTGTTTTTTCCCCCAAATTAAAGGAAGGAATGCTGGAATGATACCCAGATATAGTTTACACAATAATAAAAAGACTGTGTTCTTATCATTTAAAAAAAAAATGTTTACTCAAGAGATTTTCCTTCTACGTGAAGATCTCTTGACAAATGTATTTTTTATAAGTTTCAAAGAAAATTGAGATTAAATGCACTAATATGTGAACTATGGAATTAAAAATGAGTTTATATCCTCTCATTTTAGGAAGGTTACAAATTTGAGATTAAAACCATCTGAGATAGGATCCTAAGATATCCATTATTCTTTGACCATTGCAATTTACTGTTTCTGCATGTTTCAATTTGCCAATCTGTAATAAGTGACTATTAATATTATCATCACATAGGTATTTTGAAGACTGTATCAGCTAATAAAATGTATCCATTATCCTCATTATATAAAGAGGATTCACGCTTAATAAAATGCATGGATGTATACAATGGAATAATATATGTATTATATAGCATTCAGATATGTATTATATAGTATTTAGGATGCATTTGATTCCAAGTAAGAGAAAATCTCATTCAAAAAATCTTTCATAATAATGAAGAAATTATACTATATAACAGGTACACCATAAATTTAGTAACTCTTTAAGACTGCTACATTGCTGGGATGCCTGGGTGGCTCACTCAGTTACATGTCTGATTTTGGCTCAAGTCATGATCTCGGCTTTGTGGGTTTGAGCCCCGTGTCAGCCTCTGTGTTGACAGCTCAGAGCCTAAAGCCTGCTTCAGATTCGTGTCTCCCTCTCTCTCTCTGCCCCTCTCCCACTCGCACGCACACTCTCTCTCTCTCAAAAATAAACATTTAAAAAATTTAAAAAAAGACTGCTACATTGCCAAAAAAAAAAAAAAAAAAAGTCTATCCTGAAATAGCCTATGACTTTTCAACTCCAAGGTTATCTCTAGACAACAAGAGTCTCAAAAACAGAAAGTAGACAAACAACTTCTAGAAAGACATTGCCCAATGAGAAAATCATGTATGATCATGAAGAATTTTGGATAGCGAATCCTCTTTGGGAGCAGAGCCAGTGCTCATGGAGATCAGAGGACAAACCTGGCCAACAGATTCAATCATAGAGCAGAGCAGAGATTGAAATCATCTTCCACTGAATCCCAGTGAGTAGGGCAGAAGACCTGAAAGAAAGCAAGGTCCCACTGGCAAGACAGGAGGGAAGAAACACATGTTGTGCAAGTGAACTGTACATATAAAACTGTGCCTATAGAACTGTATCTATATTGAATAAAAAGTATTTTTCATGTATTATTTTATTCAATGATGTTTCATTTCTAATTTGAATTGTAGAAATATATCCTGATTTCTAATCCAAGTTCTTATATCTGCACATATTTTACTGTATTCTTAGTAGTATGATTTACCCTACATGTGCTTTTCATTACAGCCATATTGTTAGCACAAAGATTGTTTACCTTCCTCTAATGTTAAGATTTTTCAGAGAATTAGTCCTCTAAAGTGGCAGATTAAGAAGTATTTCAGGGAAAGAAAAAGGAGAATATTATATAGGCTTTAAGTTTCATAATACAAGATAAATCCTCCAAATTACTTAGTGATTATGAAACATTGATAGTTACTCTTAAGCCTAACAAAGGCCCCAGAAGAAAGAATGAATAAAAATTCACAAGAGCAAATGGAAATACTGTTTGCAAGTGGTAATTTGCATATGTTATTAGAAATAAGTTTGTTTTAAAGAATCTCTACAGATTAATTAATAAAGGACCTTCAATACAATATTTATTTAGAGATACATTAACTTTTAAGTGATAAACTGTGATAAATAAATGTTAATATTAATTTTCCTATATAGAGATCAAACTTCCCAAGGAACAGTGAAGGAAAATAGATAAGAAATATCTGTGTAATTCTCAAATACGTTGCTTGACATACTTTCTAACTTCACACGAAACTTTCTCAAATGAGTTAAGAAATACATTTATTAGTTATTCGTGAAAGTGAACTAATGCACAGTCTAGATTAAATAAAAACTAAAAATCATAATACATACAATACAGCTACTATGATACAGAGACTAGTTAGTGGAAAAAATATATTTTATTATAAAAATTATCAACAAATCTTTTATACTACCCCCTCCCACACACTGACTTTTGTTGTTCACAGAGTACAGTAAACCCAAATTTCAAACTTGATGTCATTTACCTCATAAATATTTCAGTGTGAAGTTCCATTTGATATACTTTTTCATATACTTTATGCCATAATCATACCTGGTATTATTAGTATTAGTCTTTATTTTTAAGTAATACCCCAGTTCATATTCACGTTTTCCTTATTTTCTGTGTTATGTCTCTTTACAGTTTTTGTTTGTTTTGTTTTTGTTTTTCCTAAATCAAGGCCAGGCTTTGGATTTGGGTGTTATGTCATTTAAGTTTTTCTTTACTGCCACATCACAGCATTCATGCCATTGATTTGTTAAAAAAAAAAATGGATCATAAAATCTCTAGAATGGTAGGGCTGATTAACTTTTCCTGGTGTCTATAAGTCTTCCTCTATGATCATGTTTTCTGTAATTTGGTAATAAATATAGTTTGATTGGATCATGGTTTAAGTGTTGATGCAAAAACATTTGTTGTATTGTGTATTTCTTAGTGCATCATATTTGGAGTTAATAACACCTCTTGTTGCCTTTAGTAATGGTAAGATTTTAGATCCTCATGGTATTAACATAACTAGTATAAACACTCCTTGGCTTTAACTTATGTCTCTAATATATCAAAAATAAAATACTACTATTACTATATTCATAATACTGCCAAATATGGTTTAATGTTTCTTACTTTTTTCCTTTTTCTGTTTTTTTTTCAGTATGTTTTTTCTGTCATCTATAAAAATCATTTTTGTTATATTTTGGTTTATCATTTCAATGTTCAGTTTTGAAAATATAATCAAATACTTTATTTAATACCAGGATCACTTACATCATTATTAGTGTTTTTCCACATTTTTAAAATAAACACAGAGTGGTATGTTATATGGATGCCCTATAAATCCTTAGGAGACTTATGTTGTCTGAATCAGCTTTTACCCATACCAATACCACAATTAACATTATGAACATTACTGCAAACTAATCCATTAAACTCCTCTTAGATAATGTATTTCTTTAAATAGAAGATCCATGTTTTTAAGTTTATTTATTTATTTGGAGAGAGACAGAGATAGCATGATGGAGGAGGGGGAGAGACAGAGGGAAAGAGAGAATTCCAAGCAGGCTCTGTGCTGCCAGCACCGAGCCCGACACCGGGCTCGAATTCACAAAATGGTGAGATCATGACCTGAGCCAAAACCAAGAGCCAGACACTTAACTGACTAAGCCACCCAGGTGCCTCAAGATCTATTTTTTAAAAACACATCTTCCTTTTATACGCCACAAAGATATTTATTTTCAAGTTATCAGGTTGCTTAATATGATAGAATGCTAAAATGCCATATACTTTGAACTTCGTGATTTCAGATATTTTAAAATTTGAGATATTTTTTGTTTCAGAATTGATGAATATTATATGTAATCACCAATAAGTCATTTATATGATAAAATGTACCACCACTGTTCACAAAAACAATAAGTGCTTGTTTTAATGCATGACATCAAACACATTTGGATTTCCACTAAACACAGAGATTAGGATGAGTGATACACTGAAGTCACAATCTTGGAATGCCTCACTGGCTTTTGTAATTTACATACAACCTAACACAATTTGTTTTACATTTATTATGTGTTTATATGTTGAGGCATGTGCTATACATATTGAAATTTAGATACTTATTCTATTTTAAAAAGTACCTCCTACCTAGAAAATATGCATTGTGCTATTTTCTTTTTCTATTATTTTCTTTTTTCCTTTTCTTAATGTTTATTTGGGGGGGTGGGCAGACAGGCAGAGAGAATTCCAAGTAGGCTCTGTTCTGTCAGTGCAGAGCCCCAACCAGGGTTTGAGCCCTTGAGCCCATGAGATCATGACCTGAGCCAAAATCAAGAACTAGACAGTTAACAGACTAAGCCACCCAGGTGTCCCTCACCTACTATTAAGTGTAGTAACTAAGGAGGTGTTAGTTCACCAATTTCAGATGTTTCTGATGTAAATTTTGGATATTTCTGATATAATCAATGCCTCTATGTGCTTCCAGAATTATTTCCTTTGTGATGTATCAACATAAATGTGTGTATAAAAGTATAACCAGAACTGAAAAACACTTAAAACAGATATTATTTACTTTTAGTCTATATATCGTAAGATATATTAAAGGTTATTACTTTTAAACATCAAGCCCTTCACTTTGGTATGTATCATATATTGCAAACACAGAGTAGCTATAAGAGGCACATCTAAGTCCCATTATCTTTATCTGCCATCTTGTAAGATTTGTAAGTGCATTTTTAATTTTTTTAATGTTTATTTTTATTTTTGAAAGAGAGAGAGAGAGAGAGAAACAGAATGTGAGCAGGGGAGGAGCAGAGAGAGAGGACACAGAATATGAGCAGGCTCCAGGCTCTGAGCTGTCGGCACAGAGCCCAAAGTGGGGCTTGAACTCAAGAGCCATGAGATCATGACCTGAGCCAAAGTCAGCTGCTTAACCGACTAAGCTACCCAGGGGCCCCTTTTGTAAATGCGTTTTATAAGAAAATTGCAGATCTCTTTCCAAGTTGCTCTGTTTAGTAGTTATCATCAGTAGGCTTGTTCTTCATTTTCTGCAAGATTTTTTAAGCTACATTTCTTTTCTCCTCTCTTTCTGAATCATTCTTACTCATTTGCATACAATTTCTTTGATAATCCTTCTTCTTTACACGTTTTATTTTGAGATAACGCATTCTCCAAGCAGTGCATTGTCTTCATGCTATCCTCCTGGATGTTTTTCTATCATAACTACCCAGTTTTGTTGATTTCTGTTTTTCACTTACATTTCAAATGAAAGGTTTACTGACACGTGGAAAATCTGTCTTATAAAGAGATTTTAAAAGGATGTTTTTCAAATTGCAAGGGAATCTGAGTCCCTTGTGAAAAAAATTTCCCTCTTTATGCAGTGCTTCCTATTTCTTCACTTTGGTCCTCCCCCTCCCACCTTTAGACAGTCTTTCTTCAAAGACTGAGAAATCAGCTAAGTGCTCTTTCAGCATGTTCACTTTTTAAACTTTTATTGACTATTAAAGGTAAGTTACACTCACTGTCACACATAATTTACAAGTCTCCACATTTTGGCATATTAAAATATTAGTAAACCATCCTCATTTTAGGAATCTAGTAAATATTAGAGATGGATGATGGTTTATGTTCTCATGTACATGCATTTTCAAACATTATGTTTTGTCTGAGTTGGCAAGTCTATAATGTATAAAAATGGATGAGTCCTGCAAATCTATTTTCAGAGATTATTTTTCCTACTATTAGAACTAATTTCTGCTGATGTGAAAGTATTATTTGCTTGACCTAGCAAATGTGGCTGTTTAATGGACTTAGCCAAGCTAAGGCTGTGAACTGGTTATCTGAGTCCTAAACCTCAGAGCTTGGCTAATTCACTGATAGATTTAGCCAACTCATTTTACCATTTTAGACCCAAAGCACATTATTAATAAATCGGAACAAATGCCACTGGACTTGCTGCATAATAGCATAAGAAGAAATAGCTAATCAGTAGATGTTTCTTCATACTATAAAATATTATAAATTAACACCCAAATTGTCCCATTCGGAGTCATAAAATTCAGTTATTTATTTCAGTATTTTAGAATTCTAAACATTGGAAAAGATGGGAGAGTTATTTGTTAAAAAGAAATCTTATAGGAAGTAAAACAGGTGCTATGGCTAATGGTGCTGTAATTCAGCAGATTTCTGTTAGTTCATCACAATGTATCAGCATGACGCTGAATTTCTGATTTCTGATTTTTAGAGTCCATTACAAAACAATGATTTCACACTAAGCCTTGGTATAAAGGCTAGCCCATCTTTCCACAATCTCTTGAAGAGATACTATTTTCAATTTGTAAGCAAATAATAAGCACATTGCTTTGAATTTAATTGAAAATGTAACATTTGAAATAATGTCTTTTTTTAGAATTGGCAAAATTGACAGATTTCCCCTGTAAATTATTGTCAATACAAAGTAATATAGAATTTAAAACTACACTCCGAAATCTTAGTGTTACTATATCGCATGTAATGAATTTTAATCTACAACTGCTTTAAAATAGAAACTATTTAAAAAATGTTGCATTTTTATACTTGTGTTGAAATTATAAAATATTAATTCTAAAAAAATAGGCTTACTTAAAATTTGAAAAGTTCACATTTTTAAAACATTTGCTTCTTTGAAATCATTCAGAAAATAAATATTTTTCTCAGACCCTTTCTAGAATAATTAAAATCTGATGATTATTGGTTAATCTTCCTTTTAACTACAAAAAAATAGAAACACTAATGAATATCTGTCATCAATTTTCTACTGGAAGGGTACTATAATATTATAATGAATAAATGAAGAGACATCTTACTATTAATCCACCTAACATTATATACACACATACACACATACGGAAGGAAATTCTTCATTGCATCCTTTCTTATAGTTTTGCTGTTGAAGTGCCAAAATAATTCCTTTATAATGAAACTTAGGCATAAAGAAGACCTACTGTAAATCCATAAAAGTATGCACTCTGGGTAGCCCTTGTTTACCAAAACAATGAAAAATAAATTTACTATTAAAATATAACCTTTTAACCCACCAAAATTGTTTAATAGTTTTTATTCATTATTTAACACACTGTGCTAAACCCTTCACATATTTTGGAAATTCTTACATAAAAATATAGAAGTATAAGAAATAAAATTAAATTAAATATTAAAATAAACATTAGAGATAAAAATATTTTTAGTCAGTTTGAATGCATAACATTTCTTTTACTTTTGTACCCCAAATTATTTTTTCCTTGCCAATAGGCACACAGTTTTCTAGCTTTAATTTCTAATTTTCTGCTAAGTACAGAGCTGCATTGAATATTCTTGTACACACATTATTTACATTTATGAGTGCATCTATAAGGATAAAATATTTGGAATTGGTGTACTTCTATCAAAAGTGATATGCATGAACATACGCTTTAATTTTCTATGGGTAAATACCTGGCTGCATAATAGTTACATCATATGTAGATATATATTTAACTTATTTAAAGAAATTGGCAAACATTTTTCAAAATGTTTGCGTCAGGTTGCCTGGGTGGCTTAGTTGGTTAAGTATCCAACTCAATGTGAACTCTCTCCCTCTCTCTCTGTCTCTCCCCTGCTTGTGCTCTCTCTCTCTTTCTCAAAATAAATAAATAAACTTAAAAAAATTAAAATAAACAAAAAAACTGTGCCATTATACATTTCCACCAGATGTGTATATAAAGGCATTTACATGGGTATTCATAGTTTCATTTGTATTAATAAAAAATTAGAAACAATCCAAATATCCTTAAATCTCTACTAACACATAAAATGAGATGGTATTCAGCAATACATGGAGACAAATATTATAGACATCCTAATAGCATTGTTGTACCTGAAAGTAATCATGCTGAGGAAAGAAACCAGACAAAATATAAAGTATATACACTGTATACTTTCACTTATATCATTTTCTCTGAAATGCAAACCATTCGGAAAGTAGATTAATGGCTGACCGAAGATGCAGGAATGGGAAAGAAATGTAACAAAGGGGCATAAGGAAAATTTGAGGGGTAATGGATATGTTCATAAGTTTGTGATGGTAGTTTCACAAATGTGAATATATAACAAATCTTATCAAATTGAAGGCTATAAATGTGTGCAGTTTTTTTATGTGTCAATTATACTTCAAATAGCTGTTAAAGTACATAAAAATATACTCCAAAGCAGAATGAGTAAATACTCTAAAACACTGTTACTCAAAACAGCGGGTCCATGTACTCTTTGCTATAAGTATGTAACAAATTAAGGAGTGTGCACCAGAATGTAGTGCAATGTCCTGTTCCCTCCACTGAGATATCTTGCTATGGAAAAAATATATTAACAGAACTAAGTAGTCAGCATGCTGCATATCTTGTTAAAGATCAATATCAAACACTTCACAGGTCCGTCTATTTGATTTTATTTCACATCTCAATTTTCTTCCATTGATTTGTAATTCACTTCATGTCCCATTACCATACTATCCCAGATACTGAAACAAATTTTAATATTAATCAGTGTTTGTACATCTTTATTACTATCTTTTTAAAGAATTCAATGGTCATTCTTGTTTATTCTCCCAAATTAATATCAAAATGAGTATCTCTAGTTCCAAATATAAAACCTCCTCATCGTTTTTTTGAGATCATATGAAACTTTTACATTACCTTAGAGAAAATAGGGTTTTTTAATATTGAAATTTTACAGAAGTATAATATAAATTAATTCAAATTTTCTTCTATGACAATAAGACATTTTCAGATTCCTTCATATAGATTTTTCATACATATCAGTATTACTTTTAGGCATTATTTTCTTGCCATTAAAAATGTTATTATGTGTTAATATTTTCTGGTATATTGCATACGAAGTTATTTATTCAAAAATTAGTTTTACACATGTATTATGTTCTAGGTCTCATTCCAGGCACTAGAGATAAAGCAGGGAACAAAACAGATAAACATTTCTTCGCTCAGACAACATTTGGTCAGGGCAACAGACAGTAAAGGAAGAAATACATATTGCAGTGAAAATGCTTGACTGAGACAATGTGAATTTTGCAAAAAGAACTGATTAAATGCCATCTATTTATCAAGAGAAAGCTGTTCTAGGAAGAATAAAGAACAAGTATGGGCAACGTGATTTCTGGAAAGTTTGAGGAACATTAAGAAAACTCATGTGGCTGACCATACGGAGCCAGAATGTAATGTGTTCTAACCATAGGGTGGGGTGGGGTGGGGTCATAATTATGTAATACTTTCCCTCTGAAAGAAATGGGAAGCCAAAAGAGTGTTCTGGGCAGAGGAGCAGCAAAATATAATTTCTATTTTTAGAAGATCAACATGGCTGCTATATGGAGAAGAAATTTAAGGCAGTATGAGTAAAAACAGGGAGAGCAATCATAATGTGATTAAAACAGTCTTTACAGGTGAAGGTGGTGGTTTAAGTAAGGGTAATAGCAGTGGGGTTGATAAGAAGAAGTCAAATTCTGGATATATTTTAAAGATAACAACTATAGGATTTGCTGAAAGACAGAATGTATGAAGTAAAGAAAGGGGAAAACCCAAGTATAGGTATGAACAATTAGGAGAATGATGTCGCCAATAGCTGTGATGATTGACGATCACAGGAGAAACAGGGTCAGAGACACATCACAGAAGCTCAGATTTAGGCCCGCTGTGTTTGAGATTCCCACTGGGCATCCACAGAGAACTGTCAATAGGTAGTTAGATATACTGATTTGCAGTGCACAGGAGTTCAGAAGGTTGGAGTCATCAGCACATTGGTAAGAGTTTCAAACCAGGAGGCTGTATAAGTGAGTGAAGATAGAAAAATGATCGCAGGGCTGATTGCTAGGGTGATGCCAACATTTACATTTGGGAGGAATGAAGAGGAAACAGAAGGGTCACCAAAATGAAGTCATAAATGTAGGCAGAAAATGAGCTGCCCAGGAAGTCAAAGAAATACATTATTCACGAAGGAAAAATAATTGGTTATTCCAAATACTTACAGATAGTTCAAGAAGGATAACAGCAGAGCAATTACCATTCCTTTTAACAAAGTGGAGGTAATTGGTGACCTTGATCAGAGCTGTTTGGATAGCATGTTGAGGATGAAATATATTTTAATGAATTAAAGACCAGTTTAGACAAAACTTTCAAGTAGGAATGACAGAAATAAGTGGATAGTTGGAGGTGAGGCAGAGACAAAAGAGGTTATCTTTGTGCACAAAATAATACAATTCAGTACAGAAAGAAAAAAAAATACATAAGATATTTAAAAGACATGGAATTTCTGGGGATAAAGCAAGAGGAGAGGAAATCTAGTAAACAGTTGGAAAGGTTGGTCCTATCTAAAATCTCAAAGCTATAATCCACAATAGCAAACAGGAAGGACAGGCAAGTTTATAACCCCACATGAAGATAAATACCTCTAATAAATTAATTTTTCTGTAAATTAGGAACCAAGGTTTTCACCTGGAATTTTAAATGGAAGGAAGGATTTCAGAATTTGAAGGAATAAGGGACAATATTTATACAATGAGAGATTATGGACTGAGAAAATAGAGTAAGAGTATTGGGCAGCATTACAGATCTACTTAATATTACAGATCATAAACTTAAAGTGAAAACTGCTCACATAATTGTATGTGTGTGCTTTTTTGGGTTTTTTTGGGTTGTTTTGTTTTTGTTTTTTTTGTTTTGTTACTAGCCATGCACATTTGGGTTGGACAGCATGGGAATGGCAAAAAGCTGAATTTAGCCAGGGTTGTGGTTTACCTAATGAGCACAATTACAGATAATATATATACATATTTTTTTGGTAAATGAATTTTGTATCTGGATGTTACAGACTGAATATCATCTCCCTATCCCACCCACCCAATTCATATGTTGAAACCCTAGCCCTCAATATGTATTTCAAGGTAGGGCCTTTTTTAAAATAATTTTTTTATGTTTATTATTTTTGAGAGAGAGAGAGAGAAAGAGAAAGAGGGGCAGAGAGAGAGGGAGACACAGTGAATCCCAAACAGACTCCAGGCTCCAAGCTGTCAGCACAGAGCCTGACGTGGGGATGGTGCTCATGAATCGTGAGATCATGACCTGAGCTGAATTCAGATGCTTAACCAACTGAGCCACCCAGGTGCCCCTCAAGTTAGAACCTTTAAGGAGAAATTGAAGTAAATGAGGTGATAAGGGTGGGCCCTAATCCAATAGGACTGGTATACTTTTAGGAAGATGAGGAGATACCAGAGAGCTCTTTGTCCTTATACACAGAGAGGAAAGGCTATGTGAGAATACAGTGCAAAGTTGATTACCTGTAAGCCAGAAAGAGAGCCCTCACCTGAAATCAATCCTGACAGCACTTTGATCTTCAACTTCTGGCATCCAGAACTGTGAGACAATCAATTTCTGTTATTTAAGCCACCCAGTCTGTGGTATTTTGTTGTGAAAGCTCTAGCTGACTAACACACTAGACACCTTTATCATCTTATATTTATAATTAGACTTAGCTACAGTGATTAAGAATTTATGTGTACTCTCTGGTGCAAGTGGTTGCACAATGAGGCTCTACAAATGAACATGGCATTAATGTTTGTTTGTTTGTTTGTTTATCCATTCAAAGCTACCATTACTGCTGACGCAATGACTTTAACTTTAGGGAACTTCTGGCTCAGCAGCCATAGCCATATTATCCTTACTTTGTGGCTTCAGTCCAGTGTTATGATAGCATCCTTTCCTCCTTTCTTCCAAAGGAGAGTAAATAACAACCAGAGAGGGAATAACAGCCATTCAGGAGGTGGATTTCAGTTCTACCTCTCCCTTCTTAGCCTCTAAACACGCATGAACAGATAGGACAGTGGAAGACACTCACTCAGCCCTTCTCACTCCCTACACTTGACTGATAATACTATTGATTCTGGGCAGTCTTCTCCTATACTCTCCATCCATTCTCTCCTAAGGTCTAGGTCACCAAAACTGTCAAGAACTGTGCAGAGTCTGAGATTTTATCTTTTCAAAAGCCAACCTATTCCTGTTTCATGGGTGCTGATTAGCGTCAGCTACCCACACTCTTTGAAGAGCCATGCAAAAACACACTGTGAATGTCTGCACACACTGTAGATTTCTACCACAGGAGAGGAGCACTGAGCTTCTGGAATCATCACTTTTCTAGTAAGTTCAAGAAAACCAGCTCTTTATCTGGGCATACACATAACTTCGTCCCTTAAGATAGGACCTTGCATTTTTGGCTTTACCAGTAAGAATGTGAAAGAACACTCAGGGATTCCAGCAATTTATCTCTCCTATCAAAGAGATGGGCTAAAGACAGCTACCACATAATAATAAAAGGGTCAGTGTTAGGCTATTAGATCTAGGGGAAAAAATAACGCTAAATACAAATAACATGGGTAGAAGGCCTGAAGGCCTGATTTTGATACTTAAGGATAAGCATTCATCTTCAGAGTTAAAAGAAGAGCTGGAGAGTCAAGAGACACTGATCTAGTGAAGACAAATTGATTAGCAAACTATGGGCCACAGGCCAGTTTCCTGCTTTTGTATATAAAGTGTTTTTTTTAATGTTTTTATTTATTTTTGAGAAAGCGCAAGCAGAGGAGGGGCAGAAAGAGGGGGACTGAGGATCTGAAATAGGCTCTGTGCTGACAAGCAAAGAGCCCCCCAATGGGTGAGATCATGACCTGAGCTGAAGTCAGATGCTCAACTGACTGAGCCACCCAGGTGCCCCTATATATACAGTTTTAATGGAACAAAGTTATGCCCATTCATGCACTTACGAATGGTCTATGGCTGCCTTTTTTTTTTTTTTTTTTTAGTAAGTACAGTTATGTAGTTGCAACAGAGACTGAACAGCCTTGTATTTAAACTATTCACTATTTGGCCTTGTAAGTAAAAAGTGTGCCAATCTCTGATGTATAGATCTCCACATGTATACAATGGAGAAAGAAAAATTTTTAAAAAATTATAATTCATTATACTCCTCTAAATGACTTTTAAAGATACAAAACCAGATGATAAAATAAAAGCTCTATGTTCTTTTTATCCCCAGCTTTACTTAGGTATAACTGACAAATGCAAACTGTGTATATTTAAGGTATGCAACATGGTTTAATACACATACACTGTAAAATCATTACCACCATCAAGCTAATTAATACATCCATCACCTCATCTAGTTGCCTTTTTGGTATGTATGTATATATACATATATATAGATAGATGGGTGTAGGTGAGTAGTTTTTTGGGGAGTGAGAACACTTAAGAGCTACTACATTAGCAAATTTCAAGCAAACTACAAAGTGTTAATGATATTATCTATGCTGTTAACTATATTATTGTAACTTAAAAAATTTTTTTTCTTAATGTTTATTTATTATTGAGAGACAGAAAGACAAAGCATGAGCACGGGAGGGGCAGAGAGAGGAGGAGACATAGAATCTGAAGCAGGCTCCAGGCTCTGAGCTGTCAGCACAGAGCCCAACGCGGGGCTCGAACCCACAAACCGCGAGATCATGACCTGAGCTGAAGTCAGACGCTCAACTGACTGAGCCCCCAGACCCCCCTGTAACTTTAACATTAACTATATTATTAACAATATTATACTATAAAGTATACTTTATTATTAACTATATTGCTGTAACTTTATTATCAACTATATTGTTATTAACTTTAGTCACCATGCTATACACTAGATCCCCAGAACTTATTTCTCATATCCTTTGAGCAACATCTCCCTAGTTCTGCTACCCTGGAGTCCCTGGCAGCCACCATTCTACTCTCTGCTTCTGTGAGTCTGACTTTTTTTATATTTCACATAGAAGTGAGATCATGCAGGATTTGTCTGTGTCTGGCTTATCTCATTTAGCATAATGTCCTCCAGGTTTATCCGTATTGTCACAATTGGTAAAACTATAGCAGGATTCTCACACAGAGGGACAGGACACCAGGGCCTTTCTTTCCAGGAAGCAGCTTTATTCATGGTACCTTGGCTCAGAGGGCTAAGACCCAAAAGGCTGTGCCCCGAGTGCAGCAGCCTTTCATATAATTTCTACTTCTTTGTCTCCCATACATGGTAACATACAGACATACAGTTATGACTGGGCAGTCTATGTTACAGAGTCCTGAGGAATGTCACATACAAACATACAGTCTGACTGGACACAGTCCAAGTTACAGAGTCAGGGCTACGCAACCATGTATAGGAGATGATTGGGCCACACTGCCTTTCTTTGTTCTGAGAAGGCCTCCACCACCTTCCTTAGGGAGCGGCTCTACCTCTACCACAAAATTTCCTTCATTTTTATGACTGAAAGAATATATATGTGTGTATATATATATATATATATATATATGCACGTAAATATATACGTATATATTTAGAGTATATATATATATTCTAAAGAATATTCACATATTCTTTACCCATTCATCCACCAGCAGACACTTAGGTTGCTTATATATCGTGGCTATTATTAATAATGCTGCAATAAAGATGGAGGTTGCAGATATCTCTTCAAGGCCTCGATTTCACTTCCTTTGGATATATCCTGGGAAATAGGGTTGCTAAATCATACGGTAGCTCTATTTTTAATTTTTTGAGGAACCACCATCTTGTTTTTTCATAATGGCTATACCACTTTACATTCCCACATCAACAGTGCACAAGGGTTTCCTTTTCTCTGTACCCTCAACAACACTTGGTATCTCTTGTCCTTTTGATAACAACCATCCAAACGTGTGAGGTGATATCTCACTGGGGTTTTTCTTTGCATTTCCCTGATGATTTGTGATATTCAACACCTTTTCATACACCTGTTGAACAACTCTATGTTATTAAATGAATTCATGAACTCATCTGTCTTTAAATACTTTAACTCTGCAGCATTTAAGATGACTCATCATTGCTGTGATTAGGACATGATTAGACAGAAGTTAAAGCTGATCAACATTTAGGCAGTTTGGTCACTAGTATCTTTCAACACTACAGAGAATTTTATCTCTGAAAGAAATGATATGCAATGCTGAAATGATTTGGGTATGCATAGTTTCTTAATGCAAACAGCTCTAAAGATGCCTGAGGCTAGCCTAAGGTCAAAACCACTAATGTGAACTAAAATCATCATTAAATGAGATTTTTTATGATATTTTAATTAAGCTCATTCTGTCACAATATGAATTGTAAATTTGACCTTTAGAATCCAACTAACTTATAATGTGCATTCGGCATTTCTCCATGTAAATTTTAAAATAAAATTTTAAATTGTATTCCTCGTGCTTTTCAAAAGTAAAGTCTTAGATTGGCAATTTTGATATATATATAGTTTTTAATAATAAATGACAATGGAATACACACTAGGTTCCTATTCTAGAGTATGTGTGATACAATTTGGAATGTATCCACTATGAGAAATAAACCAATAACAAAAATACTCTTCTTACTGATTGTTTCTATAATAGATAGATACAGTTTTAAACCATAGAAATACCATAGAAGTTTCTTCAGTGTTCTAAGGAATCTCTTTGTTTCCTACCTTCCAAATCACAGACTTCACTCTTCTCTAAAAAATTTAGAACGAACAATTATTTGGAATTCTTACAAAGGGAAAACTTTATATGTTTTTTTAATGACTAAGAAACCCCAAAGGACTGTATTTTCTGACCTGCCATACATTTTCTTGATGAGGCAAATAAATCTTGTTGCATAGTGAAGCTAGACTTCCTCTGTAGGAAATCCCCATCTGTTACTACATCCTCAATGTGATCTTGTATCCAATTTTAAAATTAACCACCACAGAAAATAATCTCATGCTTGATGACACTATTAAAACCTGCTTATTTTCTAACTGTTGTGCCATACTATGTTTTACATAACAATACTTTTTAAAGAAAATTTCATATTATTGATATTTTGTGCAAAATAGATAACTTAATTCAATCAAAATGATGAGACTGGTTATGTGATTGAACTGCCAATCCATATTTGTCTCTATTCACTCAGTTTAGTCATGCTCTTGTCCATAACCTACGTAGTTTATGAAAAAATGAGCCTAGTGCACAGCCTAAAACAAAGAAAGTCTCAGAATTCTACCACTGTTAATTTGTATTTATTTTTACTATATACATGAACATTTCTTCTTAATAAGGTTCTCAAACCATGGAGATATCATTATTTTTCTGTTACTGCTCTTTATTAGTGTTCCTCCTCTAATATGGACTTTCACAGAATTTATAATTATCAAGCTAACAAATGGAAGCTGAAGAGAAATCTATCACATCACGATAACTTACATGCTTCCTGAAACAATTATACAATATCCAGGTAAAGTATATTCTAAGTTTGGTTTAAGCGTGATCATGAAAGCATGGCTGAATCCTGTTTTGCTTGATTATCCTCTGTCCTCCAAGTTTCTTCAACACATTAGACTAAATTCATGATGCCTCACAAAAATGTTCTTTTGGTGGCAGTCAGTACATAGTTTTCAATTGTTCAACTGCTACCATCACAGTTTTTTGTAAATGTTCTCCTTTTATCTAGATTTATACTTGTCTCTACCATAATCCTTTCCTGTACTTTTCAGACTGTCCTTACATATTAAGAAACTTATTTTGAAGTATCAACTCCTTTGAAAATATTGCCAACTTTACTTCTCAGTGGAAATCTTGCTTTATGTTAGTTATTCCACTCCAAGACCTTGGCTGGCTCTCCTTATGTCTCTCCAGTGGAGGATATTTATATTTTTATTAATGTGACTTTAAACTGCTTAGTGTCAGGTATATTTCTCTTTCTTATTAGCTACTGATCCTACAAAAATTTAATCCACTTAGGCTTAGGCCATTTGGCTATAAACTCTTCAACAACTGGTTCAGAGTTTCTTTTATTCAATTTTTTCCATCCACCTGGGTAACTATCTCATCTAAATAAATGACCCATCCAACATACAAGACTCACAATTCTTGATCTCCTATGTGACTTCCATCATTATTATTATTTTTTGAGAATTTATTTTTAAGTAGTCTCTACACCCAAATATGGGGCTTGAACTCACAACCCTGAGATCAGGAGTCACAAACTCTTCCAACTGAGACAGTCAGGCACCCCATGACCTCCATTCACTTCCAATTTATTTTAACAATTCACTGAGCAAATGACTCAGAAATTCGTTGTAAATCAAAAATCCACTAATTCAAACTACTACTCTGATAACTCCCTTCAATCCTTCTAATTTGTTTGCTCTCACATCTTTCAACTTCATTAGCATCTTCCTCTGATTCTTATAACTTCTTATTTATCACAACCATTTACCATTCATTTTATATTAACTCAACCGTAATTATCTAATGACTGCTATTAATTTCTGTTGTATTAGGGTGATGAAATAAAAGCAGGAATGATTATTCTTCTATACCAATTAAAGTACAGTGGGAACAATGATATAAAATATCAAATTTCACTAATTTCACTTATTATAAGAATATGATCATACAAAAACTAAAAAACAATAATTTCAATAAAATGGAAAATTCTGAGATAAGAAAAAGTTTGGTATATCAAATAAACTATATATATAAATAAGGAAAAGTCTCCAATTTATGTATTAGAGGATAGAATAATGTTTAACTTTGGGGAGAAAAGGAGGTAGTGATTAGAAATAATAAAAGACAGACATATTTAGAATTTTTCTGGTGTTCAACTTGGTTCCGTTTTATGGCAAAAATTCCATTGCATAGCTATACTACATATCATTTATTCATTCATCTGTTATGGGTATTTAAATCATTTCCCCCTTTTAGTTATTATGCATAATGCTGTAGTAAATATTTGTATGTAAGTTTTTGAATGGGGATATGTTTCCATTTCTCTTTTGCAGATACCTGCTGTATATCAGTTGGGGAGTGCTGTCATCTCAACAATATTAAGTATTCTGACCCATTTCCACTTATTTAGGTCTTCTTTCTACAGTAGTTTGTAGTTTTCAGAGTCAATCTTTTGCACATTTGTTAAATTTATTGCTAAATATTTGATTTTTTCAGGTATTATTTTAAATGGAATTGTTTTCTTAATTTCATTTCTTAATTGTTTATTGCTAATAGAGAGCCATACACATTATTTCACATATATTCTTCAATCCTTCTGAAATAATTTACTAGATCTAATTTTCTTTTAGGATTTCTTAAATCTAAAATCATGACATTGGTGAATAGAGACTGTTTTACTTCTTTGTAATCTAGATAGCTTTGAGTATTTTTCTTGCCTAATTGCCTTGGTTAGAATTTCTAGCACAATGCTGAATAGAAGTGTTGAGAAAATATATCCTTGTCTTTTCCCTGAATTTGGAGGGAAAGCATCCAGTCTTTCACCATTAAATTTAATATTAGCTGTGTGTTTTTCACATATGCCCTTTATAAGATTGAAGAAATTCTTTCTATTCCTAATTTGTTGAGTTTTTTCTTTCTTTCTTTTTTTTTTCTACAAAGGGTTTTGGATTTTTGTCAAATGCTTTTTCTGTATCTATTTACATGGTCATGCAATTTTTGTTTTTTATTTTATTGATACATCACATTGATTGATTTTCTTAAGCTGAACCACTCATGAATTCCTTGGATAAATTCTACTTTGTCATAGTGTATAATTCTTTTTTTTTATGTTGATAGATTTGGTTTGATTGAATTTTGGTGAGGATGTTTGTGTCCATATTCATAAGACATATTGGCTTTATATTTTTATTTTTTGGATTCTTTGTCTGATTTTGTATGAGGGCAATTAATCTGGCCTCCTAAAATGAATTGGCAAGATTTAATTATATATATTTTTTAAAGTCTGTGAAGAATTTGAATTAATTCTTCCTTAAATGTATGGTAGAATTTAGAAGGCATCAGGCCTGGGCTTCCCATTGTGGATAGGTTTTGATTTCTAATTCAATCTTCATGTGTTACAAATCTCTTCAGATTGTCTCTTTCTTCCTCAGTTTGTCACAGTTTGTGTTTGCAGGAATTTGTCCAAAGCATCTAAGCTATATAATTTTTTGTTGTACAATTCTATCATTTAAGTTCCTTGTATTTCTTTAAGTTAGTAGTGATGTCCCCTCTTTCATTTCTTATTCTAGTAATTTTTCTTGGTTAAGGTAGAGTTTCTGCTGATAACTAAGGTTTTGATTTTATTGGTTTACTTTATTTAAGTGATGAATTATTTTCCTTTTGGTACTTCAAGATTTTCTCTTTGTCTTTGACTTTTGGCATTTTCCCTATATGGCCTGTTCACAGTTCAATTTGTGTTTATCTTACTTGGTATTCATTGAGCTTCCTGGAGGTGTAGGTTATTGTTTTTCAATAAATGAGAAAGTTTTCTGCCATTATTTTAAAAAATATTTTTAGTGTCTTTCTTCTGTCTCCTCTCCTTCTGGTTTTTCATCATGTGTATATTGGTACTCTCGACAGTTTTCCACATTTCTCTGAGGCTCTCTTCATTTTTCTTCATTCTTCGTTTATATTGATGTATCCTAATGTTTGTTTTTTTTTTCTTTTCATAGTTCAAATCTACTGTTTAGCCCCTCTAGTGAATTTGTTTTTAATTAATAACCTTGATTATTTGTTACCAATTTTAAGTTTACAGAAAGATTGTGTGAAAAGCACAGAGAGTTACTATAATACCCTCTCACACTGCACCCCTCAGTTTACCCTATTATTAACATTTGTGTTAGTGTGGTACATTTATTACAATTTATCAGTCAATATTGCTATATTATTTTTAGCTATAGTTTACATTAGGGTTCATTCTTTGTGCTGTATATTCTGAGTTTTGCCAAATATATAAAATTTATCTACCTTTAAAATATCATACAGAATAGTTTCACTGCCCTTAAAACCTCTGTGATCTACCTATTCATTCCTACTTTCCTTTTACCAATCCAGTGACAACCACTGATTTTTTACTGTCTCTATAGTTTTGCCTCCCTTAGAATGTTCTATAGTTGGAATCATACAGTATGTAGCCTTTTCATACTGGCTTATTTTATTTAGCAATATTCATTTAAGATTCAAGTATTTTAATGGCTAGTTTATTTTTTGTCACTGAATATTAACTTGTTTCATGCATGTATCAGTTTCTTTATACATCTGCCTACTTGGTTGCTTCCAAGTTTTGACAATTATGAATAAAGCAACCATAAAAATCATTATGCAGATTTTTACATTAAAATAATTTTTAAATGCATTTAAGTAAATACAAAGCACAGTTGCTGGATCATATGATAAGGATATAATTAGTTTTGTAAGAAACTGACGAACTATTTTGCAAAGTGGGAGTTTCTTTTTGCATTACGACCAGCAAGGAGTAAGAGTTACTATTGCTCCACATCCTTGATAACATTTCACCATTTTGGGTTTTGTTTGTTGTTTAAATGTTTACTTATTTTGGGGTGGGGGAAAGAGGAGCAGAGAGATAGGGAGAGAATCCCAAGCAGGCTCCATGCTGTCAGCCTAGAGCCCAATGTGGGGCATAATCTCACCAACCATGAGATCATGATTGAGCCAAAATCAATAGTCAGATGCCTGATCAACTGAGCCATCCCCCACGCCCCATATTGTTTTGGATATTTGCAAATCTAATAGGTATATAGTGGATTCTCATTGCTTTTATTTATTTATTTATTTATTTATTTATTTAGCTAGTTATAGAGAGACCACATTCATAAGCACAAGTGAGGGGAGGATGAGAAGAGAGAGATACTCTTAAGCAGGCTCCACATTCAGTATGGAGCTCAATCTCATGTTCCTGAGACCATGACCCTGAGATCATGACCTGAGCAGAAATCAAGAGTTGGATGATTAACCAACTGAGCCATCCAGGCGCCCCAACTCTGCTCCTTTAATTTGCAATTCCTTAAAGACATATGATGTTGGGCATCTTTTCATATGCTTATTTGCCAACTGTGTATCATGTTGGTGAGGTGTATATTCAGATCTTTTGCACATTTTTAATCTCCATCCAATGTAAGGTTGAAAAATATTATTTCTCTATGAGAATATTACTCAAAACAATTACATTTAATTGTGACACTATGACCTGGAAATGATGCTGAATAATTTTATTTTGCATAACCATTTTAGATTAATTAGTGTAGTAGAAAGTATATTACACTCTAAAACACTTTATTATTTTACCCTACTTTATCACATCTTTCTATTGCCTTTACTAAAAACAAAAAAAAACAAAAAAAACAATGTGTTTGTGATTCTAATTTGGTCTCGAAGAATACCATTTTTAATAATACATTGTATTCTTTTATTTTAACATGTTCACCAAAAAAAAAGAGCATTCAGGTAGGAACAAAAGTTTATAAAATTGTTTTAGGTAATCTTTCCTCTTGACATCAAAAGTTCACACAATATCTTTCATAATATCTTTACTAATATGTTTCTAGCTAACATCTGAAACAGTTATGTCATGGATGACTTCACTAACTACATTAATTTTAATAAAAACACAAAACCAAAGCCATGGTAGGGAGGCACTGTCACAAAATGAATAAACACATGGGTTCTGGTGCACTATTATCTAGATCTGAATCCTGGACATATTGCTTAACACGTTTGTAACTGCACAAATTACTTGGTGTCTCTGCAATGCAGTCTTCCTATCTGTAATATAAGAATGAACAATAATATTGAAGAAATTTAGTTCAGAGGCAGTACAATTTAAAATTCAAACCCTAAGTGACATAAGAAGTTCAATAATCTGTTGATTAAAGATAACCCTGTATGGCAGATGCACTATGATTTGTAACTGAAGAATTTCATAATATCCTTAATTTTGAAATTAAAACCTGTTAGAAGAAGCATTGCCAGAAAGCAGCATTCTTAACATGAAAACTATCTAAGGGCTATGTGCACTCCGAAATAAAAGGAAATGCTGCTGAAAATTCAAACTTGGAATGCATAGCTTATGAGAAAATAATTATATCCCTGGTTTTGAGAGAAGAGTTACTTTAAGTATTTGGGGATTAAAGTTATTGCTGACTGTGATTCCCCCACCCCATGCAGTAATAGTGGCTTATCAAATAGAAAACATGGGTTCTTACTCTAAATTCAACTGACTCTATTAAGCATTAATGCTTTTTGTGCGTACCTCACTGGCATGTAAGACTGGAGTCAAAGATACAGAAAAGGCTCAGTAGCAGCAGTAGCCAATTCCACTTTTTAAAACTGCTCAATGGCTCTCTCATCATGGTCTCAGGAAAACCAAATATGCAGAACAAATAATCCACCCCATTAAAATTCATTATTAAAGAATCTCAAGCAGCACTTCTGCTGAGATGGCACAGAGCCACCTGCCCTAGTGCCTCATCATGATTTTGGAGGGCTTCTACTAGCTGTGATGTGGGCTTGTGAAAAGAGGAGAGAATAGTGTAGCCTGCAGTGTTACGTCATAAAGACTGCCTGCTATAATGAAGTTGGAGAAATTGTTTTATTGTGCTAAGTATACCATGAAGCACTGAAAAATAGAAGAGATCAGCACTTGGGGATATCTCAAATACTTCTTCCTCAAACTGACTGGAGGTGACCGGCAGTGAGACAAGTCATATTAGAGGTATCTATCCAACAACTGTGAAATTGCAATGTATACTGACAGAGTCGATGTACGAAATCTATTATAGCTGGCAATTTTCCTTAGAGGTACTAAAATGTCACTATTGCTTTTATGCTCCTAGTCTAAAGGAGTTCACTCTCTTCTTTCCAACACACAATTGTGTGAAGTCCACACTTCTTTTGTGTGACATTTAGGAGAAAAAAAAAAGTTTTCTTCAAGAGGATTTACTGTAATCCAAACCTTTCAGATTTACAGTTACAAGATCCATTACGATGTATTTACCTGACTTTCATTTAGGTCTACAGTTGGTCAGAAACTTACGTACTTTGTATGTTCTTATAGCTGAAGGTGGAAAGTATTTTAGAATACTTTCCCAGGTAGATCCTTTACTATTCAAAGATACTTTTATCCCACTTGCCCACTTATTTCCCCCAATAGGTCTCATATCAAGATATTCAATCCAAGCTATGGGACAGATATGTTCATAACCTGGAGTGCCTGTGCTCATATATTTGTCTTCACATCACAATTTTGCAGTAGTATTATGGAGCCCACAGAGTACCCTAGTAATTGCTTTTCTTTGTGGTACTTTAAAATGGACCATTTTTGCAGCTGCTACAATCTTTTATACACAATTCTGGGGAAAAAACAAAACACATGGGGCTCAGAAGATATAACCACAGGAATCAGCAGAGGAAACAAGGATGAATCCTTTTCTTGTTTGCGGAAGCTTGCTGCCAAACACAACTGTGAGATGCAGCACACTACAGAAATTTACAGTGGATAAAATTTCTCACACATGGAAACATTCCTATTCCAACAGTTATTTATTTTTGATCTAGTATTAAAATTTTTTGTGTTATTTTCTATAGTCTTCTGAGATCTGAATTCTCTAATTGTAATGGCAACCTGCAATCGCAGTACAACAGACACTCTGAGAAGAAATCATTAATTTAGATTAAGGATGAAGTGACTCTTTAGAGATCATAGAAACACTTTAGACTGAAGATATTCAAGTATTGCATTTCTTACATTAGGAAGAATTAAGTAATGTTTCATTGTAAAGATGTGTCTGAAAAACACATAGACACTTAAAATGTCTAGCCATTTTCTATCTTCAGGAAATAGTGGAATATTTAAATATCTGAAAGTAGACCTACAAAATACATTAATAATGAAAAAAATAAGATAAAAAATAAGAATATGGCTATCTTAATGTGGCTGTCATCTCTTTGTGTACATTTTTCTTAAAGTAAAATTATATTGTAAAATCAGATTATTGAAACGTTTTATAGAATTAGATAATATATTCAGAGAAGTGTATAAAAAAAAGAATAATTTTATAAATACAAAGTCAATTGGGTAAATGGAGCCCAGTTGAAGACACAGAATGATATTAACCCTTGAGAAATCTCTGGCCCCTTTCCTGGATGAGCATTCCTTCATGATGAGTACCCTTTTCATTCCTCCCCAAAACACACACTATCCTCATTTATTTTGGTTTATCATTTATCTATTTCAAATTTTAATGAACTAAAATCATACTGGATGCATTATTTCTGCCTAATTACATGTGTATACACTATGTTTTACACATTTATTTACTGATTAAAGTATATTTTCCCACATATTCAGATACCTCATATATAGAACTGCTAAGTCATCAGGACTGAATGTTTTCTTTAATTTTTTTTTCAGTTTATTTGAGTGAGAGAGAGAGAGAGACAGAGACAGAGAGAACACACGCATGAGCGGGGGAGGGGGAGAATCCCAAGCAGTCTCCTGGCTGTCAGAGCTGAGCCTGACATGGGGTTTGATCCCACAAACCAAAGTCCACCCAGCTGTGTTCATTCCTTCCTGTCCTTCAAAGTACTTGACAGTCTCCTCCAAGGCCTTTGTGTGTGTGTGTGTGTGTGTGTGTGTGTGTGTCCTGGTTGTATGTTTTGTGTTGGTGAATGAGGTCAGATCCCACAAACCTGAGCCGAGATTAAGAGTCAGACGCTCAACCAACTGAGTCACCCAGGTGCCCAAGGAATGAATGTTTTCAATTTTCCTAACTAAGCCAAAATGTTTTCCAGAGTGTTACAGCATTTTAGGGTTTTTATCATATATTAAATAAGAACTGATCCAAAATATTATCAATACAAGTTGTGTACAAGTTCTCCAGAGAAAAAGAATGAATACAGTAAAAATGTGTGTGCATGTGTGTTTATATGTATGTATCGCTCTTGATAGAGATTTATAAATATATAGACTTTAATACATATGTATAAATTTCTCTATGTATATAAATATACAAACCTATATTTCTATATAAACTAGAGAAATAAACACACAGAATTATCTATATCTATAAATCTCTATCTCTAAATGCACAGAATTGAAAAATAAAGAGATTTAATTTCTTCTAATGACAGAGAGTAGAACTTTACACCATCCTAATCTCAAACTCTATTCTGGCCCCTGGACAAAGTGGAGACATAAAAGCTTGACAATTTTTTTATTTACATTAATTTTCTACATAAAAAAATTTACCTAGATACGTAGTTTCTTTTTTAGTTGGTGATAACTGTTTTTTTACACTACAACATCCCGATTTTCTAAAACTTCTATGGCCAAATATCACATTTTTTTCTTAATACTTGAGTGTTTATAGCATTATGAATTACATAAATATTGGTCATTACTATGACAATTTTGTTATGCAATATTTTGCTTTTTATCACTGATTATTTTTTACTTGCACAGATTTTATATAGCTATAACTATCTTATTTCCAGTTGCTCAAAAAATCTAATACAGTAATTCTCAATGTGTGGCCCCTGACCAGAAGCAGCAGCATAATCTTAGGCTATTTAACAAAGAAAATATGATTGTGACATATACAGGACAAATTACCATATTACAGAAATTAATATTTTCTCACATAAAGACATTCATGTGGAATAAATCTTAACTGAGACAATTTTTAATGTCGTTCAAACAATTGTTTTTATTTCCATTATTCATACATATATGCATCTATGTTACATGTTCTTGTCTTTATTTTATTAATCACATTTCTTTATTTTATTTATTAACCTAATGAGACAAATCTAAAAGTTAGTAATAAAAGAGACAAAGGCAACACTTGATAGACTGGATGTGAAAGTAAAGTGTTCCCATTATCACTCAGGTCACACGTTTTACCTAGTAAAATTCAATCTTTAACAGGTCTTTAAGAATGCAAAATAGGAAGAAGAAAAAAGTAATACCACAGTGTCTGAACCTGAGCACAAGAGTAAAATCAAGTTTAAAGAATGAAAGTAGAGAGTAAAGAAGCAACAATATGACTCCATTTCTAATGAAATTTTTAATCCCTTTAAAGCTCTCTGCTTAATTATATATTCTTTAACAGTTCTTTTTGAAATTTTCCTGCTTCCTAATACCTTAAGTTTTCTCCTATGTCACTTGGTGTTCACTTTATCACACCATCCTGCATATATATGAACTGTTTAAAATATCTACTACTGTCTTACAAATGTCCCCAAAACCAGTGACTTAAAATGATACAGATTAATCATTTCCCATAATTTTGTGGGTCGGCTGCGTGCTTCTCTGGTGATCTTGCCTGGAATCCTTCCTCTGGGGTTAGTCAGCGTGCAGCTTGACTGGAGTTCAATGTCTAAGACAGTTTCACTCATGGTCAGGTGTTTGAAGCCTTAGCTAGAATGACTGAGTCTCTTTCCCCATGTGTTCCTTCATTCTGGAGCTTTATCACAGCATAATATTCTCAAAGTTCCAAAAGAACAACAGAGAAAGCTGCAAGTTTCCTTAACATTGAGGCTCAGAAATCTCCCAGTGTCATTTCATTGCATTAATCAGAGGAAAAGATCAGATCCAAGGGAAGGGAAATGTATGCTACCAATTGATGGAAGAATCAGCAAAGAATTCATGGCCATTTTTAAACGACCTCAATATTTAACTTTTACTATTTATTATCTTTTTAAGTAAACATCTAATCAAATGACTATAATCTAAGTTTATTTTTTGTTTTTATAAAACATTTCCACATCGGTACTAATTCAATGTTACAACAAAAAATCATATCAGCAAATTATTTTTATCATATATGGGCTTTATATAAACTATGCTCATTTAAGATCATCCTATTCAATATTAGTTTGATTCTGGTAGAGAATCACTGGGTATATTTAAGCCATATGTTGTTTTGCTGAACCCATGAACATTATATAGGCAGGGATATTAGATTCCTATTTAATCAAGGTTATCTATATACACAGAGCCTTAATGAATAAATATCTACTTGAATGTGACTAAAAAGGTACAGTATATGCACCCTGATAATCCATTGGTAATCAAAGCCAAGAGCAAAATCTAATTTGGGAAAAAGATAATTAAAATGTAAGTTATCAAAAAAAGAATGCTTCTTTTATTTTGGTCTTTTCCTTTTTCATGCATCAGACTGCTTAGCTGGTAAAGACGAAACTAACAAAAATTTAAATATATTAAATATGTATGGGATGATGGAATGATGCCTAGAAAAGAGAGAATGACCTTTGTAAAAGACCATAGTAAAATTAACTTATTCAAAATTAGGTAACAAAATTAATTTTTCATGCCCAATTATTTCAAAATAATTTATGCCACAAAATGCAGATTTTTCAAACTGTTTTTTTAAATTATGAATTAATTAGTAACAAACACAGTCTCTACTTTGTGGATAACAATAAGGATTACTCCTTAGACGAAAATAAAATGAATACTGTCTCCTGTTGGTGCATTATTGTTATTCTTAGATTAACTTGTAGGAGGCTGGCACTAAGAAAATTAGATGGGATGAACTGAGTGCCATGTTGATTTGTTCAGTGAAGGAATTAAAATAAGCATGTGAAGTGGACAGTCACTTTAGATACTGCTGAGTGGTAGTCTTTTATATTATTATTTGGAAATACATTATATCTATTATTATATAAAATGTATGAGAAAAGTAGATTTTTATAATGAAACGAAATCATTATATTTCTCAAATGTCTGAAATTTGCTATGCTTTGTTCTGAATGCTAAGGGTATGAGAGAGAGAGAGATGGAGACAGAGACACACACACAGAAAAATTAATGAAGAGAGAGGTGTTTATATAAAGTTAAATTTATGATGCATTCATCTTTCCTTCTTAGCTATATAAAATTAAACCCAATTTTACTGGTGAAGAAATATAATCTAAGGTTATTTTGATAAAGGTGGCATTAATCTTATCACCATCATTCACTTACTGGAGGTCACTGCTTAATTCATAGACATGAAACATCATTAAATGTTCACAGAGGGCAGCAAAATGGGAAAAAAATGTTAAAGCAGATACCTAGGGCACAGGTTTTTATCTTGGGTTCCAAAATTCATTTCAATTCTTGCCATGGGGCTAGAGTTTGGGTCTGGTCCCAAAAAACACTAGTTGCAAACATTTTAATGGTGATCTTTAAGAGACTTACATTCCATAATTTTACTCCGGAGATAGCTACTGAGTACCTAATATGTTCAAGACACTGTGTTTGGAGTTGGAGATATGAAGATGACCAAAGCTCAGCCCATAACGTCGAAGATCTAATAAGTAGTGGGGAAGAGATACAGATATCATACCATATGCTAATTCTTAGAATGAGAAAAAAACTGGGACCAAATCTCAGGCTTGCCAACAAATAGCTGAACTTGTTTGCTTTCTTCTTTACTTGTGCCTGCCTCTTCTGTTATCTGCCTTCAAGGGACATTTCTCCATAGCTCAGTCAGAGTGTAGAGCTTTTTGAAATGCAAAAGAGTGACAACACAACTCAAGTTTCTACCCTCTCAGATGGAACAGTCACCCTTCTACCTCTCGGCATTAATGACTCCTACATATCAATCGTATATATGCTCAGTTATCATTTCCTCAGTATAATCATGCCTGATTTCTATGACTTAAACACCTCTAACTTAGAACATCTTAAATTTGTTAATGATTGCCCATTTTGTGTGATTATTGATTAACATCTTTCTTTTTCTGGATAATGCTTATTATTGAAGGGTAAGAGCTTGAACATAGTACTTTAAAAAATAATATACACTCATGAAATACTTCTAAATGAAGACTCTTCATACGACTGCATATTAGTTTTCTCTCATGTTCACTATTCTTACCACACACTAAACAAAGAGGTATGTAGAAATTATTAAAAAGGACTGGATATCTCTTAAACCTTGATTGTGGTGATGATATAATGGAGGTTTCCATATACATACATACACACATCATACCTTAAATGAATGAGTATTAAACTTATTCATTCATTCAAAATTATATATTAAGTATTTCCTACATGCCTACTGTTTGGCCCTTGAGGTAGAGTGTTTAATCAAATAAGACAAAGTTCTTGCCATCACAAAGTATACAGCCTAGTGAGGAAGATAAAGAGTAAATAAGTGATCAGTAATGTGAAGTGGTTATAACTGCTTTGAATTCAAACAGTGCAGGACCACAAGCTAGGAATAGGAGAAGATTTTAGAAAGAATGGTTGAAAAGGCCTTGCCTGTAGAGGGGATATTTGGGGCAGCACCTTGACTGAATGGAAGTACTTAGCTACATTAATATCCAAGGGAGCTGGTTTTCAGGTGAAAGGAACAACTAATGCAATGAGCATAAGGGGAAAGTGCTTGGAGTATTTGAGGAACTACAAGGAAGCAGTGGGGATGGGGCAAGATGAGTGCAAGTGAAAATCAGGGAGATGAGATTTAAGCAGAAATCAGGAGCCATAAATATATGGCCTTCCAAGTCAGGAAATGGATACTGGATTTTATTCAGAGTTATGAGAAAATATTTTGAGTTCAGATTTATATTTTGAAAGAATTATCCTTGCTTCTGTATGAAAAATAGATTCTGTGAGAATAAGAGATAAAGCAGAGTGATCAAGTAGGGGTTGATTTCCACGTTTTAGGTGAACAAGGATGGCAGATTAGACCAGAGTGTTAGAAGTGAACATGGAGAGTAATGGTCATGTTCAGTATTTTATTGATGCCATCAACAGGATTTCCAGGTCTATTAGATGTGAAGTTGTTGAGAGAGTGAGAAGCCAAGTGTTAGGTTCTGACTTACACGATTAAGAGAGTTGATTTTTTTAAAACAAGGAATCCTTGAGAAGGAGGCTATTTGTGTAGGGTAATAAAAAGTTTAGATCCGGTCACATTAACTTAGTAATTACACCAGCATAATAAAGTAGGACTCTCCTGAATGAAGGTATGTTTACAGGCCTCACTATCTATTAAAATTCCAGCAACTGTCTGGAGTTTAAAGAACACATAATGGCAGGGAACATAAATGTGTGTGATGTTATCACATACATCAAATTTTACCTTCATAAGACTAAACTTATATCACTCTGGGAGCAATTAAAAATACAGAAGAAAAGTCCATCTCAAGACTATGACATTAGAAGGTTAGAAAAATGAAAAGGATTCGGTAGGACTAAAATATAAGATTTTTAGCAGATGGAACAATGGGAGACTAAAGCCAAATTAAATAGGATCAAAGGATACATATATATTCACCTATGATAGCTACTGAGAGTTTTCCAAACCTGTTATCAATTTACAAACCAATCACCTATGTATGAGTGTCACAGTTCATCTCTATCCCCATCAACCCTCAATATGTTTTATCATGTTTAAGTGTCCTTTGGCCATTTTAAGTTGACAAAATTATTTTTCCCCATCTGTTCCTCTAAATACTTATTATTTCATCATTAGGACTTAAATCTCCAATCAATTGAAATTAATTTTTGTGTATATTTGTGCTAAGATGAATATTGTCTTTCTCCATGTTTCTCCATATCTTATTAACTAACACTAATTATTGAAAAGATTTATTTTCACCACTGTAATGCACTGTCACCTTTATGTGAGGTTGTCTTTTAACTTCCAGGGGACCAAATTCTAAGCTATAAACCATTCTGTTATTTTTATGTGGATATGTGCTGCAATATCTCCCACCCCACAATCTCTGCTTTTTCCAACACACATGTGGCTATTTTATGTAAAGGTTTCCCCAGACACATGGTATTTACTCAGAATTAGCAAATGCCAACAGGACTTTTCAACCAAAGTAACTGCACATTTGCCTTAGCAATTAAAAGTGGTGAAGGGAAGGGACGGAGGGAAGGACGAGAAGGAGGTAGAGAGGGAGGAAGGAATTAGGGAAAAAGAGAATGAGGGAAGAGAGAGAAAGAAAGAGAAAGAAATAAGAGGAAGCACAAAGTTTGTTCACTGTTTGGACTGTTACCTAGGACATTCTAGCCATTATGATACTAGCTGAAATTTTTTTATATACACTTTCTCCATTATTTATTTAAAAATTTATTTATTTAGAGAGAGAGTGAAAGAGTGGGGAAGAGCAGAGAGAGGGGGAGAGAGAGAGAATCCCAAGCAAGCTTCATGTTGTTAGCACAGAGCCCGATGTGGGGCTGAAACTCAAACCATGAGATCATGCCCTGAGCTGAAATCAAGAGTCGGACACTTAACCGACTGAGCCAACCAGGGATCCAGACATTTTCTCTATTATTAACTAAATCATGCAACAAAAGGGAACAATTTATTTGTGACTGACATTCAATCCTATGGAAATTGGTGTGAATTAATAATTTTATTTTCTAATTTAAATTATTAATATAACTTACCATCTTACTATATCATGCACTATATCAAATATTATTGTACTATTCCTAAAAAGGGATGTGTTTTAATATTTTAGCAATTTTTATGTCCATACTGGTGCTTATAGATTGAAAGCCAGCTATGAGGAGATAGCCAAATAATGGTGGTGTCACAAATATCAAAATGGCTTAAATAAGAATGAGAAGTCAACAATGCCATCTGACAACAGTGAAATCCAGCATATTCTGATATATATTTTTAAGATCAAAATGTTTGTTAATATTAATAACGATAATCACCTTTTGTTGAGTGCTTGACACATTTGGGCACTGTACCTAACACTTCCATGCATCATCTAATTTAATTACAACTCAATGAGGCTTAAATTTAAATTATGCATATTTTATCATGAAGGAAGTTGAAATGCAGAGGTGAGATTGTGAGACTAAGTTCTCATGACTGGTAAGTTCTAAAGGCCACATTAAAAGATATTTTTACTCCGGAGCAACTTTTCTTATTCATTATGCAATACTTACTACTTCTATTTTAGTATTATAATTTATGATTCACAAGAAAATGGTCTCTACTGAAAAGCCACAAAATATTCATTCTATTAATAGTGTGAAGAATATATCTTAGAAAATTTATTTTTTCAGGCATTATCCAAGGATCTAATGACATTTCAAAGACTAAATATGTGTGTGTGTGTGTGTGTGTGTGTGTGTGTGTGTGTGTGTGTATGTAGGCAGATAGATATAGATATGGTGGGAATGGCTTAACTATGGTAAAGAAAAAATTTAAAAATTTAAATATTTTATTGATTGTTTTGTGAATATTTTAGGATTTCCTTCCTTCAGTCTTTCTTTCAATCTTTCTTTACTTTTTCAAATTATTTTATCAATGAAAGTAGTTCTACCCATAGAGACAGAGAATACTCCTTTTGAAAAAAAAGTATCTTAAACTTTACAATCGTATTATCTGTACATGATCAAAGAAAGAAGGAAAAGTATTTACTTGCAAGTGATTTAAATAACCATAAGCTTTGTATAGTTCCAATACTTCATAGAAAAGGAGCTTTATAGAGTACCTGAAATTTTCTTCAGGTGGCTAAATGAGTGAGCACTTAAAGCAAACAAGTTAGGTTAACCCAAGTGACATTACAGACCTCTGTGTCAGAGACTAAACTAGAGATCTGATCTCTATGTGCAGGTTTTGATCACTGAATGTCTAACTGAAGGTTTCATTTGTAGATATTACCCTTAGCCTCCTGAACAGAATTTCATAACAGTAATAAATAAATGAGAGTAAAACCAGCTAGGAAATACGGAGATGAGAGACTACATATATACACATTTTGTTTCCAGAAATGGATTTTAAATTTAGTAAGTAGAGTGTCTGAGTCATGGACTAACCACTAATTATCTCTGAGGATTTAGATGATTTTGTTAAAATGTCTGAGTCTCAATGTCATCTGTAAAAAAGGTCATAATTAAAGCTAAAGTATACAGATTTCAAATAATTAAATGGGACATGATATAATATGCGAAGGCAGACCATAGTTCCTGGAATATAGTACAAAGTGAGTGTTATATATTATTAGTAGTTGTTGTAAGAATCTCATCCAGATATTCTCTACATGGGTGACAAATGGTTAGTGCACAGAAACAGTGAGTGCACTAGCTTCACTCTAAAAATCCTGTGCGACCGTAACTCTGATAGAAATATAATGAATACAACTTAGACAAAGTAAAATGAACAAATGAAAGCCAGAATCCCCTTGATTTCTTTTGTGAACTCACTCAATCCTAGAAAATTCATTTTTCTCACTTCCTAAGACACTACTTCTCTCTGAGTTTTCTGGTCCTGAAAAAAATGAGCCTAACTGGAATTATGATGAGCCACAAATAAATTCTTGTCAGGCTACCATGACCAATCATGAATCACTTCCAGAAAATAATTATTCAGAAACACTCCATATTACAGTCTACAGAATCATTTCAACTCAACTGGTTTGATTCCATTTTTTTCCTTTTTAATTTAAATTCATGATGTCACAAACACCACAGACTGAAAAAAAAAGAGTATCCTTTTCTCTTTCCATGTCAATGTGACAGATCTATATATTCTGGGTTGGGAAACAATAGAAAAATAAGAAGCCAAGCCAAGACAGGATTCGGACAGGATACTCTGTTTACACTCCACTTCCTTCACAACCCCTCCTGTCTATACTGCACTTCTGGAATAAATGATGGATAATGGTCTTTCCACAGGTGATGGTGCATCTTTAATTAGAGCAAGGCTAAACCTGCAGGTTTTAAGCAACATTGTAAGTGTGGTTTAATCTTGCTTTCATCCAAGTATACAAATTTCATGAAAATTCTCATGGAAAAGAGTAAGAATACATTCAAATGTATTTTTAAAAGCACTATTCTCCCTTCTTTAAAATGAACAATTTTATAAGGCAATTCTAGTGTCAGCTATTTTAACAGAATCCAAAAGAGAAAAGCACTTTCAAAGTTTGCAATGAATCATCCCTACTAAAAGAACAACTAATTTCATTTTTCATAGTTCTTTCTAGCTGTGCAACTAAAATTGCCTTGTGTAAATTAGTATGAGATTTTTGTTGGGAGAAGCACAGCTTGAGGTTGTAGAAAGCCTCTAACACTTATGTCTTATCAGCAATATGCTTTTCTGTTTTGTGATCACAAGTTTTCCCTGTCTCCTTTTTACTGAAAAGTCCTGCTGTTTCTTCCCCACACATAGCAAGTGTTATGTCCCCCTGGGCTACAATACTGAGCATACTGACACATACTTGTTTCTGTTCCCTTGATGGTGATTTAGACTGAAGGGAGCTTATTGGATTTTTTCCCCCAAGATTTCCTAGCATAATGTGTTGAGCTTTTTAACATAACAGTACAATTAACATCTATTTAAAAAATACTGAGTAATGTGAGAAATAATTTTTTCTCTAAATTTACATCACATAATTTGTTGAAATTAAATGAGAATGCAACATCATTTCATTTTCAGTAACTTATTGTAATGAGAGTTGAAATAAAATATTGTTCTTTTCTCAGTATATATACTCAAATATCTTACAATTTTATACAGCTTTCCAATTAAATGTAGTATCGACACTGGTATTATATTGAAAATATTTTTATGTAGTCTCCTTAAAATGTAACTTAAAAATTTGAATATCACTTATAAAAACCTTTACAATATACACATGAATTGTTCTTGTTTCTAGTAAGGAAACATTCCAACATATGCCAATATATAGTTTATAATATTAAGAATCATACTAAATTTAGTAACTTTCAAACATCTATGTACATATAAAATATTTTATTAACAGTTAACATTTTCTTGTCATTACCATCTTAATAATATTAACATCACTTATCATTTTAAATGTAAACTGGTACAAACCAACCTTCACTTGAAGATGGAAAAATTATTTGCAAAGATCAAATGATTAATTTACTTCTATTTTACAGGTAAATACGATTCATGATTACACCACTGCATAAAACAGTAAAGAATGGACACTGATCTAGGTGTTGAGCCTACAAAATCTAAATATCCAAAATCTTATAGGATTCAACTTAATAATGTTAAGTTAATAAGTAAATATGGTTCTGTATCTTTTATACATTTATAACGCTGGTAACATCAATTAAAACTAAAATTTTGGTCAAATAAATATAGTTTCAGATAAAATGATCACTATTTGGTGATAGGAGTTTTATTGACTGTTGATCCTCCTACATGAAAACCAACACTTCCATATATGTAATAATTTATTTATTTTTTTATTAAAATGAAGCATTGGCATGAAGAGAAGATTAAGTTATTCAACCTCAATCAATGTCTGTGGTGTTAAGATTCAAGTTTAACCAACCTTAGTTATAGAAGTTAAAAGGTCAATGGATCTAGTAGAGAGAGGATAATGTGTAAAAGTCAAGATGACAGAGCTGAGGTGACTGACTAGGTTCAGACCTCAGCCTCACTGCTGATTAGATGTGGATCTCCAGAAATTTTGCTTAGCCTCTTACCTATAAAATATACCTACTTCAGAAAGATCTTATATGATTTACATAAGTCCTTAAGACAAGTAGAATGTGTAATACAAAAACTATCATTAGTATTATTATTTAAGAAATACTCCTTTTAGACCAAGAGAACATTTTTAGTTTGCTGTTTTAATATATATTGCCTTCTTCACAGATTTAAATTTGAGGTATTTACCTACACCGGCAAATGATACCATGAGCCAAATCAGGCTCACCATCTGTTTGTGAAATAAAGTTTTATTAAAACACAGCTCTGCTCATTCATTTATGTATTATCTATGACTGCTTTTTCACTACAACAAAGGTGAGAAATTTCAAGAGACTACATAGCCTACAAAGCTGAAAATATTTACTCTCCGTCCCTTTACAGAAAAAGTTTGCCAGCTCCTATGTGGGTCAAAACAGCTGCAGTATCATTTCTAGGGACTTTTGTTTCCTTCTTCCCTGTATATTTTTAAAAACATGTCATGCTTATACTTCATATTATATACTATCTTGTTTTATTTCATGAGGCCCAGATACTTTGGTAGAAATGGTTTGGACTTTACAATCTCTCATGTCCCTCAGTAGATAGATGTGTGACTTGATAATCACTGGTCCTCTAAGTTTGCTTACTAATCTGTAAAAGAATCTAATAAGGTGCCAAGAATATAGGGTGGCTTATTAATGTTACTTCTGCCCCACATTTATTCTTACGACAAATTTATTTGTTAGACAAGGAAGAAAAGTGTTATGTATTAATTATACAGATAAAGAACCAATGGCTGAACATAATGTCAAATTACTTATTAGTTTAGGAGGGAGGAAAAAGAGAACTAAAATGTATAAGCCAGTGGTTAGACATAGATTTTGGAGCCTGATCTAGAGATTCATATCCTATCTCTATTGCTTATTAACTGCATGACCATGGCCTTAATCTGTCTGTGCCTGTTTTCTTTCTTTATAAAATATTGAATAAATGTTTCCTATTTCAAAGTTGTTTGAGGAATTAAATAAGCTAATATATAAAAATTCTCAAATGATTAGGCACATATTAAGCATTACAAAAGCATTAGCTATTAGTATTAACCATCCTCAATACATCAGAACATCTAGTATAATGCTGATTAATTATTGTAACAATCCTAGACTTGATCATTCTCCCCAATAAATGTAGGTAGGTATATAGATAGATAAATAGGTGGATACATAGGTAAAGAATCTGTGGTACAGGTCATTTAGGCAACATGCTCAGGTTTCCAAAGCAAAATTGGTGGATCTGGAATACATGTCCAGATCAGTCTTTTCCACAGTAAAAATCTTTTCTCCCAAAGTATTTAGTATTCCTATTCCAGTATTCAAAGCCAGGATTTTTTCAACTACTCCAGGGGCTATTTTATCTCTGAATGATATTCTATTATTATCATGTTATTTCACTTCCTTTTAGGGTAGCTGTAATTAGAGAGGTCAGTGGATGAGAGGAAAAGTGCATTTAAGCATATAAAATACATGTTTATATATGTTCTCTCTTGAGCCTTGTAACATGTCTCTGAGTATGTATCTACAGATGAGTTGAAAGGTTTGCCAAAGCCACACACTTTTAAGTGTTTGGTCCCAGGATTCTTGAATCCAAATTGCATGCTCTTTCCAAAAATGTCCCTATTTTCTTTTTTTTCCCCCTTAGATTGATTGATTTTTTAAAAGTTTTTATATAAATTCTAGTTAATATATAATGTAATATCTGTTTCAGGAGAATTTAGTGATCATCACTTACAATAGAACACCCAGTGCTCATCACAACAAGTGCCCTCGTCAATACCCACCACCCATTTAGCCCATCCCCCACCTACCCACCCCTCCAGCAATCCTGTTTGTTCTCTACAGTTGTAAGAGTCTCTTATGGTTTGTCTCTCTCTCTTTATTTTCCCCCTTCCCTACGTTCATCTGTTTCTTAAATTCCACATCTGAGTAAAATCACATGGTATCTGTCTTTGTCTGACTGACTTATATCACTTTAGCATAATACACTCCAGTTCCATCCATGTTGTGGAATGGCAAGATTTCATTCTTTTTGATGGCTGAGTAATATTCTAGTGTGTGTGTGTGTGTGTGTGTGTGTACAGACACACACATACCATCTTTTCTTTATCTATTGATCAGTTGATGGACATTGAGGTTCTTTCCATAATTTGGCTATTCTTGATAATCCCGCTATATTGGGGTCCATGTGCCCCTTTCAAATAAGTATTTTTGCATCCTTTGGGTAAATATCTAGTAGTGCAATGCTGAGTCACAGCATAGTTATATTTTAAACTTTTTGAGGAACCTCCCTACTGTTTTCCAGAGTTGCTATACCAGTTTGCATTCCCACCAACAGTGTAAGAGGGTCCCCCTTTATCTTCATCCTCACCAACGTCTGTTGTTTCTTACGTTTACTTTTAGCTGCTCTGACATGTGTGAGGTGGTATGTAACTGTGGTTTTGATTTTATTTCCCCAATGATGAATGATGTTGAGCATCTTTTTTACGTGTCTGTTAGCCATCTATAGATGTATTCTTTGGGAAAATATCTATTCATGAATTCTGCCCATTTCTTACATGTCCCTATTTTCTAAAAGCTTACTTTCTATTTTTGAAAAAATCATCACCCTACCTATTCTATATCCACATATATATACATATATATATATATATACATATATATGTGTATATATATATAAATGCTCATATACAAGAAACATATTTACATGTCATATATACTTATATTCACATGTATATGTATATTTATACTTATATATAAGACTGTGATGAATAAAATAATAGCACCCCAAAGATGTCCATGTCCTAATCCACAAAACCTTTGAATATGTAACCTTGAATGGCAAAAGCAACTTTGCAGTTGTGATAAAAGAATCTTGACATCAAAAGATTATCCTGGATTATCCAGTGGACCCAATGTAATCACAAGAGTCTTTATAAAAGGAAGGCATAAGAGTCAGAATCAGACAGAAAAAGCTGAAGACGCTACACTTCTGTCTCTGAAGATGAAAGAAAGGGTTAAGAGCCAAGAAATGTAGACAGCATTTACAAGCTGAAAAAACAAGGAAATAGATTATGCCCTAGAGTGGTCAGAAAAGACACAGACCTCTGGATCCATTTTGGACTTCTGAACTGTGCTGCCTAAAGGCAATTTGTGTTAAAAAAAAAAAATCAACTTGTGTTAGTTTGTTATAACAGCAATAGGGAAATAATAAATTCACAGATAAAGAAGGAAAACACATGTAGTAGCTGCTTAAAAAAATTCAGTTTAAAAATTTATCAGGTAACAGAACAAAAAAAAATTATATAATGGGGTAAGTGCTATGATAATTATCTTATCCCATTTTTTCCTTTTCTATTTTTCTATATAGAATATATCACTATCTAATATGTTCTATATCTAAATCTGTTTTTCTTCCACTAGAATGGATGCGTCATGGAGGTGAGATTTATTCTGTTTTCTTAAATGTTACATCTCCAACACAATGTCTAGAACACTTTCTGATATATGGTAGCTGCTCCAAGATTGTAAATTTATGAATGAACAATAGCACAGAAGGGATTATAGACAAAAAGTATTAAGTGTGGAGAAATCATGAAAAATAGGATTAGGATAATTTCTCATTTGTTAACGAAGTTTTGTTCTTTCTTCAAGTGTGTTCATGCAAGGTTGTGAATGAAATACTGGAGAGGACTAGACTAAACAGTGATGACTCCATTTTCATGAAGGAAGTGAGCCTAGTTCTAGACCTTTATGGGTGAGTAGCTTTAGTCTTAGTTCATTCAGGCTGCTATAACAAAATATCTCAGATTAGGTGTCTTACAAGCAACAGAAATTTAATTTTCACAGTTCTACAGGCTGGGAAGTCTGAGTTCAAGGCACCAAAAGATAATGTGTCTGGTGAGAGCTCACTTCCTAGACAGGTGTCTTTTCATTATAACCTTACATGACAGAATGAGCTAACGAGCTCTATGGGATGTCTTTTGTAAAAGCACTAATCACATTCTTGAGGGCTCTACCCTCATGACCTAAGTACCTTCCAAAGTCCCACCTCCTAATACTATCACACAGGGTGTGAGGTTTCAAGATAGGAATTTTAGGGATATTCAATCTATAGTAGTGATAACGTTCAAGAAGAAAGACATAAAGCAGAAAGAGAAAAATAATTCAGAATAGATAAGACGTGGTTATTAAATACTTAATGCAACAGAGTCATTAACTTAAGTTACATGTCTGTAAATAGTAGAAAATAATTGATAGATATTCTGAGGCCGTAATAAAATAATAAAAGGAAAGGATAACCTGGAATATGTATACCAAGACACTTATTGTGGATAAAATAGAAGTATATTGTTTGTAAAACAATGTCATATAACTGAGGTTATATGAACTTTAGTTAAAGGTAAACACGTGTTTGATTCCCTGAACTACCATTTGCTATCAAAATGTTTTACTTATTTAACCTCTACTTTATTTTCTGTATCTTTTATGACTATTGTGAAGAGAAAAAATAATATGTGTAAAACACCTAGCAGATATGATGTTTAATGAATGCAAAATGACAATGTTTCCTATACAATTTTATTTAAAATTTCTATCTAATTTTAGGCCCTGTAAACATATGCCATGCATTTGGAAGATGGAGAAATGAAGTTGATTTCATAGGCGTATGAGGTTATTACTCTGAAGATATGTGAAACAAATAGATCAATTAAGTAAAGTATATCTTTGACCCCACTATCTACCCTTCTTCCCCCCCCCAATACCAAGTCACCTTCTCTTCTTGCTTTTCCAGGTGACAATGGTCCTCAGTTTGATAACAGTCCATTAAGCATACTGTTATTAAGGGTCATAATGTGTAGAGCATTTTCCTCATCACAGTGACCTTTATATAGATGATCAAAAACTAAGAGGCACATGTGGAACACAACTTATGAAAGACCATTTACAAATTCAATATAGTAGAGCAAATAATATGATATATTTATTGAGCTAAAGCTAGAAATATTATTTTTCATTTAAAATGCATTAAAATATAGAAATGAGTTAACTTTTCCCCAAGTTTTTTTGCAGTGTGTCTCCAAAGCCCAGTGAAATTACTTTTTTTCTTCTAGTGTCCCTGTGACTGACATGCTAGAGCAGGCTCTGAGTGCTTGGCAGTTGTTATTGATTCTGATCCATTTTGACACCTTCCTTTGTGAGAAGTTTGTTTCTTCTGGAGATGAATCAAATGTGTTGATGCCCCAACTAGTTTCCTTCAGTGTATGAAAACACCAGAGGAAAAGTGATGTCTTACAAGCTTTACACAGCCCTCTGGTTTTCATGTAAAAACTGGGAAACCCATCTGTTACTTCTTTCCACTTCTCATATATCCAGTAGAGGGACAGAAATAAGACAATTTGTTGGTGATATTTATTATGAAAATTACTGCAAATAAATTTAAAAGGTCATAAATATTGCTAAGAAGTTTCTATTATTTCATATACCTTCCTCTCTTAACTACTGAATTCAATAAATATTTCTTGGGAGCCTATTCTGTACTAGGCAGAAGGTTGGGTATGCCAGGGAGAAGATAATAGTTAAGATACTACATGCTTTGAACAAATTATCCAAATTATCAGAAAAAAATTCTTTAAACCTTTTTCATTGTGACTTTCTCATCTCACTCCACTGCATAATTGGAAAAGGTGTAATACAATCCACTGTCATCAAGAGAATTACATACAATAATGGTCTTTATATTATACACTTATGTGTTAACAAAGGGATAAAACATTGGTAGTTGACAATTAAGTAGATATTGATTTATGAAACATTTTAATGTTGTCATATTAGCACTTCTCCATGTGTTTAAAGGAGAAAAGCTAACATTTTCTCAGGGTTCCTAAAGAACCTTTTATTTTATACTTGTAAGATATTAAGTGGATATATAAAAACAGACCTTTGCATTGTTAAGTTTTTACACATGAACATTCTACTTGACCCACAAATTAGTATTCTTTTTGGGAGGCTCAAATCACAACAAATTGATGTATATTGGAAAATGTTGAAAAAAGCTGTGGCTTAATCTCTACTTTTGAGGCAGACAACCCAATGACACTTTTGAACTACATGCTCCAGGAACTGAATTTTGCCCACTTCAAGTGGCTGGCAAAGGGAGGAATCTTCTATCTCGAGTCAACCCTTAAGAGTACTGAGCTTTCCTCATACTGCTACCAAACACACCCTTTTGGAGTTGTGTGATTTCCCTTCCCTTACAAGGAAAACTAGTGCTGACTAGAATTGGGCATTTCCCTTCCTCCAAGTCAGTTAGGCTCTGATAAAACTCCAGAGCATTAGGCTCTGGTTAACCAGTTTCTCCTGAGGGTAGGCCTTGTTAAAGCATGATCTGCCATTTTTCAAAATGGTTCCGGTTCCTTTCCACCTATTCCCACTCCCCAACCCTCACTGGAAGCAAGATGTCATTTTTTTTCCTCCAATATTTACTCTGAGAACCTGCTCAAGCTCCTGGAGGTGGATCTTACAATATCGCTGGAGCAACCTTTATGACTGGGTCCCCCTGGATTTTTTAAGTCTCAGACTTGTCCACACTGAGCTTCCAGCAATTCATCAATAACAGTTCAGATATTTCTACCCAAAAGTGATTCCCACAGTGGTTTCTACTTGTGAATCTACTAAAGTAAGCAATGATTCCCTGTATTAGCCTATCTAACTCTATCTTGAGAGCAGTGATTTGCCCTATGTCCTCACCTTTTTTGTGGATCATAGAAAAATTTTTGATATTTCAGTGTGTTCAGCATTTTATTTGTCAGCATGGAGTGGAAAATTCCAAGCTTCTTACACACAGAATGGGAAAGTGGCAGCTTTGATATACCCTTTGGAAAAGAAGTGATGACTTATACTGGACTTGTGTTTAAACTGAACATCTGACCCATAAATCGCATATGATTCCCCAATCTGACAGTCCAATGTTGTGATGGGGTCAAATCCAACTCGATGGCTAAAAAGTGGTAAGGGCCCAGAAGTTCCACTTGTCAAATGTGAATGTCAAATGGAAAAGAATGCAGGCAACCCGATCCCAGTGGTACCTTTGGCTTTACGTAAAAAAGTGGCCACTGTTCCTTAGAGCGAAGTATGATCCTTCTCCAACTCAAATGTCTAAACAAATATACTGAATAAATGAGGCTCTCAATTCATAGATGTTCCTCTAAATAATTGGGAATTTTTCACTGATGATTAACTAAGTTGAAATCCAATGGTGCACACTGGGATGCTGCTCATTTTTAATCTCAGTGGCAGACACATACAACTGAAAACAGGTGGTCATTCCATTCCTTGTGCAGAAATCAAGGATATTGTCTCAGTTTTCTTCAATACTTTCCTTGATAGATTTGATATGTTTTTACAGACCTTGGGTTATAGCCAATAACCTGTCTGTATAGCCTGCCACTTGGAAAACCACTGAATGTCAAAGTCAAGGCTGTTTGGCTCCATACTATGCAAACAAAGCATGGTTGCAGATCAGATGGTGAGGGTCACCCTTGTAGATCCATGGTAAAGGCTCATACTCTGATGAGACTGAAAAGAATCAAGCTGCTGACTGAACCTACATTTTCCAGTATACTAGCAACCGATACATGGTTCTCTGCATAATCACACCAAACACAGCAACAGTCAACCATCTAAGACCAAGCACAGAGTAGAGCTCTACGTTTCTGATAAAAAAGTTCCAATTGTATGTCATACTTGTAAATCTTGCCAAAAGCTGAGCCAGTTTTCTTGATAACAGAAATCACACTATATTATGCACTCTTGGCAGACTGACTAAATCAGACCACTGATCTCTTTCTCTCTCCAGGTTATTGGTGATTTCTCAACACTTTTAGTATTGTTGCTGTCCAAGTTCCATCAGCCAACTCTGGACAATCATAGCCCTTGAAACTGAACGATATCATATGTTGAGCTTTCTGGACCATTCTCAATCTGATAATGATGTACCTTTCATTGCAAATGTCATTCAACAATGAGATAACAGAGCATTAAATGGATCTTCCATACACAATGTAATCCACAGGCATCTGAATTTCTTGAGTATCATAGCTACTTCCTCAAAAATAAGCATCACTTATCACCAGGGAAATGCAAATCAAAACCAAAATAATATCTCACACTTGTTGTTAACAATTATTATAAAAAAAAAGAGAGATAACAAGTATTGAGAAGTTTGTGAAAAGGGAACTCTAGTGAACTGTTGGTGGGAATGTAAACTTGTGTCACTATGGGAAAAAAAGGATGCTCCAGCAATCCCAATTCTTGGTATATAGTCAAAGGAAATTAAATCACTATCTCAAAGAGATATTTGTTCCCCAATGTGCATTGAAGCATTATTCAGAATAACTAAGACATGAAAACTATGTAAACGTCCATCGAGGGATGAGTGGATAAAGACAATGAATACATACATGCTATGGAATATTAATCAGCCATTAAAAAATAAGTAATTATGCAAATTATGGATGACAATATGGATGACAGTCCTGACAATAAGTATGAAATAAGTCAGACAAAGAGAAACACTGTATGAACTTTCATATAAGTGAAATCTAAAAAAGGCCAAACTCATAGAAACAGAGTAGAATGGTGGTTGCCAGGAACTAGGGTATGGGCAAACTGGGGAAATGTTGGTCAAAAGGTACCATCCTCCAGTTATAAGATGTGTGTGTTCTGGAGATCTAACATTTGGCATAGTAACTATAGTTAATAATACTGTATTATATGATCAAAAGTAGCTAAGAGAATAAATATTAAATATTCTCACTACACAAACAAAAATGTATAATTTTGTGAAGTGATGGATATATTAACTAACTTTACTGTGGTATTCAATTTGTAATATACATGTGTATCAAATCATCAGGTTGCATACTTTAAACTTACACAATGTTGTATGTAAAATATACCTCAAAAACTGAGAATAAACTGAGGGTTGATGGGGGGTGGGAGGGAGGGGAGGGTGGGTGATGGGCATTGAGGAGGGCACCTGTCGGGATGAGCACTGGGTGTTGTATGCAAACCAATTTGACAATAAATTTCATATAAAAAATAAAATAAAATAAAATAAAAATTCCTTGAAACATTAAAAAAATACAAGAAAAAAATCAATTCAAAATGATGTTTACACTCCCTCTGTCAACCCCTCAAACCTTAAGACACTTCAGTCACCAAATGTATATACATACCAGAAAGGGATCATATTCCTGTCTACTGACTTATTAATCTCACTAGTTTGACTTTATCTCATCAAATTTCATCAGTAGGATGTGTGCCCTATGATCTGTCACAAAGCTTTAGCCACTTCAAATCATGCACAAGTTGACAACAATCTGGATATCAAATTCTCATTATGTCTATTTTCCCCTCCTATTCCTTTCAATGAATACCTTAGACATTATGTATGTGGGTCTGAAAAACAAGCTTTCTTGTTCACCAGTTTTAAAATGTCTCATTTTTCAGACTGAGTCACAAATTTTTAATCTTATCCAGAACCAGGGTTTACTAATGATTAGCAAAGTACAAAAGAAAGGTGCAACCCCATATGCCATGTTGAGAAGTCCTTAATCCATCAGAATCAGCAACCTGAGTCTCCATTTCCCTATTGGGATATGTTTTGACATGGAGAGACAAGTAAGAACTGAGTACAGATGGAGTTAGCAATGAGTTGTAGGATTTCCCAGTTTTATACCTAAATACTGTATTGTTGATGCATTCCATTACTCTACAAATTGCAATTTATTTATAATTAATAATCTATCTAGCTTAAACAGTCCTTAGTTTAATACTGAGTACATAGCAAACCTTCCATATATTCTATACAGTAAATTTTATCATAAATGTTTGTAAAATATTCTAATTAGAATCAGCACTACCGCAGGCACCGAGTGGAAGTTAAAGGTTATACATAACTGTAAAAATTCATGAACTGACAGAATTGATTAAAGTTGTGTCCTTTATAATGTATATACCACACTTCAATAAAAAGTAAGCATACAGGTATTAAGACAGTCAGGTATGAAGGAAGTAAAGGAGGGAGGGAGGTCAATGATCAATGAGAGAGAGAGAGAGAGACAGACAGACAGACAGACAGGGACAGATATCCCAATAACTGTGAGAAGGGCGAGGCAGAGACAGACCGGTTAGCAAGACAATGCAAGTTTAAAGCATGGAGATAGAAAATCAGACAGTAGGAAAATTTTTCAAAGGGATACCTCACAGAATCAAGGAATCCCCTGAGCCCCAGGGAATACCAGCAGCACTTCTCTCTGCCACCTTCCCCCTCCAATTCCTTCTCCCTCCCCCTCTGTTCTCGATCCTAAAGTATTGTTTACAGAGTACACAAACTTTCCGAGGGCCTATATTCCTGATAATATACTCATATTTCCCTTCACATTCTTTGAAAACATTATTTCATGAGCAAATTGGGTGGAAGGACAGAACAAGTAGCCTAACTGAAAAGCTCTTATTCCACTATATCTCTCTAGTTTTCAGTCATTTTAGCTCTGGAAAACAAATATGTTCTTTCTTAAGCATTCCTCAAAGTTTTATATTAGTTTCCCAGATTATTCCACAACTGTTTACTTAAAAGTCGTCCTCAGTTTGTAGTGCAGAAAAGGCAGTCAGCAATTTGCACCCTTTGTTTTATTTTGTTTTTGTCAGTGAGTGGAAAAATGTTACTTTATTAAAATATCCAAAATACATCATGTGGCAAAATGTTAATATTAATATTAATTTAGACTTAGGAGTAGATATAGAGGCATACCAGTTCACTTTTTAATATTTTCTTACTTTATAGTTATTGCACCATTTTAAATAAAAATATAAAAATAACCATGTCAATAAGAATGGCAGTGTTTATGAATATCTGTATATGATATGGTGAATAATCAACAGACTATCTTATTGGCTAGATATGGAGGGCAAGATAAAAGGTACTTATACATTATATTTTATTTATAAGAGAAACTTATAAGGCTGTTGGCTGCACCATTAATCAAATTAGATAATAAAAGAAGACGGAGACTCTAAAAATGAGAAAATGAACTCCAATTTTGACATATATAATATGTGATGCCTGTTGAATATTAAGAATATGACTTTTGATGGGCAATTAAAATGCTGAATGGAAGCTCTAAAATGGGTAAATGTCAGAGATACAGATTTGGGGGGTTTTCTTCTTGTAAGTTACAGTTAAATTTATCAAGGACAGGCTTTATAGCAAAAGACAAGTACAAAACTTCCCCGTGAAAACTTAAAGTATTTGAGTGAATAACTTTCTTTTTATGCTTTCTCTCTTTTCAATATGTCCAGATTGGCAAAATGGCTCTATCATGCCTAGTTTTCTTATTTAGATGTAATTTCAGCTGGGTAGAATGCTCCGCTCCCTCTTAAAAGTTTCCTCTTTCACTATTTGTTGTCTGAGGGAAATTCTGTCTTCACAATGATTTCTCCAGGATTCTATATAGCTCATCAGAATTCTGCACTAAAATATAGGGGCAAAATTCCAACTGGTATCATAATAGCAATTCTATTTGCTTTGTTCTGTGTGTGTTTGTGTGTGTGTGTGTGTGTGTGTATGTGTATACATATATCTTTTTGAGGAATTTCAGGAGCATCTGGCATAATGAAAATGTATATATTCCCTGATTCTTGACCAAAAAAACAAAAAACAAAAAACTCAACATAGCCTCTTAATATCATCATGCTTCATTAAAGTTTAATAAATATCAATTAATATGCTAAGGATAGTTTGTAAGTATTTTGTTATGCAAATTAATGAGAGCAAGCAAAGAGAATTATATTTATTAGAAAACAACCTCGCATCAATGGCTTTAATTTACACTGAGCTAGTATTTTCAACTTTAAAAAAGAAATATGTATTTTCTATTTTTAAAAAGAGCCAGTAATAACTAATTTTCTCCAAGCCTGCTTTTATTTTCAATTGACTCCAGAACACTGAGGATATTTAAACCATAGATATAGAACTTTAGAAAATATATTTAATGTCCAGCCTGAAATATCATGAACATTTACTATATATAACCACATCCATCTAACTAGTCAATAAATTAGAACTTGGTATCAACAAGAGATATTTAACTATAAGTTTTTACCATCCTATTATGATTTGAAAACCAAAAAAAAAAAAAAGTGCAAAAATGTTTGGCATTTTACATGCCATGAAATGATTACATGAAGTAGACAACTTTAATTCAAGACCCTATGAAACAAGATGCAGATGACTAATACCACAGATATTCACGCTTTTATCCCCATGATCTTGTGACTTTTTCCCCTAGATTTTTTTTTCTTTCTTCTATTTCAATGTCTGAATTATAAACACTTATCTAACGATGACTCTAATAAGGCTTTTATTCTGAATATTCTTATTTGAATCTAAAGGCATTTCTTGGTATGGGCCCAAAATCTAGACTTAATTTTACCTGTGAATAAAATATACAGTCAAAACAACCCTTAAGTTTTTATCTAATCTCCTTTAGGTGCCCCCACTTTCCTTCAGTGTTGGCACCTTGCAATAAATCTGTTCATTCCTGGGCTAATGGGACTCCATTAACAAACAATACTGTGTATGGTCAGGAAGGCAAAGGTTTAAGACCAGTTATTATACTACTCTTAGGAAGAGACGCTCTTACCTCACTGAAACAATTCCTGAAGACATCACCTACTATGTTGACATTATAACTAATCCTTCACAGATGCATTTCTTGTTTGGCAACTACACACTGGATAGTGTACATGTGAAAACTGCTTCAGTTTACTGAAGTTACAAAAAAAGCTCACATTTTAAGCTCAACTGCATTTTCTTATTCCTTTAATCTACTTGTTGATTTTTTCTATTATATATCTTACAATGTGGAGTAAGTCTAAACTTGCTAAGTGATGCTAAAATCATATGATAGGGTTTGGAAACACAGTATTTTTTAAACCACTTTAGTGAGGTATGATTGAGAACCAAAAAAGCTACACATATTTAATGTATACAAGTTGCTCAATTTGGAGATAAGTATACATTGATGAAACCATCAGCACAGTTGATACCATAAACACATTGATCACCTCCAAAAGTTTCCTCCATCCCTACTGTGTTTTTTGTTTGTTTGTTTGTTTGTTTGTTTGTTTGTTTGTTTGTTTTGGTAAGGACACAAAAGATCTATCCTCTTGACAAAGTTTTAAGTACCCAATAGAGCATTATTGACTATAAGCATTATGCTATATAGTAGATCTCTAGGACTTATCCATGCTGTGTAACTGAAACTTTGTACCCTATGGCTAGTAGTTACCATTCTCTCCTCCCAGACTCTGGCAACCACCATTGTACTCTCTGTACCTTTTCCGTTTTTGTTTTTGTTTTTTTTCTTGAAAGGTTGAAATAAAAAAAATAAATAAATCTTGCTATTTGCAACAATATGTATGGAGCTAGAGGGTATAGTGCTAAGTAAAATAAGTCAGTCAAAAATGAGAAATAACAACCAACATCACAGAAATACAAACAATTATAAGAGATTATTACAAAAAATTGTATGTCAACAAATTGGACAAACTAGAAGAAATAAGATCCTAGAAACATATAACCTATGAAAACTGAAGCAGTAAGAAATACAAAATTTGAACAGACTAATTACTAGCAATAAATTCAATCAGTAATCAAAAAGCTCCTCACAAACAAAAGTCTGGACCAGATGGCTTCATATCAAATGCTACTACATATTTAAAGAAGAGTTAATACCTATTCTTCTCAAACTATTCCAAAAAATAGAAGAAGAAAAACTTCCAAATTCATTCTATGAGACCAGTATTACCCTGATACCAAAATCAGATAAAGACACCACAAAAAAAGTGAACCACAGGCCAATATCTCTGCCGAACATGGATGGAAAAATCCTCAACAAAATACTAGCAAACCAAATCTAACAATACATTAAAAAAAATTCACCACAATCACGTGGGATTTATTCCCAGGATGCAAGGATGGCTCAATATATGCAAATCAATCAATGTGATATATCACATCAGTAAGAGAAAGGATAAAAACTATATGATAATTTTAATGGATGCAGAAAAATAAAAGTGTAACATCCATTCATGATGAAAACCCTCAACAAAGTAGGTTTAAAGAGAACATACCTGGGGTGCCTGGGTGGCTCAGCTGGTTAGGCGGCCAACTCTTGATTTCAGCTCAGGTCATGATTGTGGGATAGAGCCTCATGTTGGGCTCCACACTGGGTGTAAAGCCTGCTTGGGATTCCCTCTCTCCCACTCTCTCTGCTTCTCCCTGCTCATGGCTTCTGTCTCTCAAAATTAATAAATAAACATTAAAAAAATTAAAAATAAAATAAAGAGAACATACCTCACCATAACAAAGACCATATATGAAAAACCCACAGTGAACATCATACTCAATGAGGAAAAACTGAGAGCTTTTCCCCAAGGTCAGGAACTAGTCAAGGATATTCAGTCTCACCACTGCTCTTCAACATAGTGCTGGAAGTCCTAGCCACAGCAATCAGACAACAAAAAGAAATAAATGGCATCCAAACTGGTAAGGAAGAAGTAAAACTTTCATTATTTGCAGATGACATGATACAATATGTAGAAAACCCCATAGACCCCACCAAAAACAAAAAACAAAAAACTACTAAAACTGATAAATGAATTCAGTAAAGTTGCAGGACACAAAATCAACATACAGAAATCTGTTGCATATCTATACATTAATAATGAGGCAGCAGAAAGAGAAATTAAGAAAATCCCACTTATAATTACACCCAAAATAATAAAGTACCCAGGAATAAACTAAAGAGGTGAAAGACCTGTACTCTGAAAACTATAAAATAATGAGGAAAGAAACTGAAGACCACACAAAGAAATGGAAAGACATTCCATGCTTATGAACTGGAAGAACAAATATTGTTAAAATGTCCATCCTACCCAAAACAATCTACAGATATAATGCGATCGCTATGAAACACCAATAGCATTTTTCACACAACTAAAACAAACAATCCAAAAATTTGTATCAATCCACAAAAGCAGTGTTGAATAGCCAAAACAATCCTGAAGAAAAACAAAATTAGAGCTATCACAATTCCAGACTTAAGTTATGCTACAAAGCAGTAGTAAACCAAACAGTAGATACTAGCACAAAAACAGACACACATCAGTGGAACAGAACAGAAAACCAAAAAACAAACATACAATCATAAGATTAATCTTTGGCAAAGGAGGAAATAATATGCAATGGGAAAAAAAATCATTTTGGGAAAACTGGACAGCTACATGAAAAGAGTAAAATTGGACCTGTTTCTTACACTATACACAAAAATAAATTCAAAACGGATTAAAGACCTAAATATGAGACATGAAACCATAAAAATCCTAGAAGGGAGCACAGCCATAGTAACAGTTGTTTTTAGGTAAGTCTCCTGAAGCAAAGGAAATAAAAGCAAAATTATTGGGACCACATCAAAATAAACAACTTCTGCACAGCAAAGAAACAATTAAAAAAAAAAAAAAAGCTAAAAGACATCTTACTGAATTGGAGAAGATATCTGCAAATGGCATATCCAAAAACCGGTTAGTATCCAAAATATATAAAGAACTTACACAACTCATCATCAAAAAATCAAATAATCCAATTTAAAAATGGGTAGAAGATATGGACAGACATTTCTCCAAATAAAACATCCAGATGGCCAACAGACACATAAAAAGATGGTCAACATCACTCATCATCAAAACTATGAGATATCACCTCATACCTGTCAGAATAGCTAGAATAAACAACTCAAGAAACAACAAGTGTTAGTGATGATGTGGAGAAAAAGGAACCCGCATACACTGCTGGTGGAAATGCAAACTGGTGTAGCCACTCTGGAAAACAGTATGGGGATTCCTCTAAAAGTTAAAAATGTAAATACACTAAGTTCCAGTAATCACACTACTGTGTATTTACCCAAAAATCCAAAAAACACCAATTCAAAGGGATACACAATAAACTATGTTTATTATAGCATTATTTACAATAGCCAATTATGGAAGCAGATCATGTCCATCCATAGATGAATGCATAAATAGGTGGTATATATATATAAACAATGTAATATTACTTAGGTATAAAAAAAGAATAAAATTTTGATATATGCAACAACATGGATGAAGCTGGAGGGTATAATGCTAAGATAAACAAGTCAGTGAGAAAGACTAATACCATATGATTTCATTCATATGTGGAATTTAAGAAACAAAATAAGTGAACCAACGAAGAAAAATAAAGACAGTAAAAAAAAGGTCTCAAACACAGAAAACAAACTGGTTTCTGGAGGAGACTTTAGTAGGGGGAAGAGTAAAATAGATAAAGGGAATTAAATTAAAAGTTCTCTTATTTTGAGCACTGAGAAATGTACAGAATTACTGAATCATTATATTGAACACCTGGAACGAATATAACACTGTATGTTAATTATAATTGAAAATAAAAAATTGTAAATGAATAAAATTAAAATAAAATTTTAAAGGGAGGGGTGATAGGCTAAATGGGTAAGAGGCATTAAGGAATCTACTCCTGAAATCATTGTTCCCCCATAATGTAAGTAATTTGGATGTAAATTTAAATAAATAAATAAATAAATAAATAAATAAATAAATGGGTGTATTTTCTTTATTTTTAAATTTTCTATGTCTAATTCTTTGTTTTAAATTTTTTTAAGAGGGAGAGGGAGAGTGGGAGAGGGGCAGAGACAGAAAGAGAGAATGAGAGAGAGAGAGAGAGAGAGAGAGAGAGAGAGAGAGAGAATCCCAAGCAGGATCTGTACTGATGTGGGGTAGAACTCACAAACCATGAGATTATGAGAAACCATGAGGTCATGACAAAACCAAGAGACACAACCAACTGAGCCACCCAGGCACCCTTCTGTGTCTGATTCTTGTGTGTGTCCTGCAAATAGCATGTAGTGAGATTTTTATTTTTATTTTTATTTTTTAATGAGATATAATTGACATAGTCTATAAGTTTAAGATGTACAACACAATGATTTGATATGTATATATATTGCTAGATGATTACCACAGTAAGTTTAGTTAACATCCATCACCTCATATAGTTACATTTTTCTTGTAACAAGAATTTTTAAGATCTACTCTATTAGCTACTTTCAAATATACAATACAGTACTTTTAACTGTACTCATCATGTTGTATATCACATCCCCAGAATTTATTTATCTTACATCTGTAAGTTTTCACCTTTTGATCACATATACTCAATTCTACCACCTCCCACTCCTTTGCCTCTGGCAACCACAAATCTGATCTCTGTTTCTATGAGTTTGGTACTTTTAGATTCCACATATAACTGAGATAAATGTTTCTATGAATGAAATACATCAGACATAGAAGGCAAATACTACATAACAGCATTTAAACAAAGAATCTAAAAACCATCAAACCCAATAGTGTTTAGTGTACGTTTTTGGTCTCAACTTTTATCGTTGGTTGTCCTACAGCTATATCCATTTTGTGGTACAAAAATCTATTGGCTACTACCTAGAAACTAGATAGGGATTTTGTTATCTTGGAGTCTGATGTCTACCTTCAGGAAATTCCCTGATGTCAACTTAGTTTCCTCTCTTGAAAAAGCCATTTTTATAGAACTTAAATGCAAAAGGTGAAGAAGTGGGCAGTCGTTTGAGATCAAAAGACTTAACCCATGCCATTTTTCTGAATTGCTCTCTTCTATCTTCAAGTTTATTTTCTGTGAGAGAAAAGAAAGTTGTGGAATATATCTTATACACTAAAGTTAATAAATAGAGAACTAAAATTTACAGAACTGCTTGCCCAGTGAATTTGCAAAATTAGTTTAAACACTACAAAAAATTTCTAACCATGTGCTTTATGTACTTTCAATGAAGAAGAACAGTAAGTTTACATTATTTTTTTTTTTTATCTTCTACTCATTGATTCTATTTTCTCTATTGAAATATTTAGTAGTGCCAATGACTTTTGAGTATAAAACAACACATGTGCAAAGAGCACCTATAGAAAATAGATATTTGGGAAGAATTTTTACTACTTTTAGACTGTGCCCTTTGACAATATTTCAAATACTATGAACACTCTAGGCTATTGAGCAACCACTTCTACAGTCAAGATGGAATATTAAAATGCAACAATTCAACTTACTTCAACTTACAATTGTAATTTCCCACAGCTATACTACATCACTTCTAGTTAATTTAGGAACTTTAAGAAATAAGAGACATGGAAGTAGACTTCAAAATAATAAACTGAAATTTGGTTTTCTTATCTTTTTATGAAATACACAGTTTACTTAGAAGTTACTTATGGTATATTGTCTCCAAATATATTTAAAATGCCTAGCATTTTGTAAATTATTTTAAAAAAACACATACGCAATACAATTTTGAAGTACAATTTTAGAGTTTTGAAATAATTGTTTGTTGTAGATCATATACTTAAATCAATCATTTTAAAAGAGAAATAAATATTGGTATTACATAAAATATATAAATAGTAATAATATTTTGGTCCATTTACTTCCAATGTTTTTTTTCCTCTGAGACCTGATCATTCTATTATTAGAATGATTAGTGATTACATCATTCATTGGTGTATCTTTTCTTAAAAATTTGTATTGACATATAATATATATATATGTTATAACATAACATATAACATATATATAACATATAACATACTTTGTTAGTTTTAGATGTAACATAATGGTTTAATATCTGCATATATATTGTAAAATGAGTACTACAATAAGTTTAGTTAACATCTATCACTACACAGCTATAAACTGTGTATCTTTTAAAAAATGTTTTAATGTTAATTTATTTTTGAGAGAGAGAGAGAGAGAGAGCGCATGAGCATGGGAGGGGCAGAGAGAGAGAGACATACTCAGAATCCAAAGAAGCTCCAGGCTCTGAGCTGTCAGCACAGAGCCCAACACAGGGCTTGAACGCATGGACCATGAGATCATGACCTGAGCTGAAGTCGACTGAGCCACCCAAGTGCCCCTATACCTTGTTTTTATAAAAAAGTTATATAGAGAAACATAACTTTGATTATGATTTATAGTAGATCATTACATATCATCATGTAATTATACCAACATATTTATATATACCTCTAATGTGGGTCTTTTTAGTTATTTTTTTCTCATATTAACAAATATCTAAATATATATTTAAGAAATTAAGATATATCATTTTATCCGCTTTTATGCAGCATACCACTTCTATGCAGTATAGTACTACAAGTCCTAACCAGAGCCAATGGGGGAGAAAAAGGAACTACAAGGCATCCAGACAGGAAAGAAAGAAATAAGGAAGTATCCCTGTTCACAGATAATATGATCTTATCTGTAGAAAACACTAAAGACTCCCACCATAGGGAAAAAAATGTTGTGAATATAAAACCCCTCAAAAAAAAAAAAGACTTTAAAATATTTCACATGAAACCAGAAAGACCCCAAGTGATGAAAGCAATTTTGAGCAAGAACAATGATCAAGACATCACATTTCCTGATTTCAAAACATATTTTAAAGTTACAGTCATCATAAAAAGATGATACTGGAACTAAAAAACAGATAGGTCAAAGGAAAAGAAAAGAGACCAGGAATAAACCCATAGATACACTGTCAACAAGGAAGTCATAATACACAATGGGGAAAGGACAGTTTCTTCAATATATAGTTTTGGGAAAACTCCATGTCCCCATGCAAAAGAATGAAATTGGACTCTTTTACCAAATGCAAAAATCAACTCAAAATGGATTAAAGATTTAAATGTAAGACCTAAAACTATAAAACTCTTAAAAGAAAACAGTGAAGTTTCTTGGCATTGGCCTTGGCAATGATTTATTGGCTATAACACTAAATACACCAGCAAGAAAAGCAAAATGGATAAGTGGGATTACATCAGAACAAAAAACTCCTACAACAGCAAAGGAAATAATTAACAAAATGAAAATTCAACCTGCAGGTATAGAGAAAATATTTGAACACTTTCTATTTACTTATTTGCTTCAAGTATTTTTATTTTTATTATTTTTAAAGTTTATTTTGAAAGAGCAAGAGAAAGAGCAAAAGTGGGGGAGGGGCAGAGGGAGAAGGGGGGAGGGAGAGAGAGAGAGAGAGAGAGAGAGAGAGAGAGAGAATACCAAGCAGGCTCTGCACTATCAGCCCTGAGCCCAACGTGGGGCTTGATCTGATGAACTGTGAGATCAAGACTTGAGCTGAAATCTAGATGTTCAACTGAATGAGACACCTACACGCCCCTCAAATAGGTTTTTAATTATTTAATCCATTAGTTTCATGGCTAATTTAAAATCTTTTTCAGATAATTCTAACAACTCTAATCCTGATATTGGTATACACTAATTGGATTTTTTCATCCTTTGAAGATATTCCTGGTTCTTTGTATAACAAGTGATTTTCAATAGAAACCTGTACAATAACAGGTTATATTATGAACGTCTGGTTTCATTTAGCCTTCTGTTTTCAATGCCTTTCTTTGACAGCACTCTGGCAGGGGAAGGGTGTTGCTGTCTCATTACTGCCAAGCAGAGGTAGAAATCTAGTGTGGTAAAGAATAATGCCTTCTCCCTGAGGATGCCCAAGTTCTAAAATTTGCAACCTATGAATATATTATGTTAGATGGCAAGAGGGGATTGAAGTTGCAGATAAGATTAAGGTTACTAATAGATCCTGAGATGCAGAGACTACCCTGGATTACCTGTGTGGGCCCATGTAATCACAAGGGTCCTTATAAGTCAAAGAAAGAGACAGGATATCAGAATCAATGATCTACAAGTGGTTTATTTCTGAATTTGAAGATGGATGAAAGGGCCATGAGCCAAAAAATGCATTTGGACCCTAGAAGGTTGAGAAGGCAAAGACACTGATTCTCCTGTAAAGACTCCAGAAAGAATTCAGTCCTGACAAAACCTTAATTTTAGTCCAACAAGGTCCATTTCATCCTCTGACCTTACAGAATTGTAGCTATAAATTTATATGTTTTAAACTACGTTTGTGGTAATTTATCAGCTATAAGAAACCGATACACCTAAGTTCCCTACTTGGCCTCTACTGACATCTGAGGTGACCTTGGTACCTCATTACTGCTGGGTGGGTTCCACACATAATCTCTACTAACATCCTATTGATTAATGTTGATCTCTTTACTGTGGGAAAATGATACAAGTCTTGACTCTCTACTAGCTTCCAATGATACCACTATAATGTGGACAGAGAAAGGTGCTTCATTATGGCCATGGGTCCATAGAAGTCCAGATTGTCCACTAATATCTGTGGGTTGGGCTCATTACTGGTAGAGGAATGAAAGTCCTGACTTCTTATCTGACCTTCTCTGACTCCAGCCCAGCAGTGGTGTTGGGGAATCTTGTTATAGCCTTGTAATGGTGGAAGACTGGGTTTTTCATTCATCTTTATCTGGCACTGGCAGGAATGGTGTATAAATTTTCTGTGGTATTTGGCTAAATTGCAGTGATATAGTCTAAAAACTGTGGATCTTGCTAGGCTGCACTTTAACTGGTCCTTTAAAGGGAGGAGAGGCATATGCAGATTTTTTTTTTCCTCTGCAGTTCAATGATGTTCTGTTTGCCAGTTTGTACAGCCCCAAGTTCGGGATATATGAAGCAAAAAGAAGACTCACTGAACTAACTCTCCACCATGTCATTCCTTGTGTCCTGATGTCCATAGTCAAGCTTTAAGAATCTTCTTCGTATGTTTGTTTGATAAATAAGGTCTAGAGTTTATAGCTGAAAATAGTGGAAATAATGAATAAAAGTAGATCCACTCCACCTTTCTAGAATCAGAAACCATCCTAAAATTAAGTTTTAACTACTAATACTTCACTACTCAAAGATTAGTAGATTCCAATCCTGACAAATAATTCTTTCATAGTACTACTTGCCACAATTCTTTCATAGTACTACTTGTAATATAAAATTTTGAATGTGAGAATGTCTCCAAAAATCACTAAAGATAGAGAGGTTACCTACGAAAGAATATAAATGATAAAATTCCACCAATTTAGAATTCCAAATGTAAAGAAACATAATAAAATATGCTCAAAATATACAGGCTAAATATTAAATAGAGGAAAACTAAAAAAACAGCATCATAATGGGAGATTTTAACACACTTCTCTTGATTATTAAAGATCAAGCAAACAAACTCCAAGAAAAGCACTCAACAACACACCTAATAAAATCTGTCAAGTAAACTTACATATTTTTTTATTCAACTGCAAGAGAATATACCTATTTCTCAAGCATACATTTCACACTATAAAATTTGATCACAGCTGTAGTCCACAGAATAATTCTTAGCAAATTAAAAAATAATTATGTTAAACATAATTTGATGAAAATATAATTACAGTTAAAAAAGAAAAAAAATGTTTTTAAAGTTCCCATCTACTTAGAAACTAAGTAATACAGTTTTATATATCTATGGATCAAAAACAAATCACAATAATTTTTAAAATACTTAAAACTGAATGAAGATTTTAAAAATTACATATAAAACTTGCAGGCTGCAGCAAAATCAGCATTTGGAGGGAAGTTTATTTCTATAAATGTTTATGTTAGAAAAAAGTGCCTAAAAATTAATTATTTAAATGTATAATTGAAGAAAAATGTACAATTGAAAAAGTTGAAAAAGAACAACACAAAATTAGTAGATAATAGGGGCAATGAGACAAAACATAGACATAATTTAAATTAAAAAGTTCTTAAACATTAAAAAATGTTAATGTTTGCTTATTTTTGAGAGAGAGAGAGAGAGAGAGACAGTGCATGAGTGGGGGAAGGGCAGAGAAAGAGGGAGACACAGAACCCAAAGCAGGCTCCAGGCTCTGAGCTGTCAGCACAGAGCCTGGCATGGGGCTCAAACTCACGAACCGCAAGATCATGACCTGAGCTGAGGTCAGACACTTAACTGACTGAGCCACTAGGGAGCCCTTTAAAATTCTTTTAATGTTGACTTCAGTATATTAAAGAAACTTAAAAGCTTGATAATAATGGAGAAAATTCTTAGAAAACCAAGATGATGTAATGATTCACTCCAGGAATCATTTCAAAGGAACTAGAGGAGGATCCAGTAAATTAGGACAAATAGCAGCTAGAAAATAATACAGTGTCAATAAAGTTATTTGGCAAATGAAAGCAATGATCATATCACTGTGGGTCAAAGGTATGAATTAAACCAAGCCTAAGTCAGTTGAAGAGTAAATGTGAGCTGAGGTGGTGCTGAGACACAACGAGCTAAGTGAGATATGTCAGACAGAGAAGATAAATATTGTATGATACCACTTATATGTGGAATTTTAAAAAGTTAAACTTGTGAAGACAAAAGTAAAATAGTGGTTACCAGAAGGACTATGGGATGGAAGGATAGGAGAAATGCTGTTTAAGGATACAAACTTAAATCAAGTAGTAAATAAGTCACAGAAGTCTTATGCACTGTATAGTTATAATAGACATTGATATTATAATCATCAAACTGAGACTAAATTATTTTAACCAAAAAAAAAAAGAAATGATACTTCTATGACATGATAAAGGTGCTAATTATCATTATTATAGTAATCATATTATAATCAATAAATGTGCCAAATCAACATGTTACACACCTTACATTTATGCAATATGTCAAATATACTTCAACTTAAAAATGATTTAGTGTATTAGCTAGAAGAGGATGAGGTCTTTAACAGGAAACTTTAGTAGAGATTTATTACATCATTCTTCTATGTTTGTGAAAATATACTCAGGAAAAATTGAATATGTAGGAAAAAGAATGAGAAGTTATAGCAGTATAGTCTGTGTTAGGGTGACACTGAGTGAAAATCAGAACAGGAAATATACCATCTTTCTTTGATCAGTGCTGGAAAAAGAATATCAATTGCTAAAAAATGCATTAAAACCAGTCTTTGAGGAAAATTAACATTTTGATAAAAATGAGGAGGTGGAAGAGAATTTCAAGTAATATAGGAATTTCAAGAACTGTACTTAAAGTTGGACTTTAAGGAGCAGAATGAAAGTGTTCATAAAATCAGTAGCTTTCATAAAGTTGCACTCCTTGTGCCTTATTCCCAGTTTATGATCATTTGATATAGTAACTTCTTTAAATAAAATGATTAAAATATGTAAAAAATACAAGGTCTCCAAATTGTGGCAAGAATGTAGGCAACATGCATATATATATTTAATCTGAGACACACTGACCTCAAAAAGACAAAATTTAGTCCTCAGAAAGTAATATTTACAAACAGGAAATTGTCTAAACTTTTCTAAAATGTTGCTCTCAAAAGGTCTAATTTATGAATATTAAGAAAAAATAGCTTAATATTGAAACAATTTTTGAGAGACATATTAAATACAGGAAATAGTGTATGTGCTGCTAAACATATTTTGGAATTTTAAAAAATACCTGCCTTTATTTTCCTGAGTATTAAGGAGAATAAAATATAACTTATTATAAGTAACTCATGATGCATCTTGCATCGCTAAGAAATTTTTGTTACATCTAGCGTTTGGACATAAATAGGCACATACAATAATCAAACTTTGAGAAATAAGTTATTATTTTGAGTATCTATTTGCACTTATTTGTCTCTGCATAAACTAAAACATGCAACATTTCTTCAGAAATTTTTTTTATTTAAAAAAATATTTTTAACGTTTATTTATTTTTGAGACAGAGAGAGACAAAGCATGAACGGGGAGGGTCAGAGAGAGAGGGAGACACAGAACCTGAAACAGGCTCCAGGCACTGAGCTGTCAGCACAGAGCCCCATGCGGGGCTTGAACTCATGGACTGCGAAATCCTGACCTGAGCCAAAGTGGGACGCTTAACCGACTAAGCCACCCAGGCGCCCCTCTTCAGATATTTTTCATGTAATTTCTGTTATGGTTCCAAAGAAATGATACTGAGCTCTTCAAAATATATAGCAATTTATTTTTTCTTTGCAATTATTTTATTCTATTTTATAATAGAATCTATTTTGTCACTTTTGGTAAATTTGTGACTAAATGCACTAAGGCAATGAAAACAAGATAATCAGGTAAGTATTCAAATAAACCAGTTCAGGTAGGTAATGTTATAATAAATAGCAGTCTCTCTAGGATCTGCATCTATGTAACTAATCAATAGTTTAGCCAGTGCTCAAATGGGAGATAGAGAGCTAAGTCCAGAAAATTAGAAGTGAGAAGTATTACACATGAAGAAAATATATAAATAAGGAACAAGAAAATTTAGGAGTAATAATACAGATATTTGTAAACTTTAAAACTGATCTTAGTGGGGGCACCTGGGTGGCTCAGTTGGACTAAGTCCGACTTCGGCTCAGGTCATGTTCTCATGGCTCGTTAGTTCAAGCCCCTCATTGGGCTCTGTGCTGACAGCTCAGAGCCTGGAGCCTGCTTCGGATTCTGTCTCTCTCTCTGGGCCCCTCTCCCGTTCATGCTCTGTCTCTATCAAATATAAATAAACATTAAAAAAATTGAAATTGATCTTAGTGTTGAAAATAGCCTTTTTCTGGATATAATTCCTACAATGTGCAAATTTAAAGAGGGACAAGAAACGCCTAAGTTTTCGTTACTCTTGGGTTAAATATGGGAGTGAATGGCTGGGTTGTATGGTAGCTTATCCATGATTGTTGATAGTTTTATTCTTAATAGCCTCAAAATAAAAACCCACATGTCCATCAAAAAGTGAACAAATATCCAAAATGTGGTATATCCACAAATGACTACTACAATATTATTCATCAATAAAGAGCAATGACAACAACACTGATGAATTTTAAAGTCATTTTGAGTAAAAGAAGCCAGACATAAAAGAGTATCACATACTGAATAATTGCATTTATATGAAATTCTGGAAATGCAAACTAATGGTGTAGTGTCAAAAATAAGATTGGTGCCCGCGGCTAGGGCAGAGGGAGGAATGACTATCAAAGGGGTACAAGGAATGTTTGGGGTATGATGAAAATGTTCTGTATTTTTACCATGCTGGTGATTTCACAGATGTACACAACTGTCAAATGCACTGAACACTAAATGGATGTAGTTTATTGTATGTAAATTATATCAAAAAGTCAATTCTAAAAAAAAAAAAAAATAAAGAAGGACATGAGGCAGACTGTTGGTTCCTACCGTATATGATTCTGGATAGCAATGGTTATGTTAAGGCTTAAAAACAAAACAGCAACAACAAAAAACTACACGGCAATTAGTTATTAATTAAGACAAGGGTTTATTTCTCAACTATGCAAAGTAGGCTATGACTCCAAGCAACTTTTCCAGGCACTTCAAAGACAAAGACTTATCATTCCACCATCTTATTAAAGAGCCAATTTACATGATTATTCCAGGAAAGAAAAAACGTCTCACATAGGAAATTAGATGCTTTGGCCTGGAAGTTGTTTACACTCATAACAAATTAACCAGAATTTGTCATGCAGCCCTACCAAACTGCAAAAGGGCTAAGAAATGTGGCTTTCTATGTACCCACACAGAAAAGAGAATTAGATATTATAAATAACAAAAAATTTTATAACATACCTAAACCATATGGACAGTAAGGTTTTCTCTGTATATTCATTCCCTCTGTGACTATCATACAAAAGTGCAACTATTAGTGCTTATTTTAATCTGTCCTGAAAAATCTTACCATGAAAGTAATGATCTTCAATGTAGACTGAGTGGTTGAATAATATTCTAACACATATACTGCTTAATTCACTTAACTAATCCCCTTTCTTGGAGCAAAAGTTATATTTGGAAAGGTTCCCTATTATAAACACTGCTGTGGTGATCATCTGTATAGATGTCTGTTTGCTAGAAATACATAAGTTTTAATATTACATTATTAGTTATCTATAGCAGGATGCATTTTCCTGTCTATTTAATATCCAAATAAAATTGACTGAAGCCCCCATTATCTACATTGCAGAAAGTCCAGTGCTCTTGCCAGAGTCAGTCACTTCTGGACCAAAGTTCTCCCTCCTCTAAATTCATGGCAATGCTGTTCTCAATTGTTCCACTATTTCATTCACATGCTGACCCTACCCTAAAGAAATCAAGAATTCAAGCCTGTCATGTATAATAGAACTTTAAAGTTTTGTGATCATGACATAAAAAGTTGCATCATTTTACTGCCTGGCACAAAGGTGAAACTGCGTATTTGTCATCCCTGTCACTGGGAGGCTTTTTTGGACACCCTGATATTGATCCCTGATTATTCACTGAGAACTTTACTCCTTTTAGAACTTAATGTTTTCACTATAATTCTAGAGTTTCCTTTATCCACTTTAAAATTTCTTTTCTTTAAAACTGTGCCCTAGAATCACTTTTGTATATGCAAAATCATTGCTACCTAGGTGCGGACTGCTCTGAAATTGAGGTTATTTTTTTTTTCTTCCTCTTAAAAAAGAACCTGCCTTCCTTAGAAGTCAGTTCTGGTTTAAAAGTAGGATTTTGTTGTTGTTATTTATTTTGAGAGACAGAGTGCATGCATGCGAGTGGGGAAGGGGGGGAGAGAGGGGAGTGGGGGTGGGAGAGAGAGAGACTCCCAAGCAGGGCTCCACATTCTCAGCACAGAGCCCAAAGCCAGGCTCCATCTCAGGAACTGTCAGATCATGACCTGAGCAGAAATCAAGAGTCAAAGGCTCGACCTACTGAGCCACCCGCCGGTTTAAAACTTTGATTCTGATTAGAGGCAACACTGTGTCACATTGTTGGGAGGTTTATATTCTCGTTCCTAAATAAAATTGTTCTCTAAGCAGATCCTGGCATAAAACTCTACAATTCGTTAGTTATCGTTGTTGTTGCAAAGAACATTTCCCTCATGCTTCCATATGGTTTTGTTCTTATTCAATCCTCTATCATCTATATAAAATCTCATCAAAGTGAAATATTTTTTTCTCAGATTTTATTAAGATTTTTATAATAGCTTATTTTTAAAGAAATTTCAACATATTGCTTCATAATTATGTTAGCATCACTTATTTAGAATTTCTGTAAATGTACTATAGTCATTGATATTCTCTGTTTATTTTACAAATCTTTTCCCCACCGCTGCCAATTCATATCCTGTGGTCTTTAATTTTTTCCTAAAGGGATTATAGAAATAGCATACTCTCTGACTCCTTGCATGTCAAGGAATGCCCTTCTCTCATCTTCCCATGTAAAAGACAGCCTGACGGGTTATGTCACAGAGGGCATGCAAACTTTTTTTTCACATAATGCTGATAATGAGCCCTTGTCTTCTGACATTTAGTGATGCAGAACAGCCTAACGTCAACCTCATTATTTCTCCATTTTTATCTGCTTGACTGTAGGGTTTCTTCTTTATTAGTTTTTTGTTTGTTTAAAGCACCAAAGTCTATCGAATTACAAACTTATCTTCATCAATGTTACCTATTAACTGATTTGATCTCTACACTAAAATCTTTCTTCAGATAGAGAAATTTCCTTTTTTAAACTTATGTGTCCATCATCTTTTGTTTATGCTGATTATTGTTTGGTTACCTCTCCTAACACCCTCCCTACCACTCCACCTCTAACAGGACTTCTGGTTGTTCCTCAGACACTGCAAACACATCCTTGACTAACGGTTTTACATTTACTTTTGCTTTTTGTCCGTTAACACTCCTCTATCCGGTAGCCACGTGCCCAGTCTTCGCTCCAGCCTTCTATCCAGTCTGTTCCAATGACACTTTCACAGATAACACAGATACTTCAGCAAACCTAGCACACCAACATCCATTCACATGAAACTCACACTCCCAATGCGCTTTATAACTTTGTTTTTTAAAATTCAATTACACTTCTTACTATCTACCACGTTACATACTTTTTTTTGTCTATCTATCCTCAGATAATTCCAGCCATTGCATGTCCCATATGAGCTCCTTAAAAGTAGGTTATTTTTTTTCCCTCAAATTTACCACTCTGTGTTCAACTCTGAGAGAGGTTTCTGGAATATATAAATATTGTTGCATCATAAATGAATAGATGAATGAATGGATATGTGGATATGTGAATGAACTATTTCCTCACTTTACACTTGCTGGAATACCTGGTATATTATTGTAGGATCTCCTATCTTTATTCTTCATGTTTGCTCATTTTACTGTCATTAAAAAAATGCATTTTTTCTTGTGTTTTAGGAGAATAGCTCTACTTGGTCTTTCTTATTTTTATTCTCCAATTTGCTGATTTATACTAATGCATTTTCATATTTGTCTATGTGTTTTTATCTACAGGAAATATCTCCATAACTTAAGATAATTATTATGCAGTCTTATGCTTTTACTCTGTTAATGTAATGTCTCCTTGAATAAAATTGAAAATATGAATTAAAGTAAGATTAAAAGCAAATTCCAGAGGTAAAGTGAGACCTAAATAAAATGGATCAATCATTGCTAAAATTTCTTTGCGTTTATGTTCTTTTAGAGTAAACCACAGTTAATTTATTAAATAAACCTTTATCTCACAAGGATATCCTTAAAAAGAATTACAGTTAACTTAGTACATTATCAAAGTCATATTCGAAAGTCGCAGAGATCACAATTACATTACTAATTTCTATAAACTCAGCACTAGGAGCAGTTTTAGAAAAATTTGATTCATCATTTCAATCAAATTTGACTGTTGGCTCTTACTATGTCTATTAAGAACTCTCACAGAATACAGCAGTCTCCAACTAATGGTTTCTGAAATTCAATAATTTTGGTGATATTCTATCAAGGATCTAAAACAGACTTTTCCTTCTGATATAGTACATCATTAGTTAGTTTGAAATTTCCTCACTCTGATCTTGTTTTGTCAAATTAGCAATATGATCAGATTTAAAATAGATTAAGAATGTAAAACTTTTGTACTTAAGAGAAGAAATTTAATGATTGCTACACGTCCATAATAGACAGACTCTTAAAGTAGTGGCCATAGATAAAATAGCAATAATTTTAATAATTGTAACAACTAACATGTATTGGTCCTTAACTAAGTAATGAACATTATATACACAATGAACATCACATTTACTTTTTCATTAAATACTTAATACTTCTGTAGAGTTTTTTTTTTCTTTGCCTTACAGAAAAGGATACTTAGAATCATGAAATGCAAGTAACAGGAACAAAGTAATATTGTCGGATATGGCAGTACTATATTGTGAATCCAGGTCTGAGTGTAGGGCCCATGCTTTTATTTACTTTTATTTACCAATTTTATCTACCATTTTTTCCCATGTAATTAGCCATTTCTTTTGCCTGAGCAACAATTACTTCAATACTGATGACATCAAATCTTGCTTTCTCTTTTTTCTTTTCCTTATGGAGTAGGAACAATGTAGAGGGCAAATGATAGCTCCAAAAAAAAGAAATTCAAATACTATGGAAGACTAATTAGGAAATATAAACCTAAATAAGTTTCTCAATTGTCTTTTATAATAAATAGCAATAATAATAACAAACAGTAATGATTTCGTTTACTGAGAATTCATTATGTGCCATATGTTAATCAATTATTCTATATGCCTTATGAATAGTTAATGTTTAGTATATTTTTGCAGGAAGATTAATACTTTATAGATTAAGAAAAAAAGAGTATGTGTGTGTGTGTGTGTGTGTGTGTGTGTGTGCATGCATGTGTATGTATGTAAATTCACATATTCCCTTTTTCAGCTTCTTAACCTCAATAATACCAATAAGTCTGCATGTGTGTGTCAGCACACTGGTATCTATGCACACATCTCCTGTTAGTAAACTGACAGATTTTGACCAGTGTTTTCTGTTCATTCTGGCTACAACTAAGAATACATACTGCGATAGGTACGTTAGGGGTACCCTTTTACAGACCAGACTGTATAAAGTGATATACAGTGCAATAAAACCATGAAGCTCATGACTAGAACCAGTAGAATAATGCATGTTATGTAGGACACAGAAAATTTTGTCTGCAAGTACATCAGAAAATATAGGTAGGGAAGTATAGAGTTCTAATGTATAGTTGCACAACCCTGAAGTACAGTTAAAGTAAGAGAGTAATACCATGTTTTTAAAAAAATCTATGAAAAATTATGATACTAGAATAATTATTACACATACAAATTATTTTTAATATTTTTATGAAATGTTACACTCTACTTATAAATGTTTTATTATTTTAAAACATCCTGCAAAATATTTAAAGCTCAAAGTGGGTCAACATGATACACTAAAAATGGTCATGGTATATAAACCATTCCTGATGATTTTTGAAGGGGGTTCAACATGTTTGGCACAAAACTACCTTAATCCAGTGGCATATAAATTAACTCTTATTATTTTAAATTTCTTTATTTTTCTTCCAAGGAACAGCTTGGCCCATAACAGTTACCCTCTAATCTCTTGATTTTCAAGCTCCCATTTCTCACTCAAAATAGAAATAGTTTCCTTATGTCATCAGTATAGCATGGAATCTTGTGAGAATAACAAAAAAAAAAAGAATCATAAGTTAATAAAGTGTTTAACTGATCTGTGTTAAAATGACTGAGACAGACCAACCACTGAAAACTAATCATATCTGAAAACACTTGTTATAGAATATTTACGTTCTTTCCAACTTAGGATCTAATGACTTATTTCTTTTAAAAAAAACTCATTTAATAGACTTATTTTGGATTCAACCTTGAGTAATCTACTGCCATCTGAACAAATGGAATAGCCAGAAAAATATTTTTCAGATATGTTAATGTTCACCTCTGTTGAAATAATGCCTTTTAAAAAGTACAGCTTACTAGACACCTGGAATTTATTCAACTGCTTTACACATCTAGCAATAAAATTAGGGCTGTATATATGAATATTTTTCTCTGAAGAAGATGGTCTGTGCTTTTACAATGACTACTCTTAGTAGTTCTAGGGTGAGTCATTGAAAATATAATATCATGTGAATAGTTTTGTAAAAGGTAAATCTCTAACATTAGAAATTATTTCTTTCATGAAGTATATTAGCTGATTTTAACCACATAATTTAACATTTTGAAATATGAAGTATTAAATATTGTGGGACTGCACTGGAGAAAATAGATAACATTTGGGTAAATGGCATAATAGCAACAGTTTCATGCACTAATTAAAATCCCAGGATTTGAATTCAAACAGATCTTGGTTTAATATGGAAGCGATATCACTTTTAATGTCCATACCTAATTCTATTCATTGTCCATACCTAATTATATTCTATTAAATGGAAATAACTGTCCTATGGTGTGAATTATTATAATAATACACAGAATACACCATTACAATAACATTAAATTATATCCATACACATCCTACACAATATTCATATGTGTATTAGTTTCTTATTGCTGCTATACAAATTACCACATACTTATTGACTTAAAACAACACAAATTTATTATTTACAATTCTGGTAGTCAGAAATCCAAAATGATCTCACTGAGCTACAATCAAGATGCTGGCAGGGATGTATGCCTTTCTGGAAACTTTAGACTTGCTTTAACTTCTGCAGACCACCTGTATTCCTTGGTTTGTGATCCCCTTTCACCTTTAAAGTAAGCAATGGCAGAGTGAGTCTTTCTCACATTGCACCACACTGATATGGACACTGACTTTTTTGCCTCCCTCTTTTCATTTAATAAAGACTCTTGAATACATTGGGCCCATGTGAAATCCAAGTTAATCTCCCCATACCAAGGTCACGTGACTAGCAACCTTAATTCTATCTGCAATCTTAATGTCTCTGATATTCTAGAAATATTACATATGTAATTATGTTAGATATATTATATAACATATATTTTATAACATACGTTAACACAGCAAACCCAGCATCATATAATAGTAAGAATCCACTGCTTTCATATCTAGGATGGTTGTCAAAACACCTCTGTTGCTCCTGGTCAAGCTCACTCACATGCTATCAGCGAGCTATTTCTGATATAATCTAAGATGGCTTTGGCTGAGACCACCTGGACCACATGTCTGTTCTTCACATGTTTTTCATTCTCCACCAGGCTAGCCTAGGGACATTCTCACAGAAATCCCTGATTAAAAGAAGTGAGAGCAAGCCTAATCAGGTGTTAAAGTCTATTAGTCCTCTGCTTATGTTCTGTTTACCAACATTTCACGGGCCAAAAAAGTCACATGGCTAAACGTAGGATCAGAATGAAAATGTAGAAGTTTATATGGCAAATGGTGTGGGAGGGAGAAAAAAATAAAGAATTGAGGCTATTTTTGCAATCTATTACTAGGCATTTAGCTTTATTAAAAACTATTAACTTACAAAGGTAACATATTTAATGCATATTATGTATTAGGCAATTCTAGGCAGTAAGGAATCAATTGAGAAGAGAAACAATTTTAGTCAATATCACTTTAATTAGATGATTAAACCATTGCTTTATTTTGATTTATTTCAAAGAATCAATATTTGAGCTGGTTGATTTTCTCTATTTTATTCGTATTTTTACGTCTCATCTATTTCATTCTTTTTACTTTAGGTTTAGTTTGCTCTTCTTTTTCCAATATGTTAAGGTAAAAAATTAGATTGTTCTGAGATCTTTCCCTCTCTGTTTCTAGAGACATTTAAAACTAGAAATTTTCCTCTAAGCACTGATTCCACTGCATTCCATAAGTTTTTGTATGTTGTGTTTTTATCTTCATTCCTTCATTTATTTCAAAGTATTTTCTTCTGAGTATTTGACTCAATGGTTTTTATTTAAAAATTTTCTAGATGTTTGTGAATTTCCCCAATTTACTTCTTTTACTGACTTTCAATTTCATTCTATTGTGGCTAAAGAACATATTTTTTTAAATTACTTCAATCCTTATATTCTTTGAGAGTTTTATGGTCTAACATACAGTCTACTCTGGAAAATATTCTATGTGTAGTTCAGAAAGAATATATATTCTACACTTGTTGGCTGGAATGTTCTATAGACTTCTGTGAGGTCCAGTTGCTATATAGTATTGTTCTGATATCATTTCTTTTTGTTTTCTTTTGCCTACTTATTATATCCATTATTGAAATCATGGTATTGAAGTCACTAATTTATATTTTTGAACTATCTACTTTTCTCTTTAATTCTCTCAGGTTTTATTTCATGTTTGGGGGCTCTGTTGTTAGGTATACATAATGCTTAGAACTATTATATCTTATCGATGGACTGATGCTTTTATGTCTTTCTTTGTCTATAGTAACAAAGGTTTTCTTATAGTCTAGTGACTTCATGTTTTTACAACATTTCCAGTTTTTTTTGGTTACTATTTGCATAATAGTTCTTTACCTAATCTCTTACTTTCAAACTTTGTGCCTTTAAATCCCAATTGTGTATCCTGTAGACAGTATATAGTTGGATCATATTTTCTCATCCATTTTGCCAATGTCTGCTTTTAACTGGAGTGTTTAATCAATTCATGTGTAATGCTGTTGTTAATGTAGGATTTATTTCTCATTGTGCTACTTGTATTCTATGTGTCTTATGTATTTTTTCTTCCTTTATTTTTCAAATGTAGTCTTCATTTGACTTCATTTCAAGTTTTTGGTTGATTTCCAGTTTTCTGAAAAACTTGATTGTGAAAACTTTAGTAGGTTTATATGGTACTTCTATGGGGAAAGTTTTTGGAGGTACTTATTCCACCATTTTTGATGACATAATTCTCAACATTAGATGTTGTTTCTTTGATCTCTACTCTAGCACTTTCTTCAGTATAAATACATGCTGACATTTTTCCATGAGGTAAATTCTCTTGAACCTGTTCTCCTGACAGCTATTCTCCAAATATTTTGTTACAGCTGCTCAAATTCCTTTCCATTCTTGTTCTTGTTTGTTGTTCTCCTATCTTCTGCTAAATCTGACATACACTCTCAGCACTCCACAAAAATGGCACTTGTCATGGTCATCTGAACTCCATGTTACTATACAAAATACTTTTATTTTAGACTATATTTTATGTATTATATTTAGTTCTCATTTTACTCAAGTACTCAGTGACATCTGATGAAGAGTAGCACTTTCTGCTCCTTGATAAAATTTTGCAATTGTCTTCTGGGACACCCTAGTCTGCTGATTTTCCTTGTATCATACCTATCACTCCTTGCCAATATTATTTAATGGTACTCTCTCTTTGCCTTGATGATTACTGTTGAAAAATTCTGAGGATCAGTCCTTGGTCATTGCCATATATACTTTCTGTTGGTAATGACATTCAATATCAAGGTATTAAATGCTACATGTATGTTGACAATTCTTATACCCAAACCAGATTCTTCTCTCACACTGCAGATAAATAACCGCTCTATCTGCACTCTTCCCAATATCACACAATGTTGTAACTACATTCTTTAAGTGATTCAGATTTTCTTTCTCAATAGATTATAAACCATATATACATTACAGAATGTTTTAGTTTAGTTTTACACATTTTAACTCAAAATAGATATATCAATAAACTAATACTCTCCTGAGATATCCTTTTGTACTCAACAGTAAGTGCATGATTCTTCATATTTTGCTTATAACATTATCTTTTTGTTCATCATTCTACATATATATTGGCTATATATTGGCTATTTAGACTTTACTTATTTTTAAAAGATTGTTTTCTTTTTTAATTTATTCATCCATTTTGAGAAAGAGAGAGACTGAGTGGGTGAGGGCAGACAGAGGGAGACAGAATCCCAAGCAGGCTCCACAATGTCAGCACAGAACCCAATGAGGGGCTCGATCCCATGGACCATGATCATGACCAAAGCCAAAATCAAGAGTTGGACACTTAACTGACTGAGCCACCCAGGTACCCCAATTCAGATTTTAGTTTTAAGCAAAATGTGTCTAGAACTGTGACATATTTGAAATTTTACTCTGCTTATATTATAAGCTAACAAATTAGACTGATACAGTCAGAGATGCTGGCAGATGACAAAGGATCCATGGGTCAGATCAAAATGACTTTATTATTCATAGCACAGCAGACAGCATAGGCTTCATGTTGTCTTCTGTTGCTTTTGTTCCTCAGGTACTTTCAAGGCAGTTTAGAGATTGGCCTAGATAGACTAATGGTTTTGTGACACAGCTGAGGAACTCAAGTTTTTGTAGAGTACTTCTAGCAAAACTACACTGCCTTTGCCTGAGAAGAATGCATCTTTCTAGGAAACAAATATACTCTCTGCACCCTGAGACAGATAATACCTTAATTGCCCTTCAAAAAAGAGAAGGAAATTATGTTGTGATGAAACAAAAGAATATTATAAATGTATGGGAAAAAATAAATTATAAGCAAAATAAGATGAAACATTTTGCTAATGTTAAGGTGCACAAGAGAACATTAATTCGTTATTCTGGGGGTGCCTGGGTGGCTCAGTCACAGTTGAGGGTCTAACTCTTGATTTCAGTTCAGGTCATGATCCCAGCATCATGGGATGGAGCCTCACATGGGGCTCCATGCTAAGCGTGGAGCTTGCTTGGGAGCTCTCTTTCTCTCTTTCTCTCTCTCTCTCTTTCTTTCTCTCTTTCTCTCTCTCTCTCTCTCTCTCCCTCTCTCCTTCTGCCCTCCCTCACTCTCTAACAACACAAACAAAAAAGTAATTATTCTACTCATTTAGGTTAAAATAGGCAAAACTTCAAGCTGTTGACCATATAAATACATGTAAATAGGTAGTCCAAAACAAAAACTGATATGATATATGTAGATATGCCATGTGGAATATTCTCCCAACAAAGAGACTATGAAAATCTTTTAATCAACTTTACACTGGATTTCATGTGTTTCTTTTATGCTGATTTATAGGAGTCTCTAATGTACACAGATTATTGTATTTTGAAAATTTTGTCAATATATTTTCCATTCCTTTTATGTTTTGTTCTCAAAGATTACATCCTGGGAAATAACCTACGTGAAAATCTTAGAGAATAATCTACTCATTGGGAGAGACATACATTTTATCATTCAAAGCCCTGGTTTTAAATCCTAGCTATTATTTTATAATATATGGCATATATTTATAAACTCTAAGCATTATTTGACAAATTAGACTAGCAATACCTAACTACCAATAATTTTGTTATGATGAAAGAAGATAGAATTTGCAAATGTACAAAACAAAAGTGTTTTAATTATCATCAGATTCCAGAAAATTTTAATTAGTTTCATTTTTGCAGTTAATTGGTATGCATATGAAAGTTGCGTAACAAATACCAGCAAATTGCTATGCAGAGATCCTTGCAAAAATGACAGCAAATAATCATCCAGAATTATTTACAACAATTGATATGTCTAGTATCAAATGACAAATTTTAAGAGAAGTTATTTATAAATGATATTTTGGCTCTTTCACTTGCTGTTATGTTCCTTTTTCTGTTACATTTTTGACTTTGTGTCATGAATAATTTTCCACTACCATATATTTTAAAATGGAAAATATAATGAAATAACATAATTTCTGACTCAACTGTATAAATAGAGCTTATTTTTGAAATATGTCATAAAATGAATTTAAAATAATATACTCTTATAAAATTCAATATTTATCTTAATGTTTTTAAAATTACAAAAAACATAAGGCTTTATGTATATAACATTCATAACTTTTTTCTCAAAAAAACTAGTGAATTTTAATTCATGCTTTGTTAAAATGTTTGTGAATAATATCAAAATTAATCTATAACTATTTTTTTAATTTTTTTATTGTTTATTTATTTTTGAGAGAGAGAGACCGAGCACTAGTGGGGGAGGGGCAGAGAAAGAGGAAGACACAGAATCTGAAACAGGCTCCAGGCTCTGAGCTGTCAGCACAGAACCTGATGTGGGGCTCGAACCCATGAACCATGAGATCATGACCTGAGCCAAATCGGCCGCTTAATCGATGGAGCCACCCAGGAGCCTCCAATGTAACTTTGTATTTTGAAAGTTTCATTCTGTCTAATCACATTTTGAAAAATACGTAAAGTTTAATAATATGGGCATTTTAGGGGCGACTGAGTGGCTCAGTCAGTTAAGCGTGTGACTCTTGATTTTGGCTCAGGTCATGACCTCAGGGTTCATGAGTTTGAGCCCTGTGTTGGGCACGCTGCTAATAGCCTGGAGCTTGCTTGGCATTCTCTCTCTCCCTGTCTCTCTGTCCTGCTTGTGCATGCTGTCTTCTCAAAACAAATAAATATTAAAAAAGAAAATAGCTAAAAAAAAAAAACTAATATGACATTTTACTAATAATAAAGTCAATCAGGATTGAAAAAGTAAAACTAGTTTACTTCTGTGCAAAAATTATGGCTTTTTAAATTACTTGGCTTTAGAATAATAATAAACATTTACAATAAGATTGTGATATATTTTACTATCATTAATCCACACATATTGTACTTTAACATCAACACTGGCTTGATTCAGACATATTAATATCACTGATTTCAGAAGGCTGAATTTAAGCTTAAATAAAAATATGAGGAGAGGAGAAGGAAGATGGCGGCGTAGGAGGACGCAGGGCTCACAGCGCGTCCTGCCGATCACTTAGATTCCACCTACACCTGCCTAAAGAACCCAGAAAACCGCCAGAGGATTAGCAGAAGGGAGTCTCCGGAGTCAAGCGCAGACCAGAGGCCCACGGAAGAGGGTAGGAAGGGCGGCGAGGCGGTGCGCGCTCCACGGACTGGCGGGAGGGAGCCGGGGCGGAGGGGCGGCTCGCCGGCCAAGCAGAGCCCCCGAGTCGGGCTGGCAAAAGCGGAGGGGCCGGACAGACTGTGTTCCGACAGCAAGCGCGACTTAGCGTCTGGGAGGTCATAAGTTAACAGCTCTGCGCGGAAAGCGGGAAGGCTGGAGGACAAAGGGAGGGAGAGCTGCTGAGCCCCCGGACGGCAGAGCTCAGCTTGCCGGGGAACAAAGGCGTTCGCCAGCGCCATCTCCCCCGCCCATCCCCCAGCCAAAATCCCAAAGGGAACCGGTTCCTGCCAGGGAACTTGCTCGCTCCGCGCAAACACCCAACTCTGTGCTTCTGCGGAGCCAAACCTCCGGCAGCGGATCTGACTCCCTCCCGCTGCCACAGGGCCCCTCCTGAAGTGGATCACCTAAGGAGAAGCGAGCTAAGCCTGCCCCTCCAGCCCCCGTGCACCTTGCCTACCCACCCCAGCTAATACGCCAGATCCCCAGCAACACAAGCCTGGCAGTGTGCAAGTAGCCCAGACGGGCCACGCCACCCCACAGTGAATCCCGCCCCTAGGAGAGGGGAAGAGAAGGCACACACCAGTCTGACTGTGGCCCCAGCAGTGGGCTGGGGGCAGACATCGGGTCGGACTGCGGCCCCGCCCACTAACTCCAGTTATACACCACAGCACAGGGGAAGTGCACTGCAGGTCCTCACCACGCCAGGGACTCTCCAAAATGACCAAACGGAAGAATTCCCCTCAGAAGAATCTCCAGGAAATAACAACAGCTAATGAACTGATCAAAAAGGATTTAAATAATATAACAGAAAGTGAATTTAGAATAATAGTCATAAAATTAATCGCTGGGCTTGAAAACAGTATACAGGACAGCAGAGAATCTCTTGCCACAAAGATCGAGGGACTAAGGAACAGTCACGAGGAGTTGAAAAACGCTTTAAACGAATTGCAAAACAAAATGGAATCCACGATGGCTCGGCTTGAAGAGGCAGAGGAGAGAATAGGTGAACTAGAAGATAAAGTTATGGAGAAAGAGGAAGCTGAAAGAAAGAGAGATAAAAAAATCCAGGAGTATGAGGGGAAAATTAGAGAACTAAGTGATTCGCTAAAAAAAAATAATATACGCATAATTGGTATCCCAGAGGAGGAAGAGAGAGGGAAGGGTGCTGAAGGGGTACTTGAACAAATTATAGCTGAGAACTTCCCTGAACTGGGGAAGGAAAAAGGCATTGAAATCCAAGAGGCACAGAGAACTCCCTTCAGACGTAACTTGAATCGATCTTCTGCACGACATATCATAGTGAAACTGGCAAAATACAAGGATAAAGAGAAAATTCTGAAAGCAGCAAGGGATAAACGTGCCCTCACATATAAAGGGAGACCTATAAGACTCGTGACTGATCTCTCCTTTGAAACTTGGCAGGCCAGAAAGGCTTGGCACGATATCTACAGTGTGCTAAACAGAAAAAATATGCAGCCGAGAATCCTTTATCCAGCAAGTCTGTCATTTAGAATAGAAGGAGAGATAAAGGTCTTCCCAAACAAACAAAAACTGAAGGAATTTGTCACCACGAAACCAGCCCTACAAGAGATCCTAAGGGGGATCCTGTGACACAAAGTACCAGAGACATCACTACAAGCATAAAACATACAGACATCACAATGACTCTAAACCCATATCTTTCTATAATAACACTGAATGTAAATGGATTAAATGCGCCAACTAAAAGACATAGGGTATCAGAATGGATAAAAAAACAAGACCCATCTATTTGCTGTCTACAAGAGACTCATTTTAGATCTGAGGACACCTTTAGATTGAGAGTGAGGGGATGGAGAACTATTTATCATGCTCCTGGAAGCCAAAAGAAAGCTGGAGTAGCCATACTTATATCAGACAAACTAGACTTTAAATTAAAGGCTGTAACAAGAGATGAAGAAGGGCATTATATAATAATCACAGGGTCTATCCACCAGGAAGAGCTAACTATTATAAATGTCTATGCGCCAAATACCCGAGCCCCCAGATATATAAAACAATTACTCATAAACATAAGCAACCTTATTGATAAGAATGTGGTCATTGCAGGGGACTTTAACACCCCACTTACAGAAATGGATAGATCATCTAGACACACGGTCAATAAAGAAACAAGGGCCCTGAATGATACATTGGATCAGATGGACTTGACAGATATATTTAGAACTCTGCATCCCAAAGCAACAGAATATACTTTCTTCTCGAGTGCACATGGAACATTCTCCAAGATAGATCATATACTGGGTCACAAAACAGCCCTTCATAAGTTTACAAGAATTGAAATTATACCATGCATACTTTCAGACCACAATGCTATGAAGCTTGAAATCAACCACAGGAAAAAGTCTGGAAAACCTCCAAAAGCATGGAGGTTAAAGAACACCCTACTAACGAATGAGTGGGTCAACCAGGCAATTAGAGAAGAAATTAAAACATATATGGAAACAAACGAAAATGAAAATACAACAATCCAAACGCTTTGGGATGCAGCGAAGGCAGTCCTGAGAGGAAAATACATTGCAATCCAGGCCTATCTCAAGAAACAAGAAAAATCCCAAATACAAAATCTAACAGCACACCTAAAGGAAATAGAAGCAGAACAGCAAAGGCAGCCTAAACCCAGCAGAAGAAGAGAAATAATAAAGATCAGAGCAGAAATAAACAATATAGAATCTAAAAAAACTGTAGAGCAGATCAACGAAACCAAGAGTTGGTTTTTTGAAAAAATAAACAAAATTGACAAACCTCTAGCCAGGCTTCTCAAAAAGAAAAGGGAGATGACCCAAATAGATAAAATCATGAATGAAAATGGAATGATTACAACCAATCCCTCAGAGATACAAACAATTATCAGGGAATACTATGAAAAATTATATGCCAGCAAATTGGACAACCTGGAAGAAATGGACAAATTTCTAAACACCCACACTCTTCCAAAACTCAATCAGGAGGAAATAGAAAGCTTGAACAGACCCATAACCAGCGAAGAAATTGAATCGGTTATCAAAAATCTCCCAACAAATAAGAGTCCAGGACCAGATGGCTTCCCAGGGGAGTTCTACCAGACATTTAAAGCAGAGATAATACCTATCCTTCTCAAGCTATTCCAAGAAATAGAAAGGGAAGGAAAACTTCCAGACTCATTCTATGAAGCCAGTATTACTTTGATTCCTAAACCAGACAGAGACCCAGTAAAAAAAGAGAACTACAGGCCAATATCCCTGATGAATATGGATGCAAAAATTCTTAATAAGATACTAGCAAATCGAATTCAACAGCATATAAAAAGAATTATTCACCATGATCAAGTGGGATTCATTCCTGGGATGCAGGGCTGGTTCAACATTCGCAAATCGATCAACGTGATACATCACATTAACAAAAAAAAAGAGAAGAACCATATGATCCTGTCAATCGATGCAGAAAAGGCCTTTGACAAAATCCAGCACCCTTTCTTAATAAAAACCCTTGAGAAAGTCGGGATAGAAGGAACATACTTAAAGATCATAAAGGCCATTTATGAAAAGCCCACAGCTAACATCATCCTCAACGGGGAAAAACTGAGAGCTTTTTCCCTGAGATCAGGAACACGACAGGGATGCCCACTGTCACCGCTGCTGTTTAATATAGTGCTGGAAGTTCTAGCATCAGCAATCAGACAACAAAAGGAAATCAAAGGCATCAAAATTGGCAAAGATGAAGTCAAGCTTTCACTTTTTGCAGATGACATGATATTATACATGGAAAATCCGATAGACTCCACCAAAAGTCTGCTAGAACTGATACATGAATTCAGCAAAGTTGCAGGATACAAAATCAACGTGCAGAAATCAGTTGCATTCTTATACACTAACAATGAAGCAACAGAAAGACAAATGAAGAAACTGATCCCATTCACAATTGCACCAAGAAGCATAAAATACCTAGGAATAAATCTAACCAAAGATGTAAAAGATCTGTATGCTGAAAACTATAGAAAGCTTATGCAGGTAATTGAAGAAGATATAAAGAAATGGAAAGACATTCCCTGCTCATGGATTGGAAGAATAAATATTGTCAAAATGTCAATACTACCCAAAGCTATCTACACATTCAATGCAATCCCAATCAAAATTGCACCAGCATTCTTCTCGAAACTAGAACAAGCAATCCTAAAATTCATATGGAACCACAAAAGGCCCCGAATAGCCAAAGTAATTTTGAAGAAGAAGACCAAAGCAGGAGGCATCACAATCCCAGACTTTAGCCTCTACTACAAAGCTGTCATCATCAAGACAGCATGGTATTGGCATAAAAACAGACACATAGACCAATGGAATAGAATAGAAACCCCAGAACTAGACCCACAAACGTATGGCCAACTCATCTTTGACAAAGCAGGAAAGAACATCCAATGGAAAAAAGACAGTCTCTTTAACAAATGGTGCTGGGAGAACTGGACAGCAACATGCAGAAGGCTGAAACTAGACCACTTTCTCACACCATTCACAAAAATAAACTCAAAATGGATAAAGGACCTGAATGTGAGACAGGAAACCATCAAAACCTTAGAGGAGAAAGCAGGAAAAGACCTCTCTGACCTCAGCCGTAGCAATCTCTTACTCGGCACATCCCCAAAGGCAAGGGAATTAAAAGCAAAAGTGAATTACTGGGACCTTATGAAGATAAAAAGCTTCTGCACAGCAAAGGAAACAACCAACAAAACTAAAAGGCAACCAACGGAATGGGAAAAGATATTTGCAAATGACACATCGGACAAAGGGCTAGTATCCAAAATCTATAAAGAGCTCATCAAACTCCACACCAGAAAAACAAATAACCCAGTGAAGAAATGGGCAGAAAACATGAATAGACACTTCTCTAAAGAAGACATCCGGATGGCCAACAGGCACATGAAAAGATGCTCAACGTCGCTCCTTATCAGGGAAATACAAATCAAAACCACACTCAGATACCACCTCACGCCAGTCAGAGTGGCCAAAATGAAGAAATCAGGAGACTATAGATGCTGGAGAGGATGTGGAGAAACAGGAACCCTCTTGCACTGTTGGTGGGAATGCAAATTGGTGCAGCCGCTCTGGAAAACAGTATGGAGGTTCCTCAGAAAATTAAAAATAGACCTACCCTATGACCCAGCAATAGCACTGCTAGGAATTTATCCAAGGGATACAGGAGTACTAATGCATAGGGGCACCTGTACCCCAATGTTTATAGCGGCACTCTCAACAATAGCCAAATTATGGAAAGAGCCTAAATGTCCATCAACTGATGAATGGATAAAGAAATTGTGGTTTATATACACAATGGAATACTACGTGGCAATGAGAAAAAATGAAATATGGCCTTTTGTAGCAACATGGATGGAACTGGAGAGTGTGATGCTAAGTGAAATAAGCCATACAGAGAAAGACAGATACCATATGGTTTCACTCTTATGTGGATCCTGAGAAACATAACAGAAACCCATGGGGGAGGGGAAGGAAAAAAAAAAAAAAAAAAAGAGGTTAGAGTGGGAGAGAGCCAAAGCATTAGAGACTGTTAAAAACTGAGAACAAACTGAGGGTTGATGGGGGGTGGGAGGGAGGGCAGGGTGGGAGGGAGGGCAGGGTGGGTGATGGGTATTGAGGAGGGCACCTTTTGGGATGAGCACTGGGTGTTGTATGGAAACCAATTTGACAGTAAATTTCATATATTAAAAAATAAAAAAAAAAAACACACACACACACAAAAAAAAAAACAAAATTCCTAAGAGATTTACTCTATCCCTGCCCCCTCTCAAGCTGAGGGTATGTGATGTGTTACCCGTCACAACCCCAGTGCAGCTCCTCCTGCCCACGGGTCCTGTCCCCATGCTTTAATAAACCACCTTTATGCACCAAAAAAAAAAAAAAAAAAAAAAAAAAAATGAAGTAAAATTTAGAATCTGTCATTTCTTGATTACTTGTTTTAGCTTTTAATTTCAACATGTAGTTTCATGTGTTTCCTTTTTTCAGAGGGATGCTTATAGTAACTCAAACTACAGTCTCCTATAAAAATACATGACAATGATTATGTATAGATTCATAATACTTGCATTTTTGTATGGTTAATTTGGTATTATAAATAAACATTTTAAAGATACATTTTGGGGCATACCATAAGCTAAATAACAAAGTTTAAAGTATTTCTAATGTTGTAAAACAATAATTATACTAAAATTATGTTTAAAATATACTACTCAAGAAATCTTATAAAAATTTATTTTAAATCCAATCACAAAGCATTGGGTTTTCTTTTGAAGGGAACATTTTCTAGATTTTAATTGGATCAGCAGCATGTATAAAAACATAAAATTATAAAAACAGCTCCAAAATACAAATTCTATTCTATTTTTTCAGTATTGAATAGGACCTTATTAGAGAATGGGATAATAATGTAATTCACCTTGATATTGTTCTTGTTCATCTATTTCTATATACAGATAAAATGATAGAGTATAAACGCATTAACACTGAAAATAATAATATGTAATATGATTCAAATTGAAGTGATTTCATTTGGGAAATATATTGTTACATCTCATTATCATAAAATCTTTACAAATGTAGCTGTAGTCTATACATAATTATCCATGTATTGCTTTCTAAGTCATCAGAACTTCAAAACAACTGTGCTATTAGTACAAATGAGAGGTTTATGAATACCTAAGAATTGCAAGTGATACTAAATTTATGCATCAATTACTTATGGTAATTAGCAAATATCAATATTATCATTACCTTGTTTGGACAATAGAATATTAACATTAATCCCTGAGTTAACAACTTCAAATAAGCAAACATATGTACCACTATAATATTAAGCAAATGGACTATAAAAGTTTTCATTACAAAATAATGAAAATTACTGTTGAACTAATTAAAATAACTTTAATTTATTAAAATAGAAAGTATTCTTTTCAATTTGTGTTACTTCTCTCTGAAAGTAGGAAACAACTGAAGTGAAACAATAAAAATATAATCATTAGGTTAAATTTATATAATGTACTTACTGTAAACTAAGAGGTCTTCTGATTTTGTTAAAGAAAATATTTCCTGTTGTTCCCTGTTGGATATATTTATATTATTGTAATTTAATATTCTAACAAAACTGTTCAGGTCATTTCATAGTAACCTTCAACTAATAGAAGGAATTTGCAAGAAAATCAGAATCTAGTTTGCCTTATTAGATGTGGTTTTCCAGCAACTTATTTATTTATTTATTTTTAACATCTCCACACAATGAGAGTTTGAAAGTTTTTTTAAATACCACTGGGAAATGCAAACCTGCTTTATCATATTTGGGGTACTTTGTAGGAATAACTTGGTTAAGGCACAGGAAGAGAGATTCAAATTACTTAATTCTGAAGTCCCTAATGGAACACTTAAAGTTATTGGTAGATTGGGTTCCTGAGTCCTTCACATTTTGGAAGTTACTCTTTGTATGATAAGTCACTCTTTCATCAAAATAATATTTATTGTGGGAAGATGCCAGAATAAGAAGAACCAGTGATCTGTCTCCACACCTAGACAACAATTGCACTGTCAGAACCTATCTGATGTAACTATTATGGAACTCTGGAGTCTACTGAAGGCTTGTAACTCCAGGGAAAGGCTTAGAAAGTAATTTGTGGTTAATTTCAGTCACTCTCAGCTCTATGCACAGTAACAACTATTCATACTCCACCCCTAGATACAAGGCAGGCAGCTGTACAAGTGTCCCTGGAGTTCCTTGCACATAGCTTGTGGGAGCCACAAAGAGCAAAAAAGGACTGTCTTCTCCAAATATTGGGGATCAGTGTGGTAATTTTTAAATGTTAGGCATAATATCCATGGTAACCACAAATAAAATAGCTATAGCATATATACAAAAGAAAATGAGAAAGGAATTTAAACATTCCACTTCAGAAAAAAAACAACTAAATAAAAAAGAAGAAAATAATACAGGAAACAAGAGAAAAAAAAAGCTGTAAGGCAGTTAGAAAACAGAAAAATGACAAAAGTAATTTTGACAAAATAAAAATCAGTAATTACTTTTAAGTGTAAATGGATTAAACTCTCTAATCAAAAGTCTGACACTAGCAGAATGGATAAAAACACATGATCCAAGTATATTATGTGTACAAGAGACTCACTTTGGAACCAAGTGCATGAAAAAGATACCCCATGCAAATAGTAACCAAAAGAGAAGAGAGGTAGCTATACTAATATCAAACAAAATATATTTCAAATTTTAAATAAAGGTTATGAGGGACAAAAAGGACATTTTATGTTAATAAAAGGTTCAATACAGAGAGACATAACAATTATAAATATTTATATACCTAGTACACCTGGGTGGCTCAGTCGGTTAAGTGTCCAACTTCAGCTCAGGTCATGATCTCACAGTTCGTGGGTTCAAGCCCTGCATCGGGCTCTGTGCTGACAGCTCAGAGCCTGGAGCTTGTTTCAGATTCTATGTCTCCCTCTCTCTCTACCCCTCCCCTGCTCACGCTCTGTCTCTCTCTCAAAAATAGATAAACATTAAAAAGAAATTTTAATAAATAAATAAATAAATATTTATACACCTAATGATGACCACTGAGACACACACACACACACACACACACACACAAACACACACACACACACATATATATACATATATATATATATATATATGTATATATACACACAAAACATCACAGAATCGAAGAGAGAAATAAACAATTCTACAACAACAGTTGGAGACTTCAATATTATATTTACCATAATGGGTAGAATGACCAGACAGAAGATAAAGATATAAATAACAAAACCAAGACAGTAAACCAACCATATCTAATAGGCATATAAAGAACACTATACACAAAAACAGATACACATTATTCTCAACTGCACATGGGACATTTTCCAGGATATATCATACAAATGGACACAAAGTAATTCTCAATAGCTTATAAAAGACAGACATCAGAAAAATTATCTTCTCTGACCACAGCGGGATGAAGTCAGTAATATATTAACAGAAGAGAAACTGAACAATTCACAAATATTTGGAAATTACACATCACACTCTTTAAAACCAATAGATCCAAAAAGATATCACAAAGGGAATTAGGAAGTATTTAGAGACTAGTGAAAATCAAACAGGACATACCAAAACTTATGGGACAAAGAAAAAGGGGGAAATTTATAGCAATAAACACATTTTAAAACAATAAACATTTCAAATCAACAAAATAACTTTATAACTCAATGAGCTAGAAAGAGAACAAATTAACCTTAAGTTAGCAGAAGGAAAGAAATAATAAAGATTAGATCACAGATAAATAAAATAGAGAATAAAAAACAATGAAGAAAATCAATGAAACCAAATGTGGGTTCTTTGAAAAGAGCCACAAAATTGACAAACTTTTAGCTAGATTGACTAAAAAAAGAGAGAAGACTTAAATTACTAAATTCAGAAATGAAAGTGGGAACATTACTAACAACTCTACAGAAATAAAAAAAAGATTATAAAAGAATACTACGAACATTTGTATGAGAAGAAATTGGATAACCTAGATGAATTGGATAAATTCCCAAAAACACAAAGCCTACCAAGACTGAATAACAAAGTAGAAATTTCTGAAAAGATCCACAACTAATAAGGAAATTGAATCAGTAATCAAAAATCCCCTGAAAAAATGTACTGGGTATGATGGTTTCAGTGGTGAATTATACCAAACTTTATACCAGACATCGGTCATTTCAATTAATGTGCTACACCTCATTAACAAAATAAAAGATGGAAATCACATGATCATCTCAATAAATTCAGAAAAAAACACTGAATAAAACCCCATACCTTATGATAAAAACACTCATCAAACCAGGAATAGAAGGAAACCGCCTCAACATAATAAAAGCCATATATGAAAAAACCCACAGCAAACATCATGGTAAATGGTGAAAACTAAGAGCTTTTTCTTTAAAGTCAGGAAAAAGGCAAGGATTCCTACCCTTACCACTTTTATTAAACATACCACAGGAAATTCTAGCCAGAGTAGATAGTCAAGAAAAAGAAATTAAACTAAATTAGAAAAGAAGAAGTAAAATTACCTCTTTTTGCAGATGATACTATCTTATTTGTAGAAAATCCTAAAAAAATCCACCAAAAACCCTGTCAGAACTAACAGTAAATTTAGCAAATTAGCAGGATACAAAGTCAACCCATAAATTATCAGCTGCATTTATCCACTAACAATGAACTTAAAAATAAAATTACAAAACAATTCCACTTACAATATTTACCAATAAGAAAAAAAATACTTAGGAATTATCTTCACTAAGGAAGTGAAATATTTATAAAATAAAAGCTATAAAACACTAATGGAAGAATTGAAAAACCACATAAATATAAAGAAATACATCCCATTTTCATTGATTGGAAAACTTAGTATTGTAAAGATGTTAATACTACCCAAAAGTGATCTACAGATTCAATGCAATTCCTATCAAAATCTTAATTTGTTTTGCAAAAATAGAAAAACTTATCTCAACATTCATATGGCTTCTAAAGGGACCCAAAATAGCCAAAGCAATCTCTAAAAAGAAAAAACCTAGAGAACTCATGGTTTCTGATTTCAAAATATACCACAAAGCTAAAGTAATCAAAACACTGTGGTGCTGGCATAAAGACAGTGTATATATCAATGGAAAAGAATACAGAGAGCCCCAAAATAAACCCTTGCATATATGATCAAATAATTTTTGATAAAAGTGCCAAGACCATTCAGTTGGGACAGGACTGTTGTTTTCAAGAAATGGTCCTGGGAAAACTGGATATCTACTTGCTAAAGAACAATGCTAGGCCCTTACTTTTAACACTATAAAAAATTAACTCAAAATCAATCAAATACCTACATTTATAATATCTAAAACTATAAAATTCTTACAAGAAAACATAGAGCAAAAGCTACAACAATTCAGCCATAATTTTTTGGATCTGACACCACAGGCACAAGCAAAAAAATAAAAATAGACAAACTAGACAGAATGAAAATTTTAAATTTTGTGCCTCAAAAGACACTACCAAAACAGTAAATAAAAACACACAAAATAAGAGCCAGTATTTGAAAATCATGTATCTGTCAAGTGACTAATAACCAAAATGTATAGGGAACTAAGCAACAATAACATAAACACCTCAATTCAAAATGGACAATGACTTGAATAGATATTTCTCCAAAGAAGATGTACACATGGCTAAGAAGCCCATAGAAGATGTTCAACATCACTGATCACTGGAGATACGCAAGTCAAAAGTATAATGAGATACCACCTCACACCCATCAGGATGGCTATTATTAAAAAAAAGAAAAGAAAAAAAATAAATGTGGTGAAGACATGAAGAAAGTGCCTTAGGCACTTCTGGTAAGAATGTGAAATTGTACAGCCAATGTGGAAAACCTGGTGGTTCCCCCCAAAAGAGTGATGATGGTTGCACAGCATGGAGTATAATTAATACCACTGAACTCCTAACAGTGTTAAAACAGTGTTTTTAAATTCTTTAGAGACAACATAGTTTCCTACTACCTGCTACTTTGGCAGATCTTCCCCTCTCCACTGCACTGGGAACATTACTGCCAATTCCCTACTTCTTGAAATGGCCAAGGAAGAATTTCACAATATGTATCTACGCTGGCCTCACAGTCCACATTTATTTGCTTATCACTGTTACAGAGGACAAAACATGCCTGGTGGGACTGAATCCATCCCTATTCTATGAGTGAGAACCTTCCTGATTTAGGATGGAATATCCTACATGATCCCCGTCCTCATTACCATAGTTGACTGGTACAGGATGAACCAGTCAGAATGAAGAACAGGGGCTGTGTTGAAGACATTTATTTTCACTTTCAGGTTGTGGTTCTGCAGACAGGAGGCCTAGTACTGTCTCAGCCACTTTGTTGCCATCAGGCAAAGTAGTCTGGGGTCAAGTCAGAAGAGAGGAAAATACAGTCAAAGGAACTAAAGAGAAATGGACCCAGATCCTAATCTATATGGGACTAAAGCCAGCCATACCTCTGGATTTTCAGTACAGGTCACAACAACTCCTTATTTGAGCTAGGTTATGTTTTCTACTATTTGTTAAACTAGAAGTCATAGCTGCTTCAAAGAGGAATAATTCTGCTTTATTCAACTGTGTAATACTAACATTTTTTCATAGAATTACTTTTAAATTAATGAAGTTGGGGCGCCTGGGTGGCTCAGTCGGTTGGGTGGCCGACTTCGGCTCAGGTCATGATCTCGTGGTCCGTGAGTTTGAGCCCCGCGTCGGGCTCTGTGCTGAGAGCTCAGAGCCTGGAGCCTGTTTCAGATTCTGTGTCTTCCTCTCTCTGACCCTCCCCCGTTCATGCTCTGTCTCTCTCTGTCTCAAAAATAAATAAATGTTAAAAAAAAAAAATTAAAAAAAAATAAATTAATGAAGTTAATCCAAAAGGATTTACATTTTATGGATTGAGAATAAAAAAAAAATAAAGAGTAAAGTTTTATTTTCCTTTGACTTCTGCAGGACTTACTGAAATAATATTTTATTTGAAGACGGTTGTTCTAAATTTTGTGTCTGGTTCTGAAATGTTAAAAATAATGCTTGGTGTATAAATACCATGCCAAAAAAGATCTGCCTAAGCTTTGCTGCTTTCTATTTTCATCTAGTTAATGAAGCTTATTTAGCTCTTTTTCATTTCTTCAATTTTATTTTTTAATCATTTGCAGGTATCTCCTCTTCATTTTTCTCTTTGACCTGTGAACAATCCACTTTGAAAATGATATCTTGATTTTGTAATTAATCCTGTGGTTTCCAGGTGTAGAGGTAGGTCACAATTGATCATAATGAGTTTACCTCTTATTCTACAAAATTCACTAAAAGAGTTGATGTTTCACCTCCAGTGATAAGATGTTATGTGGTGAGGTCACCTTCTAGCTTGCTGAAATTTTCATTAAAAAGGGAGGAAAAGAAAAATCTTTCAGCTGAATTGGAGACACTGTGACTATCAACAACATTTTGCATCAAGAGCCTATTAAATTTTCCAGTATTAGCCCATGGGATTAACTCATTATTATTATTATGATTGATGCATGGTATTTTTACATACTTTGAGAGTCCTAAAATAACATTACTTGTCTCTATTATAGACATATATTTGTAATTACTGATTCAAACCAGAGATATTCAATAATGTTACTCAATATTTTCCTCATATATTATCATTTCTTAAAGGAAAACATGTTTTCCATATTCTCTCACGTTTAATAAAGCTACAGGTCCCAAATACGAACTCTTTTTTTTCACTTAACCCAGAATTAAACAGTATCTTCATAGACTAAATCTATAGGTAAGAAATGATTCAATCCTTTGGGTAATCATTTTGAGACAAAATCAAAAGGTCACTGTGATACATCTGCATATTTTATTTAAAAAATATTTGACTTAAAGCACACATACACGTTTCAATTTGATTTTTTAAATATTCAGAGAGCAACACGGGATAAATTAACTATGGAGCCCATGTTTTCTACTCTTGTATTTTTCCTTATTACTTATACTCTTCACCATTGATCAGCCCTTATTATTTACTTCTGTCTTCCACAACACTCTAATCAGCTACATAATTACCCTCAAGCCCAAACTGTCATCATTCTAATTTTGTGACTTTTCCAATCCATATTTGTGCTGCTGAGTGTGACTGTAATCTTTGTAAATAACTAGCTAACTATCACTGGACACTTAAAACAATCATACTATATTTCTCTAGTCATCTCCTTTATTTTGTGCAGTAATCATTCAAGCCTTCAACACTTTCCTCAATCATCTCCTTTCCAAGATCCACTGCCATTCAAAAATTGATTTCACCGTTCACTTCTAAAAAAACAATCATTATAAATTATACAAAAGTTCACTATAGCTTTAGAACATCTGAACGGGCTAACATCCTTCTCATATTCTCTAGACTCTATGAAAGATAAATCAATTCAATTGCGTTTTGACTCAAATGTCCTCCTATCATCTCAGGAACCTCACTTAATGAGTTTTCCCATTAATAGCTAACATATACAAAAACATTCTCTACTCCTTTTTCTCACCATATAGTTTAACCTTGCATACATCTTTCACATCATAAGCAACGACAATACTGTCTTCCATGTAAATTCAAGATTCCTGAGAAAATATCCCATGTAATATTCAACAAAAATTAATTCTACTAGACCTATTCTGCTCTTTAAAGCAACTTTTGTCAAAATCATCAACTTCCTTTCAGCTAAATTTAACAGAATGACTTTAGGTCTACTCTTACTTAAATATCTGTGGCATTTGACAAATTTTATCAAATCTTCATCTTTTAGCAGATTCTTCCATTAGATGCATACAGAATAATAGTTCCTTAACACTTTATTTAATGGGAGTATGGCCCTACTGACAAGTTGACTGCAGATTTCTATTTTTCAGAACTGTGAGATACAAATTTCTGTTGTGTTAAGCCATCTAGCTTGTGGTACCCTGTTATGGAGCCCTAGTAAATGAATACAGACTTTTTTTTCCAAATATCCTTGGCTTTCTTCTGTTCCAATCTTCAAGCTCTTAATATGCCATCGTATTAATTACAGTGGCTACAATTACCATCAACAATAGGAAAAATCTTCACACAACATTCAAGGCTTTTGAGGTTCTATGCTTGTTTTTTAAGGTTAACTGTTTTACATGTGCCCTGTGTACTCCATACCCTTTGTATAGGGACTAAGGGCTGGTATCTTAGATCAGAAACCAGCTCTAAACACTATCTGTCTTTGGAAAAGCCACTAAACTTTTTAAGTCTCAATTTCCGGACTTGCGAATTGAAGTTATAAAAGTACAACAATGTTACTCTATAACTATCCTATCAGTCCTCTTATTCCTTTTTTTTAAAATTTTTAACTGAGCATAAATAGGGTTTTCCAATGCCAAGATCCGGATGTATTGAAAAAAATCAACCCTCTAAATGAAGGCAGAAAAAGTTTATTATGTGTATCACCATGTATTTTCTATTTCTTAACAGCTCTCTTTTATTCCTGTCTAAAGATCCAGAAAAAATAAAAAACTAATTTGAGAAACAGTATCAACACAAGCACAAAATACCAATTAGCTGATTATTACTGATCAATAGCAATAATTTTTATATGGAGCCATTTAAAATAGGCTTGATTTCTGATTTAATGGTTCCCAATAAAAATCAACAATTGAAAAATTAGTATACATCTATTTTGATTCATTTAATAGATTTCTACCAAGACACAATTCAATATTTATCACCAAATATATTAGTACAGTTTCTGATTATGTTTTATCTTTCCTCCTGATTGTTTTTAATGTTTATTTTTGAGAGAGAAAGAGAGAGAGAGAGAGAGAAAGAGAGAGAGAGAGAGACAGAGCACGAGTGGAGGAGGAGCAGCGAAAGAGGGAGACACAGAATCCGAAACAGGCTCCAGGCTCTGAGCTGTCAGCAAAGAGCCCAACGCAGGGGCTCGAACTCACAAACCATGAAATCATGACCTGAGCGGAAGCCGGACACCCAACTGACTGAGCCACCCAGGTGCCCCTTTCCTCCTGATTGCTTAAAAACTGTATATTCTCTCTTGATATACTTAAACTACTCAGATTTGTTGTTGATGACATTTTGTTTGTTTTTATACTAGTGTTTGCCCATGGTATTGCTGTTGTTCTTACACAATTTTTAATGCCCATTCACAGTTAAGGGCACATTCATAGAATTAATAGTTTAGGTGTTGAACTATTCCCAGGATTTTTAGTTGAAGAGTTTATAAGTACTGTATATACATATAGGACAAAAATGCATTAATAGAAATTATAAAGTTTATTGGTTCCACCTAGTGGCAATGCAAAGCAAGTTAAAAATAAAATTAGCACTATGATATTATCAAAAGGCTAGGACTCCGAAAAGTCTACTTATATGACCTTTCCATTTTGGTGGATATTAAATGCTTAAAATAAACCTACTATTTTAAAAACTCATATAAATGAATTTCAGATTTCTATACCAATTTTTCTGGTAAAATAAGTTCCCCCCTGCATCTCTAATTTAAAAGAGCTGTCTGAACAAAAAAGAGCTAATAACTAAAATAGTATCTCCTGTAATTGTAAAGTTTTTTTGTTATTTTTTAGATTTTTTTCTACTAATTAAGCATATGTTTCCCTCTACATATCTATTAATTGCCATTCATTAAGCTGTTGGGACCTGAATAAATAGCCATAAGGATGTTTATAAATGATGAAAAACAAAACACATAAATCTATAAGGTAATATGATAGTTCTTATAGGGAAATTCATCATTATTATGAGCTAATACATGAAATGCTTTCAACAAGTAATCATTTTATCAGCAAAAGTCCCAAATTTTCTACAAAATAGCACTCAAGCAGTCGAAATGTTTTCACAATAAAAAATACTAAATTATGTTTCCTTCAAATTGCATAATTAGTTGTGATATCCCATGCTAATTGTATTTATTATCATAAACATGACAAAATAATGATATATGAATAAACTATTTTTTCCAGGACAGATATCGTTAGAACACCTGTCAAGAAAATTATTTTTCGTCTTTGCTCCAAGAGCACCTTTGAGGTTCTTATGAAAGCTATTTATGTCTTACAACTAAATTCATTTTTATTGTCTAATGTCTGCAAAAATTCAAACTGCACATAGTGTGTTTTATCATAGAAAAATCTTTCCAGTTTAGTTATGACAGACTTGCGTTTTATATGCTGTGCAAAAATATTTGATCTGTGTACAAAACACATTGCTAGGAAAATGAACATTTTCATATAACGTTGGATATTGTTAACTAAATTTTTAGATATTTTAAGAGAAGAAAATAAAAGGAAAATTACAACTGAGTATTCTTTGTCAGACAGGAGTAATATGCTACATTAGGCAAAATGAATAAAATCTTCAGCGTGTCAACTTTCAATCTTGCTTATTTAATTAATTTTACATATAAAAGCAAATGACTTAAAAACCATTCCATGATAGCAAATTACTTTACCATGTTTACCTTTGCAGCTTGCTAGAGATAAGCTAACCACATCCTTTTATAGCTGTCACAATTGTGGGGGCTTAGTGTTGTTATTATTGAACACCAGAGGAGAAATAACGGATGAAAATAGCATTATCCTTATATTCTTATCATGGTTTTTAATATTAAGTTACACTGAATCATGAAGGATGCAAGCACAAATAATATGCTGTTTGGATTAATAAAATTACTAATGTAACACATTTAATTAACATATTATGAACTGCTTACATTTCAGTATAAATATATAAATGATGCTCATTTTTAAATCATATTGTGTAATCCTATTATTTGACGATAAGGTAAATTATAAATCCAAATACCATGACTGTAGTGTAGACACAGAGAGCAAGGTTTATAACACAAAGTACTTTTCACTCCTCTCTCAGAAGAGAGATACAGACCGACAAACAGACAAGGAACATGCTGAGGGAGAAAACCTATGAGAAAAACCTATGAAAAAATACCCAGGCATTCAACAATCATTAACTCTTAGAAAAACTGAATATGTGGGAATTAAACATACCTGACTCTATGTAAAATTTCATATGGTAATCTTTCACATTTCTTCAAAAAAGTATGTCCACTGAAAAAGGTGTATCTGATGATATATGCATCCCAAACTGCAGGAATAGGAAGTATAAGTAATACTTTAAAGAATAATTAATATTCTTCACATTAATACTAGTTTGTAAAAACAGAATCTGCTTTTAATTCCAAATTCCTATATTAGAGGCATGTTCCTGCCTCAAAGCATTTCTATCCCTGTTCCAATACCTTTCCTTCCAAAACTACCTGTCTCCCCCCATCATGACCTCTAGGAATTTATTCAAATGTGTATTTCTAGTGACACCTCCCCTGACATCTGTATTTAAAATTACACTCTTTTTAAAAGTAAATGTAAGGGGCGGCTGGATGGCTCCATCAGTTGAGCATTGGACATCAGCTCAGGGCAAGATCTCACTGTTTATGAGTTTGAGCCCCGCAGTGGGTGCCCTGCTGTCACGGCAGAGCCCACTTCAGATCCTCTGACTCCCTGTCTCTCTGTCCCTCCCCTGTGCACTCTCTTTCTCTCAAATATAAAAACATTTAAAAATAATAATAATAATAATAAAAGTAAATTTGAAAGTGAATGAAAACTCTAGTCTACCTATGATGCTCCTAATATCCTTAACCTAGGGATTCTCAGTGGCAGGTTCCTTGCTTCTTTTCTTTTCCCTAAAAGATATGAACCTTCCCCAAAGTCCATACCTTGAATCTCTAAGCTTTTTCTTTATATTTCACTTTGAATTCTCACTAATTTCCACAACTTCACAACACATGTAGGTAAACTAATTCCAAATGTAAATCAAGAGATTGCAGGTAATACACACACACACGCACACCATATAATTCAATATATATTTCCACGATTTAAAAATTAAGATAGAATTCACATACTATAAAATTCACCCTTTTAAAAATATACAATTCAGTTGGCTTCAGTAATTTTGGAACATTTAGTATTTTCACAATATTTGTGCAACCATAATCAGAACATTTTCCTCACACCAAAAAATGTTTTACTCAGCATTCACTCCCCATTATCCCTTCTTCTGGCCCTTGGCAACTGCTAATCTATGCACCCTTTGTGTCTGCTTTTTTCACTTAGCATAAAGTTTTGGGATTCATTTGTAGTGTAGCATCTATCAGCATTTCATTCCTTTCTATGACTGAAGGATATGTCATCCTATGGATACAACATATATGATTTATATATTCATCTGTTGATGGACATTGGGTTTTTTTCAGTTTTCAGTTATAAGACCAATGCTGCTGTGAATATCCATATAAAATTGTTGGGACAGCATGTTTTCAATTATCTTGAATAAGTATGTAGAAGCAGAATTGTAGGATTATATGGTAACTCTAAGCTTATTATTTTGAGAACTGCCCAACACTTTTTCCAAAGGAGCTGCACCATTTGACATTCCTACCAGCGATGTATGAGAGTATCAGTTTCTCCACATTCTCAAAAATACTTGTTATTGTCTACAGTTTTTTAATGTTATAGCCATCTTAGTGTGTCTGAAGTGATATATTATTGCAGTTAGATTTCCCTAATGACAAGTGAGCAATGGTGGGTAGCTTTTGATATATTTATCAATAATCTAGGTATCTTCCTTGGTGAAATGTCTATTTGAAATCTTCTGCCCAATTTTAAAATTATATAATTTGCCTTTTTAATTTTGAGTTATAAAAATTATTTTATATTTAATAGATACTAGACCCTTATCAAATATAATTTGCAAATATCATTTCCCATCATGAATTGCCTTTTTTCTTTCTTGATCATGTCTTCTAAAGCACAGAAAAAGTTTGAATTTGGAAGTCCAGTTTATCATTTCTTGTTGAGGGGCTCCTGGGTGGCTCGGTTGGGCGTCCGACTTCAGCTCAGATCATGATCTCACACTTTGTGAATTCAAGCCCCGTGTCAGGCTCTGTGCTGACAGCTGGGAGCCTGAAGCCTGCTTCGGATTCTGTGTCTCTCCCTCTCTCTGCCCCTCTCCTGCTCATGCTCTCTCTCTCTCTCTCTTTCTCTCTCTCTCTCTCTCCAAAATTAAAAAACATTAAAAAAATTTATCATTTCTTGTTGCTTGTGCTTTGGAATCACATCTAAAGAAAATCAATTCTTAATCCAAGGTCACGAAGATTAGAGCTAAGTTTTCTATTAAGAGATTTATAGTTTTAGCTTATATGTTTAAATCCTTAATCTGTTTTATTTTTTGTAGCTCATATAGTTGCAAACATATATACATACATAAATATATAGTATGTGTGTGTATATATATATAAATTTTATATATTATACATATAAATATATATATTTAATTTTGCCAAACTTGGCTTTTATGATATTATTCAAAAGTTTTCTTTCTTCTTTTATGTTTTTTTAATAACCTGAGAAAAACTGTCACATTTAAATCCAAATCACTCTAAACAGTCTCCAAAATAACTACATCTAACAAGAAGAATTAGACTCATGTAAAACCTACTTGTTCATTTATAAAGAGTAGAAAGTAAAGATCACAAACCTCAATGCAAGCAAGAAATTAAAACCAAATCTAGAAGAACTATCTTGAACTCCCACTGAAAATCTAAATCGACAAACACTGAGCAGAAAACTTATGAGAGCTAACCTATAAAACTTTCAAAACAGACTTTAAAACTTTTTTAACTAAAAAACAATGGAATATAGGTGCATAAAACATAGATATTTTGTACAATAAAATTTATAGTCTAGAAACTGTCTCATATATATAAATATATATATATATATAATTAATATGATAATAGAACCATTTCAGATAAGTATAGCAATGATGGACTTTTTAATAAATGGTACGATAGTAATTGTATAAACATTTGGGAAACGATAAATTTTAAATATATATCAAACACAAAACAAAATAATAAAATTCAAATAGATCAGAGACATAACTTTGAAAGAAACCACACAAATATTAGAGGAAAATATATATATATATATATATATATATATATATATATATACCCCAATAAAATAATGTACAAAATACATGAACAAATATTTCAAAAATATATGCAAATGGTCCTTAAACATATGAAAATATATTTAATCTCAGATACAATAAGAGAAATGTAAATCACTACTACACTAAGATAATATTTCTTCGTTCAAATTGGCAGAAATTAAAATGTCTGAAAACATTTAACTAATAGGAACTTTGAAGAAATGGTACTCTTATCAATTCCCAGTAGAAATGCAAACTCAGCTCATAAGAAAGGAAATTCAGAAATACCTAACAATCTATGTAAATATTTAACCCTTGTGATTTAACAATCCCAATTTTAGTAATTTAACCTGATGATACACATTGACCAAATGAAAATACTCTTAAAGTTACTCATTACAACATTTTTTTGCAGGGTATTAGTAAAAATCTAAATGTTTATATATCTCTCAGTCACAAAAAAAGAATGAAATATTGCCATTTGCAAGAATGTGGAGTTAAGAGTATACTATGCTAAAGGAAATAACTTAGAAGAAGACAAATACCATATAATTTCACTCACATGTGGAATTTAAGTAACAAAACAGATGGGGGTGCCTGGGTGGCTTAGTCGGTTGAGCATCTGACTTCAGCTCACATCATGATCTTGAGGTTCATGAGTTCCAGCCCCATGCTGGGCTCTGTGCTGACATCTCAGAGCCTTGAGCCTGTTTTAGATTCTGTTTCTCTCCCTTTCTCTCTGCCCCTCCTCACTCAGGCTACACCTCTCTCTGTGTCTCTCTCTCCTTCTCTCTGTCTCTCTCAAAAATAAATAAACATTAAAAAAAAGAAGAAACAAAACAGATAAACACTGAAGGGGGGAAGAGAAAGGCAAATCTTAAAACAGATTATTTTTTTAATGTTTTTATTTATTTTTGAGACAAAGACAGAGCATGAGCAGGAGGGGCAGAGAGAGAGGGAGACACAGAATCCAAAGAGGTTCCAGGCTCTGAGCTGTCAGCACAGAGCCCAATGCAGGGCTTGAATTCACGGACTGTGAGATCATGACCTGAGCTGAGTCGGACGCTTAACCGACTGAACCACCCAGGCGCCCCAAATAGATTCTTAATTATAAAGAACAGGGGTGCCTGGGTGGCTCAGTCGGTTAAGCGTCCGACTCCAGCTCAGGTCATGATCTCCCAGTTCATGGGTTCTAGCCCCACATCAGGCTCTGTGCTGACAGCTCAAAGCCTGGAGCCTACTTCGGATTCTGTATCTCCCTCTCTCTCTGCCCCTCTCCCATTCACACACTCTCTCTCTCACTGAAAAATAAATAAACATAAAAAAATAAAAATGTATTTATAAAAAAAATTATAAAGAAAAACAGGTTTGCTGGAGGTGAGGCAGGCAGAGGGATGGGTTAAACAGGTGATGGGTATTAAGGAGGGCACTTTGTGTGATGAGCACTGGGTGTTATATGTAAGTGATGAATCACTAAATCCTACACCTGAAACTATTATTACACTATGTTAACTAACTGGAATTTAAATAAAACCTTGGAAGAAAAATAAATAAATGTCCATCTATAGAAGATTGGTTAATATACATTATTATACCCACATAATGGATATATGCAGCTATATATGCCACTTTATAAAAGAATAAGAAAGATCTTTGTGAACTGATATAATTGGTTATATGACAAAGTAAACCTATAATACACTGACTTTATGTATAATAGGGAAAATTAAAAAAAATACAGAGATTTGCAATTTTTCCAAAAAACATAAAAAGAACAGAAACTTCTGAGATTGGTTACATATAGAGAATGGGTTGGCATTAGGATAAAATGAATGAGGAACTGGTGATATTTCTCTGAGTATGACTTGTATAATTTTGATTTTTGGAACTATGTTACATTTTTACAAAATTAAAGCAATGAATGAAATGGGTTAAATAAACAAAACAGGAAAGGGGAAGTAAATTATAGCATATTATACTAATAAAACTAAACATAATTGCATTTCAGATAAATAGCAATAACCATGCAAAACAGAGAAAATAAAATCCCATGTAACTGTAAAATACAGTACTCTGACCCTGTAGCTTCAAGCTAAGGAGAAAAAGAAAGCAATTATTAAACTCAAGTTAGTAGGTTGGGTTTCCACAGTAGTATGGATCAACAATTCTGAACCTACTTTCTGTATACCATAGAATTGAGCAAATAGTAAACATATGGTAGAAAATGGAAGTCAGGTCTCTCATTGTTGAAAAAAGAAGTTACAAAGAAGGAAAAGGAGGCTAAAATGAACCCTGAAGAGTTGAACCATAATTTGATGGAAACAAAATGGCCTAAAAGTTTTTATAAACAGATTACAAAGATACCTATATAGATAAAAGAGGAAGAAAGGATAGGAGCGCGCGTGTGCGCGCACACACACACACACACACACACACACACACACGCGAACACATATACATACAAAGAGAAGCATATAACAGATAAAAAACTTTCAGGCATTGTCCATAGAGCATGTCTAGAAGCACTAAGAATACCTGTCTAGATAAGACTTGATTTCAGGGCTGGGTAATAAGAGAGCAAGGCAAATGTAGGACAGAATAAGTGACAAAAATAAAATGTTACGGACAGGTCAAAATACACAGAATCCAGCTCTTATTAAGACATCTTGAATGTTAATAGTAAGGTAGATTATAATTCATTACAAATGGAAATTTATGTTTCCATAGTCATGAAAATTAATGAATAATAAATTTTTTAAATGTGGGCAGGGTTTTTTAATACTAAAATGCTAACAAAAATTATAGAATGAACCGCAATAAGAAAACCTCAATGTTTGTGTTTTCTGGCCATTAATTGTTGTGTCTGCGTTCTCTAGAATGCAGACCTTGAGATGAAGGTTAGAATGTAAGATGTTTATCAGAAAGGATATTTGGGATCTTCCTCCAAGGACAAAAAAGGAAAAGAACCAGAATTGGGCAGATCATGTACTGTGATAACATCTCAAAACGGACTTTAGATTCTGAGGGTGGTGTGGCCTCTTAGTATTGTCTTGAGTTGGGGCAAGCTGTTACATTCCTGTATCAAAGAGTCACTGGATACAGGCCTTTCCAATAAGGAGGTGTTAGCTGCACTGTAAAGATGGCTTTCAATTGTGTGAACATAGTTGAGTGATCTCAAAGATCTTAGATAAATGAGAAATGACACATTTGAGAAAGGAGGCAGCATCATGAGAGTTTTCTAAACTGCATACAATTCACTACATTGCCCTTTAAAACATTAATAGCAAATTAAGGCATATGGCATAATCTATCAGCCTACAGGTGTAACAATTCCAGTTTCACTTTACCTAAGGTCAAAGCATTGAGAAAAATAGGTACTGAGTGTCTCCTCATTCCAAAGGAAAGTGCTATAATCATCAGGGCACAGTCAGAGATTGACATACTTTCTTTCCACCTGTATTAATTATCATTCCTTCCTCTTGACTATTTGACAATAGAAAGATGATGGTTGAAGATGTAAGGAAAGTGCAATTATTTTTAAGAGCCATCAGTGTAGTTGTTTACCACCCTTCAATGCAAGTGAAAGATGATGCCCCTGTTTCATTTCAAGCCTAGTGAGAACAACCACATGGAGATTGCAGTTATGAAAATATAAGAATTTATAAACGTAAGGATAACTCCTCTGTTAGGAGGACTAAAAGTTAAAGTTTATGTTAGGAGGTTTTGGTCCTTTGCCAGAACAAAGAGAGGTAGTTGCACAGAGAAGGAACAATACCTAATCAAAGAGAGGACAAAATTCTGTGTTTCACAGACATCAGGTATGAAGTCTAATACAAGTCTCTCCCTCTCTCTCTCTCTCTCTCTCTCTCTATATATATATATATATACACACACACACACATATATGCACATATATACACACACACATATATGTGTATATATATATATATGGTGTGTGTGTGTATATATACGTGTATGTATGTGTGTGTGTGTGTGTGTGTACATATATATATATATATATATATATATATATATATATGGTACCACTGAACATGATCATTTGTAGGACAAGGGGACACAAAACCATTTTTTGTGGAGTGGATCATCAAAACCAGTGGCTAAGGGAGAGTTGATCATGTCATTTTCACTTTGAACTTCATTAATTTGCTCACTTTCAAGTAAGATGAAAACTTCAAAAAAAAATGTTTTGTGCCTGTGCGTCATTAACATGGCTGGCTAGCATGAAAGCAAATGAATGTTCCTAGGAATGATCTTAAGTACATTGTTATTTTTTCTGTGTGTAGTCAGTTTATTTTTAATTCTTACTAATATTCAGCTTTTAAGAGCATTCTTGTCAAAGCTGATGTAACCAAATCCTAGGCTGGCAAAGAGAACTAAATAATCAGAGCTCAAAACAAAATTTGTGAGAGCTTTAAAATTTTTTTGAATTATCTTGCTTCTAGCCAAAGATTTGTAAACAGGAAAGGAACAAAATCCAGGCTCCAAGAAAACACTGTGTTACAAATATTAGATTGAGCCTGTTGAATATCTTGTTTTCTCCTCTTGTAGAGGAGGCAGAATTTAAATGGCACTTAAGACACCAGAGCTTCTATTCTGCCAAATGAACCAAGATCCTGCCCAGACATCAAGACATTCAACAAACCTTCCAAACCAAAAATTAATGTGCATGTGTGCTCACGTGCGCGCGCGCGCACACACACACACACTTTCCAACTCAATTTCTTAGAAAAATTTCAATGTTCTATTTTTTTCACTGTTCATAAATGCTTTAAATAATAATGAAAAAAGTCTAAAAAGATACTTTACTAATGAATCAGTAAAAAGAGTGACTGAAAACTGTCAAGAAGCAGATGAGAATGTTAAGCGTTCCTATTGTATCATCTTATGCTGTCAAATTGATTGTGATAGAATTTATTTTTCACTAAACATTCTCATTTAAGTGTATCTCCTTTCTTCCTGGAGAATAGAGTGCACAGTATGTATTACGTGCTCAATTACATTCTTCACTCATTTGTCCATCTCAACTCAGAACCTCAAAGTGTCTCTCTGCTCACCCATGACTAAAAGGAGCTGAGCAAATAAATATCCAATCCTAAATTGTTGACTACTGATAACTCACTCCGATCCTCTTGGCTCTGAAATTGCTTTCTGACAAGCCACATTTACACTGCTTAACTTCCAGCAGCAAAATAAGTTCTTAAAAATAATCTAGAATAACTCAATTTGAAATGGTTTTATCTCTAAATAGGCTCCTCCCTGCCGCCCTCCCTGGATCTCTTTCTCTCCCTCTCTCTATGTTTAGTAATTTATTAACATTCTTTGCAACATAATTATTTTTGAATGCTCTAGTACTCAGTAGTCTCTTCATTTCATGGGAATTATAATTAGAGTATTTTAGGGATATCACATGCACTATATGGTATTCACCAATGCCAAGATTGCTATGATGAATTTTACTAGTTTGTCATGTTTATGGATGAAAAACTAAAGCCCAGGGAATTAACTAGCAAGAATGTAAACAAGATTATCAGACTACTTTATTCCTTATCTTCCTTCCACTACATCGGATGATAGTATATACGATAGCAGCAATTCAAAATTTGGGAAAAATGCACAATAGGATTGACTGGGGTAAATATAAAGTGTCCTGAAAAATAATTATAAAATGTAGGTCACCAAAATAAGTTGTGAATATATTAAATTTCAAAAAATGTTGCAATTTTTAACACAAATCATAAACACCACTGAATATAAGTGCATATTTATTTCAGATGGATCTTAGGACAACTCGTGTTATTTTGGAAAGAACACGCAACTTAGATACCTATATACGGAATTTGAATGTTGGTTCTTTCATTCAATACACCCAGGGCTTTGAAAGATTGCTTTCACTTATTAGCCTCAATTAGCTATACATTGCAGGCATATACATTGCAGTATTAATTCATATATTACAAGGTCATGAGGAGCTAATAAAATATGTACATAATATTTTATTGTATATGTATATAATATGTAAAATAAATGCATATATGTATATATAATATGTATATAATATATTTACATGTACATAATATACAATAATATTTATAATTGTAAAATAATATGCAAATAAGTCATATGACTATGTTCTTAGATCATAGCAGCTACCTAGTGTTAGGACTACTTCTGACTAATATTAGTATTAATAAATACATCAATAAAATATAATAGGTAAAAATTAATGGTTATTAAACTTTACTCTGCCATGTAGGATCTACAGATCCTATTTAATAAAAGAAATAAAACATTAAAAGACTACAAATGATTTTAATTAATTTTTAATAGAAATATTCTTAAAACAAAAATAACCCCTTCAAATAGAAAATATTTAGATAAATATACATTCTGTTTAACTATTCACAGATGAAAATAGTTTTATTGCCTTAAATCCACAATCCATTTTGATAATACCTATATTCCAGTTACTGACTAACTTGTTTAGACACTGTCAGGAAATAAGTTTGTTTTTTGTTAATAACCAGAGACCATACTCAATGAACAAATTCTATGATATTGAGCTGCAGATCTCTCTATAAAAAAAAAAGTTGTGTCATTCATACATATGAGACAATGATATAAAGTTCTTAACTTCAACTACTAGAAAATTCAGAAAACAGGTAAGTATCCTAAAGTCATAGCCCAAATACAATCTACTAGCCAATCAAAGCATATTAGCAATAAAATATAAATGTAAAAGAAAAAACATGCATAAATATACATTGTGGAGTCTTAGTTATTTGTCTTTGTGGGAGAATATAAAACTAGATGTCAAGCACTATTTATTAATTGTTTTGAAAGAATTACTTAAAAATATTCTCCACATAATTTGAGTATAAATAGGGATATATATTTTTATATTTAATGATTTTTCCTATGATGTTTGTAAAGAAAAAAATGAGTTGGTGTCAATACTTAGATTTAAAGTGAAAGCTTAATTGTCAAAACTGAAATGATATGCCCCTGAAAGAATAGTATCAAACAACACAGATAGTTATATATATCAAGGTTATTTTCATAAAACTGTCTTACAAAAACAAAACACAACCATTAAAGTTTTCTCCTCTATTATTTTTTGAATTATATAAAACAATCAAGAAATCTAAATTAAGCAGGGTTATTTTAATACCCTAATCATGTAAGTGTCTTAGATATTTTCTTACAAGGAAATCATAGCTGAAAGTGGTATTCAGGAGATTATATTGGTAAAAAATAGGTAAAAATTGATGAAGTCATTAAATTTTCAAAAGTTATAAATTATCCTGCAAAGCTTCACTGGCTGCAAATTAGCCTGTGCTGTAGCCCTCTGCTAACAATCTATAGATCATTTTATTATTCATGAATTTTAGTAATTTCAGGACACCACAGGTCATCTTATGCTCATTTATTTGCTAAACACCTTGTGCTAGTATGCCTATGCTGAAAAATTGCTACTATTTACTCCCTGTGAAACACGCAAGCAACAAAGTGCCGATTTTGGCCCCAGACATCCAGTATGCCAGGCTGCACATACATCTTGCTGTCAGTGAAATAAATGAGCCCTTAAATTGGCTGCAAAGCTTTAAGAACTGAAATTTATATGTCTAGTTATCAAACAGAAAGTTCAGAACACCTGTCAATATGAAACATAATTGTGACAAACTGTTACATTTTACCTTTAACTTCTCAGTTTTAATATGGCAGGTTCATTATAAAAAATTCTACAAAACCTAAGTCAGCAACGACAAAACAATCGTGACTCGTGTGTGTGTGTGTGTGTGTGTGTGTGTGTGTAATGGCATTGCCATTTAGATACTGGGTCATACATCTGCAGATGAATAACATGTCACAAATAGCCAGATTATCAGACTTTACTTTGAGCAGAAAGTCAAGTCCCAACGGATTTGCTAACTTCAGTAAGCATTTAGATAACTTCCTAGATTTATACCTTCTTCACAAGTTACTCTCAAAATAACACAAATTCTGAGGATAGTGTTTTATTTCAGCTTGTAATCATTAGAGATTTTGACACTTTGAAGGATACTAAATATTGTCAATCCCTTTATATATGCTTTACAGATGAAGAAAACACTCTTTTAAGGGTTATGTGACTTGCCATAGAAAACAAAGCCAGTGATTAACAGAGGAAGGGGCAGTGTATAAAAGGGAGGGGACTTTATTACTCTGATTACTAAGTAGGACAGTATAACTTTTTTCTTTTAAGTTTATTTATTTATTTATTTTGAGAGAGAGAGAATCCCAAGCAGGCTCCGCGCCATCAGCGCAGAGTCCAAAGCGGGGCTGAAATCATGAGATCATGACCTGAGCTGAAACCGAGAGTCAGACGCTTAACCAACTGAGCCACCCAGATGCCCTAGTAGGATAATGTAACTTTAACAGAAACCATGGGAGACACGTATTAAATATTTTTAAATGCTCTTATATGTGTTTTATATTAAATCCTGGCCACAACTCCAATTTTAGTGATGAAGAAACTACGGTACAGCAGGATGAGTGTCCTGCTCAAGTTGGTCATGCACAGGCTGCATTTTGTGAGGCCGTTATTCAAACTCCACCATCTAAAATTTAGTATTCACATTTTTAAACCACTACGTTAAAGCCCAGAATCCCAACAATGACTAAAACCCTTGACTACATCCAAGGTACCTCCTTGTTTCACTATTCCACGTTTCATAATACTAATTTACCATCTAATGTATTTCTCTTTAAAGGCATCATGACATTTGCAGAATAAACACATCCAGCCTTCCAAACAAAACTCTTTCTGGGATGTATTCTTTTGTAAATCCTGTGTCATAGATATGCACGAGAGCCAGTTTTTGTGCACAAACTGCAGGAGCTAAGTGAAGGGTGACTCTAAAAGAACTTCACTTCTCCACTGGTTACACTTTTTTTTCTTTCTGTTTGCTCAAGGACAGTCCTTCTTGTACAAAACTGTACAGATCTTTCATAACTCTAAAGATGGCAGACATTACTCAAACTCATTTCAAGTAACAATATATTAAATTTAAACTTGCCATTCAATTTGAAGTGTTCAAATGAGACATTTGTAAAATAATGCAATGTCCATATGACTGTATCCTCCCCATCAATATAGCTCACAAAAGAAACCAAGGATTATATCCTACTCTTCTTATGAATTCATTTTGTGTGGAATTCTCAAGGCAACAGAGCAGCTTTAATAATTCTGAAGAACTGTACTTTAAAAATGTACGACACTTATGCTTTGATTAATTTTTTTCTGATGCTTTCTTCCAGATGTTGGCTCTCACATTGGTGATAGCCAATGATTTGTCCTCTTGTTAAAGAGGAATGTGATTTGACTGCTGCATATTTTGCTAACTGAATTTTCCAAGTCACTCTCTCCTTCATCGCATTCATCACATATGCTGCTTCCGCAGCTATCCCAGAAAAATACAAAATTGATTATTTTACATTTGTTTAACTGCTTTCGTTCAAAATTCAATCCCGCATTATACCATCTTGAATTTTAACTTTAAAGTATATCCAGTGCCATGGACTATTTGCAACGCCTAGAAAAGTTCCTGACATGTATACTTACTCAATATTGAACAAACTAATTTATTTCTAATTCTTTACCTCTCCTTTTGCAATCTGATACCCTGTTATGTCAATTTTATTATTCTTTTCTGAATAATTCCCCACAAGGAATGAGCACGTGATGATACTTCTAATAACTGCAATCAGTACTTCCTAAGCACCAAACACTGTTTTAATGCTTTGCAGGTATTTAAAACTTACAATAAACTTACTATAAAGAACTAAGACCTCAGAAAGGTTAACTAAATTTCCCAGGTCACATACTATTAAGCGTTGAAGCTGGTGAGCATCTGCAGGCAGCAGATAGGATGCTGAAAAGGAACTGAGGCTATATATTTTACTGGTTCCCCATCTACTGACAGATGCCAAACTTTCATTCCTGAATTTCTTTTGGGTGGACCTCTCCACCCACACACCTGCCCATGTCCAGATATGCTGAGTTATCTGGTCTCTATAAGCCTAAAGATTTAAGAACAAAGAATCCCCTACTTACTCATTCCTCTACCCCCCAACTAACTTGTCATGAGATACTTTTGGCTTCCATCTACTCCACAACTATTCAACTTACAAAAAATCTCTTTAAATTATCCTATTTGAGTGTGTTTTGCATCTCCTGCTATAGCCTTGTTGGATTCCAGGATAATTTACTATGATACTCCCATGTTCACCAATCTGATAGCAGGGACTTGAAAATATTAAGCGATTTGTTCAAGTTCTGTAATTTTGAGGATATATTCCAGAATGCTGTTTCTTCTGCCTGAATGTACAAATGGCTTCTGGAAAAGTTTTAGGAAACACATTCCTTTTTTTTTCTGCTTTCATGGAATTTAAACAGGAAGAGACAAAGAATCTGTAAAATTAGAGTCAGAATGACAATAGCATGCAAATATACAGAATGCTAAAAATGGAAATGTAATTGAAGAAATGTGATAATTATGAAATAAGAAAAAAGTAATCTTAAATAAGAGTCTACTGGGTCACCTCTCTTCCTTACATCAGCAGTTATTCCTAAACATCATGAAAAGGTAATTACATACATGGGTTCATACATATTCAATCTTCAGAGCACATACCGTGACAGAATTTGAAGGGTTATCAGTCTACCATAATACTTAGAGGAAAAGGGCTTCCCATCCTGTGTTTTCTGCTCCTCAGAGATTCACATCTTCTATTCTTCTTCCATTTACAGTATGCTTTCAGTATTCCTACTGCTTTGAAATTTCAGTTAGTTCCTTTTTATTATGTCTGTGATGATCACTTTATTTTTTAAATTATTTTTTCTTTTCTATCGAAAAGTTGTGGTAATAACTTATGGTAAGAATAATGCCCCCCACGTGTCTGTATCCTAATTCATAAAATCTAAAATATTTTAGGCTACATTGCAAAGGGAAGTTAAGGGTGCAGACAGAAGTAACATAGCTAATCAGCTGATCTTAAAATAGGAAGAGTATCATGGATTATCAGGTGGGCCCAGCTTAATCGTGAGGATCATTAAAAGTGGAAGAGGAGGGATGTCCGGTGGCTCAGTCAGTTGAGCATCCGACTTTGGCACAGGTCATGATCTCGCGGTCTGAGTTTTAGCCCCACGTCGGGCTCTGTGCTGACAGCTCAGAGCCCGGTGCCTGCTTTGGATTCTGTGTCTCCCTCTCTCTCTCTGCCCCTTCCCTGCTCATGCTCTGTCTCTCTCTGTCAAAAATAAACACAACATTAAAAAAAAAAAAGTGGAAGAGGAAATAGGAAGACAGGAACTTGCAGTATGAGGACTCTGTCCATTGGTGCTGACCCTGAAGATGTAGGAAAACAGCCATGAGCCTAGAAAAAGCAAGTCGCCTCTAGAAGCTGGAAAAGAAAAGGAAACAAACTATGTCCTAGAATCTCCAAAAAGTAACTCAGTTCTTCTGATACCTTGATTTTAGCCCAGGAAAACCTATAGCAGACTTCTGACTTACAAAACTGTAAGATAATACACTTGGGTTCTCTTAAGTCACTGAGTTTGTAGTTATTTGTTGTAGCAGCAATAGAAATCAAATGCAAAATAAAAGGAAATTTTAAGTGACCTATTATATTTCAAATTTAACATACTATTTTCACTGTATTTTGTTAAAAATTTGTACATTAACTTCCTAAAGCTTTTTCAAATTTTATTTTTTATTATAATAGTCCTAGAATAAAGTCATATATACCTAACACCAACCTAGTTGAAACAGGATATTTTTGTCCATTAATACTTTCAAAGATGACAAAGATTTTGAAAAATATTATTATATCATATATTTAAAATCATAAATAATTTACTATTTTCAAATCTTAAAATATTAAAGATAAAAGATATGTAATAGGATTATAATACTATCTTACATTATTTGTGAAATTTGTTAGAAACTGATGACATTCCAACACAGATGAAAAATGTGAAATATATGAAAAAAATACATATGAAAAAATTACAATAAACCTTACAATATCTATCTCTCCCTCTCCCTGTATATACACAACATATATGTATTATATTTAACTATATATATACACATTTTAATAGCCTCATCTGCATTCTTTAAGTTAAACATGAAGATAAAAATCCTCCCACAAATAAAATTCCATGATTAAGTAACTTCATCATGAATTATACCAAAAGTAATAAATGTTGTTAATTTTGTATAATCTTCCTAAAAAATGACAGTCAAGAACCCTTCCTAAGTTAACTTATGAGACTAGAAATATGCATATACTAAAATCATAAAGACACCATAAAAAACATGTATTTATTAAGAATATAGAAACAATTGTTTAAAGTATTAGCAAATCAAATATAAAATTTAACTGCAAACTTTCACCAAAAACAAGGAATAAAAGGGGACTTCCTCAATCTAACAAAGTCCGTCTATAAGAAACCTACACTTAACATCTTACTTAACAGTAAAAGACTAATTTCCTACTATGATTGGGATTAAGGAAAGGATATCCAATTATCACTCCTATTCAGTACTTTTTAGAGGTGTTACCCAGTAAAATAAAACAAGAAAAAAAGCACAGAGGTTGAAAAGAAACATAACTGTGTATATGTAAACATGATGATGACTCTATAAAATTCCAAAGAATGCACAAAGAGTCACTAACAATAATAAGTGAGGTTAAGTTTTGAAAACTAGCCCAATAAAGACACTGTGAAATTAGTGTAAGGATAAACTAACAGATAAAATACATAGCCTAGAAATATGCCCACACATATATTGTCAATTGCTGAATGACAAAGGTTTCAGGTTAATTCAGTGTGAACAGATTACTTTTCTTTTTTTCTAACAATTTATACTGTACCGTCTGGTTAAGAATGGGCAAAAGGTAAGAGTCAACCCCCACTCTACTCCACATGCAAAAATTAATTTGAAGACTCACAGTGGTAAATTCAACATCTGAAAAAGTAAGATTTTAAAAAACAGTAGGAGAAAAACTTTTTTGCTTGGATTAAAGGTTTTGTAGATAGGACAAAGAGTGTAAACTGTAAAAGAAAATAATAATAAATTTGACTTCACACACACACAAAAAAAAACAAAAAAACTTCTGTTCCTCATAGGCATTGTTAAGGAAATGAATAAGCAGGCCATACACTGGAGAAAAATTCAAAACCCTTATCTGAGAAAGGACAGATGTCCGTAATATAAAAAGGAAGCATACAACAAGCTAAAAAGAAAAATTAAATAATAATTTATTATTTTTTAATGTTTATTTATTTATTTTGAGAGAGAGAGAGAGAGAGAGAACGAGCAGGGGAGGAGCAGAGAGAGACAGAGGGAGAGAAAGAATCCCTAGCAGGCTCTGTGCTATCAGCACACCAATGTGGGGCTCGATCTCAGGAACCAAGAGATCATGATCTGAGCCCAAATCAAAAGTCAAACACTTAAGCAACTGAGTCACCCAGGTGCCACTGACATAATTTTTTAAATGAAAAAAAAATATAAAAAATTTTAAATGGCCAAAAGATTTGAAAAAAACAATGACAACGAAGCACATGAATGGATACTTTATCAAGAATTTTTAACACTTCACTGGGTTAAAAGGCAATCTAAAAGAAAATGATAACATTTTTAGAAATATAAAAAATATAACAAATGAATTAATTTGCTATGCACCTACCACTACGTTTAACGATTTATACATATTAAAGTTTCAAATATCCAGAGCCAACCTATGAGTCAGGTGCTAGTGATATCCTCATTTTCACGTAAGAAGGAAAACAACTTGCCCAAGGAAAGAGTATAGAATTTGAAGCTGGAGTCTCAGGACTGTCAAACTGTGGGAAATTCCCTGAGCTTGCACTGATGGGTTAATAAGGCATAAAGTATTAGAGAGAGCCATAGGATGAACACACCCAAGTTTGGATAAACAAGATTAGGCAAGTAAGATTAGGTAAATGGGGCAAAGGCCCCCAGTATAGGACAAGGTATACGACAATAGCAGAAAGCTGCTTCCACAGGAAGGAAGGACTAATTACGTAAACAGGTAAATAGGGCTATAGACTGCAGAGGGGCAAAGCTGCCCAGAGCTGAGCTAATTAGCAAAAGAAAGATGCCTTTTTGACCCTGAGGTAACATGCTCTGTCTTTTTTATCCCCTAGGCCAGTTTAGGTAAACAGAGGTGGAGCCTCTTGATTGCTGTAAACAACCTTCCACCCAGCAGGAGAATCTTGTTTTGTATTGACCCCAAACTCCTAACACCACATATCTCCAAAACCCCCTTTTCCCCATGCCCATGAGTTAATGTTCATGGTTTCATTGTCTCTTTGTGCATGCCCATCATACTCATACAAGCCTTCTGATTGTAATAAAAATGGAGGAAGGACCTCCTTACTTGGGGCTCATGTCTCCTCCCAGACATTAGCCTCTCTCGCATTTTCAATCCTGTGCCCCGCTCTCTTGCTGGACTAGAGAGAACTCCAGACCCAGAGTCTACGACATCAAACTCCATTTTTGACCTTTATGATATGCTGCCTCTCCAATGATATACTGCCTAATCACTGTTATAAGTGCAAAGAAAGAGGACTTGGTAGGGGTGCCCTGGGTGGCTCAGTCAGTTAAGCATCTGACTTCAGCTCAGGTCATGATCTCACGGTTCGTTCCTGGGTTTGAGCCCCACGTTGGGATCTGTACTAACAGCTCAGAGCCTGGAGCTTACTTCTGATTCTGTGTCTCCCTCTCTCTCTGCCCCTCCCCGGCTTGTGATCTCCTCTCTCTCTCTTTCTCTCTCTCTCTCTCTCAAAAATAAATAAACATTAAAAAAAGTTTAAAAAAAAAGAAAGAGGACTTGGTAAATTGGGTATTACTGAACTAAGAAACTCTCATAAAAGCTCTTGAACAAATAGGCTCAAATTTAGAACACACTGTATTGAATTTCATGGGTATAGAACATTCAAACAAATCACCACATTTAGTTCTCAATGGAATGTGAGAATATTTTACAGGTGTAAGAGCTGAGTAATTTGACTGCACTACAGTAATTGGGAGTGGGTGAATAGAGTTTTCAGAAAGGGAGTATAATGCTAATGGAATTAAGATAATCTGTTCCTTGTGCAAGTATATGTGAGATAGCATATTATTCATAGTAAACTACTACAAAAATGACTATCTTCTTTGTTCTTTGAGAAATTTTCTAGATGCAACATTTTATTAAGTAGGTTAAAGGCTAAGCTGAAGTACAGAGAGGTCTCCCAAAAAACCATTGGGAGTTAAGGAATATAGCAATTTATCTTCCTTGTAACAGTCCTGAGATAAAAGGTCCAGGTTGGTAAGACAACTCTGCCTCATGGATTCACTCAGCAACCAAGATCTTCACCATGTGCCTCTGCTATCCCACAGGGCATTGGTTTTGTTTTTGGTATCAAACTGGATTTCCTATGATCCACTTTCAGTGTTGTGAAAAAGTTTAGACAATAGGGAGAGTGGATAACTAATGTTTTCAAGACTGGACCCAAAATTTTCATATATAATTTAGCTCACTTTTCATTGTCAAGAGATTAGTCATAGGTCACATCTCACAGCAAACAGGCTTGGAAATACAGTCAATGTTTAGATGGCCGTATCTTCAGTTATAATAGAACAAGGGAGGAATAAATTTTGGTCCATGCCCGACAGCCTTCACTTCTTGCTGGTATATCCATGTGTGCTTCTTTATGTGTCACTGCACAACTCCATACACGACCAGAGCACCAAAATTAATGCGCTCTTTATCACAGTGTGTTAGTTCAGGAAATGTAAGGATAAAATGACATTGCTCTGATTTCCACTGTTTAAAAATAATACTTAGATGGTTTTGTTTTCTCTTTCTGTCCATATAAAAAACCAACCTCTGATCCCTTACATTTTCAGATGACTACTAATATTCTATTTTATCATCTGATCAAAAGCTCCTTCAGAAGTATAATACATGCACTCCACACACTTTGAAGCTAGTTTTATGGTGTAATGCAGGGTTTTACAAATTAAGAAACATTAAAAACATTACTCTTGAAATTAAGATATAATTTAAAGCTATGCATTCTGTTTTGGGTAACATAACATTTTCAATACATCTATTTTTATACACTTGTTCTGTTTCAATTCATAAAACTGAGCTCACAAAATAAGCAGTTTCTAATTTGAGACCTCCTTAAAATGTGCCCCCAATTGACCTTACATTGTCACCAAAATTACCATGAAATAATGTAGTCTTTATGAAAGTGCATTCAGAAATTCCTTCATAAAACATAAATGTGTTTCCTAAGAAGCATGAGCACTTTAGCACTCATTCATATCTAACCTCCCCTCCCAACCTTTAAAGATCAGCTTCATCCAGATCACCACTCTTTGAATAAAAGTTTAATGTGGACCAGAACTGTGAGAAAAACATGCAATTTAAGATTTTCTAGAGGCCACATTTTAAGAGGTTGAAAACATTGAAATTTTCTATTGTATTTAACCCTATATATCTAAAATATTATTTCAAAATGGAATCAATATATAAATATTACTAATGTAGTTTACAGTATTTTTTATAGTAAGTTTTTGGAACCTTGTGTGCACTTCACACAGCACATGTTAAATCCGAGTATCAAAAGGCTTACCTACATGTGGCTAGTGGCTACTGTATTGGATGGAGCAGTTATAAAATGGAAAATTGATATGATGTTTAAATGCATTGTAGCAGGGAAAGATATGAAATAGTAAAAACAATTTATTAAGGTTTACAGAATTTTGGGAGAAAAACTCCAGTTAAAACAGTATAGAAAGAAGCAATGAAAACTGCAAAAACAAAGAATGGAAGAGTTAAGACATAAACTTTTGAGCAAAAAAATATGCCAACCACAAAAAATCCACAATGCTAATGCCTAAAAATGAAATTCTAGCTATATTTTAGGAACAAGAAAAAGGCCAGTTCTTAAAGCAGAGTGAGCAAGGCAGAAAGTCTAGAAATTAAGACAGAAGCCCCAATTTGGACTTGATCAAATATAGCCCAACAGAAATTAAAATGTAATGGCTTTTACTGTAAGAGAACAGTGGAGATACGTGAGCATTCTGAGCACAGAAGGGACAAGATTTGGTATGTAACGCTACATATCACCGAGTTCTTAAGAATATGTTACGGGGACAAAGGATCTTCCTGCTCTTCTGTTGAGACTGAACTGAAAGTAGGTGTAGTAGTTTATGAGGGCTGCCAAAACAAATACCACACCTTGGGGGTTGAAAACTGCAGATATTTTCTCTCTCAGTTCTGAATGACAGAAGTCTGAAATCAAGGTGTTGGGCACACTTTCTCTGAAATTCTTACAGGAAGATCCTTCCTTGCTTTTTCGTAGCTTCTGGTGGTTGCTGGACATTCTTAAAGTTCCTTGCTCTGTTGGTGCTTTGCTGCAGTCTCTGCTGCGGCCCATGTAGTGGTCTCCCTATTGAAGTTCTCTTCTCCATATAAAGATACCAATCATTACATTAGGGACTACCTGAAGCCAGGATGAGTTTATCGTAACTTGATTATCTTCTACAAAGACACTGCTTCCAAACGTGGTCACATTTACATGTACCCACACCTGCGGTTAAGACTTGAACCTATCTTTTAGGGGGATACATTCAGCCTCCAATAGGGAGTGAGGATGGCAAGAGGAGGACCAGTTAGAGAGTATGTTAGCAAAATAGAGGGGAGACTGCCAGGAGTAGAGACATGAAGTAAAAACTGTTGGACTGTGGATAGAGGCTCTGTGCCTTCTTTGTAGAGAAAATAAATGTTTGGGTGTGTGTGTGTGTGTGTGTGTGTGTGTGTTTCTCCCTTCTAGTCATGAATATAATTTCTGTACCATTCTAGATGGTAAACAGAAACACTGGTAAATATCTGGAACATTGTATTCCCTAAAAGAATAATAAAGAGGGGAGCCACGGAGTTATATGAGGGATGTAAAGGTATAAAGGCAGACCGGCATGTGTGAGTGTGTGTTTGTGTCTGTGTGTGTGTGCGTGTGTGCATGCGCACACATGGCTGAGTGGGAAAGGATAGGAGAGGAGGAAGAAAGTGCCAAATTAATTTGAAAAATGTGGTCAAAGTAAATATTTTCAAAGACCAATATTTCAGACAGGAATCTTTCAGTTAATGAGTTTCCCCTTCAAATGTAAAATAAGGTTATTAATTAGCTGTTCATTTGAATAAAGGAAATAAGGATAACATAAGAAATAGAAGTCCAGTAGTAATAGCCTCTTAAACAACATCAAGATGCCATCGGACAGAAAATTTAACTGTACTTCTAATACTAACTAAATATATTAATAACTTAATAGGAGGCAGAGAAGAATATAATTTTAAAGTAGTGTGTACAAAAGAGACTGATATACATATTTTTTTATCTTTGAGCTCAGATAAAAATTACCTGTATTTAAAAACTATAATCTCAAAGGGTTTCAGCCCTAATAACCAGAGTAATGAGCTGTTTCTTAGAATTTAAAACCAGTTTATTTTAATCTCCTACCATCATCCTTAAAGATCATGCATGTTTTACAAAGAATTTCAGGTTAATATAAATTGATTATTACAAGTGCACAACATTCATTAACTATCTTTGCTAGTTACACTGTATTTTTAAGTGTACTTTAAATTTTATATTCATGACTGACATTTCTGAATAGGACAGTTTACTCTCAATAAGGAAATGATTTTAGCAGAACTCATTACTAAGATGGATAACAACTGAACTGGCACAAACTTGAGTAACCACTCAGCATGAAATAGTGCAATAAATGAGTCAGCAATTGAGGTGTAATGTCAATAATGAGGACTTCTGAATTTGGAAATTTATTTGGTTATTTCTCACAGAAAAGCTGCAGTATCTGTAGGTATGCTGAGGTAAATCAAGTTGTCTGTGTTAGGAAAAATGATTTGTAGCTTTTTAAAGTAAGGTTAACAACTCGAAAAACAAAATGATATACAAATAATAAGAATGTAAATTTTCGTAGCTTTTAAGTGGAATTTTACTTTTCTTGTGCTTTTAAAATGTTCCTGAGGTACTAAAATGTAAGTCTCCTATTATCTTCCTATTACTGTTCAATATAAATATTTTCTTCATTTTATTGAATAGCTGCTAGAGTTTTTATTAATTAACCAGAGTAAGCTTTCACATCATAGTGCCCTTAAACAGCAACTTAGCACTTAAGAATTTGACTGTGATATACATTCATTATGGATCCTTTTTTCTTTAATAGCAAAACTGCAAAAATTTTAGTCAACTGTGTTGGAACCAACCATATTATCCTTAATATTAATTATTAACTTAAAATGATATTCAATCAAAATAAATATCAAGTATTAAAGTATCCCTAATACATATTTACAAATTAACTTTTAATATATTTTTACATAAACTATAATATAGCAATATAGTTTGGAAATATGTTTATCATAGCATATATATTATGAAATAGCATAAGAATGAAACACAGATATTATTAATTACAATTACACAAATTTTGTAAACATATTTTAATATAACTTTATATAAAAATTAGCTTCTGAATCTTCTCCACTAAGGAATTGGTTATACTCCTAATTTGGCAAAGGGTAATATTCTTGGACAGACATCAATTTGTGTCAGGATACCTCTTGCTTAAGATCCTTTACACCTAAGATTTTAGTGTTTTTGTTCTATTTAGGTTCCTTTAACTATGTATTTGCTCAAAATTTACTATTTATTAGAAATATTCCCTATCCCCTTCTACTCGCCCATGTCCACACTACTAACACATCTTTTCTTCTCCATTGACATGGGTAATAGTAACAATGGGTGAGTATACTTCCATTGTTAAATTTATAGAATCAAAATCAACTAGAGAAATGAAATCATCAAAATGGTGGTACAAGAGTTTTCTATCATCTTCCCCTCAAAGAATAGCAATTCTGACAACTACCCAAGAATAAAAGAGCCTTTGTGGAGGTCCATGAGTCCAGTAGAGAAGTTCTATCACACAGCTGGAGCAAAAAAATCTGAGACTGAATGCATTAAAAAGGGTAAAAGAGAGTTTCACATTACTTGCACCACCCCTCCCCAAAGGCGGCACAGCTCAGTGCCAAGACTGACCATCTCAGCTCATAATTTCTCCCACGGGGGAAAGTAAAAGCATGTGAGTGAGCAACCAGCTACAACTACATCAGGAAGCCAGACCATGCACTACTGGGTGTGCCATATCTGTCCACTAACGTGGTCCACAGGAACCCCAGTACTCCACACACTTCACCCACACATATCCCTACCCATGGCCAGCTCCATGTGCATGTCCCCAACAGTACTGAGAGTGGCCTTTGCAAACAGTTAGTGAGCACACACATAAAGTCAACTCAACTCTACAGGATTGGGAAAAACAAATGAGAGACTGTCAGCAACCAACCTGGCTTTGCAAGCACACACACTGAAGAATTCCTCCTCAGATACTACGTGGCAATGAGAAAGAATGAAATATGGCCTTTCGTAGCAACGTGGATGGAACTGGAGAGTGTTATGCTAAGTGAAATGTCATACAGAGAAAGACAGATACCATATGTTTTCACTCTTATGTGGATCCTGAGAAATTTAACAGAAGACCATGGGGGAGGGGGGAAAAAAAGAGGTTAGAGAGGGAGGGAGCCAAAACATAAGAGACTCTTAAAAACTGAGAACAAACTGAGGGTTGATGGGGGGTGAGAGGGTGGGGAGGGTGGGTGATGGGCATTGAGGAGGGCACCTGTTGGAATGAGCACTGGGTGTTGTATGGAAACCAATTTGACAATAAATTTCATATTAAAAAAAAAAAAAAAGAATTCCTCCTCAGGAAGAAATAAAAAGTCTGCAGCAGGCACATCCATAGAAAAGGTCTCAGAATGCTTCAGAATCTCTGACAGGGCTGACAGAAGGTATATCTCTCCTGAAGCCAGTCAGTAAAGACTGGAGGAGGCAACTGCTTCTTCAATGTGAAGACAGTAATGCAAGTGTCAAAAATCATGAAAAATCATGGAAACAGGACACCACCAAAAAAAAAAAAAATATGTAATTTTCTAGTAACCAACACCAAAACCTGGAGATATGTGATTTGCCTGATAAAGACACAAAAACAGTTGCTTTCAGGAATCTCAGTAAGCAGCAAGAAAACAAAAATACATTTCATTGAAATCGAGAAAACAAATCACAAACTTGAGAAATTTAGATAAAAATAATAAACATAAACTCTGAAGCTAAAGAAAGCAATGACATAAATGTAAAATACAATAGAGAACATCAAAGATTTAAACAGAAAAAAATAACCCATAAAGATATATTACTTAAAATTATCCAATCAGAAGAAAACAAAGAAAAAAATATTATAAAAGAATTAAGAAAGCCTATCATTGAAAGAAATGATCTATGCATTAAGTCCCTTAAGAAGAAGAGAAAAAAAAGGGGGCATATTATTTAAGGATATTATGGCTGAGAATTTTCCAAATCTGGGGAGAGTTATGGATATGCACTTTCATTCAGGTCATAGATCGACCCCAAAATTTTAACAGCAACAATTTTTCTTCAAGACACATTATAATAAAATCATCTAAATTCAAAGAGAAAGAGAATTGTAAAACAGCAAGAGAAAAAGAACTCACAAACAAGGGAACCCCTGTAAGACTATCGATCACTAGCTTTCTCAGCAGAAACCTTGGAGGCCAGGAGAGATAGGATGATATAAAGTGTTGAAATAAAATAACATCCAACCAAGAACACTTTGCCCACTAAATATGTCCTTCAGAAGTGGAGGAGAAATAAAAATTTTTCAAATAAAAGTTGAGGGAGTTAATCACCATGAGACTCACCTTACAAGAAATGCCAAGAGGGGTTGATCAAATTGAAATAAAAGGATGCCTACTGGTAACATGAAAACACAGGAAAACATAAAATACACTGGTATAACTAAGTATACAGTGAAATTGAGAGTATACTAATATGGCAATATGGTAGTATTTTACAACTGTACTACAAAGGTTAAAGGACAAAAATATTGATAATAACTATAGCTATAATAATTTGTTCATTATACATAATTCAAAAAGGTAAATTATGACATCAAAAACATAAAATGGCTTGGGGGAGATAAAAGATACAGTTTCTGTGTACAATCTAAGTTGTTAACAGCTTAAATTAGTCTGTTACATCTATAAAATATTTTATATAAGCCTCATGGTAACCACAAGCAAAAAAACCACTGTAGACACCCAAAAAGTTAAAAAAATCAAAACATACTACTACAGAAAATCAGTAATTCATGAAAGAGAAGGGTCCAAGTGTAGTATACCGGAGGTACAGTAAGATCCTAAACTCACCTCCTTCCATAGACATACCAAATCTAGAGCTACATATGTATGATTTCCCTCTGAAAAAAAGGTGTGAAAACTAGATAAACAGCTCCTCCAGAACAAATAACAAAAGAACCACACTGAGATGGGTAGGACAGGCAGAGACACTGTCTCACAAAAAACCCACCCCCATCATGCTAAGACAAAATAGGGAGGGATCTCATTAGCGAGGTACTTCATCCAGAAGAAAGAGAGGTTGATGCTCCACATTCGGCACCCAAGCTCCTGGGATCTTCATGAGAGAGACCAGCCCCCAGAATGTCTGGATTAGAAAACCAATGAGATTGACATCTAGGAGTCCCAAAGTGCTAGAGGAAACTGAGGTTCCCCCTTTGGAGGGTTTGTGTGCAGTCACACTTGCCCTGAGACACAGTGAAAAAAAACAGTAGTTTGAAAATCACCAAGATTATCTGTGAGGGAGATTCATTTGCTGATCTGGGTACATCATCTAGAGGGATGGAATCAGCTGAGACGCTCCATGGAGACAGAGATGCTGGTGGACACCATCGTTTCACTCTTCACATAGACTGCTAACACAGGCAGGCAAGCTTGGATATGGCATCTTCTTCCTGCTTTGCTGGGATGGGCAAGAATGAGCAGTGGTAGCACTTGCCAAGGCAAGAGACTATGGGCATTTGCAGCACTCCCTCACTTTCTGGCTGCAGTGGGTGAGTCCAAATGGTCTCAGAGCTCTCCTGCTCCCTAGTTAAAGTCTGTGAGCAAGTGGGTAGTTATGACACTCCCCCTCAACCCCCTAAAGCTTAAAGCCCATGCACACAACAGACAATTCTTTAGCTGCACTGCCAAAGCCCACCAATGTGCAAAGTCAGGGCATTTTCCCTAATGTCTTTCTAAAATTGGGGAGTGTGCCCTGCCCACCATGCTCTCCTGCTATTTTACTAAAGCCCGCAAGAATACACAGGGAACAAACTTTGACTGGTCCTGGTGGCCATGAGTGCTGGCGTTCCTGAGCCCAGAGGCCTGTAACAATTGGGAAGACAATTATTGGCCAGCCACCACCCACACGGCACTGCACAGAGAGTAGAATGAAACATAACCCCAGGCTTCCTGTGAAAAAGGCCTATTTTTACTTACTTTGAAGATTCAGCCTGAGGGACAGGCTTCAGGTTTCCCATACATCTAAAGGCTAAGGAGGCACTCCTGGAGAACACAGGAAGGGAGACGCCATCCTTGTGCACGCCCCCACCGGGCTAGCTACATCTTAATGAGACTTCCCAGAAAGGAGCTTATACATCTGCAGCCTCAATTTTTGAAATTGTCTCCGAGGGAATACCTACAGATCTCCTGGTGTGGTGGCCAGGAAGGATCTGCAAGGCACACACTCTCTCACTGTCTCTCGCTCTCTCTCTGTCGCTCTCTCTCTCTCTAGAAGAGGAACTGAGGAAACAAATATGTTCCAAATAAAAGAATACAGCAAGACCTCAGTAGAAGGCCTCAATGACATGGAGATAAGTAATATACTTGATAAAGAATTCAAAGTAATGGTCATAAAGATACTCAATGAACTCTGAGTATCTTATGGATACATAGAAGAAGAATGGATCAAAACAATGAGAACTTCACAAAGAAAGAAAAAAACATAAGAAGGTACCAAACAGAATTCAAACAGTTTAAGAATACAATAACTGAACTGAAAAATACATTAGTTGTTCAACAGTGTACTGGATAAAGTAGAAGGACAGGAGCAAAAAGTAAGATAAAGTATTGGAACTCATACATAGGAACCAAAAAGAAAAAAAGAATTTAAAAAAATGAAGATAACTGAAAGGTCTCTGGGACAGCATCAAGCAGAGTAACATTTGCATCACTGGGGTCCCCAAAGAAGAGAGAGAAATGGAAAGAAACCTTGTTTGAAGAAATAATGACTAAAAACTTCCCTAACCTGGGGAAGGGAACAGAAATCCAGATCTAGGAATCCCAAATAAGATAAAACCCAATGAAAGGCACAATAAGACACATTACAATTAAAATGTCAGAAGTTAAAGAAGAATCTTAAAAGCAGTAAGAGAAAAACATATTTTTATGTACATAGGAAATCCCATAAGGCTATCAGTAGAGTTCTCAACACAAATGCTGCAAGCCTAAAGGGGTGACATACCATACTCAAAGCGCTAAAAGAAAAAAAAAATCCAATAAAAAATACTATATCTAGCAAGGTTATTGTTCAGATTTGAGGGAGAGATTAAAAGTTTTCCAGACAAGCAAAACCTAGACTTCATCATTACTAAGCTGGACTTACAAAAAATATTAAAGAGACCTATTTAAGCTGAAAAGAAATGACACTAATTAATAACAAAAAAAGTATGAAAGTAAAAATCCCATGGAAAAGGTAAATGTATAGTATAGGTGGTAAATTAATCACTTATAGAGCTACTAGAAAGCTACTAAAAAGACAAAAATATCAAAATCAAAACTACAATATTTATTGTGGAAAACATTAAAATAAAAGATGTAAAAAGTGTCACCAAAAGCATAAAATGTGAAGGAAGGAGTAAAAATGTAGTTTTGGAATATGTTCTAATTGAAGTTATTATTGACTTATGTGAAATAGACTATTACATAGGAAGATATCTGTCAATCTCATGATAACCACAAAGCAAAAACATAGTAAATACAGAAAAGAAAATGAAAAAGCAATCTAAACATAACACTGAAGAAAGTAATCAAGAAAAGAGGAGAAGAAATAGAGAGGAACTACAAACACAGCCAGAAAACAGTTTTTAAAAATGACAATACATACTTATCAATAATTACTGTAACTGTAAATAGACTAAATTCTCCAATCAAAAGACATAGAATGGCTGAATAAAAAAAAAAAAAAAAGACCATCTACATGCTGCCTACAAGAGATTCACTTCAGAAGTAAAGATGCACACAAACTGAAAGTGAAGGGATGAAAGAAGATATTTCATGAAAATGGAAACAAAAAGAAAGGTGGTGTAGCTATACTCATATCAGCCAAAACAGATTTTAAGACAAAGACTATAATAAAAGACAAAGGGGGGCACTACATAATGATAATGAGTCAAATCTAGCAAGAAGGTATAACATGTATAAATACATATGCACCTAATGTTGGAGGACCAAAACATATCAATAGAATATCAATAGCTCTAAAGTTAGGAAAAATTGACAATAGATACATACAGAACATGCCATCCCAAAGCAGAATACACATTCTTCTCAGAGCACATAAAACATTCCCCAAAATGGATCACATGTTACATCACAAAACAAGTCTCAATAAACTCAAGAATATGGAAACTGTATCAAGTATCTTTTCCAATAACAATGGTAGAAATAAATTTCAATAAGAAAACTGGAAAAACTACCAAAAGAGAGAGAATAAACAGAATGCTACTGAAAAAAGTACTCGACAAAACGTAACAACCATTTATAACAAAAACCCTCAATAAAGTAGGTATACAGGGAACATACTTCAACCTAATAAAGGCCGTATATGACAAATGCACAGCTATCATACTCAGCTGTAAAAAGCTGAAAGCTTCACCTTTAATATCAGGAATGAGACAAGTATGCCCATACCCACTTTTATTCAATGTAGTATTGAAAAATCCTAATCAGAGCCACTGGGCAAGAAAAATAAATAAAAGGCATCCAAATCGGAAAAAAGTAAAACTGTCACTAGTAGTCAATAACCTGCTACTACATACAGAAAGCCCTAAAGACTCAGCAGAAAAAGAAAAAAAAAAAAAACTGTTAGAATAAATGAATACTGTAAAGTTACAAGATACAAAATATACAAAAATCTGTTGCATTTTTAAACACTAATAACAAACTATATGAGAAATTAAAAAAAATCCCATTTACATTTGTATCAAAAAATATATAAAATGCCTAAGAATGAATTTAATCAAGGAGGTGAAAAGCATGTACTCTGAAAACTCTAAGACACTGATGAAAGAAATTGAAAAGACACAATAATGGAAAATATTTCATTTCATGGAATGGAAGAAGTAATATTGTCAAAATGTACATATTACCCAAAGTAATCTAAATATTTAATACAATCCCTATCAAAAATCCAATGGCATTTTTCACAGAACTAGAATCAATTGTTCTAAAATGTGCAAGGAACTGCAAAAGACCCTGAATAGCCAAAACAACATCAAGAAGAACAAAGCCAGAGGTATCATGCTCCCTGATTTCAAACTATATTACAAAGCTATAGTAATCAAAACAGTAGGATACTGGCAAAATAAACAGATATACAGATCAAAAGAACAGAATAGAGAGCCCTGAAATAAACCCATACATATATACGGTCGGTTAATCTATGACAAAGGAGGCAAGAATATACAATGGAGAAAAGACAATCTCTTCAATAAATGGTGTTGAATGCATTGAATGCAATAAATGCAAAAGAATGAACCTGGACCATTATCTTACACCATATACAAAAATTAGTTAAAAATGGATTAAAGACTTCAATGTAAGACCTGAAAGCATAAAACTCCTCTAAGAATACATAGGTGATGAGCTCCTTTGCATTGGTCTGAGTGATATATTTTTGGATTTGATTCAAAAGACAAGGGAACAAACTGAAATAAGTAAATGGGACTATATTAAAAAAAAAAGAAAACTCCTGCACAGTGGAAAGAAACCATCAAACAAATACTAACGATTATATACCAACAATTAGACAATCTACAAATCTACAAGAAATGGATACATTCTTAGAAACATACAATTTATGAGGACTGAATCATGAAAAAACTAAATATGAACAAACCAATTATAAGTAAGGATGTTAAAGCAGTAATTAAAAACAAATCTTCCAACAACACCAAAGAACCCAGGACCAGATGGTTTCACTGATGAATTTTACCAAACATTTAAATAAGAATACCAATCCTAAACTCTTCTAAAAAACTGAAGGAAAAGGAACACTCTCAAGCTCATTTTATGAGGCCAGCATTACCTTGACATCAAACCCAGTTAAGGACACTACAAGAAGAGTAAACTACAGGCCAATATTCCTGATGAATATATTGTCAACAAAATTATCAATAAAATATAAATGCAAAATTCTCAAACAAAATTCAATGGCACATTAAAAAAATTGCACCTCATCATTAAATGGGATGTTTCCCAGGGATACAAGGATAGTTGAATATATGCAATTCAATCAATGTGATACAGTACATTAATAAAAGACAAAAATCATAAGATCATTTCAGCAGATGCACGAAAAGTATTTGATAAAATCCAACACAGTTTTATGATTAAAAACTCTCAATAAATTGGGCACAGAAGCAATGTAGCTCAATGTAATAAAGGTCATATATGACAAGTCCACAGCTAACATCATACACAATGGTGAAAGTCAAAAGCTGCTTCTTTAAGATCTGGAATATGACAAAGATGCAAACTCCCACCAATATATTCAACACAGGATTGAATATCTGAGCCAGAGCAATTAGACAAACAAGAAATAGAGGACATCTAATTTTAAAATGAGCAAGTAAATTTGTCTCTATTTTCAGATGATATGATCTTATATAGAATAAAACCTAAAGACTACACCAAAACACTGCTGGAATAAATGAATTCAGTAAAGTTGCAGGATACAAAACCAACATACAAAAATCAGTTATGTTTCTATCTAAAAGAAATAAAGCAAACTCCCATTTACCATAGTATCAAAAAGAATAAAAACTTAGGTATAAACTTAACCAATGAGGTGAAACACCTATACACTGAAAATTATAACACACTGATGTTATATATGAACAAGTATACAGGTCTGAGATGTACATGAAGAGCTATAATCAAGAAACCAATATGTAAATTTTATATTTGTCCTAATCAGATAGGTAGAAATAACCATGAGTTTTGATCAAGATAAATGTTTGCTACATAAAAAGAAAAAGTGAGATATCCGTTAATGCATAATTAAGCAGGTATCTCAAGTTAGTTTTATAGATAAGGAAACTGTCTCAGATGAATGAAATGTTGGCTCAAGCAGCAGAACCCAAATTAGAGAGCAGGTCTTCTAATATTCTTTATTTAGTCCTAATTAAAAATTCATTATTTTAGCAATTATATCAGACTATATGTATTTTTTCATAAATGCTCTTTCAAGTGATACCTCCCTTTTCCTCTACCTACACAATTAGTTATATTAACCATGTATTTGTTTTTATATTGTCAATATATTGTTTAATAATAAATATGTATTACCATTCCAATTTACTGAGTTTAAGATTCTGATCATCACATTCAACTTTTCTTTTACACACACACACACACACACACATATAATCATATATAAAACATATAACTTATGATTATATAAATACAATATGTATTTATACATATGTATAAAATAATACAATATGTAATTATCTCACATTACTTAGTATAATACAACATATTATTTAATTATAATGATGCACATATAAAACATAAATATATATAGAAATATGTATATTTCTTCAGTGTTTTAATGCTTATTCCTGCTTCATTAAATATACAAGTTTTATGACTATGCTAGCAGTGAAAAAATTATTTATGATAGAAATTATTTCATGAGAGAGATCCAAACTCTTGGCATGCAAGAGCTACTAGAGATTTTGTTAAAAGTTAATACCAACTCCCTAGTATTCATTTTCCATTAATACCAATTTACCAAAAGGTTATCACTTTAATCTGTAGTTTGGATGTCAACAAACTAAAGGCCACAAGTCAAATCTGGCCTAATACTGGTTTTTGTAAATAAAGTTTTACTAAAACACAGTCAGACTCATTCAATTACATTTTGGCCAACCCTGCTTTTCTGTATGAATGGTCAGAGTTGTGAAGACAGCATATGGAACACAAAATCAAAGATATTTGTTACCTAATCCTTTCAGAAGAAGGTTGCTAAACCTTGATATAAATGATACTCCTGAAAGTGGCAAAATTGAACAGCTATTAGGAATCAGTAATTCATATTATTTATTCTGAATTGTATAATTAGAACAATTCCAAGAGGTCCTATTCTTACTCTTATTTAATGTATAGGGTAATTAATGCTGAGTATTTGAAGTACACTCAAGAGTTCAGTATTTGAAACCGGAATCACTCCTTTATTCCATACAGTGTCCATTTCCAGGATATCATTGTTTTTCTTTCCATTAACACAATATGAACTCAAGAGATGCTTTCCTACAATCCTTCAAAAATTTAGATACATGTTTATTCCATATTTTACATATTTACTTTTTAGGGGAGCTATCAGGGTTATTTTATTATTATTAAAGAAGGTATGCAATTGAAAACTTCACGCATTTAGAGTACAGTGAGATACATTTTAGGTGATGGAGAGAATAGTTGCCTTAAAATTCACAAAATAAAAGTATCAGCCACTTCACATATTTAAAACACAATGTTGCTATCACAAGTGGGAATTTATAGTGCCTTTCAAAGAATAAGTTACACATGAGCTTACAATTATAAGGAATAAAGAGTTTTATTTTTTTATGAATTAGTCTATTCAAGCTTATCTGTAAATAAAACATTCTAAAATGTGACTGAAGTTAATGTTGCATAAATTATAAGGGCAAAGATAATACAAAGTATTACAAGTAAAAATGTTATTTCTTATTGATTTTCTTAATTATCATTAGTTTTTCAAGGAACACAAGCTTACGAAAACAAATAATCAGTTAAAAATAATCAACTAGCAAATATTTTACAGATAGTTTCATATATACAGTGATGAATGAAGCCACTTTTTGCTATATGTACATAAAACAGTCCCCAGTTCACTTTTACAATAGTCTATAGGTTCTATTATATTTTTGTCACCAGCTCATATCCCTTATTCCAAGCTGCTTGATATCAATTAATATCAAAGAAACCTCTTTCATACCTATATACAATCAAGCATTGGGTCAGCTACATTTTCTAAACCAGAGTGAGTTTCTAAGGAAAATTATTACACTAAGTATCCAAGCAAAATGTGTCCTGGTATGTCCCTAGTGGCATTCTGGACATTGTAAATGAAAGACAGATAAGCACTGTGGAGCTCTACTTCTTATATGATTGAGTTCTTTAAGGATCATTTATTCACACAATCGGCACCAATCAATACCAATTTTATGGGTGTTAACATGGGTTTGACTAGGTTTCTACCCTGTCAAATATAAACGAAATTGTTAGTGACTTCTGTCTGACACAGATTGCTTCACAAAAACACGTTAGCACTGAATGAGTATCACACTTACCTCAAACTCATGAGGTGCTTCTGTTCAACGGGTATAAAGTGTTAGCTATGTGAGATGAGTGAGTTCTAGAGAGCTGTTGTACAACATTGTGCCAAAGAGTTAAAAATACATTATTGTACATTTAAAAATTTAAGAGGATTAAAAAAATTTAAGAGGATAGATCTCATAAGTGTTCTTAGCATAACTGACAAAACAAAAATGTTCTGTTGTCACAAGGTTGATGCTGATGATATACATATAGAAAAATTCACTTTATTTTCATGTGGTATTCAAGATATTTTGTGCCTAAAAATATACAAAGAGTTTATGAAGTTACAGATTTCAGCCTCATCTGTCCAGACCATGACCCATTAAATAGGAGATTAAGCCATAAACCTACATTCTAAGCAAGCAGTACAAAGAATTCTGAGTTTGGACATCCATGAAACAGAATCTGAGACATGCTGATACAAAATTGCATAAATAGCCTTCAGATAACGTGTTTTATATTAGTCATTAATATTTGTCATTGTAATAAAATATATGGCTCTTCTCCCTAGAAAAATGACTGTCTAAATATTTACACATCTTGTCGTATTAACAGTCCTTGTAATGGATACGAAATTAAGTATATCCAGTTATAGAATAACTAGTAGATTTGTGACTTATTCCTACCTTAATCTGTAGGATATGCATTTTAGAATCCTTTCATTAAAAGACACAGAACCACTGAGACTTGATAAAGTAATGGTGGTATGGTGTGAGTGAGCTTATAGAACTGTATTATGAATAGCAGGAATTTTCCTAAATAAAATTCTAATTAGTATTTAAGCTAGGAGGTCATTCAAGATCTAAGTCAATTTCTATAGTTAATGCACTTGTGGTTAAATTCTTGAATCTGTGCTCTATTTTTCCATTAGTGAGCTTCTTCGTGTATTTTTGCTTCTCTTTCCTTCTCTCCTTATCCTCCCATACCCCCATATATCTCCCTCAATCAGGCTTTTTGCAGAATTTATTCATGGGAGAGGAAAAAAAGGTGGCCTATACTAATTTATTTTTACTCATTTCAACTCAGCATTTCTCCACAAGTCAATTCATGGATCAAAATCAGTCCAGACTTAACACATTGCAAACTTCCTGCATTCAGACAACCAACCTGAGCCCCAAGCTGTAAATGCACACATAAACACTGCTTTTCCTTAAAGACCCTAGTCCCCCAGTGAAGCTGAGTGTAAAATGATTTCTTTTACAAGAGAACTTATAGTGTAGTCAATGTGATTAAACTCTTCAAGATATCTGGGAAAATAATTAAAACTCAATGAAGTTGAAATTACCTTATCTATAAATTATGAAAATAGAGTAGATTTTTCTCTAAGTTCCTTATGCTTTAATAGTCATAGTCATTATAACACAAATAACTTTGTTAGCAATCATGTAAAAGAACACTAATTTTGCATATCTTGTAGCATTTTTAAATGTGTAAGAAATAGCAAAACAAAGAAATTTTATCTAATCAGACCACAAAGGCCATCAAAGGTAAAATGTTAATCCTAAATACATTGCAATCAAACCAAAAAAATTTGTAAACACAGAATTCTACATAAGCCAATCATTACTGTTTTAGATTTAATAAGGGAGTATATATATATATATATATATATATATATATATATATATGTATATATATAAAATAGTGGATATATGTCTTATATACAAACACACATATCTGTATAATAATTGCATAAGAGTAAATTTTGTTCTAATTTTTCATGATATATGAAAATTACTGCCAATCGAGCAGTTCTTGAGTTAATCTAATTTCTTGGCATTATTTTATTCCATTCTCTAAACTACCAACAGAAATAATAAACATTTTTTAATTGTCTCATGATAGAAGATGAATTTCACTGTATGCTGAAGAATAAATCCAAACTAATACTTGTAAATCTTCATTAAGGAACCAAAATTAAAATTAGCTTAAAAATATTGTTGAGTCAGTATAAAATTTACTTAAAAACATACACACTAAAATGGTGGTTCTCAGATTCTACAATGCCTAAGAATCATATGGAGAACTTGTTACAAGAATTTCTTGACTCACCCCCAGATAACTCAGGTTGCAGTATGGCAAGTTGGGGGCCATGAATCTACATTTCTAATACTCTTATAGGTAATACTGAGGCTGCTAGCCCTAAAAACATTATTTAAAAACCACTGTTTTAAAACATCAAGCACTCTCTGAAGATTTTGAGACGTTAGGGGGGGAAATGGTGATTTAAAAGATAAAATAGATATCTCTGGCTTTTTTCCTTTAGAGGTAATAACAAAACAACTTTTATTGTTAATATACTGATAAAAGAGAAGATTCTAATTTAAACTCAGAAAAGAGTGAATGAGTCATGCCTAGATTTTAACATCATCTCTACTACCCATTAGTTTGTGACTTTAAGTTACTGAAATTTCTCTGACTCAGTCTCTGTCTGCAATGTCCCTCTATTAAAATATAAAATATTGTGAAGGAAAGCAAACAACTCTTTGGGAAATTGCCTTAACTAAAGCTAATCCCTGATATGTGCCTTGGCACAGATATTGTTTTATAAAAGAATATTTTAATGAACTTATGTCTGCCTCAAAAAGCCATTGTTGAGCTTTATTTATTCATGAATTATATAGGATTATATTAAGGAATTAGAGTCCATGCCTTATTCTCTAATTTTCATTAATGTTTAAGTTGGAAGACTTTCGTCAATCTGCTTACCTCTGTATTTAACAATTCAATATATTGCCATGTAGCAATAAAATGACATCAAAATCATTTATCCTAATAAGTTGTGATGTTAAATAGAAATATTTCTGAAAGTTTTAGATGTATAATTAACTATTTATATTTACCTGACACTAGGATTAAAGTCTTTGGGGGATGTAGGTGGGAAGAAAGATTAAGTCTCTGGATTCAAAATTTATTAACTATAAAAATGCCTGTCTCAATTTTACTCTAGACCTTTCATTTTCAATTTAATATTTAAAATAACATGTTAACCTTTTCTTCTAAATGAGGAAGAGGCATTTTCACTCTGAACCCATCTTTTTAGTCCACTATCTTTTGATGTATTTTAATCACAAGTGATAGGATATGTGTGACCAAGTTAGATGAGTCCTAAGAAGAATTCTATAGAAAAATTCTGGAACAGATTTCATTTAAGATAAAAAGATGAAAAAACATAAGACTAGTTTTATATGAAAAGAAAAATCCATTTTTGCCTAGACCTTCAAGATGGAATGTGTGACATGATGACTTGAGCTGCAGCAGCCGTATTATAAACATGAGACAAGCTCCCTTCCTCCAGATATTTTGTAATGTGAAATAATGGAATATCTTGAGTAAGGGAGGCACTGTTGGTCCAATAACCTACTACTTGCTGCCAAAATCTTATAACTAGTAAAGAATATTAATTTATCTTAGCAGCTATGTTCAACATTTTTTAAAGGAAAACTGCTGGTTTGCTGAGCTAAACTAATCTCACAAAACTATGATATGTGTATATAGGATATACAAGATATATGGAATGGCATTTCACTAAACTGTATGTACATTCTCATGCTACATTAACAACTCATGGAAGAGGTAGTGATGTCTTCCAGACTTCAGTCTATCTTTTTGTGAATAGCAACTGTCATCTCATTACATGCCTCAATATAACAGGAAAAAACACATACATTTTAAAATATAAATCCAAGGCAACCAAATAAATAATGTTTGCTTATTTGAACATGTGGCTGCTCACATTGGAAAATAAGAGATTTATAAATGAAATGTAGAAAAAAAAATTCCACCTCTGTTAAAACTATCACTACTGAAAAACTCGTTTATCTTTTGTCTCCTCCCTGGCATCAGTCTACCTTCTGTTTCTGGGTTTGACTATTTTAGATCCCTCATCTGAGTGGAGTCATACAGTACTTGTCCTTCTATAGCCAGATTATTTTATGTAGAATAACATCCTACAGGTTCATCTATGTTATTGAAAATGGTAGGATTTCCTTACTTTTCAAAGGTAAATATGATTCCATTGTGTGTACATGAGTGTGCATGTGCGTGTCAAATTTTCTGTATCTACTAGTTTGCTACAGACATTCAGATTGTTTCCATATCTGGGCTGTTGTGAAAAATGCTGCAGTGAACACAGAAATGCAGATGTATCTTCCAGATTCTGGTTTTAATTCCTTTGGATATGTACTTCGCAATGCAATTACTAGATCACATGGTAGTTCTAGTTTTTATTTTTTCAGGAACTTCCACACAGATTTCCATGGCAGCTGCACCATGTGACATTCTCATCAAGAGTATGTAAGGGTTCCAATTTCTTCAGATCGTAACACTTATTATTATTATTTTTTTTATTTGCTTTGGTAAAAGCCATCCTAACAGGTGTAAGATAATATCTTATGGTGGCTTTACTTTGTATTTTCCTGACAATTAGTTATGCTGAGCTTTTTGTTCATATACCTGCTAGCTATTCATATGTCTTCTTTAGAAAAAAAAATGTCTATTCAACTCCTTTCCTCATGTTTTAATCAGGTTATTTGCTTTTTTTGCCATTGGCTTCCATAAATATTTCGGACACTTGTGGTATGGTTTGCAATTCATATGGTTTGCAAAGAATTTCTCCCATTGCATAGGTTGTCTTTTCATAGGTTGACTGTTCCCTTTTCAGTGCAGAAGCTTTTTACTTTAATGCAGTTCCACTGTCTATTTTTGCCTTTTTTGTCTTTCATTTGGTATTTTATCCAAAAAATCTGTGTCAAGAACAGTATCATAAAGCTTCTGCCTATGTTCCAATGTTTTCTTCTGGGGGGTTCAATTTTAGGTTTGCTATTTAAGGATTCAATTTCATTTTTTTGCATGTGGATATCCAGTTTTCCCAGCATCATTTTTTGAAGAAACTATCCTTTCCCCATGACAATTTTATTGAAGATCAATTGACCATATAGGTATGAGTTTATTTCTGGGATCTCTATTCTATTCCACTGCTCTGTATGTCTGTTTCTATGCCACTATTACAATGTTATAATACCTGTAGCTTGAGATCACATAGCTTAAAGAGCCTAAAATATTTACTATTTTTCTCTATAGAGGTAAAGTTCACCCACCCTGAATTAAACAAAAATGTGACTTTAGGAGATATCCAGCATCACCCTAAATCCAGGGACAATACTCCTATGTGAATTACGTAAAGCCATCATATCCAGAAAATCGTGTTTGGCACGGCTATCACCTTTTGGGTTGGTCATTGACCACTGCGGCCCATAACCCATGAAGGTTGCCAGAGAGTCTATCTTTCAAGCATCTCTGAGTAATATAGTTCTTATCAGCCCAACACCGTCCTCCACAGTAGGGTGCAGATGTGAGCTACTAACAGGCAACAGCTATTACTGCTGGGAAATTAGTGTCCAGGCCCAGTAAATGGTGTCTGGGCAATGCAACAGCATCTGTTACAGGCAGAAACACTAGTGTCTTATGTACACTGAAAAGATTTCACTGCAAATCATGTGTCTGAATACCAAGAATATGTAATATTTGCATCCTTAAAAATCAAGAACTAATACATGTAGTGTTATAACATTCTTAGGAATATACCTGGTAGCATCAATTACAGTTACAAATATGCATACTCTTTAAGCCAACAATCCCACTCCAGGGAGTTTCTCTATCTATATACCAGAAAATAATTACAAGGAAGTTTAATGGAACATTTTAATGATATTTACAAAGAGTTTACCACAAAAAATTGTTTTGTTCATAACCAAATGAAATAAGCATAGAAAAAAATTTAAAGATATATGTTAAAGTATTAGCAAGAATTGTCTTTGAGTGATAAGAAATAGTATTTACTTCTCTCATGTTTTATTTCTGAACATGTTGTTTCTGTGAACATATAATACATACACACACACATAAAGGACAAACTCATGGAGTATATAAACTCTACAAATGATGGAATATTTTTTAAAATTTGTATTATGGAGATGTTTAAACAAAAAACAGAGAGCACAGTATAATAAATACCTGTACACATCACTTAGATTTAACAGTTGCTGACATTATGTCACAATTATCTTATTTCATTGTTGTGTTGAAGTATATTAAAGATACCAAGACATTTCACTCCTAAATACTTCAGTATTCATCATTAAAACATAATATTTTCTAACATAACCAAAATATTGTCAAACTTCTAACACAATGATTAATTTGTAGATTTCACCTAATAACCATTCCCTATTCAAATTTCCCTAATCATCTTTTTCTTTCAATTAAAAAAAAATTGTGATAAAATACAAAAACATGAAATTCATCATCAAAGCATTTCTAAGTGTATAATTCAGTGATATCAGGTAAATTCATACTATAGTACAACCATCAACTACCATCCATCTCCAAAACTATTTTCATCTCAAAAAACTGAAAATCTATACAGATTAAACAATGGCTCCCCATTCGCCCTTCTCCTCAGCCTCTGGCAACCATCATTCTACTTTCTGGCTCTATGATTTTATTACACTAAGTACCTCATATAAGTAGACACATACAGTATTTGTCTTTTTGTGATTGACTTATTTCCTAATGTCTTCGAAGGTTCCTCCACGTTGTAGTGTGTCAGAATTTCCTTCTTCTAAAGCCTAAATAATATTCCATTGTATGCATACATCACAGTTTGCTTATCTATTTACCTACAGATACTTGACTTCCTTCCACACTTTAACTACAGTTGATACACCTGCTATAAATATCAAAGTGCAGATATCTCTGACACCCTGCTTTCAAATTTTGAGTATATACCACAAGTGGGATCACTTAATCATTCCGTAAATTTATTTTCAACTTTTTTGAGGAGCCACCCCAATGTTTTCCACAGTAGCTATGTCATTTTAGATTCTCATAAATAGTGCACAGGACTTCCAATTTCTCCAAATCCTTGACAACTCTTATTTTCTGTTTTTCATAGTACCGATCCTAATGGGTATGAAGATGTATCTCATTACAGTCTTCATTGTCATTTCTGTAGTATTTAGTGACATTGAACATCTTTTCATGTGCTTAGTGTGTATTTGCATATCTTCTTTAGAGAAATTTACAGTCAAGTACTTTGTCCATTTTTTAATGCAGGTGTTTGGTTTTTTGTTGTTGAGTTTTAGGGGTTTCTCTATTTTCGGAATAGTAATATCAGATATACAATTTGCAAATATTCTGTCCCATTATTTCTCTGCAAATATTCCCATTATTACTTTGCAAATACTCCCTCCCATTCTGTAGGTTGGCTTTTACTCTGTTGATATTATCTGTTTAAATTTTCATTAATCTGATTTGTCTAATTATTTTATTTATTTATTTATTTATTTATTTATTTATGTGTGTCTGTGTGTCTGTGTGTGTGTGTGTGTGTGTGTGTGTGTGTCTGTGTGTGTGCGCGCGCGCACACGCGCACGCCTTTGCCTTTGGTATCAGATCCAAGAAATCACTACTAAATCCAATGCTGTGAATCTTTTCCCCTATGTTTTCTTCTAAGACGTTTATAGTTTTAGGTGTTACAAAAAGAGCTTGGGATCCATTTTAAGTTAATTTTGGTATGTAACTTTAAGTAAGGATCCAGCCTTTTTCTTCAGCTGTGGATATCCAGCTGTGGATATCCAGCTTTCTCCAGTTGAAGAGACTGTCCTTTCTCCATTGAGTTGTCTTGGTACCCTTGTCAAAAATCATTTAGCCACATATGCAAAAGTTAATTTTGGGCTCAGTACCACTATGCTTTGATTACCATAGCTTTGTATTAACTTTAAAATAAAGTATAAGCCCTCAGGCTTTCTTGCTTTTGTATTTACCGAAATTTCTCCATTTCATCAAGGTCATACAATTTGTTGGCACCGTTTTTGAAAATAATCTCATATATTTTTTTTATTTTTGTAAAATAGATACTAATGTCTCCATTTTCATTTCTGATTTTAGTAATTTAAGTGTTCTTTCTTTTGTCAATCTAGGTAACAATCTGTCAATTTTGTTGATATTTTTGAAGAACTAATTTTTGGTTTTGTTGATTCTCTCTATTGTTTTCTCTATTTTAGTCTGCTGTAATTTTTTAAATTTTTTTTAGCATTTATTTTTGAGACAGAGAGAGACAGAGCATGAACGGGGGGGGGGGTCAGAAAGAGAGGGAGACAAAGAATCTGAAATAGGCTCCAGGCTCTGAGCTGTCAGCACAGAGCCCGACGCGGGGCTCAAACTCACAGACCATGAGATCATGACCTGAGCCGAAGTAGGACACTTAACCGACTGAGCCACCCAGGAGCCCCTAGTCTGCTCTAATTTTTATTATTTCCTCCTTTTTATCTAGCTTTGTATTTAGTTTGTTCCTCTTCCTTTACTTCCACAAGTTACAAAGATAGTTTATTGATTTAAGACCTGTCTTTTTTATTTATTTTTTAAGTTTTATTTACGTATTTTGAGAGACAGAGCAAGTAGGGGAGGGGCGGAGAGGAGAGAGAATTCCAAGCAGGATCCGCAATGTCAGAATGAAGCCTGATGTGGGGCTCAAACCCATGAACCATGAGATCATGACCTGAGTCGAAACCAAGAGTCAGATGCTTAACTGACTGAGCCACCCAGGCACCTTAAATTAAGACCTGTCTTCTTTTTTAATGTGAGCTTTTATAGCTGTAAGTTTCCTCTTTGACATTGCATTTTCTGTGTCCCATAAGTTTTGGGATGCTGTGTTCTCATTTTAATTTGTCTCTATTTTCTAATTTCCCTTGTGATATCTTCTTGAACGCACTGATTTTTTAAGAGTGTGTTGTGTAATTTCCTCAAATTTGTATATTTTAATAAAACCAACAAAACAAATGTGTGGTCTATTTCAAATATTATAATAGCATTGCTGTTTTATCAACATAAAATTTACTTCTCTTTCCTAAAACATAAGTTAACATGAAATTATAAAACTATATACCCTTTATATTTATTGTTGAATGTATTTTTAAAAATATTTGAGTGAACTGAGTGATGTGTCCTATGCCAAACGATATCCCATTCAAGTTATCTAAATTCTTCCTCCATTTCTCTAACAATTTGCCCTGGACCTAACACTGCTGAGGCTGTGCAGTTGTAGACAGTTCAGTGTATTAGATATTTACACTTTCAGTTGATGTGCTGTGATAAGACAAGGTCTCTAGAGAGAATCCAACTCCCAGCAATTTGCAAAGCTCAATGAAAACTTTGCAGTTCATTAAATTTTTTTTCATAGAATAGAAAGCCAAATTATCAGTGATAATATCCATGAGTAATCAAATTTTAATAAACCAACCAAATAAACATCTGGTCTATTTCAAATATTGTAATAGTACTGCAGTTTTATTTCAACATAAAAATTCATTTCTCTTTTCTAAAAATATAAGATTACATGAAAATCTAAAAATATTTTAAAAGTTTTATTTTCTCTTTATTGTTTCCATAATTTGTCTTTTTCATTCTTGGAAATATGATATAGAAGCAGCTTAAAATGTCATATAGTCCACCTCTTTGTTTCCTAAATTATTCAAAACTATAAATACCAATTCAGCCAACATGAATATATTGCTCTAGGTTAGTATACAGGAAAAAGAGATAGTAGAAAAGCAAATTAGAAAGTGTACATATTTTGAGATGCCTGGGTGGCTCAGTCAGTTAAGCATCCGGCTCTTGATTTCAGCTCAGGTCATGATCTCACAGTGCGTGGGATCTAGCCCTGCTTCCAGCTCTGTGCTGACAGCAGCACACAGTCTGCTTGGGATTCTTTCTCTCTCCCTCTCTCTCTGCCCCTCCCCCATAATGCTCCTCTCCCCTGTCTCTCTCTCAAAATAAATAAACATTAAAAAAAAAAGTGGACATATTTTGGAGAAAGCTGAGGAAACTGTTGTTTTACCCACTTCACTTGATCTTAGCCAAAAGGCCGAGAAGCGATGTGTTTTACCCACTTCAATACTACCACAGTCTGACAACACGACTGATGTTACAGATGTGAAATGAATATTTAATTTCCTTCTACTCTGGACTGTACTTTTATGTTTTTCCTATGCAGGCCAAATGATTTTCATTCCAGTGTAAAACCCACTTAAAATAATAATGCATTATTAGAAAGTTTAAGAAAATTACAAAAGGCAAAGTTTTCATGTCACAGCTAAAATTTTATTCATTCTTTCTTTTCATTCATTTAATAAGCACTCATTGATTTAGCAATATGCTGACATTTCTAAGAAAACCACAATGATGGGACTCAGGTCTTTCCCTCCAGGAAAATATAGTATACTTTAACAGTACTTGGGTACATTAATGTATTCAAATGAGTAAGTTTACTAAATTATCAAAGGGGCTATTACAAAGGTTTGCATAGTACCCATCTGAAACCAGTAACAACAAGCAGTCAATTCTATCTGTGAGTAAGAATAGTTTTGCTGTTTTATGATAATGCATTTATTCAGTGCATGTGTGTGTGCTGAACATCTGTAACTCAAAGCATGCACAAACATAAATAAGCCGTATGAAGACAGAATTCTCCAAGGGGGTACTACATGATATTTCACAACAAAGCTTTTCGGGTTCTGATAACACAGGCAAAAAAGTAGCTGTCAGTTTCCATATTGGTATTACTTTTTTAAACTTATGCTAAATTAAATGTCAGGATAAATAGCCAAAGAAAAGATAAATAGATAGGCTTTTTAATCAAAATGGTAATAGAATTTTAATGCATTTCCCCATTGAGCTGTTTTATCCTTTCGTCTATGAAGCAGGATTCTTCTCTTGTATGCTACCTATGATCTCTTCCATCGTGATTATTTTGCCTATCCCACTCAAATTGATATCTCTCTAATCCTTAATTTATCACATTGTCTCGATCTACTTAATATCTTTTTTCCTTGTGATTTCTGCCTTAGCTTGACATTTTCCAAAACCCAAGGGTAGAAATATGTTAAATTCAACACTTATAAATAATTCCATCAATACTGCAAACAAATGAGAGCAGCAGTGGCTATACTTCTATCAGAAAAAAAAAAAAATTATTTTAAGTCAAAATCTGCCCCAAGAGACAAAGAACATTATATAATGATAAAAAGGTAAATTCACCAGGAAGATGAATTTATTTATAATTATAAATATATATGCACCCAACATCACAGCGCCTAAATATATAAAGCAGACACTACCAGAAACGAAAAGAGAGACAGCCACACAATAATAATAGGACACTTCAAGACACTACCCTCAATAATGCATAGAATATCCAGATACAAAGCCAATAAGGAGATAGAGAACTTGAACAACATTATAGGTCAAATGTACCTAACAAATATGCTCAGAGAGCATTCTACCCAAATGGCAGGGGCATATATATTCCTTTCAACCACACATGGAACATTCTTCAGTACGGATCACATGTTAGGTTAAAAACAAAGTCTTAACAAATTTACAAAGATTGAAATCACAGCAGGAATCTTTTCCCAACTACCATTAAATGAAGCTAGAAATCAACAGCAGAAGAAAACATGAAAATTCAAAATATGTAAAAATTAAACCACACACTCTTGAAAAACCAACAGTACACACAAGAAATCACAAGACAAATTAGAAAAAAATCTTGAGACAAATGAAAACATTACATATCAAAATGTATGAGATGCAGTATAAAAGGGAAGTTTACAGTGATAAATGTCCACATTAAAAAAAAACTCAAATAAACAACCTAACTTTACACCTGAAGAACTAAAAGAACAACAAACTAGCCTAAAGCTAATAGAAGAAAATTTTACACAGAACAGACATAAAACAGATAACAGAAAAATATCAAGCTTACAAAATAGATAAATTAAAAAATAGACAAATTTTTGGCCAAACTGGGAAAAAAGGGTGAAAACTCAAAAGATATTGGAAATAAAAGAAGAGACACTACAACTGATGCCATAGAAATATAAAAGGATCACAAGAAACTGCTATGAACAACTGTATACCAACAAATTGGACAACTTAGTGGAAATGGATAAATTCCTAGAAACACACAACCTACCAAGACTGAATTGTGAAGAAATAAAAAAGAAAAATGTGCAGATCAATAATGAGTAAGGAGAATGAAACACTAGTTAAACCTCCCTACAAAGAAAAATCTCACTGCTGCATTCTACTAAACACATCAATGAAGATTTAATGCCAATCCTTCTCAAACTTGGCCAAAAAAATGAAGAGGAGTAAATATTATCACTCGTTTTGTGAGGACAGATTTACCTTGATAGCAAATCCAGACAAAGACACTGGAAGGAAGGAAGGAAGGAAGGAAGGAAGGAAGGAAGGAAGGACGACAAAATCCAACATCCCTTATAAGCATAGATGCAAAAATCCTCAACAAAATGTTAGCACACTGAATTCACTGACACTATTGTAAGGATCATACACCATGATCAAATAGGATTTATCTCTGGGATGTGAAGATGCTTCAAAAAATGCAAATTAACAAACATGCAAATGCAAATTAACAGAATGAAGGTTAAAAATCACATGATCGTTTCAAAAGATACAAAAAAAATATTTGACAAAAATTCAATACTTTTATTATAAAATCTCTCAACAAACTAGGAATGGAAGAAAATTAAAACAAAATAATAAAGGCCATATATGAAAACTCTACAACTAACATCATACTCAATGTAGAAAACTTGAAGGCTTTTTCTCTAAAATCAAGAACAAAGCAAAGATACCCCTTCTCACTAATTCTGTATCACACAGTACTGGAAATCCTAGCTAGAGCAACTGGGAAAGAGAAATAAATAAATTATACCTAATTTGGAAAGAAGTTAAATTACCTCTGTTTGCAGATGACATGATTTTGTATATAGAAAACCCTAAAGACTTCAATAAAAAAAGGGTTAGAATCAATAAATGAATTCAGTAAAGTTACGGGATTCCGTATCAACATACAAAAATCAGTTACATTTCTATACATCAAAATCAACTATCTGAAAATTAGAAAATTACGAAAATTTTTAAAAATTAAAAAAAAAAACTGGGGCACCTGAGTGGCGCAGTCGGTTGAGCGTCCTGACTTTGGCTCAGGTCATGATCTCACAGTTGTGGGTTCAAGCCCAGCATCAGGCTCTGTGCTGACAACTCAGAGCCTGGAGCCTGCTTTGGATTCTGTGTCTCCCTCTCTTTCTGTCCTTCACCTGCTCGCTCGCTCACTCTCTCTCAACAATAAAAAATAAAATCCTAAAAAAAAAATTTTAATTAAGAAAAAATCCTACCTGCAATAACACTGAAAAGAATAAGATACTTCAGTGTAAATATAATTATGAATGTAAAAGATTTGTAAATTGAAAATTATAAAACATTGCTGAAAGAAATTAAAGAAGACACAAATAAATAGAGAATGCCCCAAGTTCATGGACTGTTCCAGAGACAGGCATATTCTGTCAATTCTTCTTTGACAAGAGTGTCAAGAACCCATAAGAGAGAAAGGAAAGTCTCTTCAACAAATGTTGCTGGAAAACTGGATACTCATATGTAAAAGAATGAAATCGGTGTCTTATACCATCCACAAAAAATCAACTCAAAATGGACTAAAGACTTTTTTTTTTTAATGTTTATTTATTTTTGACAGAGAGACAGAGAGGCAGAGTGTGAGTGAGCAGGGAAGGGGCACAGAAAGAGGGAGCTACAGAATCCGAAGCAGGCTCCAGGCACTGAGATGTCAGCACAGAGCCCAATGTGGGGCTGGAACTCATGAGCCAAGAGATCATGACCTGAGCCGATGTCGGATGCTCAACCGACTGAGCCACCCAGACACCCTAAAATGGATTATAGACTTAAACATTAAACCTGTAAGTATAAAACTTCTGTAAGAAAACATAGGCAAAAACTTTATGGCATTAGTCTTGTTGGCAATGATTTCTTGGATATGACACTAAAAGAATAGACGTTATAAGCAAAAATAGACAAATGAAACTATATGAAAGCAAAAAGCTTCTACAAAGAAAAGAAAACCACAAACACAATGAAAAGACAGCCTATGGAATGGAAGAAAATATTTGCAAACCATATATCTCATATGGGGTTAATGTTCAAAACACATAAAGAAGACCTCAAGTCAATAGCAAAAACAAACAAAAAACAGAAGAAAACCCCCAAAACAACAAAAACAAGCCAAACGTCCCGATTAAAAAATGAGCAAAGAATCTTAATAGACATTCTTCTGCAGAAGATATGCAAATGGTCAACAAGTATATAAAAAGAAGCTCAATATAACTAGTCATCAGAGAAATGGCAATCAACAACATAATGAGATGTCATTCTACATTTCTTAGGCCAGCTATTATCAAAAATAAAAAAATAACAAGTGTTGGTGAGGATGTGGAGAAATTTGTAACCATGTATATTGCTGGTGGATTATAAAACGGTATAGCCACCATGGGAAACAGTATGGTGCTTCCTGAAAAAAATTAAAAATAGAACTATCATTTGCTCTAGCAATCCTATTTTTGGGTATGTATCCAAAAGAATTGAATTCAAGTCCCGCACTCCCATGGTCACTGCAGCATTATTCACAATAGCCAAGGTATGAAAACAACCCAAATATCCACTGTTAAAATCAAAACAAACTTGAAAACTCTATGAGCAGATAAAACCAATTTAACTTACTTTGCAAAACTAGCTTGACCTGGGTCATTTCTTATTTATGCCTCTGGAAATCATGGGCAAAACTTACACTGTCTCCCAAGGTTAATATAAGGTAATTACTGACCAATTTACCTATCATTTTGGGAAATTACAATATTATAACCAATCTCTGTAAAGAATAAACATTTAATGTCTTCTCACTATATAAGCTGCTTTATAACAACATACCCCTGAGTTTTATTCCATGTTTTGGCTTGAGTACTCTCAATTCACAAACTATCTTTTTGGTGTGTGCGCAATAAGCTTCAACAAATTCCATTTTGGTGATTCACTGGTTTTGTGCTGTTTCTGAACTTTTGATACCATGGAAGAATTGATGGATAAAGAAAATGTGGCATTTGCATGCAAAATATTATTCAGGCTTACACAAAAAAGAAATCCCACCATTTACAGCAACATGTATGAACCTATGGGCCATAATGCTAAGTGGAATAAGCTAGTCACAGGAAGGCAAATCAGGAATGATTCCATTTGTATCAAGTATTAAAATAGCCAAACTCTGAAACAAACAAATGGTGGTTTCTAGGGGCTGGAAGAAGGATTATGGGAAGTTGCTGTTCAAAGGCTATAATGTTTCACTTATTCAAGATAAGTTCTAGAACTATACTGCATAATGTTATGTCTATAGTTAACAATACTGTACTGTACACTTTAAAATTTGTTGAGAGGTAGACCTCATGTTAAGTTTTCTTACTCCGATAAAAACACTTAATTTTTCAAAATTAAGAGAAATAACACCTACTTTAAGATAACACAGGACCCCTCGCTGCTGCCGTGAGGAGGAGGTGGTTCCTAGGAGAGGAAAAACAGGGAGAGCCAGAGCGCCGGGGACTGAGGGGAGGGGCCAAACCGGCCAGCTGTCACTTTGTCGCCAAACCTCCAACAGCAGGAACCAGGCTAGCGGCACGCGGTGCTCCTCCCTGAGCTGCAGGGCAGGCTGGGAGGGTTGCGCGCGCAGCCAGCGCCCGGGAGGAGGCGGGGCCGAATCGCACGCGTGGCAGTGTGGCTGAGGGAAGCTGCCGCCCTTTTCACCTTCCCTTCTTGTCCCCTCCTTGCTGCACTTCTCTCAAACCCCATGAAGAACAGCACCAGGTAGGCACCGCCATCAGGGTCGCTAAAGGAGCTCCGCTCCAGCCACACTGGAATAAAGACCTCCGAAAAAGAACAGTAAAAAGCAAGTGAACATACTGATGAAATACAAATGAAAAAGATTTAATGAACAAGCCAGTAAGGAGATTTTGAAAGTAGAACAAAAATATAAAAAACCTCTGACAATCTTTTTTCTTCTCTTCTCTTTTCTTTTCTTTTTGTTTCTTTTTCCCCAGAAGAGGCTGGAATTAAGCACCATAATCCCACATTTGGGGGGAATCGCATTTGTCAACATCCACAAGTTGGATGTTGTCTGCCTGCTTGGGGAGGCACTTTTATACAAGAGTAAAAGTGACAGAATTTAGAGATATTAAATCAGGTTACAGAATAGATTTTTGTTTTGATGAAAACCCTTACTTCCAAAATAAAGTTCTCTCCAAAGAATTTCATATGAATGAGAGTAGTAATCCATGTTCAAAGTCCGCTGAAATCAAATGGAAATCTGGAAAGGATCTGACCAAAATTTTCATGTCAAACACAAAATAAACCCAGGAAGAGACAGCATGAGGAACCAGAGCCTTTCTTACCCTGGTTTACTGACCATTCTGATGCAGGTGCAAATGAGTTAGGAGTGGTCATCAAAGAGTTACTTGGCCAAATCCATTACAATATAGTTTCTGACATGAATGATGAGAGAAATGAGTCACAATTGTTTTTGTTTCTTTCATTCCTTCTTCCTCTTGTGCCTTGTGACTCTATTTTTTGAGGTCTCCTTTCTTTCCATTTTATCATGGTTCTCTACTTATTTAGGGGTGGGGTATACCTTGAGCAGAATAGAGTGGGAATAGAATCTCTACCCCTTCCTGTTCCAAATTCGTTTTTATCTCTTCCTGTCTCAATTAAAAACTATGGAATTTACACCACCCTGCTCTATGGGAAAAAAGAAATCCCTCTGCTTCCTTATTTCTGCTGGAATCTGGAGGATACGAGGCTCCTGTACAGTAGTGCATAGAACTCTGTTTTTCTCTTTCCTCTGTGTATTGGGCTCAGAAATCACACTGCCTCTCTATGTGAAAATGGACAGTTATCATTTACCAACGTGTATTTGTCTTCTTTCCCTTGATTACAAAAAAGAAAGAAAGAAAGAAAGAAAGGAAGAAAAAAACTCAAAAAGTGGGGTTACAGAAGGTCAGCAAATGGAGGGTTTGAGATATTTGGGTGGTGTAAGTGGGCATTTTTAAAACATGGTTTTTTTCTTTGGCATGTTAAATTATGATGTTTGACATCCTTGCAGTTTAAAATGACAATTTTGAAATCAAATTCTCTCTTAATGATGACATGAACCTTGCCACCCAATTGACAAATCAGTAGAATCTGTAGAATCTTATTTGAAATAGACATACTCTACCGTGATTTTGTTCCTATTTATTTTTAATTTTTTTTTTGTTTCACTAGATAGGAAAGATGATGCTCAGTTTTAAACATTAAACGTGTACCAGGTCTTTGTTACAATAAAACTACCAAAATGTACACAAAGAATTTGATGCTTTCCTCTCAGAACAGATACACTTAATATGTCTTTGCAAATTTGACTTGTATAACATATTGTCAAACTTTGTTACCCTAACTCTGTAGTTTTTGATTCCCAACTTGCAGGATGACCTCAGAGCTATGTGGATGCAGTAAAGGGATTTGAATCAATGGATTAATGTCTTCTCAGCTTGAGAACATCATGGGTAAAATTTGCCATCAGTTTCTAAAACTTACCACATTATTTAGGATACCAGATCCATCAAAATTCAGTTCTGAGTATAGTGTATCCATCCTTGATTTGTATCTTGAATTGGCTTTAAAAATTTCTATTTATTTATTTATTTATTTATTTATTTATTTATTTAGAGAGAAAGAGAGAGAGACAGGGACAGAGACAGAGCATGTTGGGGGAGGTGGAGAGGGAGACATAGAGTCCAAAGCAAGCTTCAGACTGTGAGCTGTCAGCACAGAGCCTGATGCGGAGCTCAAACCCACAAACAGTGAGATCATGACCTAAGTCAAAGTCAGACATTTAACCAACTGAGTCACCCAGGTGCCCCATCAAATTGGCTTTTTTTTAAATGGGCCTTTATTTACCTGGTAATAGTGCCACCTTCACCATCAGACAGATCTGGTGATTTAATTCCAAGTTACACAGGGACACTGCTGGTATGTCTTCACTTTCACTCTGAAATGTGGCCAAGACAGACACTCAGAGGAAGAAGTCTGTGTTGACTATAAGAAACTCAAGTTATAAGTATTTTTGTCTCTAAGTACCAGCTATTTAGCATATATTTCTCAAATGAGACTCATCTGTGTGAATTTGGATGCAATGACAGACTCTGTCTGCTAAGGGCTATTGTGCATAGAATAACATTTTGAGAAATTTAGCTTAAGCTAAGCATAAGCTTTTTAATGCTATAAAATATATTAGCCAAAATTAAATGCCACTTAACTTTTTCAGAGGTGAATTAATGGACACCTTGCTCAAATTCAAAGCTTTTTGACATATAAAACTTTACTAGTGGGACTATTCCATCAATAGGTACAATGTAACCAAAACCTGTCTAGACAGGTGGTATGTAGTAGTTTCTGCACTGGTTTCTGTTTAATAAATGCATCACTCTATACTGGTCAGGAATCTTGCTTCAATAAAGAAACATTTATATGTATATAGCATCTATGTATGTTAGAAAAGAAAAGAAAAGGAAAAAGAAAAGAGAAAAGAAAAAAAGAACTTGTCTCACTAATAGCAAGAAAATAGAGGCCAGGCTTAAGTGTTTCACCACCAGAAGAGAAGTGATTACAACCAATCATAATAATGACTGACAAGGTTTAAGTAATAGCCAAGAGGATGTAGCATGAAAAGGATAATGAATACAGTTCACAACCATATGCTATGGAACACAACCTCCTCAGGAAAAAGACAGGTGGGCAGCCAACAAGTTACTATTCAATTTGTGCTAACAGAAGAAATCAAGGATGGGAGCTCAGGTGGCTGAAAACATTTAGTCCTTTTAAGAGTCATGACCCCTTGCCAAGGTTCGAGTGTTAAGCCAGTTATCAGACATTGAAACCATTGCTGGAAGAGATAGTTATGCAGGAGAAAGGACCGTGCAAAACCTTATCTATTACACGCAAAATGGATACACTAGTCCTTCACTAAAGAATCCCTTAGTCATTTCCTCTGGTAACTGTGGACTGGGGAGTAGATTGCCAAACAGGTTGAGATATGTTAGAAATAGGGTCTGTGTTGACACTAGCACCTGGAGACCTAAAGCATTATCATATCATTGTGCCCCTTCTCTATTGTATATGGAGTATATTTGGTAAATATGTGAGGAGGGGAGGTAATAAATAGATCCTGGCCAAGGGGCTGGCTACAGACCTTATCTTGAGGATATGGTTGCCATTTTATCACTACTTTTTTTTAGTCCGAAGAATTATCTTGGAAGGAAATTTTAGGGCAAGTCTTCAGAAACTACTCTTTCCTGGATAAGAAAGTAATTCAAAAATTTTATGTTGCATCCCATGTGGCTTAGAAAACACATTGTTACCCTCAATAATTTACAAGGGGCAAGGATAGTGGTCCTTTGATTCACCAGTCTGACTGGTGCTGGATGGGTACTGGATGATGTCTGTATCCTACTGCAAGTTCAACCTAACTGTAGTCCAAACCTCAAATACCTTTGCTAAAATTTAATATAGCCTCAGTCATAGGATGTGTGGCTGATCTGAAAAATGTACTCTTTTCTCTCCCTCTAAGAAAATATAAATAAAACCAGTTCACATCCACATGGAGTAAATGAAACTGACAGTTTTGTTCCAGTGCTCTGTTAGCTCTTCCATCTTAGCCATCAATTAGTCAGAAGAGATATGAACTATCTGCATAGTCCATAAACATCAATGAAACACTAATAATGAGTGAAGTTTTATATGTGTAATGCGTTACAATGAGTGGTAGAGTACACAAGTCAGACACATGTGCAGGAAGCCTACACGCCCATGATATCCACCATTGTGGCACCAGTGTCCTTTCTTCATCTTGTGTCTATGGGGCTCTCTTACGACTAGACAAAAGAGGATAAGAAATCCTTATTTGGTTTATTGATGGTTTGTCTCAGTATGAGGGTGCAAGTCAAAACCAATAACAATTGAATTATACTACTATAATGGTTAGCCTTGAAAAGTAGTGACAAAGGAAAATCTCACTGGGCATAACTTCAGACTGTGAACATGGTCATCCACTCTACATGGACAGAGTAGTGGCCTCAGGAGAGAATAAAAATAGAGTCACAGACAATAGAAAATAGAGAAGTTATTCAGGATCCTGGATCGATAAAGTATTGCAATATTGAGAAAAAAAAAAGAGGTCTTATACATAGGCAAATGATGTAAAAATGTGTCACATATTATGTTCAACCAGAATGTGTCCACCTCTGAAAAAGGACGAATCCACTAAAAAGCCAAAATGACCAAGCAAAGGGGCTTTTGAAAGCCTTTGTAATTGGCAACTGCCAGCTTGGCATAGCAGGCACATGAAGGAAGTGGCCATGGTAGCAGCCATGAAGGCAATGCCAGGGTCCAACAGCATTGGCTCATGCTTTCGTATTACCACTGCTAGTCTCACTATAGCTAAGCCAGTGTTCAATCTGCTAGGAAGAGAAACAGTTGCAGGCTATGGCATCATCTCCTGAGGAAACCAACAGCAGCTTGATGATAAAGGACCACTGGTTTATTCTCAAAGATTAGGTATGTATCTGGATATATACATATATATACATACATATGCATATATATACATATATATATATACATACATATATGTACATATATACATGTATATACATATATATGTGTATATATATGTATAGACATATATATACATATATATATATGCACAGCCTCAGTGTATCCAAAGATTTATTTGACCTATTGGCATCAGATAATACTTCAATTGCACAGGGGACCTACTTTACAGAAAAAAGATATGCAGGAATGGGCTCATGACCATGAATTCACTGATCTTGTACTGCCAGGTTTAATAGCTATTACAAAAAAGGGACCTTTTCATTCCAAGAAACACACAACCTTATCATCATTTTAACTAAGAACGGCTATCACCAGGTCACACAAAGAAGTTTGAGTAATCCCAAATATAATCCAATTGACCTAGTACTTGTTACATGAATATCCAGTGAGGAGAACAGCTATTAGGAAAATATGAACCTTTTCTAACAATGTGATTCGCATCTCTCATTAGACCTTTTTGTCTTTTTGTTTTTGTTTTGTTTTGTTTTTTAGGAGAGAAAGAGCATTTATTTGATAGTGAGCAACAATGTACTGCATTCAAACTATGAATTGGGCATTGTGATAGTATCTGGAGTAAAAGTCATGAGCCCTGGATCTGTAATTTCTCAGAAACTAGTGGGCTCATATCTTCATTTGTCAATACCTGTAGCCCATAACATTAATTATGTACTGGTCAATGACCTGCTCACTTGCTTACTTTAGCAGAGTGGCTTATCTAAAGTTCTAATCCTCTGAGTGTTAACCTGTCACCAAAAATAGTTTCAACCATAATTTTCTCACTCTTGATCACAACTCACCAGTATGACCCAGTGAAACAAATTATAGTGTTCTACCACATTGATTTGACCTCTGGTCCTTTGTAAATCTTACTTCTCTAATTAGCCTATAAAGAGAAATTGCAATATATAGACTCATGGAATAGCATAAGGACTGAGGAAACATTTTTAACAATTTGGGAACCCTAAGGGACTTTAGAACTGTCACGGTTATTAGTTGGGTTTAAAATTCCATGCTCTGTGTTAATATAAATAGTCTCATGACAACACAGTCCTGCTCCAGGCATTTCCAAATCACTATAGTTTTGTATATCGCAAATGCTGAAATATACTGGAAATGACAAATTATATTACATTTTTATATTATAATATTGAACATGCTATTACTTTTCATTCCTACAACTACTGCCCTTTTGACATCCTAATTATTTCTTGTTTATATAACTTCAACTGCTTCTCAAATGGTCTCTTACTGGATCTGTCCTGCCCTAGGTCACCTTTCTATGAAACTATATGTACTTCATGTGGCTTTACTTGTCAGAATAACATGGCTTCTTCATGTCTACTCTGTAGTTTTGAAACATTTTTCAAAAATTGTACACTTTTTTCTACAAAAACAATATCACATAAAATTTTATTTTATGAAAAAGTAGATACCTCTTCTTCTGGCTATGATGGAATAATTGGTATTTCAATAACCCTCGATGTATAATCAAAAATGAAACAACAAAATATATGAAGCAATTTCTTTTAGGCATTGGACAGCAGGCAGCACGATATTGCAATCTCAAAAAGAAATTTTAAAGTGATTAAATAACCACAACACTATCTGTAAAGAAGCAAAAATATTGTGTCATTTTATTCTAATAAAATGTACATATATATTACATTATCCTTCAAAAATCCATCTACTAATAGTATATCTCCTTAGAAACATTAGTTTTAGCCATTTCTCCTTTGGGAAAAAAAGATTTTTGTATCTGAATTTTATATTATTATAATGAAATTTCCATTTATTTTTATTTTATTTCCAAATATTTTTATTTTAATCCCTCCAAATAAGAGTTTCATGAGGACAGCAATCTTGTCTGTCTTGTGTGCTTCTGTACCATAGTCAAATGCTCAGCACTTAGTAGATACTCAATACATATATGCTGAGTTTATGAATGGAAGCATACTTAAACATTTCATCTCAAATAGATACCCAGTACAATGCTATAGATGAAATAGTTCTCTTATAAAGATATTTTAGTATTTTAATCAAAATTATAAATATGTATTTATTTACATGCTGTAATTATATATAATAGATTTATAATACTTGCATTACATATAAATGTATATATAAATGATCCCAAACCTTAGATCTGCAAATGATCTTAAAATATACAGTATAGCTCTATCATTTTAAACAGCTCTTGAAGTTGTGATAGAGACTGTGTGTGACTTGGCCATATATATTATTATTTATATTTAAGAAAGCTATGTTAGTCATTTGTTCTTTTGCAGTTTATGGGAAGATAAGTAACAAAAATATTAAGTCAAGTAAGAGGAGAAGACACTAAACACATTATTGTTTACAGAAGACATGACAGATGCAGGTTATGCAAAATACGAAGCAGGACTCTAAGTGAAACATTTTCCTATAATCCATTCAAATGAGTATATTATATTTTACAACATCATTCATTCAAATGTATTTTATGAGTACCCATCATATGCCAGGAACTGTAGAGGAGACTTAGATCTGTATCTGTGATCAAGATAGGTGAACACCCCTGCCTTCAAGTAACTTACCTTCCATTAGTGGGAAATACACAATAAGCAAAATGGATGTAATAAATAAAATATTATATATTGAAGATGGGGCACGTGGGTGGCTCAGTCGGTTAAGCATCTGACTCTGACTAAAGTCATGATCTCACAGCTTGTGAGTTCAAGCCCCGTGTCAGGCTCTGTGCTGGCTCAGAGCCTGGAGTCTGTTTGGACTCTGTGTCTCCCTCTCTCTCTGCCCCTCTCCCACCCACACTCTGTCTCTCTTTCTCAAAAATAATCAAACGCTAAAAAATAAAAAAATATTATAAAAATTTATATTGAAGATAAAGTGTCTTGTAGGACAAGATGCAAAGAAAGTGAGTTCAGCAATACTGGGAAGAGGAGAAAGTTACAATTATAGAGTATTGGAAGTAGAGTGATATTTACTTGTATGTCAGGTTATAAGGTGTGTTCAAGAATCAGCAAGGAGGTCAGAGAGGATGCTGGACTGAGGAATAGAGAAAGAGGGCAAAAACATGGATATTTTACAAAGATATTCGGTAATATTTATTACATATTTTATAAAGGATAATATATAGACTATTCTAAGATTTGAAAACATGAACTTAGAAGAATAAACTATTACAGTTAAGGAAATTTAATCTCACAGAGATAATAATGGAAACTGTAGTATGCTTTATTCAGTTGACAAATTCAGAATCAGAAGATAGTGGAAAAAAAATCAGGTGTCCTTATTCAGATTTTATCTAAGAGAACTTCATCTCTTGGTGACAAAATGGGAAATTACAATACTATAGCACCTTTAGGTGCCTTTTATTTTATGTAGGGCATTAGTAACTGACAACCCATAGCTGGTGGCAGAAGTTAGGATGTTGCTTTTTTCTTTTTTCTTTTTTTTTTTTTTTCAATCCAAATATTTAATCCCTCGTAGTACTTATAAAAGAAAGACCAATTGGATTCTTTGGCTTTGTGAAAGTGAAAGCCCCATGTCCTTTTATTTAGTAACAAGTGGCTCATCACATTTGATCTGTTGAACTATAAAAGAATAGAACTTCAATATGAACATCATACAGAACCCTCACCATTCATTCTTTTGTTCCATGTGGCCGCTGCTTTTAGCTCTTAAAAGCACTTATTTCACATCATTTTCTGAAGTTGGTACCTTTACTGAAAAAGCTTTCTAACTGTCCAGGAATTCTGCAACTACTGTAAATCAGGTGACAGCTCAACACCAGAGATCTTTGAAAATGTTGCTTTGCTTTTATTTTTTAAAAAAATCAAGTACCCAGAATAAAACAACACTACCACATAATTAATGCATGAGGAAAATTATATAAATATTTGAATATTTGGATACAATCAATAATTATAAATTTTTGATTGTCTATATTAAATAGCATATAATCAGCAGCTGAATCCACATAAAACTGCTTTGTATTTTGCAGCTTGAATGCTCGGTACATATATAGAACAGCTATGTCTTCTTGAAGGGTTGTCCCTTTCATCATAATATTATATCCCTTAACGTCTCTGGTAATTTTATTTGCTCTGATGACTACTTTATTTGAAGACCTCTCAAGCTTTTTTTAAAATTTCTATTTGCATGTTATACGTTTTTTTCCATCATTTTAGTTTCAATTGGATTATATTGTTTTATTTGAAGTGAGTTTATTTTGTGGATACTTGGAGTATGTATTCAAATTCACTCTGCCAATCTTTTTCTTTTCATTGGTATTTAATAAAATTACATTTCATGTAATTATTAATACTTTAGAATTTAAGTCAGCTTGTTTTGCTGTGTGTTCTAGTTTTTGTTTCTCTGTTTTCTTTTACCTACCTTATTTTGGACTACCTAAACTTTCTTCAACTTTAATTTTCTTTTAATTTAATTACTAATTTAATTACTAGCCAATAATACTAGCCAATAATAATAGAACAACCACTTAAAATCTATACAAACAGATACACAGTCTACTGTGTGTTGTCACTCTACCCGTTCAAATGATATATAGAAACCTATGTCTATTTATGTTTCTTCACCCTCCTCCATTAAAATTGTGTTAAATATTTCCTTCTAGATTCCAGAGTTACCATAGAGAATTCTGTGGTATTTTTGATATTAGAAGTTGTTTTTTCTCCCCAAGTTTTACTATCTTCTCTTCCTCAGTCCTCTGAATTTACATGATGATGAGACTTACTGTGAGGCTTTTCTTTTATTTTCATTCTTTTCTTTACATATAATAAGCCACCAGTGGCACCATATATGGGGCAACTATGAAATATTTTTTTAAATGTCAATAAAAAATTCCATATGTGACAAACCCAAGCTGACATCATACTCAATGGTGAAAAGCTAAAAGCTTTTCCTCCAAGATCAGGAACAAGTGTACTCACTCTCATCACTTCAATTCAACATAATACTGTAAGTTCAAGCCAGAGCAATTAGGCAAGAAAAATAAATAAAAGTCACTGAAATCAGAAAGGAATTAGTTAAATTGTCTTTTTGGAAAGAAGACATGATCTTGTATATAGAAAGCTAAGGACTCATCAAAAATTTAGAACTAATAATGATGAATAATGAATTCAATAAAGTTGCAGGATACAATGTTAAAATACAAAAATTAGAGGTGCCTGGGTGGCTCAGTTGGTTGAGTTTCCAACTCTTGATTTTGGCTTAGGTCATGATCCCAGGGTTGTGGGACTGAGTCCCACATCAGTGCTGAGCATGGAGCCTGCTTAAGATTCCCAATCAATCTCTCTCTCTCTCTCTCTCTCTCTCTCTCTCTCTGCCCCTCCCTGTCACTCATGCTCTCTTTCTCCCTCTCTAAAAAAAAAAAAAAAATACAATAAATAGTTGCTGATTTTAATGGGCAAAGGGCCTCAATACACATTTTCCAAAGAAGGCATATAAAATGGCCAACATACAGGTGTATGAAAAGATACTCAATTTCACTAATCATCAAGGTAGTGCAAATCAAAACAATAATAAACCAACAACTTATGTCTATTAGATGGCTATTATGTAAAATACAAGAGATAACAAATGTTGACAAGGGTATAGAGAAAGGGAAACTCTTGTACACTGTTAGTGCAAATGTAAATTGGTACAGGCACTATGAAAAACAGTGGCAAGTTCTTCAAAAATTTAAAAATAGATTAGCATATGATCCAGGAATCTAATTTCTGGGTATATGTTCAAAGGAAATTAGATTGCTACCTCTAAGAGAAATCTGTACCCTCATGTTCATTGCGCATTATTTATAATATGCACAATTTAGAAACAACCTGTATATTTTGATAGATAAATGGATAAATAATATTTTATCCATGATGATGACTCAAAAACTATAAAGAAAAAGATCAAGTCAGACTCCCCAACTTAAAGAAAAAAAACACCCTCCACCCAATAAACAAAATTGAATGACAAAAAGCAAACAAAATACTGCAATATATATGAATGTAGTCCACAACTCCCATGTTTTCAGCTTCTCCAGAAAAGAAACATCCAGTCTTTTCCCTGAGCAATGTAAGATGCCTAGAGAATCTAGGGGCTTCTTTAAAAGATTTCAACAATCCATTGGTTTGAGGCTATTTTAACACTCCCCTTTCAAGGTATTTGGCTCTTATAATCATGGAACCACTAAAAGTTCCTGAGGGGAAAAATAGTTGATTTTCAGGACTCTCACTCTCTCATTGGGTTCAACATTTTTTTTTTCCTCAACCTCAGTTTTTTAATGCTTTCATCTCCTTGCGATAAAAGCCTTTGCAAGATTAATGTATCATTTTGGTAGGGTTAGCAAAAGCAGACTTAAAACACTTGTTCAGTTCACCATTTATAATAAGAAAATTTGGAAGATTATAAAAATATAAAAATATAAAAATATAAAATGAGTAGTTTCTAAAACATTTAAAATCAAAATCTTAGCTTTGTCATCCCAATTGCAAACCAAAAACAAACCACACATCTACAAGTGACCTGAAAATATCTTCATGACTCATTAAAAAAAAAAAAAAGTGTACCTCATTTCTGCAAAGAACTTAATTCAATGTGTACAGTTAATTTATAATCTGTGAAAATGTTGCTATATAAAAAGTATAGCTAATGAATAAAGACTACAGATTATGACTATACATTGACTTTTTTTATAAAAGTAGGTTTAGATTAACTGCAAAACTTTTGCTCACCTTTATCAACTTCATCAGGAGAACATTCTTTGACATTGAAAATCCTTTTTATAAGAAGAATGGAGTTTGTTACACTGACATGAAACATTCTGAATGCGTGAATATGCTATGAAAATTAGATATAACTATCTAAAATTCTCAACAGTTCATGATTCTTATGTCTTGAAATTCTATTGTTCTAATGAGTATTTTTTTCTGTATTATGCTTTAAAATACATGTGGTCCCTCCTGTGCTTCCAGAAGGGACATTATTGTCTCATTTTATTGGCCATGACAACATTTTTTAAATTTCCTGACCTTAATCTGCTCTCTTGCTTCCACTTTTTTCATATCAGATTTGGTCCTCCCGAACTTCATTCAGTCATCACCCGACAAACTATGATGTACATTTCATGATCAAGGTAGACATTATATATACTGGGAATAAATTTCCAAGCCCCCAAATTATGTTAGGTGCCCTTTCTATACATTCTAGTATAACACCCACTTCCTCCATTATGCACATATTCAGAGTCTACAAATGTCTTGTTAAATATGTCTCTATTGGGGTGCCTGGATGGCTCAGTCACTATCAAAAAATACCAAACAATATCAATGAAAAATATACATATATGCCACAACATTTGTGAGGAGAATATGTTTTATTTTGGTTCAACATTCAGAGTTAACTCTTATGACTACTGTGAGCATGATAGCTTGTTTAGACATTGTGAACTATGCAGGTGCCTGGATGGCTCCGTCAGGTAAGCAGGGGACTCTTGGTTTTGGCTCAGGTCATGATCTCACAGTTCATGGGTTCAAGCCCCATGTTGGGCTCTGCGCTGACAGAAAGGAGCCTGCTTGGGATTCTGTCTCTTGCTCTCTCTCTCACCCTCCGCAACTCATGCTTTCTCTGACTTGCTCAAAATAAATAAGTAAACTTAAAAAAAAAAAGACATTGCCAACTATGCAACAACATGCCCTTTACTGATCTCAATGTGCACTATATGTCCCATGCTTTCTGGGATTTTTTTTTTTTTTTTTTTTTTTTTTTTTTGGTGCAGGGAGACTTCTTTTTTAAATGTTTTATTTATTTTTGAGAGACAGCATAAGCAGGGGAGGGGCAGAGAGAGGGAGGGACTGAGGATCTGAAGCAGGCTCTGCACTAACAGCGCACAGCCCAATGTGGCTCAAATGCAGGAACCAAGTCAAGTCGTGAGATCCTGACCTGAGGGGACTGAGTCATCCTGGCGCCTGCTTTCTGGGAACTTCTTTTTTCTTTCTTTCTTTCTTTCTTTCTTTCTTTCTTTCTTTCTTTCTTTCTTTTTTTTTTTTTTACTTTTTTTTAACGTTTATTTATTATTGAGAGACAGAGAGAAACAGGGCATGAGCATGGGAGGGGCAGAGAGAGGGGGAGACACAATCTGAAGCAGGCTCCAGGCTCTGAGCTGTCAGCACAGAGCCCGACGTGGGCTCGAGCTCACAAACTGCGAGATCTGAGGGGAAGTCAGATGCTCAGCCAAATGAGCCACCCAGCCGCCCCTTGGGAACTTCTTAAGATTTATTTCATTGTGCTCTACAGTAACATCTATCGTTTGTTTACTTGTGTATATTTTGGGATATATTTGTTTATTTGTATATATATTACATATATTTTCTGGTTTAAAAATTTTGTTGAAACAGAATTTTTTAGTAATTTTGGCAACAGAAAAAAAAGGTTATTAACCTAAACAGTGGTTCTCATACCTGCAAGTGGAAAAAATAATAATGTTATAAAAGTATGAAACTTAAGAAAGATAAATATCACGAAGAAAATCTTTGTGTGTGTGTGTGTGTGTGTGTGTGTGTGTGTGTAAGCAGCTTATATAAATGGTTGTGTTTACCTCTAAATTAAATTGGCCCCTATCCCAACACATCCAACACTCTAACTGATTTAGATGTAACAAAGCTGTCTAAGAGTATACCATTCTTAGGTCAATAAGAACAATTGCTGAAAAAAAAGATACTTGTTCACTCTTTGATCCACTTTCTGTGGAAATGCAAGCCTTACTTAAATGTCATACAAACAACACTGAGATTCCCCAAAGAGTATTTTGAGGACTGGTATCCAGGTTATTCTGTATCCTCGTGCCCTCTGCTTCCTCTATTACTCCAAATGACCAGTAGTATCTCTCATATTCTAGCTGACACCCAAGCAGAATTTAACATGCTCTGTGCTTTTCAAATATACTCTGCAATTAGTGCACATTGTAAATAAAGATTATTGATGTCTTTTGGGTTTGTGGATTCCACTGGTGTTATATTGGTCATTAGTACCTATGCTCTCGACTGGTATTATCACAGCAGCTTGCCTCCAAACATATTTTCTTTTTGTTATTTTAGAAAGATTTCTTTGTCCTAGGAATATTTAAGCACAAGTTTATATAATAAAGGGAAGCATTCATGGTGAGGAGAGGAGGGAAAGAGGAGAGGGAGAAAAATGATGAAGCCAAACGACAGTACATTTTTCATTTACAGAATGAGGAGAGAGAAGTCTGCTATAAAATAAATTCATATTTTTCTTAAATATTGAAATTATTTTAATATTGTTTCCAGGTAGTATGCTGTGAACTCAGTCTTCTCTGTTGGACCCACATCATGTCTCTCATGATTGAGATGAATTTGAACTAAACAAACAAACAAACAAACAAAAACCCACATAACATTAGACAATACCTAACATGAAAATAAACTCTTTGTTTAACAGAATTGAATGAGGGAGAATGGGAAAGGAAACAGGCTGGTCTGCTCACTGTATGCAATAGTGAAGCAGTTGGAATTTAGGAACAGGATTGTACTCCCAGGGCAAAAGGAAAGTGGACCTTAGTGTCTGCACAGGAGGAAGTCTTATGAGGGCTGGTAAGTGAAATAAAAGGAGGGAAGAATTTAGCAAGTTCAAGGTACAATTAAATCTAGCAAAATAGATATACTCTTCCTTCTACTTAATGTAACTTTTCCTCTAGACCTTCAGAATTTCTGTAAATGTCTAAACCCAGAAAAGGCAAAATAACTGAAATTATTATAAAAAGTAGGGCACAGGAGGATCATGGATTTTGGGTTTGTTTTCACCAGAACCGGTATCAGCCAGCTCACTGGTAAGAGAAATGATTTAAAGAGAACATGCATGAAAGAGATACAAACATACAGTCACACCAACAGGACCAACTTGGGAAAAAATGACATAAACGAAAAATGGCCCTTGTCCTAATTTTAACCAATTAGTATTTTAACAATCAAGAAACAATTTTCTGACTTTGCTATTTCTCCACAATATTTGATCACCCTTTCTTCCTGAAAAAGTCTCCCTCTTTGATTTACATAATAATAACCCCTAATAGTTTTTCAACTTCGTTATTTCTTCTCATTGGCAGAAGAAGCATTTAAGTCTCTGGATTTGATAGTAGAGGAACAAGAAAGGCATGGTGGCTACCTTTTGGCTCCTGACAGCAGAAAGTGTGGGGAGCTCCCATCCTGCAGAAAATCCCATGGACAGGATGAATCAACCCCTCATTCTCCTCTCTTCTGTCCACAACACACATATTGGTGTTCTTTAACATTGTCTATATTCTTTCTTCTTATTTTATATAATCTCCCTGGCAGTCATATCAACTCCTTTAGTTTCTTTTGTTTTTTGTTTTTATTTATTTTGAGGGGGTGGGCAGAAAGAGAGGGAGAGAGAGAGAAATAATCCCCGTGTTGTCAGCACAGAGTCTGACATAAGGCTGGATACCACAAGCCATCAGATCGTGACCTGAGCTAAAATCAAGAGTTAGATGCTTAACCGACTGAGCCACCCAGGTGCCCCTCAACTCCTTTAGTTTCAATTAACCTTTCTAGTATAGTAATTTCCAAATCGGTCTCAATGGCATAGACGCCATTCCTTTTATTCATACTCACACATCCGAATGATAGTAGATACTGCCAATCAGATGTTACTCTTGAAGGTCATATTAAACGTGCCTAACATTCAGCTTGTCAATTTCTCCTGGGAAAATTATACTAAAGATGCTAAAATGCAAAGGATTACTGAAACTACTGCCATTGGATTATTAAAATTTTATGAGAAAGTGCTTACATTCGTCTACATTCACTTCAACTATTTATGCATTCACATATATGAGCTGATTGTTTGCTATGTGCCAAGTAATCATTTAAGTAGGGAGAGAGATGCAGACTAGGCACATAGTCTTTATTTTATGGAGTTTACATTCCTATCAGTAAGAGACAAAGTTCCTAGGAACAAATAAGTATGGAAGGAATTGTGAGACAATTAAAATTTCTAAGAATTAAAGATGAAGTGTATTAAGGAAGTGTTAAGTGATGGGACAAGGATATTTTATGTGCAAAGGAGAGAAAAGTTCTCACTGAAATAGAAATATTTGAAAACAGAACTGAGCAAAGTGAGGAAGGAAGCCACATCAAGTTTGATGGAAAGAATCAGTAACATTTTCCAAAACAAGTGCATTTTCCAATTTAAAAGTATTTTTTATGAGAAAATGATCATTCAGTCCCTTTTATTAGTAACAGATTTATGTTTCACATTGCATCATACATAAGTACTCAGAACATATCTTGTTTTCAAATTTTTTTTAAATTCTAGTTGGTTAATATATAGTGTAATATTGATTTCAGGAGTAGAATTTAGTGATTCATCACTTACATAAAACACCTAGCACTTATCACAAGAGCCCTCCTTAATGCCCATCAGCCATTTAGCCCATTCCCTGCCCACCTCCCCCTCCAGCAACCCTCAGTTTGTTTTCTATAGTTAAGAGTCTCTTACAGTTTTGCTTTCCTTTTTTTTCCCCTTCCCTTATGTTTACCTGTTTTGTTTCTTAACACCCCCTCCAAAAAAAGAGTAAGAGTAGTTTGCTGTCTACATAATTATTTTTAATTCACACTACGAACTGAGAAGTATTGGGCATGAGTGTTTTCTTCTGATGTTGTAAGTCCTGCATTTAATGTAGACACTGGCTCAAAAATGGAATTATGCTTACATGAAAATTAGATGAGATGCAGGATAACTATCTTTATGTGAATAAATAAATATATTTTCCTATGCTTGAGGAAAAAAAAACACACCAAATATTACTTAATGTAGTGGATGATACGATAACCAAGGAAAATTCTTTCATAGTGAAAAATTTCAGAATGTTTACCAATATGGTCTCTAAAAGAATACAGTGAAGATTTTCTTTAATTAAATGACAATCTTCAAATAAACAAGAAATTTTGAGAGTTTAAAGTACAGACGGATTATAAATTATGGATCATGTGAACTGATAATGATATTTACGATTTCTGTGTAAATCCAGAAAGAATAAAGCATTTTAATCTCTGGTAATAAAATCTCAAAGTGTCTAAAAAGTACTCATTTTAAAATAATAAATGTATAAAATCATAATATTTTGCATAAGGATATATTAATGGTGTATGAAATTGCTTATTTATGCATATTATATGCAATTTTTAGTAATCACTTAATATAAATGAGATGTGGGCAATAGTGCCTTTAGGGCAAAACTAAATATCTATGTTCTAGTTTTTATTAAAAGTTTGCTTTTAAGCAAACCAGGTCACGGTGTCATGGTTCATGGGTTCAAGGCTTGCATTGGGCTCTGTGCTGACAGCTCAGAGCCTAGAACCTGCTTTGGCTACTGTTTCTCCCTTGCTCTCTACCCCTTTCCCGCTGGTGCTCTGTCTCCCTCTCTCAAAAATAAATGTTTTAAAAAAATAAAAATTTAAAAAAAGAGAGAGAAAGAGCTCTCATGAAAGTGACCACTCTACTTGACCTTTAAAAAAAAGTTTTGCTTCGGAAGAGTCAATCTCTTTTTCTAAGTTAATATTTGGTCTAGTCTTCTGATTACAAAGGAGTTAGTATCACACTCCTACTTTATCTGCAGTGCTTTGTGTTTAAAACATATCTCCTCTTCCTTGAAGATAGATGATACAGATATGGATTTGACTTTACAATATGTCTGAAACGCTTGCTTTATTTATATTTGGAAGCAGTGTCTTTTAAAATGGCATTATCGTCTATAAAATAAAGATCACCACAAACCTAATTAGAATTAATAACGCATTTTAAATTTTAATTACACACTGCTCTCCTGTTAAAATTAAATCTACAATCATTTAAAATGTTAATAACCCTTTGAGAGAAATGAAGACCATATGAATATTAGTTCAGGCAGATTGGATAAAGCAGTTTTTTTTTTTTAGGAATATATGTCTTTTATCAGTATTTGACCCTCTAAGCTATCATTGGCAGAATCTGTAACTAAGATGTATTTTTCTCCATATTAATTTCCACTCATTCTATATTGCATTGAATTTGTAGAAGTATTGTATAACAAAACACAATTAAAAGGATGTCATAATTTCTAAATTAAGAAAGCCTGTTAATTTACAGAAATGGATGATATATAAGAAAAAACATTCTTACAGTTGTAAATCTAATCTAAAATACTTAGAGTCCATTCAACACTAAGGGGCTATATTCTACTTTTTAAAGAATGCTATTTCACTCTATTCTCAGGGATTTTTGATACTGAAATGAAAGAATATGTTGCTTTATAAAAGAAAAATAACATATGCTGTTTTATCCTAATATATAATTGTTTTAATATTATTTAGTATTTAAAACTTGATTTCCATAAAAATGTTTCAAGAATTGCCTCTTAAAATAATGAAGCACACATAAATGTGAGTCAAACTACTGAATTCCAAAACAAATGTAATGAGTTATACTACAAAATATAAAATTGTGAACAAAATTTATGTGGTTATTTTAAACACAAATATTCTCCCAACTGTACATTTAATAATATTTGATACAGTTTTAATGCTGGCATTCAATTTATTTCATTTGCAGTTTACTTATAAGTAAATTACTTTGTTTAATTATCAAAATTTCACAATGGTAATGTGAATTCAATTCCTCAAAATTAAGAATTAGATCTCAGTGCACACAGTTCACAATATATTACCTCTTTCTTTTAGCAATAATCTCACCTTGGATAAACCACATTGGCTACGATACCGCCACTGTGCAAAGCTTACCTCCTTCTTTATAGTATTTCCCAATTATAATAGACTTGGAGTAGAGCATATATCATGGCTACAAGATGTTACAATTACTCAGACTTATCTGGCAACTTTTACACTATTTGGGAGCATATCATTATGTCACATGTCACTAAATGTCAATGACTTTCAACAAAATAAGATACCCTTGTTGAAACTTTAATCATGTCCCAATAGACAAGCTCATTTTTATACTGTTTTTTGGTGATGCCCTGGCCACTTATTTTTGGCTGTGGATTGTCATGGTGAAGCTATGAAACCTTGGAAGGAAATTAAACAATTACTTGAAAAAGAAAGGGGAACTTTTTTCGTAGCATTTATCAAACAGTATTCTTTTTATCTGATATTGAAACATGACACATCCTACTCAAAAGTTAATGCAAGATACCAAAATCCATTAAGATATCCTAAGATTATAAAAGTCAGATTTGTTTTCATTATTCATAAAATTCTAGCATCCATGACTACTGAAGTAATGTCTGACTACTGTTTCAGAATCAAGCTGTATGTCTATTGTGATGGCATGGAAAGATTAGCTGAGCTCTCAAAATTACAATAGGATAGGATGGGAATGGAAGGGGAGGGGAGGCAAGAAGGAGGAGGCGAGGGGAGAGGAGGGGAGGGCAGTGGAAGGGAAGGGAGGGAAATAAAATATGGCCTTTGAAATATTTATCTTATGTAGCGTTATCTATATCTGAATTTGAAATCCATCACTGATAAAACTCTTTAAAAACATAGTTTTGATGGTGTTTTAAATGCGGTTTAACGTGTGTTTGAATGTTTCTAAATAACATTATCAGTAGTTTCTAGTGTTATAGGTCTTACTTTTTAACTCTTGACTTCTTGAATTTCTATTGTATAAAACTGAATATTTTAAAAATTATGTCTTCTATTTTTGCAGCAAGTACATAATTCCCAAAAACATCTTTTTTTGTCATCTAGGACCCAGCATTCCCACTTCTGTCTATAGCACAAATGTCCTTAGCTTAGTCTTGGCATGTTTTTGTTGTCATCACAGAGGCATCATCAATGAAAAGTTATGTAGCTCCCATGCCTGCCAATGAATAGATAGGACAATTAAGTTACTTGTTCCCCCTTATCCTCTTCCTGTTTTCAGAATCCTCAATCAAGTACTAACTTGAAAGTCTGGTCTGTTTATGAGGGCTGGTTATTTCATGGTACTATATCTCCAGTATTTACCACATTTCCTGGAACATGATAGTTATTCAATGAAAATTTGACTGAATGACTGGATGAATGGGAATAAATGAATGAAATGAATGCTGTGACTATGCTAAATAAATCTAAGACGTTCTTTTCCTTCTTTTACCTTATCATGTCCTTTGAAAATAAATGTCTTTGTGTAATTTGAGGCACCTTGTAATTAAAGGACATTAGTATAAACATAAGTATGTACCTAAGATTTCAATAACAACCTTTTGTCTTTTTTTTTCCTTCTTAATAAGGACTTTAAATTTTAGGGGAAAAAAAAACTATGTTTTGTACTTGGTTTATCCTGGGCTATTTTTACTACTAACAAAAATTGTCTCTGAATAGATGGAACAACAAAAATAGCTCTTATGCAACATAAGGCATTCTTCATATCAAAATAACAAGTTAAGGTTATACTTTAGAATCATATGCTATTTTTTCAGCCAAACAAAAATCAATCTCCATTTTGGGGAAAGTAGAAAAAATCAAAATGCAATATCATCTGAATAAAAATTACCAACTTAGGAAGGACAGAATCTTCTTAGAAAGAAAGAGAAAGTTCTTCATTAATTTTAGTTACAATTGTTAAAAAAGATTTCTAAAAACACTATAGAGATAGTCTAAGTGTTTTGTTTGGAATCAGTTTCTTCCTGTGTGCATGCTATCCAACTTATGATGGAAAAAAAGAAAATTAGCAAAGGTTAATTTATTTTTTGTAATGTTCTCATGGGAATTTTATAGCACATTAGAAACTGAAGTTAAGGCTTTTTATTTCCAGAAGCAAAGACTATGAATAAAATGATAGCATGTGGACTCTACAGATTCTTCCAGACAAACTCCCTACACACCCAGTAGTCTTTCTCAGATTGTAACTTTGGTTTGACCACAATAAAAGTTTAATGGAACCAATATCCAGAGTCCAAAGTGAAATATTCACATACATGATATCCACATTTGTAAATATGTATTTCACCATTTGTTTCACTTTCAAATTTTCAAGCAGCATTAAAAAAAATGGTAAAGTTGGCCATATCTTTTAATTTGTTCATGTGAAATCTATATCATATTTTATACTTTTGAATTAATTCAAATCCCAGTAATTACTAATAAATAAAAGTAGAAATAGATTTTGAAAGGATCCTTCTCACATCCGTGTCCCCAATTCTAAACAAATTCTAAATATCAAAATTGTAAACTATTAAAAAAGGTAAGTTAAATGATATTCAATATTGGAATTCATATCTACTTTTATTTATTACACCATGCAAACGAGAATATAGAACTCTGATTTTTAACCATGTTAACAAGGTAAAACCTTGGTACTGCTCAATAAATCTAGATAGTATTTGGTAATTTCAGAGAGAGAGAGAAAGGAAGAGAGACTGATAGAAGTGAGAAATGCAGAGCAAAACCCAATAATGTATCTAATATTCATAGGAAAATTATTTTTGCTTTGTTTTGTTTAATGTTTTTCTTTGAAAGAGCACAAGTCAGGGAAGGGCAGAGAATCCCAAGCAGGCTCCACACTGACACCAGCGAGCCCAATCTGGAGCTTGAACTCACGAACCTCAAGATCATGACCTGAGCTGAAGTTGGGACACTCAACCAACCGAGCCACCCAGGTGCCCCAGGAAAATTCTTTTAAAAAGGAATTATTAGTTTACAAAGACACAGACATATAATCATTAATATGGAAATCAATATGTGGACTTATATAAAAGAATAAAGAAGATAGAAGGAGATAGAAGGAAATAGTCCATTCTGAGCTGTAAAGTCACTGTCAAACTTTTCTTTCTTTCTCTCCATCTCATTTCTCTCCCTAGCTGCTTGTCTATTTCTAGGTGCCAACATTTAATCTTTATTCCTCTGGAAACTGGTTTCTTTGCTCATTAGATGTCTTAAACAAAGTCTATTATGATCACATCTAAGTGGCAATCTCAGTCCACAGAATTTACTTTCTAGCTCAGTCCTGCAGTTAATCATCTCTGTGCACATGTTAGAAACTTTTATGATACTGACTTCAATGGTGCCACCTTACTCCAAATATCCAATGAGCCTTCCATGGGTCGAGTCAAATCTTTTTCAGATCTCCTAGTCTAAGACTGTGAGTAAGGTTTTTTCTCTAAAACACTTCTGAATGAACAAAAATTTTAACACCCTTAGTATCTTAAAATCTATTAGGTTGGCTTGAAGTTACAAATTACTTTGATTATACAACTTATACATAAAAAACATTTTTTTTTCTCAATTGGTTAATCACATTGAAAATAGTTAAATTATTCTGAAAGAAGTCCATCAATTTATCTACTAATGTATATACCCATATGCTTTCAATTACTATTTATATCATCTCCTATAGACTCATAAAGCAATAAACTCAAGGTTGTTAGTTTTGACTTCCTACCTAGACTGTGATTCTCTAACGTTCTCTAGTTCTAACTGGCCGCTATGGAATGAGCTCTTCTGTCTGTCGGCACAATCTCACCAAGAGAACTGTAGGAAATAGTATATCTATAGTTTGCAAATAAGAAACCTGGAAAGTAATTTTATGTAAACAACTTATAGAGCACATACATCCCATTTTGCCAAGCCTCAGATTTTTTTAAGTATTACTCAAAAATTTCATAGGGATTGTTGAACTAATTGACCTGGAATAAGTAGTTTGGTATTATAACTTCCAGACTTTTCAAATGCATGAATGGAATTATTGGTTATTTCAAGAAGATTACTGCTTTATTAACTGTTTGATTTTTGAAGTGAGAAAATATAGTATGTTCTACACTACAGTATGCATGTTAGGGATACAAGCCCCTTGTTTCTTCATACTATCCAGAACTATAATTCAAACATAGTTTCTGTAGTTGAACAGAAGTTTTTAAAATTATCTAGCCTGAATGGGAAAATTGCATCTTGTAAAAATAAAAGCAAAATAAATACATGATATAGTATATTCACCAGCATAAAATAAGTGACATTTAACATTGCATCAAATTTAGGTATTCATTGACCTTCTGTTTAGCTTAGTTTTCAGCATGGCTATTGACTTACAATGAATACTTTTTCATGATAATAAAAATCACAAAGGAGAATTTACAGAACAATAGTGCCGAGAAATGGAATTGTGTCAATACAAGTAATTCACATTAGCAGGTGAGTCTCCCCAGAGATTTACTACTTATTTTCCTCAGAGGATGAATTAAAAAGATTTAGCTACCTTCATCAGGAAGCCATAAACTCAAGGGAATAACTTTCATTATGAGCAAATGTTTGAAAATTTGTTATTCATTATTGGAAATTAAAGACTAAGTAGATTCATTAAGGACATTAATTACATAGACAATTAGCTGTTGTTTCAGAATTGCTTAAGATGGTTTCAATAAAATAATTTTAATGACTATGTGGATGTTGTTGCATTTCTAAACATAATATTCTATCATGGCAATTTTATTGAATATAAGAGGAAATATATGAAGCTAGAAGAAATACCTAATTTATATGGGGATTACGTATCTTAATAAATTACTTTTAATCCATATCTGTATATTGCAGTTTGAAACACAAGATGTTGGGATGGTCATTAATACTGGAGGGACTTTATGATGCTAAAATAAAATATTCCTTGGAGTATTTGGAACTATTTGGAATTACAGCTTTAAAATATTTGAATAATTATGGAGGTCAATGTCTGATCTAAATTTGAACATGTATTCAGAAATGTGCTGGTTTGACAGATTATATCCAGTGAAGTAACTGACATCTATTTTAAAAGGAATGTTTTTCACTTACTGCATTTGCGTAAGAGATATGAAACCTGACTGCTGGTTTTCATTACAATTCATTCTCTCACTAGCTGAAGCTTATATACAAGTATCCCTGTTCAGTAAACAAGTAAAACAAATAGTTTTAATCTCCAATGTGTAAATCTATGGATTCACTTTGGTCAATGCAGAAGTCCAACTTTAAATCCATAAAGAGCATAACCATCACAAACTCCACCTTAAAACTCCTGATCATTCCCCCTCAGTGAGCAACACAGCAATTTTCTCCTTCAACATGATCTATCTTTCTTGGATTTGTATTAGACTCAACGTTCTGTGTAGCAGAGTTTGCCTTATTCTTTGACAGTATGTCCATTTTTCCTATATTATTATTTTCATATTTCATGTATATGAAATGTACATGACTGTAACTAAGTGATTTTACTATTCTGGAATAGGCACTGGGACAGCTATTCCTTAGAAACTATGATAGGTGATCATAGACGAATGAAAGAGATACATAGACAAACTTGGTGTTTTCTGGTTCATTGGCAATGTGATGTCAAGACTTCTCTTGCTTGAGTATGAAGGTATATGATCTAGAATACGCTTATTTTTGTAATAATATCCTTTTAGGCCTGTAACTGAATCTCTGCCTCAAAATATTAAGATTTCATGTTGAAGAAAAATAAAACCAAAGAAAAGTGTAAGTCTGGAAAAAGAAAATAGATTTATATGTTTATATGGACCAGAACAATATTTGCCTTAGATTTTCCATCTCTACGTGATGAAGGAAGGTATTATATTCTAGCAAGAAATAGTTCAAGTGCTTAACATTCCAGATGCTAGCAAAAAAAAAAAAAAAAAAAAAAAAGAGTCAAGCAGTCATAAAACTCGATAGATGCAGATAAGTAGATAGGCTACTCTATATTCTTGGCCTTCATCTGTTATATCAACATTTCTTCTCCTGACTAGTAATGGCAAAAAATCAAAGAGGGTAGAAAGAAAAACTTCCATGAGACAACAAACCAGTGAGCAAAGTATTTGCTCAATTTCATCAATTGTAGTGAAACTTTGTAAGTACATTGTAAGCAGATCTAAAGGATAAATAAATCAGAATCCAAATCACAATCTATGATATTGTTATCTGATAAGCATTACAAGAGCAATTATATTTTTCTTTATTTTTTATGTTTATTTTTGAGACAGAAAGAGTGCAAGCAGGGGAGGGGCAGAGAGTCAGAGGGAGACACAGAATCCGAAGCAGGCTCCAGGCTCTGAGCTGTGGAGCCCAATGGAGGGCTAGAACTCACAAACCTCGAGATCATGAGCTGAGCCAAAGGCTGATGCTTAACTGACTGAGCCACCCAGGCTCCCTGAGTTTTCTGCAAAGCCTTCACATGCTAGGTTATACAATAAACAAATATGAGTATATTTCATAAAATGTTATAATCATTAATGTTTTAACAAAGTCTTTTTATGAAAAGGTGACATAATCTACCCTTCGACATTTGACACCAGAACAATAAATTCTTCACACCCTATAAATCTGATAAATTTAATTGAATAAGGGACCACATATGTCCTAATAAAGTAAGTATGGCTATAGATTTGGTAAAATAGTTCATATAATTCCTAAATTTAATTTAGTTCCATTAATTACTAAAATTAATAGTGAAAAAGTCTAAATATATATTTTTTTAGGGTGGGCCTGACCATGAAAGTTACTGTGAAAACCAAAATCCAATGAGATCAAGTATTAAAAAGTAGGGTCTGAGGGGTGCCTCAGTGGCTCAGTCAGTTATGCTGCCAACTCTTGGTTTTGGCTCCTGTTATGATGTCATGGTTCCTGAGTTTGAGCCCCATGTGGGGTTCTGGGCTGACAGTGTATAGTCTGCTTGGGATTCTTTCTCTCCCCCTCTCTCTGCCCCTCTCATGGACTCTTTCTCTTTCAAAATAAATAAATTAATTAAAAAAAATTTTTTAAGGTAGGATCTGTTTTCTGCATATCAAGATAAAATTAAATAATATTGTAAATGATTCCTAATATTTACATGCATACATTATAACATCTGAGATTAAGTAAATTTTGCATTATATGATTTATGATTCTTCAAATCAGATAATTATGTTTTAAAATATAATACAGTTTGATAAGCACATCTATATACACATAAAAAGGGGGACATATATAAATATATAACATTCACATTGGAATAGAAAAAAGTAAATATTCAATCAGGAAGGCATTATTCTTTGAAAACTGATGTCTGAGAAGATAAAAATTGCCTTTTTGTTACTAAGGTGAAAATAAAGTTTTTGAAGCTTTCCTTGGCCAAGTACTATGGTATCACAGAAAGTCAAAGACCCATGCAAATCTACCCCAGTATGCCGGCCTCTGACGAACCCATTATCACTAAAGGAGTATTTTTCAAAACCTCCTTTTAAAATTAAACTTTAAGTTTGAGATCATTGTAGACTCACATTCAGTTTTAAGGAATAACATACAGATTTCCCATGTCCCCTTAACCCAGTTTCCCCCAATGATACATCTTGCAAAATTATGGTACAATATCACAGCAAAGCCGGTGACATTAAAACAGGCAATACACACCAGTGTTCATCACTCCAACGATAATTTATCTGGAACTCTGGCACTTAAAATTTTTTTTTTCTAACATTTATTTATTTTTGAGAGACAGAGAGAGACCGAGTGTGAATGGGGGAGGGGCAGAGAGAGAGGGAGATACAGAATCCTAAGCAGGCTCCAAGTTCCCAGCTGTCAGCACAGAGCCTGACGCCGGGCTTGAACTGTGAGATCATGAACTGAGACAAAGTCGATGTTTCAGCACCTGAGCCACCCAGGTGCCCCTGGAATTGTGACACTTTAATGGAACTTCCACTTTGCAAATATTTCAGTAATTGGGTCTCCAACAGACAACTTTTCTTCTCTATAGATAGTCCAGTGGCTTCATAATTACACAGATCACAAAATCTTACAGTCTTTCTTCTTGTAAATAATTCTATAGCTTTGATTCCTACATTATAAATGGAATTAATTGATCAGAAGCTGTATTTTGTGATACAAAAATACAATGTTGTTGGCAGAAACAGTAGGTAGGAAAGTTAATCCGAATTCAGACTATGTGTCAATTTTAGTCAGTTCTATACTATCCTCCTCATGAGGAAAGTTCCACCCTATCTTCCTCTGAATGAAACATGGTCTAAATAAATCAGGCATTTTTTTCTTTGGGTGAAAGAGGCCAAGATATTTAGAGAAGCCCTTTTACTACAAAAATCTGAGACTCTTTATAAAATTATTTTCAGCCCTCCTTTGTCTGCAGTTTGTTGCCTCATGGTCTTAGCAAGGCTCCTCCATCTCAACATTACATCTGTGTTCCAGAACTGAAAGAGTTCAAAATGGTACATGCCAGTCAATTTTGTCATATTTAAGAGAGGACTCTTAAAAACTGAGAATAAACTGAGGGTTGATGGGGGTGGGAAGGAGGGGAGGGTTGGTGATGGGCATTGGGCGGGCACCTGTTGGGATGAGCACTGGGTGTTATATGGAAACCAATTTGACAATAAATTTCATATATTGAAAAAAAAAAGAAAAAAAAGCTGGAAAGAAAAAAAAAAAAAAACCTTATCCAGTGAGTTTTAATTCTATTTCATTGGCATAACTGTGTCACCTGGCTATTCTTAGCTGCAAAGAATCTGAGAGATATGTTTTCTTTTTTAAGCTGGATACATTGTTGCCTTTTTAAAAAATTAAGGTTCTCTCTTAGCTAAGGAAAAATACATCTTAGGGTATTATCTGTGAATACCACATGGGTCTAGTGCATTCATCTGCCATTGCGTATATATTGGTATATATCCTTATTTCATTTCATTCACTCGTATGGATGACCGTTGTGAATTCCATGAATGTTTGTCAGAAATAGAAGCTGAATACCCTGACCTACCACACAATGGTTCACTCAGTAGCCATAAAGTTTTATTGTAGTAGTTATTTGAGCCAACAGCCAAGTATGAAATTATTTTGAACAAGAACCAACCTCAACCCCTACATTGAATGGCTTTGAAATTAGCTCTTGCTGCTGATTTTTGCAGATAACATTTCTAAATGAATTCATCTGAAAATTACAAAGCAAGAAAGTGCTTATATGCAAAACTTCTACTGCTATAATGTTATTTCAACAACTAAAGTTTGAATTATTTAAGTAATGTCAAGTTGCTTACACACTTCTGCTGTTACAAGTCAAAGAAGCATATTTTCCATTGCTATACAAATTTGGAGCAGATATATTTTCTGTTGAGTTCAAACTATAGTTCCAGTATTGCTTTTTTTTGAATTTATTTAACTTTAAAGGAAATTTCCATATTTCAAAATCTATTTAACTGTACAGTTGAAAATCTTCCACGTAACCTTCATTTGGGAGTGATTATTCTGCAATATAATGATATGCTAAAAGGCAAATACCAAGATAAAAACCTAATAGAATACTTTAAATGCTTTCCAAGTGTTGCATAAGCTCAATTAAAATAATACGCTCATGGACCGGTATCAATATTTGCCAGTATCTCTGTGTTAAAAAAATTTCAAAGATGAAGTATGTAAAATCTCATTATAGATGAGTATTAACAGGTAATACAAGTATTTACAATCAATTTTGGTAACAGGCAAAATAAATTATGAATCCCACTTAAGTAAAATGTTACTCCCCAATAAAGAACTCTATTGTTCCCATTAGTAGACCTGTACTACAAAAGAAGTCTACTCAATTATTATATTTTGGGTTTTGCCAATAAAAATCTGTGGAAATGTGTCCTCTCCCTTGTTGTGGAAGTATCCTAAATTTTGTTTCTTGGCCCAAAAAGCCTGAAACTTTTACTAGTTTATCCTTTTCAGAAAACAAAAACTTTGTACCTCACTTTGTTATTGACTGCTTCTCATAAATTACCAACTCAAGTATTCTTATTAGGAAAATTTTACCTAACCTTCTACGTAGGTCCAAACAACTAGGACCTTTCAGAGCAATTTCCCTTTATGATCTGTGTGCCTTTTGAACAGTGTTTCAGACAGAGAATAAAATTTAAACACTTTCCTACTGTCTGTATGACTCTTGATTAACTGAATTTTTTGCCTACTTTTCTGAACCCCACTTTGTGGTCCTGGGCAACTTTCACAATGCTACCTCCACATTGCTCCTTCATCTACTTTCAACATGAATTCTTCTTTGTCTTACAGCCTTTTTGCTGTGGATAAACTTTCTGTCTGAACCTCTTATCTTCCAGTTGTTCAAATATCTGGATATTTCTCATAATTTTGATCTCAGAAGTAACACTCGCTCCTCAGAAAGACCTTCTCTGAGAACCATACCCAGTGCTTCCCACCCCACCAGCGTCTGCAAATAATATCTCCATATTTAAATGGTCTTCAAAGTTGTAATCATTATGTAAAATAAATGTATTTATTTGTATATTTATTAACAATTGGTCTCCCATTTTCCCTATAGAAATACTTTGAAAGAGCACAATATTTTTTAAATTAATGGATGAATTAATGTGTCCCACAGTAGCTTATACTTTCTGAATGTAGAGACTATTACATGCTCTTAGTAAAAGTGATTAATACATATTAAAATTTGTAAAATGAATGATTATGTTCTACTTGCTCCTAAAACTTGTAAGTCAGAAATAAGAAACTAACACTTCACCTTGAATTTACTCATAGTACTCACTTATCATGTACTCTTACAATTTTCTTTTGTACTTTGGTTTTTGTTTCCTCAATTCATTTTATTTATTAATACTATTTAATCTACCATAAATATGATAGGATGATGACAATAGGCCCTGAAAATAACCCTGTATAAAAATAGAGTTTTGATTTTAATTGCCTATTAAGGTAGAGTCAAAATTTACTTTTGTATTTCCATAACCTGACATTAGTGATTCTGCTGTATTTGAACTTAGCTAGGCTTTCCATAATGAGTAGAGTTGTAACTGCTATTTTGCTTTTAATTTAGCCACTTCACACTTGTCCTTATTGACCTTCACCCATGGTTTTAACTAACCATTTATCTAACCTGTCAAGATCATGACAAATGTCCCCAGAGTTTGCTGTGATTGAATGTGAAATTTCTGTAGTAAGAAGAATCCCCTTGGCAACTGTTAAGAGAGACACCAGAAAACTCTGACCCTTAAATTCAAATATACTTGGTTTTCCAATTAATCTAGAGCCTAAAGTGAAAAAAACAAAACAAACAAAACATCATGCCACCTTTATACATGTAGGCACATACACAGGATGTGCCAATAAATGAAGTATCTAGTAATACAAACAAGACAAGAAATTAACTAGGGAAAGAATCGCAAATCACACATTGCTTTTTAAAAACAAATAAAATATTTTACAATATGCAGAATTATATTTTAAAAATAACATATTCGTTTCAATCCAAAATAAAAGTAGAACTGTTTTTATAAGTCACAGGCATTTAAAGTGTAGCTTTCTTATTGATTTTCAAATTATATATTTAAAAATATTACTTTATCTTTTAATATGCCCTTTCTTTTACATTCAGTATATTAAAAAATAAAATAGTGATATTTACAAATATGGATTTAGGGTGTCCACTAATGATAGGAAGTTTGGTTTTACTGTTTATAAAATATTGGATCCCCTCAAATTTAAATTAGCTAAAGGAAACATAAAATTCAAGTGAATATCATAGAAGTTTTACATAGTTGCATTTGAAACAAAAACACTTCCACTAACTGCATTCTACATGGTATCAACATGCTAAATGGTAAAAGTCTTGGGGTAATAATCAAATGCATGCAAAGTGTGCTTATAGTGTTTTTTACCATCTGTGACCTAAAAGGAAAATAAGTTATTAAAGAGTCATCAAAATCTACTCCACTTTGGTATTAAATATTAGATATGACTTAGACACTCAGAAAATGACATATTCCAAACCATAATTGCAATGTATAGTTTTCTTAGTAGCTGTATTTTAGGAGATGCAGAACAAGCTATGGACTTTGGTTCATATATCAATTTCAGACAACTGAGGACAAAAAATCAACTTTTCAAATACTCAGTGTATGATTTTAGGCAAATTACTTAACATATTGTGCCTCAGTTTCCTCATTTTCAAAATAACAATAATTAAGTTGCAATTAGTGTTACTGCAAAGAACAAATTAGTTAGCTAATGCCTAGTACATAATAAGCACTATAAAGTTGTTATTATTTTTAGGTATTATCAATTTAATTCAGTAATTGACAACTTTTCCTAATTCCAAGTGCTAAGTTTCAGATACATTAAAAAGCGATGTGCTTTTCAATTGATGTCTTCTAACTTGATTAGAAAAATTTGGCTTTATTCTCCTGCGAGAAATAAATGGTGTAAACAAATGAGAAACTTGCATGGAGACTGGAATTACACTCAGCTCCAACAGTGAGACACAGAGCCACCTTGTGGAATTCTTGGCCATGTGCTAAAGAAAGATGTCTAGATACAGGATGGGTTCAATCTAATAAAATGTAAAGCCACCACAGGCAATTGCTTGAAGTGAATTACAAAAACTCTCTTGATGATAGCCCTTCTAACATAGACTGTCATTAGTGTGAAGGAAAAATATGAAGGTCAAATACATTTTTCTTCTCTACCCTCTTGCATATCCTCCAAACCTACCCACCATTATAAATGAAGACTGGAGTTAACAGGTTGGGGTCATTCATTGCAGTCCAGTTATTTCTTATCCCACTGAGTTACTAAAAAGTGTGTCATGTGGAAACGAAAATCAACAAAGGAAACCGTCTGTAATGTTCAAAGTGTAAAAGTTGTCATCCTGAGATGTCACTATTGTGAAAAAATAAAATATTTATTGCATATGGTTCCTAGTCAGTTACAAACCACAAGATAATAAAGGCATGCCAGTTTGCTGGGCTGGCAGGGTTGCTCTGCCTTTAAGGATAAGCTGATGTTACCTCTTCGTTAAAATGCTGACCAAGACAGAGTTAAGTGTTAATGTTTCCCTCCGTTTGAGTAACTTTTAGACAGGCTTCTTCCTGTCTCCAGGCCACTGACCTCCCTTTTCTCAGATCATTTACTTTAGAATACTTGCAATTGTCAATTCTTTCTCTGCCCCTTTGAGATGTAAATCTTCTCCAGCTTCTTGCCTATTTTACCATCCCAGAGCATCTTTCTGAAGCACCCAGGAGCCATCCTTTTGAAATGTAAGAGTTAGTGCACCTATCTCCCAGTTTCCATGGTAGGGCTGCCTTGGGTCAAGTTGTAAAACTACCTCCTGTCAGGAAGATATAAGAAAGTTTACTTTTCCTTTAGGTAAAGCCAATTATCAAACACAGATGGTCTATGATTGCACCACCCTAGCTCATACAAACTTTCTGACCCTTGTTTCAGTAGAATTACACTGAATTCTGGCCTATTTCCCCTACTGCAAAAGCATTGAATAAAGTCTCTTGTGCCTGTTTAACTATGTCCAGTACAATATCTGCTTTGACCCTGTTCACTTAGTATAGAAATTAAAGATCAAAATTGTTGTTGTTTTTAAAAACTGGAAAGATGCTTCTTTTTTATAACTTTTTGTGTCCCACTGAGACTGAAAATTTTAGATTCATCAACGTACTCTAAAACAGTGCATTCTTTTCCTTTCCTTTTGCGGTCTCTCTTGACAAATATTTAAAGCAGCCAAGAATAATAGACTTTCAGAGTCAATGTTATCAGAATCTATTCTCCTGAAATGTACAGTAAATTCTGACTGGGACACTATTTGCACAGCAATATCACTAAGTAGTCAAAATTCTTGCAAGCACTCACAGCTGCCTTTCTTTCTTTTCCTTAACAATTTTATTGAGATATCTTTGCCATATAAAAGTTGTATATATTTAAGGTACACAAGTTGATGTTTAGATATACGTATACATTACGTAAAGATCACCACAATCAAACGAACACTGTGTGAGTGTGTTTGTGTGTAGAAGACAGACATTCTCTTGATATGATGAACCCTTCAGTTTTAGTCCTGGGTTTTCAAATATGTCCATGGTATAAATATTCAGCTTTCTTAAACTTTTTGAAATCAGAAATGAACCTCACATACAGTAAATATGATACATTGAAATCACAAAATACAGGTGTGTAATGAATGTAATTTTCCTTATTCTTCCTTACAAGATTTGGTTTCTGTCTCTACCATGGTTTTTTTTTTTTTTTTTTTTCAAGTAAAAAGAACTTACTCTATCCTATTGTAAAACTTGTCACATCAGATTTTTCCCCATCAATTTCAAAGTAAGCCTCTGATAATTCAGGTTTTTCACCTTTCTACTCATTTTGTGGCTGACTCTACCTGGGGGCAGAGTAGGTGAGGAATCTGGCTTTTGCAATGCTGACAACATTGGACACCATTCTCCTGCCCATACCATTCATTTCTCCACACTGATCCACTTGGTCTTGGTGGTCACCAACAGTCAAATCATTCATTTGTTCAATCATTCATTTGTTCACAATGTTTTATCCGTTCAACAAATTTTTATTAACAATTCTCTCTTTCTTGGGATGATACAGTGTATAAATAACATTATCTTTGGCATCATGGTGCTTACATTTTTACCTTGAAAGAGAGGCAATCAATATAATAAAAGTATGTTAGATATATGTGCAATAGAGGGAAAGAAAGAAAAGAGAAATAGGATTGTTAAGGGCTACAGTTTAAAATAGGATGGTAAGGGAAGACCTCAATAAAAAGATACTATTGACCAAAAATGGACTATGAGGGAATGAGCCATGTTCATGTTGTGAGGAAGAACACTGTAGGTGGAAAAAAACCAGTAAGTAGAATGATCCTGAGATAGGAATAAACTAGGAAGTTCAGGGAAGAGCAAGAGAATATCAGGATTAGCAGGAGATAAGTTTAGATAAATATAAATAATGGATGAGGGTGTGTCTCATAGCATTACGATGATTTTGAATTTCACTCTGAATGAGTGGAGAAGTTATTGGATGGTGTTGAACAGAGTGGTAACATGATGTAACATAACTTGGAAGACACTTTGGCAGCAAAATTGAGAACAGACTTTGGGAGTCAAGAATGGTAAAAAGGAAATCAGTTAGGGAGATCTCACAGGAATCTAGGAAAGACTCAATACTGACTCTAAGGTGGTGGAAACTAGAGATAGAGAGAAGTGGTCTAATCTAGATTTATTGTTGAAGAAGAAGCCAGCAGCTTTTCTGATAAATGAAAATATAATGTGAGAAAAAGTAACACACACTAACATTTGGCCCTTAGCAACAGGAATCATGGGGTTATCTCTAACTTAATTGAGAAAGATAGGCACGGATTTCAGAGGTGATCAGATCAAATTGGCATTCTGGGTGGCTAATAGGCATCTCTGAGGTGGTGCTGAGAAGGCAGTTTGTTTATGAGTCTGGTATTCAAAGGAAATATCAAATCTAAAGATACAACTTTACTATCCTTCCTAAACCATGGTCTTTTATTCAAGTCTAAAAGAGAAAAAATAGTTTCTCCATCCATCCTGCATTCCATCAGATATATTTTTTCAAGGCATAAACAATTTCATCAGAATACTTTGTTTAATAAAATTCAATATGAACACTTTATAAAAGAAGAACTGTATTTAAAATACTTACTTTGAACAGTAAACACTATACTTAGAGTTTAATTGTGACAGCCATCCTATTAAATTTGAGGGAAACATAAGGATGTCATGTCATTTTTATTCTAGTATAGGCCTTGATAAAATAAAGAGGTTTAACCAATGTAAAATGAGTGAAAAATGAACATTAAACAGAAACAACTTATCACAATGAGAGTTCGTGAAGGTGGGTAGTTATAAATAAGTATATAAGGTATCAGTAACCTCCCTATAACCAATAATCAATTATAAAATGTAATTTAAAAGTCAATAACAGCCAGAAAAAGGAATATAAGAAGTGTATGTCAGATTTCCAGCATGTAAATTATAAATGTTTTCTAAAGGAAGAGACAAAGCATTTATATCAATAGAGGTCTATGATATTATTTAACATGGATCTTACCACATCAAAAAGTAAGTAATTTCCAAGTGAACTGATGCACAAAATAATCAAAATCAAATTCTCTAAAATCAATGGTGGGGGTGAAACTTTTTCCTAGATTTAATATGTCAGAGTGCTAATATTAGAAAATCATATTTTGCAAAGTAAAATTATCAGAATTATTTGAATTCTATTGAAGTATTTCAAAAACATAAAAATACTGAATTACTCAGGACAAAAAAGGATTTTTGAGATCTGTGGCCAATTCTGTGACATCGAGATTTGTGACAAGTATGATATTGATATGAGTATCTCTTGACTGCAAAACCAGACATTGGATGTAAGTACAGCAAAAATAATTTCCAAAAGGAAAGAGTACTTTAGACATTGCTTATCCAAATATCTGCACGTAAGAGAAAACAACTACTCTCAAAGGTTCAGTGTAGGTAAGCTAGAGCAAACTGTGCTCATTTAAAGTTTGCGGTAATATTTACTGGGACCGGTATTTAGAGTATTCATAAGTATTAGAATTTCTGTGGACCACATCATTCTTCAAAGAACAGTTTCGTTTGAAGATGAATACCTATGTCTAGCCACTATCACCTGGATATTTCCGCCTTGCTTATGTTAACAATCTTAAGCTTCAAGGAAATATCCTAATGAGGGAACATGCTGTGACAATCTGCTAGCTAAGCTACTCCATGCAGACCAATTTCATTATTTTTAATGTATGTGCCCTTGCCCATGAATACACGATTTCCATTTTACTCCTGTCTCATCAAGCTTAGGTATAGACCCATGAAAAAGCAACCCAGATACCTCAAAATGATGTAAACCTGACTTTAGCTTTGCAGTTATAAACTTCTCCTTGGCTTTGCATTTGTAATTGAATTTGATGATAAGCACCTGGGACATCTTTCTTATCCCAAGATTAGTAAAGCTCCTTTTAACAATGTGCAACAGTGATAGCCGTTATCTGGCCATTCTCCTTTATTTTGCTCATGAAATAATTTATGAGAAGCTCATTTTCTTATATCTCTCCTCTTTAATACAAACAGATCAGCAAGGGAAAGAAAACATTGCATTTACACTAACCTAATTTTAGCAAATAACTCTTCAAAAAACCCTCAGTGATTTTTCTTCTTTTAATCTTTAAAGAAACCTGGGATTTTAAAATAGTGAACTTTCTGGGCATTCAGGGTCTAGAGAAGAGCCAGTATATATATGACAAATAAATCATTTTGCCAATATCTAAACCAGTGGTGCTCAAACTTTTTTTGACAGAGATGCATACTAAAAAGTTCAGTTCATGCTTAAATGTATATACAAGAACACTTCCCTAAGCTATAAGAAAACTGAGTGTTGTGTTTCATTATATCTGACTCTAAACAGCTGAAGCTGACAAAATGCCATGGATTTGAGTGACCTGAATGAACACTCACTTATTAGACCAAACGAAGGATACTTTCCTGACTAATGGACAGTGCAGATATATGAACTCATTTCATTTTGTTCATTGTGCTAGTTTCAGCACTTAATTAGCACAACCACCATGAACCCTTCTTTTTTTTTTTAATTACTTAAAGAACCCTGATTATCCACCTCAGCAACCTAGTAAAAATTTTAACTGGTGTGTGTTCCCTTGCTTGGCAAGTTAATTGATTCAGCTTTGTAATTATTATTATTGTGAGTAGTAACAGCAGTAGTAACAGAGTAGCAGCACTGGTAGTCATAGTATTTTATCTCTGGTCTTTGTTTTATTCTTAGACATTCTAGGAGTCTTACCAAATTGTCTAGTTGCCTTCACTGACTGACTTGCGAATGGAAACAAATGCTTACACGTGCCTCCTGAATGCTCAGTTTAGGGCTTCAGTGAGCCGGTGCGGTGGGTGAGAAGTCCAGTGGTGACCGACTGAGCTCTGAGTCCTTTTTGAGCCTTCCCTACACTTATTTCAACTGAGATTGTTTGACAAATTCTAACTCTGAATCAGTATAGCTCATGACCTATTTTATAATTTGGACCACCACTCGTCTGACACTGAGCTTTCAGTCTGAGTGTGTTTTCTTTTTTCCTGTAATTGTTTTCCAGGGAATTCTTGAGTTTGTCTTTTGGCCAATAAAGGAATCACTTCTTGTCTTGTGTGGGGTGAACATAGGCACTGCACGTTGAAACAGCACCACCCTGACCCTTACCATCCTTTCCTTTCAATTCTACAACAGTTTGCCTTTCTAACTGGTTTTTAAGTTTGTCGATATATATGTACACTTTAGTAATACCTAGACTAAGTCTAAATCACACCAAGTGGAAGAAAAAAGTAAGTGAACTGTTTATCTCTTACATTTCATGGTAGCTCCGATGTTAATTATAAGTTTATAGAAACTTCTGCAAGTTTATTGAAAGTTGTAAATACTCATGTACTTTAAATATAGAACATAAACATTTCTAAAGAACTTTCAAAATTAATTACGGATTTTAGTGTTTTGTTTCTTCTAAGAAACTGCCTGGTTGAGTCTTCAACTATGGGAAAAATCTAAAACAAAACAAAAAGTTTAGCTGTAGTTAAGGTAACACCTTGGTGACTTATCTCTTGACTAAGAGACAAGATGCAATATATTAAATGATTATAACTTGTGTACTGTATATGTAAAAATATGTGAACATTTCTATAAACTGTATCTAATCAAGATGATTTTTTAAAAGTTAATGTTCTGACTTCTCCATGATTTTATCATGGTGTAAGGATGTCTACTTAATTAAAATTCTAGTTTATGAGATACTTGGTTTAATGTCTCATACAAAACATAAATAAAATTAACATCTTAAGTTTTTTATCCTGAAAGAAAATGTTACTTTCATAAATGTTTAGGGTTTTAAAAATGCAAGCGTGTATGTTCAACTAAACTGAATTATAACAATGACAAAATAATCTGTGATACTCATACTCTTTGAGGGTAACTTCAATTTCTAAAATATCTGATTTATTTTAAAATCTTGAAAGGTTGTTTTTTGTTTTGTTTTGTTTTGTTTTCAGAGAGAGAGTAAGCAAGCAGGGGAAGGTCAGAGAGAGAATCCCAAGCAGGCTCTGCACTGTCAGCGCACAGCCACATGCGGGGCTTGAACCAATGAACCATGAAATCATGATCTGAGCCAGAATTGAGTCAGACACTTAACTGACAGATCTACCCAGATGCCCCCAAATCTTGAAAGGTTTTAAAGAAGTGTCTATTACTAAAGAAATTTTATAGGAATATCAAAACTTATCAAGGAATGTGAACAAATATATTACAATCATTTTTACTTATTTTTATATTATATATTTATATTCTATAATATTTTACTTATATTTTTAATTGTTTTCTGACAATATTCTTATATATTACATACCCATATTGGTTGCATGTAAAGCTTAAATCAAAATGGTAGAATTTATGTAATTTTTGTATATTATTTTAATGAGGTTAATTCTATTTAAGATTGAAATGAGAAGTTTTCAATAACTTTATCCTGAAATTGTGCAGGATGACTCTCTGCATGTGTGTGTGTGTACAGTCAGTATACAGACTCTATACATAAACTGTTTATATATGTGTGTGTGTGTTTATATACTTATATATAATATCAGGACAAAAATTAGTGCAATTATAATTAAAAAGAAATTATGAACTTGTATATATAGTATATTCTTCATATACACTTCTTTCTGTGCTTATAGATCATTTAAGTGAAACTGAAAGGATCCTTCTTTGTAAGAAATTCTAACATTCTTAATTATTGTTATGGTTATTTCTATAATGTTATTTTAATTTTTATATGGAAACTTTGATTAATGAATCAACCAAGACAACACAGTCTTTCTAAGTTCATTATACAGAAGTAACTTGATAGTCACGTAATGCTTTAGTGAATGCATTGTTTTCATATTGAGAAAATTATACTTATATTCCTGTAAAAATACTGATACAATAAATATCTGCGGATTGATTTGTTTTAGGACAAATTTGTTTTCTAGCTCTAAATATTCTTATTGGTTGAAAAAAAAAACTTATGATACGAATTAAAGGCACAGGGACACCTGGACGGCTCAGTTGGTTAAGTCTCCAACTAAGGCTCAGGTCATGATCTCACAATTCGTGAGTTCAAGTCCATGTCTGGGTCTGTGCTGACAGCTCAGAGTCTGAAGCCTGCTTCAGATTCGGTGTCTCCCTCTCTCTCTGCCCCTCCCTTGCTGTTTTTTTTTCTCTCACTCTCTCAAAAAATGAATAAACATTAAAAAATAAAAAAATTTAAATTGAATTTCCTTAAAAAAAAAGGGCACTAAATATTTGTCAATGTCAGTTATTCCACTGTCAGTTATTACTCTAAAATGATTAGTGAGCAAATCCCTATAATTTGATTTGTATTATATAGATGATTCTAATTTCCAACACTCTGTTACTATTTATGACTACAAGTTCACTAGGTTCTTTCAGCTTTAACAGTCATAGGCAGTTTTTGTTTTTCATGTTATGTTTTTTATTTGTTTTTTTTCTTTTATTCTTGGCTGATGTTCCTGCAACAAGCTTCAAGCAATTAAGTATTCTGGAAGAAGTATCATGAACCTCAAGGACTCAGGCAGGATCTTGTTGTATAACAATCACTAAATGAAAGGACATCAGTAATTGTTGCTGTTGTCAAGTGTATTGTTATTAGGATCTTACATATTGTAATTGAATTGCTATCATGTAAAGTTTGTATATCAGATGGCTGTGCATGAAAAGGAGACTATTTTCTACATAAACACAACACTATGCATTAAAAATCTAAAAGCAAGATAGAAATGTTGACCAAATAATCCGTGATTTGTCTGTCATCTGTGTCATCATTCTATTATCTCAGCCAAAAGAGATTAAGGAAAAGGACTGTAAGGAAAACTTTGCTTACTTTAAACAAACAGCTCACAGCAGTCCTTGCCTAGGAAATATCAAAACTGACTATTGTGGGTTGTTTTTTTTTTTTTTTTTTGCCACAGAATTAATCATCTGGGGCTTGTAAAGAACATGTCTATTGAGCAACTCTGAGACTACAAACCCTTACTTGATATAAAGTGAAGACCCTTTCCTGATCAATGAACAATGAAACTCATTTTATTCAACTACATACAGATCAATGGACTTATTCTATCTTCTCCAGGGTACCAGTTTTAATACTTAATTAGCACAACTTTCATGAACTCTCACTTTCTAGCACTTCAATAACTGACTTTTTGCCCTCTGCAGACTAATTTTTTTAAATTGTGTATATATTGTTTGATGCAGTTAATAGACTCGACTTTGTACATTCTGGTAGAGTGCTTAGTTCATTGACTGAGTATAACTAAAAATAAGCATGTAAGGCGATTATATCCTTGCTATTATGATATGGTATGATATTTAATTTATTATATTTTTAAGCAATGCTGGTGATGAATTCTAATTGATTTTATTAACTATTAAAAAATCATGGCCTGAATTTTTAAAAATACATTTCTTTATTTATTATACAATTTCTTGGATCAGACTGCTTTTGGAATCTCTATTCCAACACCTGATAGCTTTATAACCTTAAAAAAGTATACTTAACCTGAAGTATATATCATCATATGCAAAATGTGTTATTGGATGCACTGTAAGGTTTTTGATTATATGAAAAGTTTATAAAGCATGTAGCATGGTGCCTAGAACTTACATATTATGATTTGAATCATGGAATCACCATGATTAGTGTAAATATAATTGTATTATTAGTAATGATCCATTTTTGAAATTCTTACATTAAACAATATCCTTAATTGGCAAGGATAATCTTTATATGTAAAATCACACACACATACCAAAAGAGGAAGTGAATTTTATAATGGATTAACTCTTTATTGGTAATCTTTTGAGAAAACGATAAATTTATCTGAATCTAAATTATTTTTAATGTTTATTTTTGAGAGAGGGAGAGACAGAGTGTGAGTGGGGGTGGGGGCAGAGAGAGACACACACAGAATCCAAAGCAGGCTCCAGGCCCCAAGCTGCCAGCACAGAGCTACCAACACAGAGCCCGATGTGGGGCTCGAACCCACAAACTGTGAGATCATGACCTGAGCCGAAGTCGGTTGCTTAACCGACTGAGCCACCCAGGTGCCCCTAAATTTATCCGAATCTAAAAGGTTTGGCTGAGTGTATACCCAAACCTGCTACATTCTCTCTGGGACCTCTTATTTAGGTAGAATTGTTAAACAGTAAAAGACAAATGAAAAAATTCCACTTTCTTTTGACATTCTCTATGCGTTAATAAGGAATTGCCTTGCCATGGTAATAATATGAGCTATTCTAAATTATTCTCCTGAAAATTTCTTATTATACAGCATCTTGTGTGTATTATTAGAGATGAAATAAATGCATCTTCTTCTCAGTGAGGGTCAGATACTTAATGAAGCTTCTAGTAAAGCTATACATTGAAGTATTTTCAATTAAGTGGGGAATGGGAGAAATGATTTGATGACTTAAACAATACAGAATCATTTGTAAAATTATGGAAATTACCATGGTAAAACGCTTAATAATCTGTTTGTAATATATTCAAAAAGAGCAATCCAAATGGTTAAGTTTAAAACAAGTTGCTAATATACAAAAATTAGTTAAATCAAACCAGCTGATGGAAATCTGCTCCATTAACACACATATCCCAGGCAGAAAGCCCCACTGGATGACAGAGTAAAAACAGTGTGGGTCCTAATACAAGAGAGATCAATATTAACCTTATAAGGAATCTACATTTCTAGCCACAAATCTTTTTAAGAAAATGTAATATTGATAAATGACATGGAGATTTGCTTATATGCTTTTCCTCTGTAACTGACTTGTGAACAAGATTGTCTTTAATTATATCAGTGAACTAATAGTTTACATTGTTTGTTAAAGTATAAAATAGGCAACTTTGAAATCCTACATAAATGGAATTTTGAAAATTAAGTCACAGTTTTACAAAAATGTGTACAAAATGTTTACAAAAACATGTAAACTGTTGATAATGTAATATATGTACTCATCCTAGGAAATAAAATATATCTTTGATAAGGAACTTAATGCTGTTTGCAGCAATATTTTCAAATGTAAACTTTTTTGATATAATTACACTTCCATTTCATTATGGTATTGGTAATTGTAATATTTTGCAAATGTCTGCAACTCTAAATAAAAAGAAACTAGTCTTGAGATTTTGATTTATCCATCAAAACCACAAACTAATTCCCAAAGCTTATACATACAGTTTTTAAAATTTTATCATATTTGTCCAGCTACCTGAGAGCACTATGCCTCCTCCCTCCCTCTCTTCCTTCCTTCCTTCCTTTTCTTTCTTTCTTTCTTTCTTCCTTCCTTCCTTCCTTCCTTCCTTCCTTCCTTCCTTCCTTCCTTTCTTTCTTTCTTTCTTTCTTTCTCATTTGCCTTAAGGATTTGAGACCCTTGAATTGTTACGAGTATCTAAAACCTCTAAAGCATCCTTTTTCCCTATTTATTTTTGCAGTTTAAAAGTTTGTGAAGTATTTCTATTATTAATTCAAAGAATCAAAGCACTTTCAGCTGTGCTCTGTATTGTTTGGAACAACTGAATTTCCAAAACATTCTAATTGCATCACCATTTTATCTAACTTTTTGTTAATTCAGTTGCATTGTATGCTAATTTGTAGTACGTACTATAAGGGCCTAGATAAAATTTCAAAGTTATTTTAATCCTTAGCAATGAAGTGAAGGTAACTGTGTATACAAATATAAACTCAGTGATAAAACAGTGACATTTGAAACATGGGTTAAAGACCACTCAAAAACTAAAAATGCTCAGATCCTGGTAAGGACTCTAATTGTAAGCATTTCCACTGAGATACATGAGATCTTATAAGATATGGAGCAAAGTAGGGAGATTTTACATTTTTTGACATTTGCAGAATTTAAGAATTATATATTGAGTAAACTTGGTTGCAAGTAACTGTTCCAATGTTTATAAAATTTCTAGTATTTCAGTAAATGGTTCCTATACCTATATGATATAAAATCAGCATTTGTTTGCTCTCCTTTAAAAATAAGCTATTGTTAAGTGTTTAATCAATTTTGTTACAAGATTTTAAAAAATCTGTTATTCTTTATTATTTTCTGTATATTGTAGCCAAAAGTCAAAAAGAAAATCTTCCACTAAAATCAGGAATACACAATGATGCCTACTTTAACCACTGGTGATCAACATTATACCAGAAGTTCTAGTAAGAGCAATTAGGCAGGTAAAATAAATAAAAGGCATACCGAATGCCTTTTAAGAAGTTAAACTATATCTATTTGCAGATGACACGATCCTATATATAGAAAATCCTCTGAAATATCTATAAGATACTAGATCTAAGAAAAAAAACTCAGCAAAGTCACAGACCGAAAAATCAACACACAAAAATCTTATGTATTTCTATACATCAGTAAAGAACAATTTGGAAATAAAATTTAAAAAGCAATTCCATTTGGGGAGCCTGGGTGGCTCAGTCCGTTGAGTGTCTGACTTGGGCTCAGGTAATGATCTCACAGTTCGCGAGTTCGATCCCCGTGTAAGGCTCTGGGCTGACAGCTCAGAACCTGGAGCCTGCTTCATGTTCCATGTTTCCCTTTCTCTCTGCCCCTTCCCCACTCATATTGTCTGTCTCTCTCTCAAAAATAAGCATTAAAAAAGTTTTTCCTTAAATAAAAATGAATATAAAGCAATTCCATTAATAATGGCATTTACAACAAAACAATATACAACCCAATTAAAATTAATCAAATGACTTGAACAGACATTTCTCCAAAGGAGGTATACAAATGGCCAAAAAGCACATGAAAAGATGCTCAACATCATTAGTCATTACAGAAATACAAATCAACACCACAGTGAGATACTACTTCATACCTACTAGGATGGGTAAAATTAAAAAAGAAAACAAATTCTGAAATAAGTCATACAGAGAAAGACAGATACCATATGTTTTCACTCTTATGTGGATCCTGAGAAACTTAACAGAAGACCATGGGGGAGGGGAAAGGGGAAAAAAAAGTAAGAGAGGGAGGGAGCCAAAACATAAGACTTTTAAAAACTGAGAATAGGGGTGCCTGGGTGGCTCAGTGGGTTGAGCGTCCGACTTCGGCTCAGGTCATGATCTCACAGCTTGTGAGTTCGAGCCCCGCATCGGGCTCTGTGCTGACAGCTCAGAGCCTGGAGCCTGTTTCAGATTCTGTGTCTCCCTCTCTCTCTGCCCCTAACCCACTCGCATTCTGTCTCTGTCAAAAATAAATAAACATTAAAAAAAATTTAAAAAAAAAAACTGAGAATAAATAGAGTTGATGGGGGGGGGAGGGGAGGGGAGGGTGGGTGAGGTGTACTGAGGAGGGCACCTGTTGGGATGAACACTGGGTGTTGTATGGAAACCAATTTGACAATAAATTTCATATTTAAAAAAAGAAAATAAAATTAAAAAAGATAAACAAGTGTAGGCAATTATGTGGAGAAATTGAATGGAAATCTGTGTGCTGTTAGTAGGAATGTAAATAGTACACAGCCACTGGGGAAAATAGGTTAACAGTTCCTCAAAGTTAAAGACAGAATTACCATATGACCCAGAAATTCTCCTCCCAGATATATACCTCAAAGAAATGAACACAAGCACTTAAACAGATATTTTTATGCCACTTCTAATTGTGGCGTAATTCATAACAGCCAAAAGGTGGAAACAACCCAAGTGTTCAACAATAGATGGATGGATGAACAAAACGTGGTGTATGTATACAAATAGAATGTTTATTCAGCCATAGAACAGAATGAAATTCTGATGCATGCAACATAACAGATGAACCTTGAAAACATTATTTTAAGTGAAATAAGTCAGGCAAAATGGAAAAAATAGTGTACCATTGTACTTGTACGAAATGCCTAGAACAGGTAAATTCTTAGAGACAGAAAGTAGGTTACAGGTTTCCAGGGGCTTGTAGACGGGAAAAGGGAGAATTACTGCTTTTTGTGCTGTCTAAAAAGCTTTGGAAATAGTGGTAAGGATTTCACAAAATTGTGCATGGAATTAATGCCTCTAACTTGCACACGTAAAAATGATCCAAATGGCGAATTTTATTTGATATATAAGTAACACAATAAGAAGAAAAAATAAAATTCCAAAAAAAAGTTATACGTATATAAAATTCACAAGTGATGTGGAAAGAACATGAATCTCTTGAAAGGTAACATTACTTGACCACTTAGAATCAGCATACAATTAAAGTTTCTTAATTTATTTATTTTTAAATATTTATTTATTTATTTTGAGAGAGAGAGAGATCAGCAGGAAAGGGGCAGAGAGAGAATCCCAAGCAGGCTCCATACTGTCAGTGCAGAGTCTGACACAGGGCTCAATCTCACGAACCATGAGATCATAACCTGAGTTCAAATCAAGAGTCAGATGATCAACCGACTGAGCCACCTAGGTGCCCCTAAAGTTTCCTAATTTGTAGCAGCTAATTATCATGTTTGAAATAATTTATAAAGAAGTTTACCACTAAATAAAACAGCATGTGTCTTCCCATAACTAACATATTTCTTATATGGTGGGGATATAAAACTAAAAAAGGAAAGTATTTCCCAGAAAACTTCCAAGGAAGAAATTAAGTAGGGGGAGAAAGAATGAGAGAGAGAGAGAGAGAGAGAGAGAGAGAGAGAGAAATTGATAGAATAATTTTCCTGAGAGACAAGAAGAAATGTAATCCAGTACAAAGATTAGATAGAAGAAACAGCTGCTTTGTTATAACAGGATACACTGCATCCAAATGATGTAAAAGTGTGTGTGTATGTTTGATTTTTGGAGGCAATGAATACGGATCTAATAGAAAATATGGAAATAGATTTTGAAGTGCACAATTTTTGAAAGAGTTGAGTGAAATAGGATGAAGATTAATTGACCAGATACCTTGCATAGAATTGAGGTGATGAGGGATTATTTCAATTTTATGATGATTGTTTCATACTGGGAATAATATGTCCTGATATTTTATGTAGACAGAAATCAGATAACTTGGTTCTCCAGATTAGTGTAATGGAAAAGGAAAAAAGTATGGGGCTTTAGAATAATGAAAGAATATTATTAAAAAATGAGTCATGGAATACAACTGGAAAAACGGCACACTAAGAAAGAAGAGAATTTTTGAAATGGGAGATAGCATAAAGTTTAATGAATTAGAGCTTCTGATAAAAATCAGAGAGTAGGAGTAGCTGAACTAATTAGATGTAAGGTGGGATATGGGATGGTTATGGTATGAATATTAGCAGAATTAATTTTCCAGCCAAAGAGCTACAGATAATAAATAGATATGCCCATGGAATGGCTGTCTGAAAGTCATGGGGAGGAGTAGTCACTGGAAACAAGATCAAAAACTGAGACATGGTATTAAATTTATGATCCACTATTGTCAACAAGAATGACAGAAACTGGGGTAGAGAGAAGGTCTGTAGTTTTAAATGTTTACAGGGTACTGATTATGAGTTTCAAAGATAATAACATCAAGGAAAGTAAAAACTTGAAAAAAACTGGTTATTAAAATGAGTATAATTACTTAGTCTTTTCATAAGGGAAAGGAAAGAATGGAGTGGCATACAATTGCCAGTCTTTTACTCATAACAGAATCCAGATCATAGACTTATTTTTCTTTCTCCGTATCTCTGTCTCTGTTTATCTCTCTCTCCGCCTCTCCATGTCTGCCTCATTCTCTTTTTGGGTGTCTGTCTCTATATATTAATGGATATTCTTGAAAAACAAAAATGAAAATGAAGGACTCTGTTATGTTACCCACACACGCTTTATAATGTCCATTGCTGAAAACATATATACTCCTATATTATTAATTATCTTGAGACATACTTTTAATTTTTTTCTGGAATATATTTCTGTTGAGGAAATATCTGAGGTAAGGATTTTTTAAAAAATTGCCAGTAGAATTCAATATGGGAAATTCAAAATTCGAAATGGGAAGACATGAGCAGACATTTTTCCAAAGAAGACATACATACAGATGGTCAACCAGTACATGAAAAGATGCTCAACATCACTCATCATCAGGGAAACGCAAATCAAAACACAATGAGATATAACCTCACACCTGTCAGAATGGCTAAAATCAAGAACACAAGAAACAACAAGAGTTGGCGAGGATGCAGAGAAGAAGCAAACTTGTACACTGTTGGTGGGAATGCAAACTGGTGCAGCCACTGTGGAAAACAGCATGGAGGCTCTTCAAAAAAATTAAAAATAGAATTACTACATGATTTAGTAATCACACTACTGAGAATTTACCCAAAGAATACAAAAACACTAACTTGAAAGGATATATGCACTCCTACGTTTACTGCAGCATTATTTACAAGAGCCAAATTAAGGAAGCAGCCCAAAGGCCTGTCGATATATGAATGGATAAAAAGAGGTGGTATGTATATGTACAATAAAATATTATTAAGCCGTAAAAAGGAATTGAAATCTTGCCATTTTCAATAACATGAATGGATCTAGAGTAGGTAACGCTAAGCAAAATAAGTCAGTCTGAGAAAGACAAATACCATATTATTTCACTCATATGTGGAATTTAAGGAATACAACAACTGAACAAAGGAAAAAACAGATACAAATCAAAAAACAGACTCTTAACTATAGAGAACAGATGGTTACAAGAGAGGAGGTGGGTAGGGGCATGGGTGAAATAGTTGAGGAGGGATTAAGAATACACTCATCTTTCTTTTTTAAGTCTATTTATTTATTTTGAGAGAGAGAGACAGCATGCACCAGTAGGGGAGGGACAAAGAGAGAGGGAGAGAGAGAATCCCAAGCAGGCTCTGCATTGTTAGCACAGAGCCTGACACGGGGCAAGACACAGGGCACAAACTCATGAACCGTGAGATCATGACCTGAGTGGAAATTCAGAGTTGGGCACTTGCTTAACTGACTAAGCCACCCAGGCACCCTACCAGTTAGTGAATATTTTAAAGCAGGTTAATATTGTTTAAATATGCCAAGGTGATTTCAACCGAGGTATCAATTGTTTCTTGAGGTCAATGAACATATTGAAACAGGTAGGGTTTAAGAAGAGGGAAAAGTTAAAAAGAAAACCAACAACTACCAGAAAAAGTGTTTAATAAATGCAAAGCTTGTTCAAAAAAATAAAGTATTTGTTAAGCATATTTCAGATTTTCTCTCAACATTTGTAAGGTTGTGGCTCAACATATTAATGAGCACTCTTTTCTGGCATTTTACTTTTAGTAACAACTTCAGTTGCATTTTCTAGTTACCATTTTTAGGATTATTCACTTGACAAGTCTCTGCTATGAAAACTAACAGTAAAAAATGTGATGAAAGATGTCAAATCCAGTTCTGCAGATAGCCATAAATTTTACCTTTTTAATTTTTTTTTGGTGCTTCCTGAAGCTGAGAAATATAATTGGCCTATAATTGCACTATATAGAATACTAAATGAGAGAATTATAATCAACCTCCATATTACAGATATTTTCATGGACTCATGAATCACAATGATAATTTAATTAAAGAATACTCTATCTCAACACTTTCCATACAGTGTCTAATTTAATTTTTTTTTTACCAATGTCTCTGATAGATTTTATGAAACCAAGTCTACAAAAAAAGAAAAACAACAAAGGACTAAAAGACCTTAAGAGATTTGCACAAGGTGACATGGCAAGTGGAAATCATATTGGGACTGAAACCCGGATGTGCCAGGTTTGCCTGAGCCAGAACATAAATTCGTCTCTGTTTTGCGATTCACCCTAATATGCTTTCTCATACTTTCATTACTAGAAAATTATTTTCTTTTTTATTTCCTTAATAATTAAACACTAATATCCACTGAACTGCAATTTATAATAGATTTTAATAGTGCCTACAATCTGTAGCAGTCGGACTACACATTATGTTTTTGGGTTTAGATTTAGAGGGTGTGAAGGAATTTTAGGAAGCCCAAGGAAAGCAACAACAATTACAATGAGAATTTTGCAGCCAGAATTATGACACCTATTGTTTCTTTTGGTTTGTTCTTTTACTCTGTTACTTCCAGTCCATTAATGTTCTACGGCAAAGTGAAAAATACTATTCCTTATAGAATCTTTTATTGCCTATAGGAAAAATTCCATCATGCCAGGATGATATTCATGTTTTCTTCTACCATGTTCACTGCATACCAAAACTCCAAAACCATTTGGTTCATCATGTTTTTTTTTTTTTTAATTATCACCACCTAGGGGTGCCTGGGTGGCTCACTTGGTTGAGCGGCTGACTTCAGCTCAGGTCAGATTTGGGCACACCGAAGGGCTCTGTGCTGACAGCTCAGAGCCTGGAGCCTGCTTCTGCTTCTGTGTCTCCCTCTCTCTCTGCCCCTCCCCAACTCATGCTCTGTCTCTGTCTCAGAAATAAACAAACATTAAAAAATAAATAAATAAATAAATTACCACGGTCTACCTCACCTCTTGATAACTGAATTTTTACTAATCTTTCAAAGTCCAGTTCAAATTATACCTTATATATGGAAACTTCTTCAATTTTAACTCCTTCAATCAAACGTCCTCAAGCAGATTACCCTTTTGGAGTTTTTGGTGCATATCTCATTAGTCTATTTGTGAGGATTTCTTTTGTTCTTCTGGTTACTCCCTACTCCAAAAAACAAGATCACTAGTTCCTTCCAGAGAACAAGACTTGTTTAACTTTGAACCACCCTCCAGGATATAATACTTGATAAGTACATAAAATATCTTCGCTGAAACACGAAATATTGTAATCTCACTTTTGTCTTGACCTTGAATCAGCAATAATGTTATTCATCTCACAAGATCCCTGCAAAGTAATCAGAATAGTTGTGATTAAACTATTGTAGAGAGAAAGAAATTAAGTCTGTGAATTTAGTAATCTTTCCAAGGCCAAAGGACATAGTTAGTTATATATAACTTTGAATTCTGGATTGGTTGGCAGTTCCGCACAGTGTTACACCATCCCTTTTAGCTCATTTGAGCCCCAATATACAGTAATATTTATAGGTCTGCCAAACATAGAAATATATTATTGACTCATGATGCCATGATTTTAATTATGAGCCCAGATATTATCCTAGGAAATTTTGCTTAACCTTCTATTTTCCTGATTCAACGAATTTATTCATATTGAATTTAATTTTATCTGTTTATAAACAATTTAAGGAAACCATTTTATTTTCACTCTTAAACCCCATTTTATTATTCTGTCTCACTATAGTCCCTAATAGAATATTACATAGCTTTAGTCATGAGCCTTTTTTTTTTTAAATCTCGCCATTTGCAACAGCATGGATAGAACTAGAGGGTATTATGCTAAAAAAAATTAGTCAAAGACGGACAAATATCATATGACTTCACTCATATGTGGAATTTAAGATACACAACAGATGAACATAAGGGAAGGGAAGCAAAATTAATATAAAAACAGGGAGGGGGACAAAACATAAGAGACTCTTAAATACAGAGAATAAACTGAGGGTTGCTGGAGGGGTTGTGGGTAAGGGACATTAAGGAAGACAACTGGGATGAGCACTGGGTGTTATATGTTGGGGATGAATCACTGGATTCTACTCCTGAAATCATTATTGCACATATGCTAACTAACTTGGATGTAAAATAAATAAATAAATAAATAAATAAATAAATAAATAAATATAGGAACCATTCAAATTTTGCTCCTCTTCTAATCATTTTATACCTTCTGTATATAGTGAAACCACAAATGAATAAATATACTCTCTTCCAACAGGAAGACAGTGATAAAAGTACTAAAAAGCCCTACAAATAATATCAGGTTATTATTCATCAAAGGAAACTATTGTTCCCTTCACTTAGATTTAAAAAATTGTATTAAAAAGTTTTGAAAATCTTTGCATGTACAATATTTTGTGGTTAGAACTGTTGAATGTTTATTGGCCTATGTGAAAGGAATTCATCCTAAAGTCCAATTATTAAGGTAGAAATAGCCAGATCATGAAACAAATCTGCATAATTGATATGACTGCCTTCTTAGCAATCTTGGCAGAAGATCCAAAGATAGATTACAGATATAAAATTAACTATGGTATTATCCCTGTAGGTTTAAAGAACTCTCAAGGAGAGATAAGCAAGTGTTCCCTGAGTTAGTTCATGACTTGTATGTATATTAATGTTTCCTATGACTGGGAATCCTTACCTTATAAAAACTTTTGTATCTAAACTTTATTTTAATTTGAGGTCTATAGAAGGACTTAATAATAAGAAATGAATACACCCTAATAAATCTCTATCACATTTTCACACTTACCCTACCATTTTGGGGGGTATATCCCAGATAAAAACTCTCAAGTATCTATCAATATAACTAATTTGTTTCTGTAATATTTTCGACAACAATAACAACAAAACAGTTCTGTAGATTCAGCAGGTAAAAGCAATAGCAGCCAAAGAATTTTGGGACTGGGCTGGATTGGCATTAGGTAGCCACAGGGAATATTATATATTTTCTGAAACTATACAGATTGCTTTAATATAAAAAATGTCCAACACATGAACATAAGAATATGTTGATACTGAATCAGGCCTTTTGTCTCATATCCAGCAAAATAAACTTTTAGTGATGAGTGATTAAAAATATACAGTAAAACCTTGAATTGTGAGTAACTTGTTCTACAAGTGTTTTGCAAAATGAGAAAATATTTCTAATAAATTTTAACTAGATAAACAAGTGATGTCTTGTAATATGAATAGTACGTGATGTCAAATGTCACATGATCACAACTGAGCCAATGGTTCTCTCTCTCTCTCTCTCTCTCTGTGTGAAATTGTGGGTGATTGTCTCCCATGCTCAGATGCTTGGTCTCAGGATGTGGTTGGTGTTTGGAAGAAATCAGTGATTCTTCAGAACGTTGGAAGGTGTCCACACCTGGCACTAGTGTATTTTTTGTCACTTCAAGGCACCTATGGACACTCCTTTGCTTTCCCACACAAGAGTAAGCTTAGGAACACTTTGAGCTTCATTCTAGGCCAGGCTGCCTGCAGATACAGACACTTTCTTCTGCTGCCTTACTGCCAGTTATATTAAATACATTATATGAAAAGAGTTTATTAATACTGTACTGTAGTCAACATCCATGTGAGTGTATACAATGGCCCACATGCAGAAAAAGATTGAAAAGAAAGGTGGCGAGAAGATGATTACGGTGGTGGAAGTTAAGAAGGAAACCACATAGAGAAGTACAAAGGAGGTATACAAGTGGCTGAAATTGCAACATTTTATAAGAAGTGTATGTCTGCATCTCATCTGCAGAGGAAGAGGAGAAAAAGGCGAAGGAATCCCTCACTGCAAGTGAGATTGGGGAGATACGTAAAATGTGGGAGACAATGCAAAATTTTGTACAAAAGCACCACCTGAATAAGTCTGTATGTAACAGTGCGAGTGATGAATCTGTTTAATGACAATGCAATGTTACATTTCCGCAAAATCCTCAAAAGGAGGCCAAACCAAGTGTCATTGGATAGGTTCCTCATTAAAGTTGCACAAAAAGAAAAAGATTCTATGAGCCAATAGATAGCAGTCATTCCGTTAGTGATAGTGAATGTCATCCTACACAATTACCCTGCTCTCTCTTGTCTCCCTCACACCGGCCACAAGGGTTTTCAAAGGTAAGAGCAGGTTAATTTATTTTTCTTTATAATTTGCATTTTCTTTATTATTTTGTATTATATACAGTATTATAATCATATTTATATGAATATTTTTGGATTGTGGAATGAATCATCTGAGTTTCTATGATTTCTTAAGGGGAAATTCACTTTGATATACATGTGCTTTGGATTACAAGCATGTTTCCGGAACGAATTATGCTCGCAAACCAAGGCTTTACTGTAATGCCTTATACCATCACCCACTTCTAGATTTTAACATTGAAACTCAGTTCTTAATCTATTCATTTAGTCAGCATATATTTATCAATATTCTTTAAAAATTTTAAACAGATTTATTGCAGTATAATTGATATACAAAAATCTGCACATATTTAACATACATGATTTGATGAGTTTAGACATTAGCATAAACATATGAAACCATCACCACGATTAAGACAATAAATGTGCCTAACACTTCCAAAATTTTTATGTGTCCCCTTTTGCGTGTGTGGTAAGAACACTTAACATGAGAACTACTCTCTTACAAATTTTTAAATGAACAATACAGTATTGTTTATTACAGGTATTGTACTGTATAGCAGATCTCCAAAACTTTAAGCCAATTGAACAAGTCTTGATTTCCTCCTTCCTTCCGCCCTAAAATATGGTAACCATAATATGGTTTTATTCTATTCTACCCTATCCTATTCTATTCTGTATTTTCTGCTTCTATGAGTTTAAATATTTTAGGTACCAAATGTCAGTGGAATCATGCAGTATTTGTCTTTCTGTCTGGCCTATTTCATTCAGCATAATGTCCTTCAGCTTCATCTATGTAGTAGAAAATGGCAGGATTTTCTTATATTTTAAGGCTGAATAGTATTCCACTATACGTATATACCACATATTTCCCCCGCATCTGTTGACAGACATTTAGATTGTTTCCATATCTTGGTTATTGTGAATAGTGCTGCAATGTACATGGGAGTGTTGATATCTCCTTGAGATTCTGATTTCAATTTTAGGATAGATACTCAGAAATGGGATTGCTAAAGCGTAGGGCAGTTTACCTTCAGTCTTCTGAGGAGCCTCCATACTGTTAGGTTTTACATATGTTTTACAGCTTTAGGTCTTATTGTTAAGTCTTTAACTAATTTTGAGTGCACTTTTTTGTATGATGTTTAGATAAGGGTCCAATTTTATTCTTTTGCATGTTGACATCCATTTTCCCCAACTCTATTTGTTAAAAAAGCTATCTTTTGTTCATTATGTATTCTTGATACCGTTGCTGGATATCAATTGACTATATATGCATGGGTTTAATTCTGGTCTCCATTCTGTTCCATTAGTCTTTACCTCTGTCTTTATGCCAGGAATGTACTGTTTTAATTACTGTTAACTTTGTAACATACTATATAAGAGTCAGAGAAATAATTTATAAACAAAATATGTTAGTTCTTCATGGTATAGGTCACATAAGTGGGCTCATTAAGCCTATTAAAATAATATATAGATATATAGAGATAATAAAACTGCAGTTTATCTTAAAATGTATTCATTTATTTTCACACTAAACACAATACCTGTACTTAATATTCTTCATGCAGTAATTTCTAGTTCATATTTTTTCCTTGAGATCCAAAAATTGCTTTCTAACCTATATATCGACATTTGCAATTAGAAGAGCTTCAAGAACCACAGAATCCAAGTTTCCAAAACTGACATTAACTTCTCTGGAAAACCTGCTTCTTCTTTGGCATTCTAACACACACTAAATGATAATGCCACCAGGAGCTGAGACATCAACACTGACTTCTTCCCATCACACATGCCTAACAATCACTAAGTTCTGTTAATATAGCATCGAATATTATACGTAAAAAAAAAATCTAGCAAAATCCTTCTGCCCAAATACAGATTAGATACATATATATATATAGAGAGAGAAATAAACAGAGAGATATAGAGAAATTTAACATCAGATTTAAGAAACAAATATCTTAGGTAAAATGCTGCAATGAGGTGCGTTAGGAAAAAATGAAAAAATAAAATACCTTAGTCAAATAATTTATGCAACTCAAGAAATACACTTTTAGGCAAATTCCAAATCATATTATGTGGTTCTTTTACTTATAAACTTTTTGATCTTTTCAATCAAAGGATATATCATTTTAAGTTTATGGCATTGCTTTGATTTATTTATTCTTAATCTTTAAATTCAAGATAGGAACATAAAAGAAAAATAGATTAACATAACTCTTTTTAAAAATGTTCTACTTTGCTTTGTTGAGGCTTCATAGCTATAGTGTTTCACGTTTCTTGTCCAAGAGATGTGCCTGAAACTGACACAAAGCCACAGCCTTTATTTATGTTTCTCTTCAGCATAATTGGTCTGAACAATACATCTTTATCTTCCAGCCTTGTTCTTTAGGTATTGGTCCCTGAGAAGAAAACAGTCTTTCTTAAGGAGAGAGCAAAGTGTTGTTTGTTATGTAGACTTTTATCGATCATAAATGAAAGGTCTCCTTTCTGCTGTGTTTGTTGAAAAGTCCTTTGAATAGAAAACCCATTTCCCCCTTCTTAGATGCTGCTTTGGAGAACAACCTAAAAATTTATGCAATATTCATTTTCTCCTTAGACAACGTATTTCTAGTAAGCATGTTTTATATACAGAGTGATCTTTTTCTGTAAGCTTTCCTAACCAATTATTCAAATAAATTGACCTAAAGAAAGTCTTCTTCAGAGGTTTAGAAGTCTCTGAGGTTAGAGGTCTCTCAGTCTCAGAGGTTAGAGGTCTCTCAATATTTCTACAAGTGAATAGATGAATAAATGAGCTTCTGTAAAATAGGTTGGCAAAAAATATATTGTACATTCTTATGTTTTTTAACAGGCAAGTATGAGAATGAGGTATTATTATACCGATCAAGTAGATATAAATACCTCAGTTTGTTAACTAAAACAACACTTTTTTAATATCATGTTTACATCAGTGGAGAAGAAATACCATTGTTTCTTATCACTCTACTTTTCTATGTAGCTACGTACCCACACATCACAAAATACAATGGAAGTTGAAATGGACTCGTTAGGCAGTTGTTAGGCAAGAGCTAGGAGAGATAAAGCATGTGCTGACCACACCCTCAGAGCCCCGCCCCACCCCCAGGGTTAACAGAATAGGAGGAGCCAGAGCTGGCTCAAGCGCCCCAAGGGGACTTCTAAAATCTGAGCCTGTGCACAAAAGGTGCAATTTGCCCTTTAGGCGCATGGTGCAGAAGCCAAAATATTATACAACCACCAGCTGTCAATCAAAAATATCAATTAAAGCCAAATTTACATATGCAGAAAGGAAGCTTAAAAGGATGTAGCTAGAGCTTCCAGGTGCCATTGCCACTGGCAGTGTCTCCCTTTCACTTTTGAAAGTGTACTATAGTTATCTACTCCATAAAATCTATTTCCCCATTCTGGTCTCAGGTCTCCAACTGCATTTGGAACAAGAACTAAGCAACCCAGTAACAGATGGACATAAAACAAAAGAGATTCCTAACTCATAGAAAACAATTATTTACAATTCAAGCACTATTTCCTTTTTTAAAAATGTTTTAAGAGAGAGAGAGAAAGAGCTTGCCTGCAAGTGAGGGAGAGAGAGAGAGAATCCCAATCCCCAAAGTGGGGCTTGATCTCAACCTTGAGATCATGACCTGAGCCAAAATTAAGAGTTGGATGCTTAACCAAGCGAGCAACCCAGGTACACCTCTTTTTTTTTTTTTTTCTTTTTGTAGGCTTCACACCCAGTGTGGAGCCCAATATGGGGTTTGAACCCTGAGATCATGACCTGAGACCAACAGTTGGACACTTAACCAAATAAGCCACCCAGGCATCCTGAAGCATTATTTCCTTTTAATGTAATTCAGCAGACTTAGGCACTTGCAGATTCCAGTAAGAGTAAAAGAGGGAATAAAAGAGGGATGGAAGGAAAGTCACATTTATCAAGTGGCCATTTTCAGATAGTCATGGAGATAAGGGCTTCCACGCATGTGTACCTTGTAACAACTATGATATTAGCAACATACAGTTCCCAGTTTCTCACAGTTCTGACTTTTTTGACCCACTAAACAATTCATACAAGTTGTCACTGAAAACACACCCTCACAAATGAATACACTCTCAACAACAAATAGTTCCTCCAAACTTACTTTAGCATTGCCAAAACTCTTGCAGATCACTAAGAGATTCATAAACACATCTGAGAACAAAGTATTTTGTGGCTATTAGTCAATAAAAGGAAAAGTAGTCACTCTTAGAAATGATAGGTACAGTATGAGCTTGTGCTCCATAAAACATGCCCCTCCTTTCCATGCTAAGTCTCACACCTCTTATTTATTTATTTATTTATTTATTTATTTATTTATTCATTTATTTTGAGAGATAGAGAGAGAGCGCACGCGCGCGCGTGCACGCGCATGCACATGCAAATGAGGGAGGGTGGGCAAAGGGAGAGGGATAGAGAGCCTAATGCAGGGCTCAACCCCAAGACCCTAAGATCATGACTTGAGCTGAAATCAAGAGTCAGATGCTCAGCTAACCCACTGAGCCACCCAAGCACCCTTCATACCCCTAATTTAGACTAATGTCACAAATGTCATTCTCAGAGGCTATGTTAACCTCCAGATTATCCTTGCCTCTCTCCAAGCACGCTCTATATTTCTAATACAGCAATCTTTCTAACCCAGGAAGCCAACAATTTTACTTATATGATCTAATTCTACAATGCCTTTAAAAGAAAATTTAAATTCCTTGTCTCAGTGTACATGGCTCTCCATGTTTTTTTGTTGTTGTTTAACTGTGCAGTCATTGTCTCAGTAGACTCTGCCATGTAGCCTATGCTTAAATCTTATTAGAACCCTTCTACACATAAGGGCAGGTGTACCCCAATGTTTATAACAGCACTATCAACAATAGCCAGAATTATGGAAAGAGTCAAATGACCATAAACTGATGAATGGATAAAAAGATGTGGTTTATATACACAATGGAATACTACTTGGCAATGGAAAGAATGTAATCTTGCCATTTGCAATAGCATGGGTGGAACTAGAGGGTATTATGCTAAGTGAAATACGTCAGTCAGAGACAGACAGATATATGTTTTCACTCACATGTGGATCTTGAGAAATTTAACAGAAAACTATGGGAGAAGAGAAGGGGAAAAAATAGTTACAAACAGAGAGGGAGGAAGGCAAACCACAAGAGAGTCTTAAACACACAGAACAAACTGAGGGTGGATGGGGGAGGTGGGGAAGAGGAGAAAATGGATGATGGGCATTGAGGAGGGCACTTGTTGGGATGAACACTGGGTATTGTACGTAAGCGTTGAACCACGGGAATCTACCCCAAAAACCAAGAGCACATGTTATACACTGTACGTTAGCCAATTTGACAATAAATTATATTTAAAAAAATAAAAATAAAAATAAAAATAGCTAATTTCTGAAATAAGCAAAAACCAAAAACAAAAACACAACAGATCACCACTGTCTCAAGTCTGCTGTAAGTGTTGTCATTTATCTAAAACCAGATCACTTATATTTGAAGAAGTAAAAGCAAGGGTACTGTGAGAGCCTTAATTCATCAATAGAAATTGAAAATTAGTGATATTGCCCAAATTTTTAGAGATGTTATTTTACATATAATGAATGTGTTAAAACAACATCAAAACCATAGCAATCTCATTGTTATTGTTTCCTATAAAAGTGGTCTGCTGATCTAAAATCTTGTTTTGTTTTGCTTTTGTTTATACTAATGCTTATTAATACTATTCTTTACTTTCTCAATTTGTGTTAAAGAGATGTCAGAATTTCTTAAGTAATGTTCTGCTCCTTTAGATTATTATAGTGATACTCTTCATTAGAAGTTACAGCTAGCCATTAATTCAATTCAAGTTTGTAATATTAAAAGTCAATAGGCTGGTCAAGTACTAACAGCTATGTTTCTGAAATACTTGTCACCCGTAGCTCATACTGTAAAATAAGGCTGCTGGTCTAGATTTTTATTTAGATTTCTATAGCTCTATTTTTTTCTTTTTTCCCCTTTTACACTTTTTTATCAACTTCTTCCCATTTTCTTTGTATCTATCTTACTATCTATCTATCTTGAACCTAACTTGAATTTTGTATATGATGCCTGTACATAAGAATTCAATTAAAACAGCTCATACACAGCAGTTTAAAAGGTGTCAAAACTACTTTTTTGGTTTTACCACTATATATAGGTTTTACCTATATATACCAGGTTTTACCACTATATATAGGTTTTACCACTATATTTTTTAAATCAACATAAAAAGTCATCTTCAATTTTCCAACATGTAACTATTTGAACACTTTTCAATGGCCACTTATTATTAACATTAAAAAAGACAGCAATAGAGAAACTTGTGGTGCTTGTGTATATTTGAATATTTACCAGGCCCACCTGAACATTTATGCATCTATATGATTATATGGGTCTAATCACACTTATTTATACTCATTTCCATCGTTGAGAACTATATCATCTATATCTATATCTATATCTATATCTCTATCTATATCTATATCTATCTATATCTAAGTGCCCTCCCTAATGTTCATCACCCATTTAGCCCATACCCTGCCCACCACCCCTGCAGGAACCCTCAGTTTCTTTCCTATAGTTAAGAGTCTCTTATGGTTTGCCTCCCTCTCTGGTTTTATCTTATCTTATTTTGTATATATTTTAATAAAGAGATTAAAAAGACAACTGAGCATTAAAGAAATTAAATAATATTCAGCATCTTGTAAGCAGTGAGTAACGGATCTGGGTTTCAAGCACAAGCCCTCTCTCTTCCATTTATCTTAATCTTAACAAACTAAAGACAGTTTACTGTTTCAAAATATGAAAACTCTATTCTTGACTCAAATCAATATGCTCATTTTTTAATTAGAAGGCATTTCTATAAATTACTTTCAGAACAATATCTGGCACAATATTCTGTTAATTTCTCTTCTTATGTTTTTTGATAAAAAATATATCCAAAAAATTAATTTAATACAAGATTTAAAGAACAAGTCTTATTATTTAAATGCATTTTTTCTTCTCTTAATATCACACTGTTCTATGGCTCTGTGGCTCTGAGAGGTACAAAGAAAGGGAGAGGTAGTAAGAATTTGGTAAATACAGTAATAAAAGATACAAGAAGTTTTGAAATTTGCTGCATATGTGTTTCACAATCTCCATATTCACATGATAATTAGGCTCATAATTTAAAGGAGAGAATATTTTGTAAAATGTTTCATAATAATTTTCTACCAAATTAATTTAATATCTATAAAGTAGCCAAGGACAAAATAAAATGAATATTTCATGGGCAAAAGGAATTGAACCTAGACAACATGAAAAGATGTCATTTATGATTATATTAATAGAATTATTTGAAAAAAATAATTGAAGTAAAATTCATAGAGTTCAAATAACAATATTACTTAGAATTCATATCTGTTACATTAAAGTAAAAGTCATAGTTTGAACTTGAACTATCAGATATAATTCGATTTTCCTCAGTACCTCAGCAATGCATTCTAGAAGTTAGAAAAGAAAATAAAAGTCATACATTTTTTATATATGATAAACTATTAGCTTAAATATTCCATAATCAAATATACGTTGACACATAAGTATGATTATCTGAAATGTTTGGTAAACTTATTCCTAAATTGAGAGGAAAGCAGTAAGATTTTTTTTTTTAATTTTCTGCTTAATGAGTAAAATAATACATCCAAATTTCACTTTTTCTTAATTAAATGTATTACCTCCTTTGTTCAGCTATACTCTTTCTTCACTCAGGTGCATTCTTTCTTTCTTTAGAAAGACCTTGAATAATAAAGACATAAAAATAATAAGCCACAAAGTAAATGGCTGATGATTTCAAATACACTTAAATTATTTAGTTTGAGTGAAGTTAGCAACAGTTCCTCTCAGAAACATTAATTTGAATAACTATCCACAACCAAAAATACCTTCACAAGAGCTAACAATTCCAGGTGAGTCATTACATCACCAGAATGATACACACACACACACACACACACACACACACACACACACACACACACTGAGAAGGGTAAAAAGATATTCACATTCCCCGCCACCCCCCCATCACCACTCTAGCAAGCCCAGGCAGCCCAGTGCCAAGACAGAAAGAGATTCACCCTAAGAGAAAAAGAAAGTGAAGTGAGAGCCAGTATGCCCCCTGTGACTCCATGGTACAAGGCTCCTAGGGGTCTCCCATGAACCCAGGCCCTGGCCTACCTATTTCGGTACCGAAGCATCTCCATGGACCCAGATGCTAAACCTACTTCAGTGGTCCCCAGGGCCAAGCCTGTTCTCACAGGTCCAGGAACCAGGCTGGTTGCCATGTGTTCAAGCACCAGGCCTGCTCATCTGCTGACCCAGGCACCAGACTGGACTACCCAAGGACTTGAGCAACAAGCCTACCCATGAACCAAAAAATGGCCCATTCAACTTCTTGATGGGCTGACTGGTGAAGAGTTTATCTATCAAAGCCAGTACATAAAGATTAAAAGAAGAGCCTACTTCCTTGAAATGGGAGACACCAACACAAAGCCACAGGGATCATGATTAATCAAGGAAATATGATACCACCAAAGAAAACTAATAAAACTCCAATGACTAACCTTAAAGAAATGGATATTTATCAGTTGTATGACAAAGAATTCAAAGTAATCCTCTTAAAGAAATTCAGTGAACTATAAGGAAACACTTATGAACAACTAATTGAAATGAGGAAAATAGTACATGAGAGGGAGCAGGAGTACCTATATTTATATCAGAAGAAGTAGACTTTAAGTCAAAAACTGTAAGAGACAAAGAAGGCTATTAATTAATGATAAAGGGGTCAAGTCATCAAGAGGATATAACAATTGTAAATGTACATGCCCCTAATATTGAAGCACCTAAATATATTAAGCAAATACTAACAGAGAGAAATAGACAGTAATACAATAATATTAGGGATACCCCTAATACCCCTACTTCAACAATGGATAGATCATCCAGACAGAAAATCAACAAGGAAAAACTGACCTGAACTACATTTTAAAAAGTTTTTTTAATGTTTTTATTTATTTTTGAAAGAGAGAGAGAGAGACAGAGCACGAGCGGGGAGGAGCAGAGAGAGAGGGAGACACAGAACTCGAAGCAGGCTCCAGGCTCTGAGCTCCAGGCTCCGTTAGCACAGAGCCCGATGCGGGGCTCAAATTCACAAACTGTAAGATCATGACCTGAGCCGCAGCTGGATGCCCACCTGACTGAGCCACCCAGATGCCCCATGACTTGAACTATATTTTAAAGTTCCTATGGACCTAACAGACATATGTAGAACATTCCACACAACAGCGGCAGAATACACATTCTTCTCTAGTGCACATGGGACATTCTCTAGGTCAGATAACATGTCAGGTCCCCAAACAAATTTTAGCAAATGTAAGAAGACTGAAATAATACCAAGTGTCTTTTCTGAGCACGATAGTATGAAACTAAAAAACAATGGCAGATGGAAAACCAGAAAATTCACTACTGTGTGGAAATGAAACTAATAGGTCAAAGAAGAAACCATAAGAAAAATAAAATATCTCAAAACAAATGAAAATGAAAAACAACATACCCCAAACTTATAGGATATAATGAAATCAGTTCTAAGGGAAAAAGTTTATAATAGATGTCCACTACACTAAAAAAAGAAAAAGATCACACACACATTACACACACATGTGCACGCACACACCTAACTTTACGTCTCCAGGACCTAGAAAATGCAGAAAAATCTATATATGGAGATAACAATAAAATATATAGACAGAAAAATGGGTGAAGAATTTTGTCAGGAGTTTCACAAAAGGCATATCCTCAAAATGAAACAACACTAAAACACCAGTGTATACACAGTAGAGTGCCTAAAATTAATTAAGAAAAGCAAAGTTTATTAAACATTCCCAACTGAAATATGGCTTCAAAGACATAATAGATAACTTTCTCAGATACCTATAAGCAGTGGATTATGATAAAACATGCAGAACAATATTAAAATTACATTTCTTATGTTTTTACCCTTGTAAAAATATTCTTTCATTAGTTTCTCTTAGTTTCCATAAGTTTCTAGTTGGTTTGTTTTCAGTACATTATTATATCTCCTCATCTATTCAAAGTTGACAAACCGTATACACTAATGTTGAGAGTCATACAAAGAGAGGTTTGTGGAACAATGTGTGGGGATTGCCAGTTGACAAGCAGATGAACGATGGAGAAAAGACCTCTCAGTCTGAGTTTGGTTATACTGATATCTAAACATACCCATAAATATACTCCATGTTTTTGGGCATGAAAGTCATTTTAGAGAACACATGAAAGACAATGGTCAGTAAATAATTCATAAGAAACTGATGTATTAAACACAATTTTAATATACTCATTTATAATGAAAACTATGATTTTCTAAAGGAACAGTAAGGAGATAGAGGCATACTAATTCCCTAGGACAATTTACATAAAGATCCATATCATAAACAGGAATTTGATCAGAACACAACAAAGAACAGTTCTATGATTCAACTGGCTATTAAAAATAGGAAATGGGTTCACAGAGTATCTTTGTAATAGGGATATTCATTTTCAGAGCAGTTGAGAGCACCTTGAAATAGTTTCTAATTGTAGAATTTCAAAATCTGCATTTGTCTTAACAATATGAATATAATAGCAAATGTATCTTCTCTTAAAAAAGGCTGTAGAAAAAAAACCTCAGGCCCATTTTAGGATTGGCCATTTGATTTTCAATGCACTCCAGCTCTCAGCAAACACCTATATGTGCACAATTTCCCCCATTACTGCGTTGGCCCATTTAGAGTGGCAGACGTGTAGCCAGCATCTAGAAATGTCACGTGTGGTCAAGAGCCCATCTGAAATGGGTGGGTAGTTGCTCCTTGAATTACCTCACAGGGTCATCAACTCAATCCCCTCTTTGGTATCTGTTTGACCTAAGGAATATACCAAATAAAAAATATATATATACCACTATTATCCCACACTTGGATGGATATCAAATATTTTAAGAAATTTTATCTTTCACTTGCATCTATGTTTTCTTTTCGTGTAACAAATTTACTCTTGCGCCAACCATGAAAGTGTTATCTTTTTTACTTAGTAATGTAACATAAATATTATGCTAACAATGACAAGTAACATGATACAAAAGAATGTTTTAGACTATAGATTTGATAAAAAATCAAAAAGAGTATCAAAGTCTCTCAATTCAGTAAATAATTTTCAGTAAAATATATCTATTAATGAAATAGTTCAGCTTCCATGTGAAACTATAATTGAACACAATGTGAGCTTTGCAATTTTAAAGATATTAAATGATTATTACAGTTGTTTAGATAGTAAAAAAAGAAATAGACATAGCCCTTGAACAAAAGAACTTAAATATTTTAAGAGTATATTTCTTCTTTGACAAAAATAAAATCATAGCCATTCATTCACAATTTCAACATTAACTTGATACACTCTTCATTCTAACAGTGTTGAATATACAAAATTTTATTTCTCTGTCTTTCTCCCAGGCCTGACTGAAGTCAATACACAAAGCTGCTTATGGGAAAGGTTTGGCAGCTACAGCCCTGCAGATGTGAAGATATGTGCTCTGTTAGCCCTGGCAGCTGGGTATCTGTGTGCTCCCCAGTTATATTTCTTGTCTGACCTCGTGATTTGCTCCACTGTTAGCTGTGGCGACAGCTGTTCAGCTGTATTGAGGTTTTGTCTATTATTTATTATTTATTGCAAACTACAGCCCAGCACGGCTAAGTAGCACTATCTACTAGAGGTAATTGTGCTGAACAAATCTCTTGTCCCCAAATCCCTGATCTGGAGTTCATGATATGAAGGCACCAGAGGAGCCACGGTCAGCAAAACCGGGAGGAACACTCATTCTTTGGTTCTGTGCTTACAAGAGAGACTGTTTCCTTATCTCCTCTGCACAGCACTAATTTAAGATATAGACTGCCAAAATACATTAAAAACAATTTTAATAATGAAAAAGCCTATCTTGTAGCATTTTAAAATAAAATACAGATGACAGAAATTGCATTATTTAATAAGAATTCTAACAAAAAAAAGATCTACAGTACATAATACAGTATATATTTAGGAGTCATAGAATAACAGAATGACTAATGTAGAATAATTCAATGACTAAATGTATTTATATCTATAAATTTATTTCTAAGCACTGTGCTGGCAGCATACCACAATGTTTTTGTGTGTATGTTGTGATTTTATTATCATTCAGCTTGACACATTTTCTAATTCCCCTCTTGCTTATTATCTCTGACTCGGTATTATTTACAAGTGTCATTTAATTTAAAATCAAGTGGGGATTTTCTAAATGTCTTCTTGTTATTGATTAGTAATTTAATTATCTCATGAATAGAGAACACTCTATAAGATTTTAATGTTTTGATAAATTGTGATTTACTTCTTGACACAGTATGTGGTCTAACTTAGCATATCACGTGGACTTGAAATGATTTTATTCTAGTTCTTGAATTTAGTTTTCAATACCTCAACTGAATAAAGACATCTGAGTGTCCAGATTGTTTATTTATTTACTACTTCTGTTGTTATTTTAAAAATTAGTTTCTGAAAGGGACTGTTAACTAAATATTACTGTGGGTTTGTCTGTTTCCCAGTAGTACTGTCTGATATGTTTTTTGGCTTTTGTGGTTTTTTGCATCAACCTCTGTGTAATTTTATATTTCAAGTGTCTCTTATTTTTTTTTTTAATTTTTTTAACGTTTATTTATTTTTGAGACAGAGAGAGAGCGCGCGAGCATGAATGGGGGAGGGTCAGAGAGAGGGAGACACAGAATCTGAAACGGGCTCCAGGCTCTGAGCTGTCAGCACAGAGCCCGACGCGGGGCTCGAACTCACGGACCGCGAGATCATGACCTGAGCCGAAGTCGGACGCTTAACCGACCGAGCCACCCAGGCGCCCCTCAAGTGTCTCTTATTGATAGTATGCACTTGGCTCTTGGTATTTTTTCCCAAGTCTAACCAACTCTGGTCTTGTTTGTAGAGATTAACCTATTTGTATGTAAAAACTGAGACTGTTTTTTTTTTTCCCCCAAATATTTTGTCAGCTGTTTTTGTTTGACCCATCTACTTTAGGATCATCTCATCTCCATTCCAAACCAATATTTTAAAAAAATTTATTTGTTGACTTTTGAACTATAAATTTTGCATTAAATTTTAGTGGTAGTTCTAGTGATTAAAATTTGCATACTTAACTTTCAGTCTATTTACATTTAATGTTTGTTTGATATAAATGCCAAAATACAATCTTAGAATTTTCTCATTAAATATTCATATAACTTTTAAAGAAAGTAAAAACATATATGATCTTTTATGTATACACACATATTTACTATGTATAATGCTCCTTCTTTCTTGTTGACACACGTTTTCACTTGTGCCAATTTTTTTCTCATCATGAAGAATTTCCTTTGTTATGTCTTATGGCATAGGTTTGCTGTCAATAAATTATTTCAATTTTAATTGATCAAAGATGGCATTACTTAATCATAATTTAAAGATATTTCAGCCTGACACAGAATTCTAAGTTGACAATTCTTTTTATTCCTTTAAAGAGTTTAAAAATATATTATTTTCATTTTCTTCTGGCCTCCTTATGTCTAATTAGGAGCTCACCACCAGCTGTGTTGTTTTTATCCCCTATGTAAAGTGTCATTTTTTTTTAATTGGCTGTTTTCAAGGGTTTTTTTTTTTTTTTTTTTTTTTTTTTAATTTGAGAGAGAGAGAGGCAGAGGGAGAGAAAGAGAAAATTTTAAGCAGGCTCCACACTCAGCACAGAACTTGATGCAGGGCTCAATCCCATGACCCTGGGATCCTGACCTGAGCCAAAATCAAGATTTGGATACTCAACTAACTGAGCCACCTAAGGACCCCAAAGGCTCTTTTGTACCTTTTATACGATCAGCTGTTTTTCAACTGTGGGGAATAAGCTTAGACATTCCCTGGGCTTACACCAATGGGTTAACAAGGTGTAAAGAAGCACAAAGCCATAGGATGCTCACGCCCGTGTTTGGGTAAACAAGACAAGGCAACCAAGAATAGGGAGGTGTAAAGGCACCCAATACATAGCTACATGAAATAAACAAGATTAGGTGTTCAGGGTGGAAGCACCCCCAATTCAGTACTATAGCAGAAGCTGCTTTCACAGGAAGGAAGGACCAAGTTAGGTAAACAGGTAAATTGGGCTATAGACTGCTGCAGGTGAAGCAGCCCAGAGCTGAGATGATTAACAAAAGAAAAGGTGCCTTGTTAACTCTGGTTATTTCCCCTATCTGTCTCATCCCCTAGGCTAGCTAAGATAAGCAAAGGTGGTGCCTCATGCCTGACAGCTCGGCGCCAATATTTTGTTTTATATTAACCCAAACGCCTAACCCCAAACATCTTCAAGACCCCCTTTACCTCACGTCCACTAGTTAATGTTCACAGATTCATTGCTTCTTGATGCACGTCCATCACCATGTTTGTAAGCCTTCTGATCCTAATAAAAATGGGGCAACGACCCTTATTCCGGGATCTTGTCTTTTCCTGGACATTAGCTATCTGTCAATTTTCATTCTGCATCCTTCTCTTTTGCTGGCCAAAAGAGAACTTTAGACAGTGTCTATGACATTCATTGATGTACATTTGGAAGTTTTGGGGTAATCTTTGTTATTCATGTCCATTTAGTTTCTATACTTTGGAAATGTTTGGCCATTTCTTCATGTTTCTTCAAATGTATTCCTGTCCTTCTTCTTTCCTCTATTTTTGGGTTCCAATTATGTATCATAAGTAACATATTATAATCTCAAAACTAATTGATAATCTATTCATCCTTTTACATTACCACAAATGAAAGTGTAGCTTATTTCATAGCATGCTCATTCACAGCAAATAGAAAGTTGAGATGAAAATATTTATAAATGTGCATAAAAGCACTGGTGAGCTAATAAGACAACAGGAATTTGTGAAGCTAAAATGTAAGAAAGAAGGGATAACTAGAGAAATAATTTTGTTGTCAAATTATTGTTGCCCTTTCCCCTCTTTAGATATACAACAATTTGAAAATGACATCAGTGTTGATAAGAAAGTGAAAAGTGCTGTCCATATTCTTATGAAGCTTGCAGAGAATGCCAAATTGGACTCCAGTGTCCACCAAGAAAGAAGAGACTTAACACCTCAAGTTCTAAGCTTACATCTTGTAAAGGGTATATCTGAAGTGCACCAGTCTTCACAATGACCTTAACTACAGATTGTCTTCAGGTATTCCAACTTTACAACAAATGTTTGCCAAAAGCAAAGAAATCAACACTAGAGGAAATTAACATTATCCAAGCCTCACATTGTCTCTTCATCTTTCCATGCCTAATGCTTAACATTCAAATAAAAATAACAAAGGCTTTTGTTCTTTCTCATTGCAAAGTAGTATTCCATTGTATATATAAACCAAATCTTCTTTATCATTCATCAGTCGATGGACATTTGGGTTCTTTCCATAATTTGGCCATTGTTGATAGCACTGCTATAAACATTGGCATTTGCAACAACACGTATGGAACTGGAGGGTATTATGCTAAGTGAAATAAGTCAGTCAGAGACAGACAGATATTGTATGTTTTCACTCATATGTGGAATTTGAGAAACTTAACAGAAGACCCTGGGGGAAGGGAAAAAAATAGTTACAAACAGAAGGAAGGCAAACCATAAGAGACTCTTAAATACAGAGACCAAACTGAGGGTTGACTGGCGGGGGGTGAGGGAGAGAGGGGAAAATGGGTGGTGGGCATTGAGGAGGACACTTGCTGGGATGAGCACTGGGTGTTGTATGTAAGCGATGAATCATGGGAATATACCTTTGAAAAGTGCAGCCCCAAAGGGACTCTTGAGTGGGCTACCGGAGTGGTAGGCAGGATAAATAATGGCCATCTCCCCCACTGGCAGGGACCAACTGTAAGCCAGGCCAAGGGAGCCCTGAGACACCATCTATGTATATCAGCCTCCTAGGGCACAGAGCAGAGTGGTGAGACTGGAAAGTCCATCTAGAGGGATAACCAGATTAGCCAGCCCAGGACCCAACTGATCAAAGAGGTTTGGGCCTCTGATAGTTGGGTAGGATCTGGGGAGGGGCTGAGGAGAACAAGGATGGCACTTTTCCTTCATGTAACCTCTGTATTGAGTTTTTCAAAAGGACCGTTGATTAATTTTAATGATAATTCTAAAATAAAAAGTTAAAAGTAGTAAAAAATAAAAAAAATAAAAAAATAACAAAGGCATCAAAAGCATAGAGCACTTTCCTGAAGACTGGGAGGAAAAATAGATGCAAAAAAGTAATATCACCAGGGAGTTTGAAACACCTTTTGTTAAAAATTTAAGAGAAATTATGAAGAAAAGAGAAAATAATAATAATATAAAAATAATAGATCTTATAAACCTAAATGTCAATCCTGTGCAGAATTAGAAAGACACACTAGTATGTTTTAAAAAATAATTAACTGTCTTTTGTCAGAAATATCACCTTCCAAATTCCCTATAATTATTACTATACTGCAAAGTACCAATGCAAAAAATTGTGAAACATGCTAAAAAATATGTTCTAGTACCCAGAATTCAAGAAACAATCTGCTAGAGATTGAGTTGATGAGAACTGATAAAGATTTTAAATTGCTATTATTAATACAGTCAAGAAAATAGAGAAGGTGGGTTAAAAGGGAGAAAAGATGGAAAGTTTAACAAATATTTGGGTTCACTAAACTATATCAACAATAGAAATCCAAATTCTAGTTATTGGTGGATTTAGCAGAAGACTAGAGATAGCAACCTGCCATCTGCAATGATTAATGTGGATGCAGAACTATTTTAAAGCTAGGCAAGAGAATTTCTGCCTTTATCTCTGGGGATACTAGATGCCTGCTTTTTTGGTTAGATTGGTTTGTTGGACTTACAACTGGCCAAGATAAGGGAAATGGTATTTTTGATATACTCTTCAATATATGAGACTTTTCTGGTTACACTCAGTGCTCCTTACTTTACTAATGTTTTGTAACTACCCTGGCCAGTTTGACAAACCTGGTTTGACTACTGGAAGAGTCAGAGAGCTTTTTAAATGAACTTTCTCCAAGCCAACAAGATTCCTCACTAGATTCTGAAGATTCAGACTCATTATAGTCCAGCTCGCAAAACTTAGGCCCAAGAGGAGGCTCATGCTGTGAATGTCCCTCAGATCTCCAAACTTGGCTGCGTTCTCTCTTTCTTACAGCATCACGTCTTTCACTTTAAATAAAAATCTCACGTGGGTGCACACTCAGGTGTCTGGGGAGCCCTCTCAAATATTTGAAATGGGAAAATAATGCAAATAGTGACCTGAAAGATAAATTAATAAGGAGATACCAACCAAAGGTAAAAGAAATATAAAGGTAAGTGTGAGAGATGGGTAGAAATTGTGTGAAGAAAGAGGAATAATAATAATAATAATAATAATAATAATAATAATAATAATGATAAAAAGTTTCCAGACATAATAATAAAAAGTTTCCAGAAAAAAAATCCTTCAATCCTTGGGCAATATCTTCTTCAATAGAGAATAACCTGTTTGATATTAAGAAAGAATCTTGTTGTGTGCTAATGATCTGTATTACTTTTGTACGCTGTACAGCAAATTATCACTAAATTATCAGATTAAAACAACACTCACTTATCTGTTGCTGTAGATCAGAAATCCAGACACAGTATAATTAGATTCTCTGCTTAGGTTCTCACAAGGTGAAAATCAAGATGTTAGCTGGGCCACATTTTCATCTGCAGTTCAGGATCCTTTTCTGAGCCCATCAGGTTGTTGGAATAATTTAGTTCTTTGTGATTGTGAGACTGAGATTCCACAGGTGTACCTCAGAGCTATTGCAGTGAGTTCAGTTCCAGACCACCACAGTAAAGCAAATATCCCAATAAAGCGAGTCAAATTATTTTGGGTTTCCCAGTGTATATAAAAGTCATTTATACTATATTGTAGTCTATTAAGTGTGCAAAAACATTATGTCTCGAAAATTATGTACCTTGTTTTAAAAACACTTTATTGCTGAAAATGTTAACCACCAATCTGAGCTTTTGGCCAGTCATAATCGTTTTTCTTGATTCAATGTTGAGGGCTGCTGACTAACTAGGGTGGGGGCTGCTGAAGGCTGGGTTTGCTGTGACATTTTTTTAGAGAGAGAGAGAGAGAGAGAGAGAATGAATGAGTTGGGGAGTGGCAGAGGGAGAGAATCCCAAGCAGGCTTCGCTATCAATGTTGTGAGGAGCCCAACATGGGACTCCCTCTCATGACTGAGATCATGACCTGAGCTGAAATCAAGAGTTGGACATTTAACCAACTGAGCCACCCAAGCACCCCAGTGGCAATTTCTTTAAGTAAGACAGTGATGAAGTTTGCTACATCAATTGAATCTCCCTTTCACTTATGGTTTCTCTGTAGCATGTGATGCTGTTTAATAGCATTTTATCCACAGTAAAACTTTCAAAATTGGAATCAGTCCTCTCAAACCCTGCTGCTGCTTAAACAACTATGCTTCTGTAACATTCTACATCATTTGTTGTCATTTCAACAATCTTCACCAGGAGTAGATACCATCTCAAGAAACCGCTTTCTTTGCTCATGTATAAGAAGCAACTCCCCATCCATTAAAGTTTTTCATCATGAGATTGCAGCAATTCAGTCACATCTTCAAGCTTCCCTTCTAATTCCAGTTCTTTCATTATTTTGACCACATCTGTAGGCAGAAGATACACAACATCTATTGATTAAGTTTGAGTCTCATGTGGACATGATTTGTGGCACTCCAAAACAATTATGGCAGTAACATCAAAGATCACTGATCACAAATCACCATGAAAATATAATACTATGAAATAAAATGTTTGAAAAAGTTTGAAATATTGTGAGAATTACCCAAATGTGACACAGAGATAAAAAATGAGCAAATGCTTTTGGAAAAATGGTGCCAATGGGCTTGCTTGATGCAGAATGCAGAATAAAACTTTGTAAAACACACACACACACACACACACACACACACACACACACACACACACAATAGCTATAAAACAAATTAAAGTGAAGTGCAATAAATGAGGTATGCCTATATTTTCTTTCTGGCTGTTGGACTGGGGTTGCTCAAGTCTCCAAGAGGCCACCCTCAAGTCCTATTAAGACAGCCAGCTCACAACAGGGAAACTTTCTTCTTCAAAGACTGTTGGAGAATCATTCTCCCTTCAGTAAGGAACTCGGGCCCTCTTTTAAGCTCCTTCACCTAATTAATCCTGGCCCATCCAGGATAATCTTCCTTTTAATTAACTCAGGCTGACTTGGGATTTTAATCACACATGTAAAATCTCTTCATACTTTCCATTTGTTATAGCCTAATCAGAGAGATGAAACCCTGTCATTTTCACAGGCCATCTCCACAATCAGGGGAGGGGATTATACAGGGTGTATACAAGACTGGCCACAAGAATCTTGGAGGCCACCTTAGAATTTTGCCTACCACGTGATCCTCATTGAGACTGAGAATCTAGTCATAAAAATTCAGTGATGATGTGACTGGAACTGACCATTTGCATTATCAGAGCATCAAGGCCACTGAAAACAGGCATAAAGGTCTGGATCACCGTGCCTTGCAAGTGAACTAGATTAGATCACATACTGAGTGTAGGGAAATCTACAATAGGTGAATTCCAGCTTAGAGACCACCTGCAAAAGTGGACACTTTCAATTAGAGTTGGGATGAAAATATCTTAAAAAGTAAGCAATATTGGCAATTAAATAAGAATTTGTTCCTTGTTAATTGACAATTTTTAGAAGAGTATGTTATTACTAGCAGAAGGAATGTGATAAAATATAAAAGAAACTAAAAATAAAATGCCATTTCATGGAAGAATAAATACGTAAGTAAGAATAAATATGTATGTGCAAAAAAAAGTGTTTAAACTCTCCTATTAAAAGAAAAAGACTTTCAAGTCATAATTTTACAACTCCATATGTTATTTATAAATTAAAAGATAATGAAACAGAAAAGTTAAAAATAATGTGCAAACAGATAATGTAATTTAAGTCATAATACCCTAATTGGTAAAAGGATTGCTAATTTTTATGAAAAGTATAGTCTATAATTAATGTTATAATCTTTTTATAAAAACATGTCAAACATTTAAAGAACTGAAGAAAAAACCCATTAACTGTCATTTAGATTAAATAAATGTTAATGTGTAATTGTATTTGATTTACATCCTTTATTTTTAAATGAACACTTATAGATACAAATAGCCTCTTTGTATCTTTGTGTTTCAACACTATTAATAACATTAATTATTAGCAAATTATTTTACTAATCACTTCTGGACATATTTATCTATGGCATCATATTAATTTGCATATTCATTTAACTTTTCCCAGAAGTTATAGTATGACTTTCATCATTATACATCTGGCTATTTTTACTTAATTATATTTTTGAGATTTATATACAGTTTAGTCACTTCCATAGCCCTGAAATGTTTCAGTGTTGGAAGAGACACTTTACCCAAGGGCAAGAAGGAACCAAGGCTCTGGCACATGTAGTTTATTGATCATATTAGCAAAAATATTTCCCTGTAACGCAATAATCAGAGAATTTCAAAATTATCTTTACCTGACCACCTTACCAAGGCAGCAGTACAACTCACTTTTTTCTGCATCAGAGTATTTTCAACCATCTGACTTTGTATTGATTTATTTGGCAGCATTATTAACCATTTTATCACCCCACAGAACATTGCACTGGCAGACCCTTAAAAGTAGAAGAAAATAGGTACTAAATATGACTCTATAAGACCTGTGGATAATACAATGTAAGAAATCAATCTCAAAACAAACAAACAAACAAACAAACTCTTTATTCAGTAAATTTTCTGAAGTTTGGAAGGTCTATGGCCTGAGGATATTCCCTTCCCAAATGAAATTTACTTTGCTACCTTTTGCATGCTACCACTAAGAAAGAAGGGTAGCCATTTGCGGATCTCACTGAAGTTTTTCAAAGCTTATATCTAATTCAGGTGTATAACCCAGATTCATTTGGTTCTGTATAGAGTTTTTTCTCAGTTCTGAAACTACACATCGTTATACCCTTCACATCCATTTTTTCCTGTATGTAGTTTAAAATAATGATCACTTATTCTAAAGTCCTTCTGCTGCTAATACCAGCAATTAGTTCTGGATGTTTATTTGTATTAACTGCTATTTTTCTTAATCGTAGCTAACATTTTCCTGTTTCTGCACGTCTAGTAGCTTTTCAATGTACACTTGACATTGTGATTTATATGCTGTAGAGCTTCTAGGTCTCTATATTATCATGTGAAGAGCATTGGATTTTGCTCTTGCAAACTGTTAAATTATGGGTGAATACTTTGATCTTATGGAATCTTGGTTTTAAGCTTTATGAGAGAGTGGTTATTATGGTTTTTCCTTTAGTACTAAGTGAATTCCTTAACCTAGGCTTAGAAGTGGCAAATCTACGGTTTAAATGAAAAGCCAAAGGGGTTTACCTAGCTCTTCTTTCTAGCACAATGAAGCTGTTGAAAATTTTGCCCATCTCTTTTGGACTACAGAGAATGTTGTCTATTGTGTATCTTGAATTGTTAGGCTGGTATAGTTCAGTAGTTCTTAAATGTACATTTTTTGGCAAAGGCCAAGTTTTGAAGAGAGTTTATTCACAGATTTCGGAGTATCCCCTTTCCCTTTTGTGGCTCACTTCATTCTGTGATGTTACCTTCAATTTCCAGCTGGTCTGGCATCACTGAAGTTTAATTTCTGATTTCTCATTCCAACAACACTTGCTCTTGACTGAGTTCTGTATTTAATGAGCAAGAGACTGCCTTCAGGGAAAATTAAAAAAAAAAAGGATTTAATACAACATGACTCACTTTTTAAAAACTGAATCCTATCTAATTTCTCCTTCCTTATGAAAAATACTTTTCATAGAATCAAAAGTTCATTATATAAAAGGAAACAATGAATTACTCAAAAATATATTTGATCCATTTGCCATGAAGTAACTAGATACTGAGGAAACAAAAGAAAAAAAACCTTAATAACCATTCCCAACAGTTTTTGGAGTTTAGTTCATGGTCCCTTGAGTGCAGGTATGCATATATTACCTGAAATATTTATTTACGTGCAGATAACCAGGCCCCTGCAGAGACCTGGATTCAACAACACCATGGAGGGGTCTGTTAAATGTGCCTTGTAAATAAGCACCCAGGTTATTCTGGTGCAGGTTGTCTGGGGACAAGTTTTAGATGAAAAAAAAAAAAAAGAAATCTGGTTAGATCAAATATGAGGACTGAGAATTCCTGAGTGGCAGCAATTCCTAACTTTACACAATGGCAAACAGGATTTCTTCTGTCTAAATCTTTTATAAAATTTCCAGCTGAAATCACATCATCCAAAACACCTGTGGAATACCCTGCGTAGTATGATTGCAGCGAATCTCAGCTTGTTTTCACTCGGTGGCATTTCGATCATTCAGCACGACCTGAATGTGTGCAGTTTGGCTTCAGGACTAAAAGACTATGTTGTTCTGAAACCAAGAGCTATCTGACCAAAGTTGACATTTACTGGCATAACTCAATCTCACACTGATATTTGAATGTTCACAGAATCCCTTGCCCTGCTTCACAACACTATTGATGTCTTAAACTATTTCATTTATCAAAGGCTATATCTCCAAGAGAAAAAAATCAAGCATAGGTCATTTCAATACAAGCACTCAATCAATTTTTCAATTTTAACTTTGATAGAATCAAATGATTTGAGTGTTTTTACTCACTCAGAACACTCTATTTCAGCTCTGTCAAAAGAATTGATTTTCTGTTTATTTAAATGGCTATCAAAAAATTAACCTATTTAGCTGACCACCACCTAACTATATTTGTATATACATTTGAGCATATGAATATCTTTCTATCTTCACTACTGTGTTTGATGTATCATATGTTCTGTGTGATTAGATACCTTATAAATTCATAGAATTTGTATCTATACAGATGGAGTAGATATTTATAGCTATATGTATCTGCCTTTATTCTATTATCTATGTATCTATGTATCTATCTATCTATCGAGAGATCTTAGTATTTCACCGCTTGTACATACTATGTGTATGCTATGTCAATCTATTATAAAGTTATGCCTTTCTCTACCTGAAGAAAACACCTTTAGTCTGGATAAGATTATTCCTGATTCAAGATGATCTGAAAATTCTGTCATGAGTGAAACATAAAATGAGAAGGGAAAAAAAACTAAAAAGCATAAACTGGATACTTAGGGTAGGATCTTGACTCAGATCATTTCTTCTTTTATGATGAATCTTATAATTTACATACAACTAGTATCCGGATATTACATTCTGCACTATTAAGTCAATGAACTCTTTAAAATTTTAAATATTGTGCAAAGAGTAAAAATAATCCCAATTAGAAGAGAATGCCTTGCTAAAATACAGAGGTATATTGAGTGACCCAGTATAAATACATAAATTATCCTGTACTAGGGAAAGAGTATGAGACTAGTATATACATATATATGATGTTTTACAATTTTGATTGGTCCCTTAATGTAGTTATTTTACCGAAGTGTTTATGTATTCAGACTGGAAAACTGCTTATGTATTCATATTGGGAAAAATGAAAATAGCTTCTATTCATGCTATTTATGTCTATCCATTTTCAATGTACAATAAATATTTAATGAGAATCTACTATGTTCTAGATACTTGGAATTGGGCACAGAATAAACCAAAGATCATTGTTCATATGAAACTTCCACTTTTGTGTTTTGGCAGTATAATAAACAATCAGAAAGATAAATTAACAAAATGTTTATCATATGAGATAAAGAGAAATGTGGAAAAAGAAGAGCATGCAAAAGGGAGTCAGGATTGTGTGTGTGTGTGTGTGTGTGTGTGTGTGTGTGTGTGTAGGGTTAGGTACTCAGGTGAGGCTGATTAAAAAGTGACATTAGAACAAAGGCATAAAACTACTGAGGAATTTGGTCATGAATACATCAGGAGAAGAATGTTTTATAGAGAACACAGGTTGTCTGAGGCTCTAAGAAATGTGAGTATGTGACATGCTTGAAGAAGAGTGAGGAAATCACTGTAGCTTAGGTAGAGTAAGAGGGCAGTTAAGAGATAAGTCAGAGAGGTAACTTATGTACAGATCAAATACAATTTGATCATAAGGACTTTACATTTTCTGTGTGACATTGAAGGAATGACAGAGAAAAAGAACTAATATCTTAACAACCTATAACCATCTTGGAATTTAAACTTTTATGCATTTTCAACATGATTATTACAAAGTACCTAGCATTGCACAGAATTTAATGTAAATTTCCTATTAAAAGCAGTATTTCACAATAACCTGAAATTTAAAATGTTTTGTAATATTGCCCTAGATAAGGAATCTTATGAAACTAAAGCCTATAAAGATCTTCAAATAGAAGTAAATGACCAATAACTGGTATAATTTAAAATATTTTTAAGAGAATGGAATTTGTAAGAGATAATTCTATTGCACAGAAAGCTAGAGATGGATGTGAAAACTTTTAAAATACTTTATAAAATGACAGCCAAATATGTTTTGTACATCATGGATATTATTTTTCCTAATATCCTATTATAATATTATTTCTGATAGTCACTATTTTGAGGAATTGTAAATTGATCTTTTACATTTGCAGCCAGTCTGCCTTCTTCTTTCCACTTTCAGAGTCTTTTTATGATTATATCTATTGAATTATTTCCAGGTTATTTAGGAATACTTGGAGGAGAGGGGCAGGGAAAAGTGAGCCTATATAAACTTCTCCCAAAACTGAAAGTCTAATTATGACTTTTTGAAGTTATTGTAAAATTACCTGCATACAGAACTCTTCTGCTAAAAATACCACACATATGGGGCACCTGGGTAGTTCAGTTGGTTAAGCATCCGGTTTCCGCTGAGGTCATGATCTCATGGTTCGTGAGTTTGAGGCCCACATCGGGCTCTATGCTGACAGCTCACAGCCTGGAGCCTGTTTCGGATTCTGTGTCTCCCTCTCTCTCTGCTCCTCTCCTGCTCATGCTCTGTCTCTCCCTCTCAAAAATAAGTAAACATTAAAAAAATACCATACATATAACCACAGAACTTAGAAATAATTATTACTGCAAACTGTGTACTTCTCATTTACTCTGCTTTATTTCTGAGCATCCAGATAATCAAAATAATATAGAAATGTACATGTGGATATAAATTTAACTTAATCTTTTATACCTATGATATACAGAGAACTGATGTGAAGTGTTATTGTTATGACACTTACAGCATATAGAGAGTGAGTGTTCATTTTTTCAGCAAAGGAAACTGAAATAAGTTTTCCTAAATCAAATATATACATTTACTTCTCTGAACATATGGCATGGTTATTCAGTTCATTCACATGACGGCATAACAAGTCCCCTGAGGATATCACTTTTTGATCCTATTTTATTAAATGTCACAAAGTATAATGTTGAAGGCTATATGTAATGCAATTTGCCATTTTCACCTAATCTCTCTCTCTGTCTCTCTCTGTGTCTCTCTCTATCTCCCTCTCTGTCTCTGTCTCTCTCTCTCTCTCTCTCACACACACGCGCGCGCACACACACACACACACACACACACAAATTTTCCAAAGATGCTCTATGAAAGATTTATGGTATCATGCAAGTTTTATATCAGCAAATTCACTAATGGCTTTTACCAGTGAATCCCTCAGGACTTCTGCTTTTTAAATGTTGAAATACAGCTCTTATACTTCAAAAGAGCAGAAATTTGGTGTGAAAGGTTTAAAAGCAAAAGGTGGAATAATATGTTAAAGGAAATATCAGCCCTGATAGTTCAAGAAGCTTATTCTTCTGTGGTAACTTAAACATGGCCCAGCATTACAACCCAGATTATCTACACAGCAGCTTACCACATGTCAAGAAATGTGACTGCACTTATGTCTCATGGTCTCAAAAGAAATTTTTGTAAAGCTATACTATAGCTGTGGCCCACAGACTTAACCTCCATGTTTACATGTTTTCAAAGCCATCATTTAATTTTTTGCATATTCAGAGTCACATTACATTAGTGAAATATAAAAACAGATTTTTCTCAGGATAGCCTACTTGTGGTGCTCCAGTTAGTCAATAGGAAGAAAAAAGAAGGTTCTTTGACTCCTTGTGCCTCAGTAGTGGTATGAGTCAATGTTGTGATATATCTATAGATACAGATGATGTAGACATAGACATAAACACATACATATCATAATGTATATTCAGTGTTAACATTTGGTACACATTTTTCTAAATGTTTAACTCATTTCATTCTAAAAGTAAATCTACAATGTGTGTGCTATTAACACCCCCATTTTAAGTATAAAGAAATGGTGAACAACAATTTTACATCATGTCTCTGGTCACAAAGTAATAGAGCTGGGAAGTGAACCTCCACCCTAACCAAAGCATGTATGTAGGTAGTCTATTTGCCTTATCTTAATCCTGATGCTCCAACCATTAGCATATCACAGATGCTATCTTCTTAACAAGAAATCACAATCTTTTTTTTTTTTTTGTATGAAATTCAACTGGATCATTTGCAACTACTTTCAACTATGAAATTTCCAAAAAGCTCAATTTCTTTTACAATGGTGATTATAAGTCCATGGGACTTTCCTGACTATTCTTTTCTAATAATGGCTTGGTGTATGGGTATATAAAAGTGTAATGATTTCTCTATTTTTATCTTACTTGATCATTATCAAAAAATGCAACATATCATTAGAGACATGCAAATATTTTTAGGTGATCCTTTCAAATGAACTTCTAGTAAACCTTAATTTTACTTGATATTAACTTTTTAGCATTATTTTTTAATGTTTACTTTTGAGAGAGAGAGAGAGAGACAGTGTAAACGGGTGAGGGGCAGAAAGAGAGGGAGACAGAGAATCTGAAGCAGGCTCCAGGCTCTGAGCTGTCAGCACAGAGCCAGATACAGGACTCGAACCCACAAGCTATGAGATCATGACCCGAGCCAAAGTTGGAGGCTTAACTGACTGAGCCACCCAGGTGCCCCTAGTATTATTTTTTTAATGTTTATTTATTTTTTGAGAGAGAGAGAGAGAGAGAGAGAGAGAGAGAGAGAGAGAGTGTGTGTGTGTGTGTGTGTGTGTGTGTGTGTGTGTACAAGCGGGGGAGGGGCAGAGACAAAGGGACACAGAGGATCTGAAGCAGGCTTTGCGCTGAGAGCACCCCCAATGCGGGGCTTGAACAATGTGGGACTCAAACTCACAAACCATGAGATCATGACCTGAGCCACAGTCCGATGCTTAACTGACTGAGCTATCTAGGTACCCTTTAATATTTTAATATTATTTTATGCACCTATTATTTACCAATTATTCATATAATTACCCATTTAATCAATAATTCAGCTTTAATATCTCTGATACCTTTAAAAAGACATCAGGAACTTATTGTCTATTAGAAAATGTGGAAAAATAAACAAGTAACTATGAAAGACTGTAATAAGAACTATGAAAAAAAGATGGGCAAGCTCATATTTAAGAATTTATAGTCCTCATAAGTTTATGAAACATCAGAGTTTGCCTATAGACTAGACATCTAAGTGTAATCTCTCTCTCTCTCTCTATTGGAGGTTTTCAGTCGTACACAAACCTGGAAACACACACACAATGAAATTTCAGTTAAGACATCGTGTTGTGTAATCATAAAGGTATATTCAGACTATTAATGCTTCTGCATATCTCTACTGCTACTATCAAAATCCAATTTAATAATAACTTATTATCACATTATTGCAATGATTTCCTAATTGTTCTACCTGCTCCTACTCTCTATTCTTAACAATGAACATTGATTCCTATTTCACCCAATGTCAAAGTTCTTTCATTGAGGTTCAAAGCTTTATTATTTCTGATGCCCACTGACTTCCTGATATCATCATCAACTATTCTCTAACTTGCTCACCCTTTTCCAACACACTTTTCCTCCTTATTTTTCCTCAAATATTCAAGCACAATACTGCTTGATGATCTTTGCACTGACTCATCCCTCTGACTAGCCTGTTCGCCCACCAAATATTCCTATTACTAATTCCTTGAACTTTCCTCAATTATTTACTCAAATGTTATGTTGCCAATAAGCCTAACAATGACTTGATCTTTAAAACTGGTACTCTCCTCAACTTCACATTCCAAATCTTTTCTTACTACTAATTATTCTCTGCCAGTAATCTTATGCACTACTACAATATTGTTAATTTCATTTTCTATTATGTTTATGCTTTATGTCTACTTTTCAAACACAGTTTGGCTTCTTTAAAGCAATTATTTCTGACTGCTTCATTCATTGATATATCTCAAGACCCTATAATAGTTCTGAGCATAACATGGCTGCCCAATTAATATTGAGGGAAAAATAAATAAGTAATGACTCATTCTTAATGGTAACAGTGACTGAGTAAAAGGGCCAAGCTAAAACTTTTGGGATAAAAATTGTAACATTTGGACAAGAAATATAGAATAAAAAAAAACTATTTAAAAGAAAGTATCCAAAAAAGAATAGGTCAGAGGACAGTTTATTCTTGAAAAGTAGCAACAATAAAGCGTAAGAATTCATATTCATGGCTTTTTTTCTTGAGTGTATTCTCCAATGCTGTGGCTACAACAGAGAAAAAAAATTGCACTGAAATAATGCAGCCTTACCAGCTGAAGACGGCAGAAAAGAATTCAAGACTGAATAATTTAAGAGGGGACAGCCTTGAAGTGACAGAACCACAGTGTGTGATCCATAGTATAGGCATAAACTGTTCAAATCTCTGGATGATCACAAAACTACACATATGCATTAGAGACCCAATTAAAAAAATATATACAGACACCAGAAAGTAATCTCTTTATAAGATAAAACTGTGCCAGGTGAGTTTTGTGTCTTTGTTGCCTTATTAATTGATGTCATTCCCCAAATATATGCACCTGGAACAGCGAAAAGCTAGAGCCTAATAACTGAAAGATTCAGAGGAAAAAAGCTAAGACTGGTGGAGCAGTTAGAAACTATGAGGAATCCCTACAAACAAGAGAATGACAGAGAGGTCTGATCTCAAAATTTAAATATAATCTCCATTATCTATTAGGCTAAAAGACAAATTAGAGAGAAACAGTACAGGCAGCCTCTGTAAGGCACAAGCATTGGGCAGACATGGAAGCTGCTGTCTAACACATGATAGATACAATCTATATCCACTGTCAACCAGGCAAGGTTATTGCTTACCACAAAAAGAAATAACAATTTCCTATAATTATTATTATCAATAAGAATTTATATTTGCTACAATGTTATTTACAATTTTTAATTTCCAACAGAAGTTCCTATGCTTGCAAAGAAACAGGGAAGTGACACCTTACAGTTAATAAAAAAAATGCACTGAATAAAAACAGACTCAAAATGACAGCAAATTTTGGATTTATAAAAGAAAAATTCACAGAAAGTATCAGTCTATATTCAAATAATTTTTAAATTATGCCCAAAGATGAAAGAAAAATGGTTTTAAATGGTCTTAATGAGTGAACAGAGACTCCAATATAAATGGAAAGGAAACAAAAATGGAATTTTAGAGCTAAATGTCCAATAAATTAAAAGAAAAAAAAAACATTACTATATGGGCTCAGTGGGAGACCAAGGATGGCAGAGGAATCATTAAACATAAAAATAGACCAATCTAGGGGCTCCTGGGTAGCTCAGTCAGTTAAGTGCTGACTTTGACTCAGGTCATGATCTCATGGTTGATGAGTTTGAGCCCCGCGTTGGACTCTGTGCTGACAGCTCAGAGCCTGGAGCCTGCTTTAGATTCTGTGTCTCCCCCTCTCTGTGCCTCCCCTGCTCACACTCTGTCTCTCTCTCTCGTTGTCAAAAAAAAAAAAAAAAAAAAAAGACCAATCTAAATATCAGAGACAAAAAAAGTAGATAAATATACATGAAATACATGTGAAACAACGTCAAAAATTCAACATGTTTATAATTGTGTTGCCAGAAGGAGAAAGAAAAAAAAAGCAAAATATTTGAAAAAATAATGATAGACACTTATAAAATTTTGTGGAAAATATTGACTTAGAGATCACAGAGACTCCAGTCTAAATACAATGGCCCATCACTGTCAAAATGCTGAAAGCCAAAGAGAAAGAAAACTTAAAATGAGCCAACAAGAAATAAACTTTACTTAGAGGAAGGAATATTATGATTAATGGCTGATTTTTCACAAAAACAAAGGAAGGAGTCCAGAGACACTGGAATTCCATATTAAAAATGTTTAAGGGGAAGTAAAAACACAAACCATGAACCAAGAATTCTATATCTAAAGAACTACACACACACACACACACACACACACACGTCCTCTTTATTTTGAAATACATTTGACTGTGTTGTTGAGTTCACATACATATAGATTTGAAATGTATTACATAAGGCAGGAAAGAAGGAGAAGAAATGAAGGTAAATACTTGCAACTATTCAAGTAATTGAAAATTAACTTTAATTTGATTATCATCATTTAAAACATTTATATCATAAAACCCTAACAGCTAAAAAATGCAAAGAGATGTAGCTTAAAAAGTGAATGGAATGGAATACTAAGAAAAAGAAGCTATGGACAAAGATGTTAGGAAAAGCGGACTGCAGAAACACGTAACAGATGAGCACAGTTAGAAAAGTGGCACATCTAGATACAACACTTTTGATAGCTACACAAAATAAAAATGAACTACATTTCCTAATCAAAATGAAAACAGTGTCAGACTGGGTAAAAAGAAAAACCAGAATGGACTGTGTGCTGTCTACAAGAGATAACACATTAATTCAAAGACACAAGGAAGTTCAAAGTGAAGGGCTAACCATGTAACAGTAAACATAAGAAAAACGGAATGCCCATATTATACCGGATAAAGCAGACTTCAAAACATGAATATTATAGAGAGAAAGAACACAACTTAATAAAGACTAATTCTGTCAAGAGGATAAGACAATAACAATTATACGTGTACATGTGCCTAATAACAGTGCTTCAAAACACATGAAGTAGAAGCTGCAAAAACTAAAGAGAGAAATAGACAAATCCACAATCACAGTTGGAGAGATATATTATGTATTTCACTCAATGATTGAATAAAGACTAAACGAAATTTCAGGATAAATATATAGAAGATAGAAATATTATGAACCACAAAAATCTAACTGCCATACGAACATTCTATACCCAACAACTGCAAAATACACATAGTTAAGTATACTTGAAATATTTACCAAGATGGACAACATTCTGGGCAGAAAACAAAGCCACAATATATATCAAAAGATTAAAATTGAATAGAGTATCACATTTCATTATGATTTTGTGACTGGTAGTAAGGAAACTTAGATGAAATTATTATTTCCTAGGAGAATACATCTTAACTGAAACTAACTCAATGAAAAACATAAAACTGAATAGTCTAATACCATTTGAAACCTAGAATCATAAGAAAAATTTCCTGTACATAGAATTCTAGGAAATGAGGATTCAATTTTGAACTCTGAACAAATATTCAAATAACAAAGGCTCCAAAGTAGATTTACATATAGATGTCATTTGATTACAAGAGAAATTCCATTGTGTAACCATATGGATACAATATCCTTTTAAACAACTGATACCAGGAAAACTGGGTATTCTTATAGGAAAATATGCTTTCCTCCCTTCCGCAGGCAACATGATTAAATCAATTCCAGGAGGATAAAAATTAAGCATGGTATCATTAAAATTAAGAATTTCTCTTCATCAAAAGACACAGGATGCTTAACTCTTTTGTGTACTAGAGCTTTGGGGAGAAAGAGGACAACTCTCCTAATTGGAAAGCTCCTTTTTCTTTTTTAATTAATTCTTTTAAGTGTGTTTGTTTATTTATTTATAATTTATTTAATGTTTATTTATTCTTGAGAGAGAGAGAGAGAACAGGGGAGGGGCAGAGAGCGAGGAAGACACAATCTGAAGCAGGCTCCAAGCTCCAAGCTGTCAGCACAGAGCCTGACTCAGGACTGGAATTCACAAACCCCGAGATCATGACCTGAACCGAAGTCGGACGCTTAACTGACTGAGCCACCCAGGCGCCCCTTATGTTTATTTATTTTTGAGAGAGAGCACAAGCAGGGCAAGGGCAGAGAGAGGGAGAGAGCAAGAATCTCAAGCAGGCTGCATGCTGTCAGCACAGAGCTCCAATGTGGAGCTTGAACTCATGCACTGTGAGATAATTACCTGAGCTGAAATCAAGTGTCCGACACTCAACCAACTGAGCCAGGTAGGAGACCCTGGACAGTTTCAAATCAGGTCCAGGAAATGGTTTATTTCTCATACAAAGTAGATACTAGTTTCAGTGACTTGATATCATGGATTACTAGCCTCAAGTGTGAATAAGTTTTCTTTCTTTCTGTCTCTTGTCCACAAATATTGATGACAAAATTCCTCCTAAGCACAGGGAGGATAAAAATTTTTAAGTTCTTTCCTTCTCAAAGAGGTGGTAAAGCATTGTAAGGGCCAAATTCAGTCCAAATGGTTATTTTATTCAGGCACCATTTGAAAAAAAAAGAAAGAAAGGAAGGAAGGAAGAAAGGAAGAAAGAAAGAGCAAACAATTTCCGTGTTTGCTGTGGATAGCACCACTCATAAGTTTGTTAAGCCCAGACTGAGCGTATATTCATGTAACCTGCACGCATCTGATTTATGTGACATCCGGTTTAAAATTAGTTTAGAAACAACACATGCACTTTATCAAATGTGTGCCACCATTCCCTTTTTTTTTTTTTTTTTTTTGCCCTTATGATCATCTTTGCTTATTATTTATCACTCTCTTTATAGCTGGGATCAGAATCAAATTCTTTCTCTTTCCTCTTTTCTTTCTCCTCCCTTCCCTTCTCTTGTCTTTCTCCTTTCTTCTTTTCCTTTCCCTAGCAAATATTTGCAAGGGACTATCTCTAAACATTTGGGCTATAACACTAAAGGAGTTTGCATTATAATGGAAAATCTTTGCCATTCTAGTTCCTAATAAGCCTATTGAACACTAAAAGCTACAAAAGAAAAAAAATATTTATAGTTAATCAATATAGTCCATAAAGAAAGTACAAACCAGTCATATCAAAACTGGTTTAACTGACTTCAAACTGATTTGACTAGGTTTTAAATGAGTATTATTTATTGAATATTTATATAAATATTTTAGAATATTTAACTATTAAATAGATATAGATGTTGTATTTTTTGAAGACAAAATATGAAATATTCTTTTAAAAATAATTTTTCCCATTTACAACCCACTGTTCACTACCAGTCATGACTAGGTTATTTAACCCTTTTATCCAATTGATTTGTTTTAAAAGACCTTTTTTTTCTCACCAGACCTCACAACAAATCTTAGCATATAGTAATATATTTCCAGGTTTTATGATTTAGAATTATGGAAGAGATGAAGAGCTTGGCTAACATTAGGATCATTATTCTCAACCCCTGTTTGATATTATTTTTTGTTCACCTGTCTTCTAGTCAAATACAATATTTTCTCTTTTTTGTATTGCAGATTTATGGATATCGATAAGATGAAAACATGTAACACTTGGGTTTGTTTAAAAATTGAACTGCAGAAAAAATTGCTGTTATATAACTTTAACTAAATTAACAAAAATGCAGAAATCTATTGATTGAAAAAGGTTATTGCTTTTAGAAAATATGTGCATGATTAGCTAAAATTATTTAAAATGTTTAAACATATGAAACTCAAAATTTATGGTCAATAATGTGTGTTTGTTTTGGACTACTTTAAACTGCATCAGGTTTTATTTGGCCTCAGAGCTTTTTGTATTATCTGATTATTATAGTCAAATAAGTAGGAAGGTGATATTTATTAAAAGAAAATATAATAAGAAACATCATCTAACATAGTTAAACTATTAAACTGAGGGGATATCTTATGGAAAGTATATGCTCAAGAAAGTTCAACAAATGCAGACACACTGAGTCTGGCTTAATACTTCATCCTCTCATACATAGCCTAGTAGTGTCATTTCATGTCTCTTAAAAAGGTTATATAATCAATGGTTGCACGAATGACCAAAAAGAAGGGTAAAATAAATTTCTGAGAAGAGGAAGGGAAAAATAAAAAAAATCCAACTCTACCATTAAAATCTTCTATTTATACTTTAATTTTTTTTAATTATTATTTGAGGGAGAGAGAGAGAGAGTGAGCATGAGGGGGAGTGAGAGAGAGGGAGACACGGAATCTGAAGTAGGCTCCGGGCTCTGAGCTGTCAGCACAGAGCCTGACATGGGGTTCAAACTCATGAACCATGAGATCATGACCTGAGTCGAAGTCAGTCGCTTAACCCACTGAACCACCCAGGTGCTCCTATTTATACTTTTAACATCTCACTAATCCTTTCCATCTTTCCCTCTACACTGTCACAAACATAGTTCAGACCACCCCATCTTACTGTAAGTAAAAGCAAAGTCTCTAAATTAGTTTCCCTGTCTCAATTTGTAACCTCATATATTCTATTATTTATTATTTTTAATATAAAAACAGATAAAACATATCTGTAAAACCTAACAACATTCGATAAAATAAATGGCAATTAAATGACCTCCTAGTTCAAGAATTAGTGTATTTCCCTAGGTTACTCAAAGGATACCATTGTCTAGGAAAACCTCTCCTTACTCTCCTACGTGAATTTTGTTATAACCATTTTCTCTATGTCTTTATTGCTTTCCTAACTCTATTTCCCTGAACAGAGTAACTTGCTTTTTCCTTTTATGGTAAACAGGATAATAATCTCCCAAAAATGTTCCTGTCTTAATCTCAGATATCTATAAATTTGTTACCTTACATGGCAAAAGGTCTTTGCAGATGTAATTAAGTTAAGGACCTGAGATGAGAGGATTATCCTGGATTACCAAAATGTGCCTAATTTAATCACATGGGGGCTTCAACTTGGAGCGAATTGTGACTATGGAAGGGAGGTACAGAGAGATGCAAAGTTGCTGACTTTGAAAACAGAAGAAGGGAACCAAGAACCAAAGAATATGGGCAGCATCTAATGGTTAAACAGACAAAGAAAGAGATTTTTCCCTAGAGCCGCCCAAAAGTAACACAGCTCTACCAACACTTTAATTTTAGTCCAGTGAGATCTATGTCCAAACATCTAACCTACAGAACTGTAAAATGATAAATTTGTAGGCTTTTTAATCCCCCAAATTAAGTTTATGGCAATTCATTACAGCAGCAATAGAAAACTTTTAATGAAATATGATTGTTTAAATCAAAACAAAACTAGCAAATAAAAATAGCAAGTTGTAATAGAACTATATGTTTCTGAAATATTTATGTTTTCATAAAGTGGTAAAATAATAAGTCCCATCAGAATTTGGCATGTTAAGGGTACATATTTTAACTTAAAGAAGATGGTCTAAAAGCCAATAGCAAAATTAAATTGGGAACCAATTGGGAAAAATAACAAAACAGTAGCATAAAAATTTAACAATATTGATAGTTAATTTGAATGTAAATGAATTAAATACTTCAACTTAAAACCAGGAATTGTCATTCTAGACACAAAATATTAAGAACCACTTATACTCTTCCTCCATGAAATGCAATGTAAATATAAAAATACTGATAGATTTAAGGCTAAAGAATGATAAAATGAGAAAATACTATGAAAACATTGAGAATAAGAAAGATAATTTGGTTATATTAAAGTCAGAAATATTAAAATTGAAGACACAAAAGGCATTACTTGAAATAAGGATGGGCATAATTTCTTAATTATAAAACTGTGAACTTGTCAGGAAGACAAAGTGATTCTTAATGCATACACATCTAATGAGAACAATTAATAAAGAAAAACAAGAAAACCTAAGTAGGAAATAAGCCAACCTACAGCGTTAAAGATATTAACAACTCTTTACCAAAAAGTGCCACAAATATCTATCCAAAAAATCATCATATAGAAATCTGAACACTAATGATTAATTTACATTTACAGAATAATATTCAATACTGCAGAATTAATTTTTTTCAAGTGTTCATGGAACATTCACTATGGTAAACTACACGTTATCCTTTAAATAAATTATATTATTTTTTTCCAGAATTTAAATCTTGCAGAATATATTCTTTGGGGGAAAAAAAACTGTAAATCATAAATCAATAATGCATCTTAGAAGTTTACAAATATTTGGAAATTAGGTAATACACTTTAAAATAATTAATGGATCCCAGAGGATATAAAAAAAGGAAACAAACTAGTTAGAAACATATGGTAATGAAAATACAGCACATGAAAATTTGTGAGATGCAATTAAGCCAGTGCTTATATTAACATTTACAGCTCTAAATGTTTATTTTAGGATAAATGAAAAGTTTAAAGTAACTATCTATGTTTGCAGTTTACAGACTTAAAAAAAAAATGTGTGAGCAAGTTACTATCAAAGTGTGTAGAATGAAGAAAGAAATGCAAATAAGAGTAGAAAGCACCAAAATAGAAAATAGACAAGCCATAGGAGAAAAAGATTAAAATACACCAATGTTGTTGCTTTTATGAACTTAACAAATATAAGTAAATCCCAGAGAAAATTATAAAGGAAAAAAGAGAGAAAATACTACCATCAATATCAAAAATGTAAGAGGATTTCTTACTACAAATCCTATGAACTTTAGAATGATAACGTTTAGGAGACAGTTCTTAATATATTTCTTGCACACCCTAGACTTGGGCAAAGCCCATGTTTGAATAAGCAAATAGACCTGAACATTAGAAATAGTATATACTAGGGTACCTGGGTGGCTCAGTCGGTTAAGTGTCCGATTCTAGATTTCGGCTCAGGTCATGATCTCATGGTTCGTGAGTTCGAGCCCCACATCGGGCTTTGTGCTGACAGTTCAGAGCCTGCTTGGGATTCTCTTTCTCCCTCTCTGTCTGCCTTTCCTCTACTTGCTCTCTCTCTCTCTCTCAAAATAAATTAACATTAAAAAATATATTAAGAAAAAGAAATAGTGTATCCCTCCAAAGATATTTAGAGATGTACCTCTTTAAAGATGTCCTGCAATAGTAAAAAGAAAGAATTCTCCTTCTACCTGGAGACACTTGCTCACATTCTAGGATAACGTCTAAACTCTTGCCCTGGAGAGGAGGACAAGCAGATGTGCGAGAAGCTCCATGTAAATTCAGACTCCACATCTTCGCGTTTCTCTTCTCTGGTGCACCCACTACAAGTGCAGGTTACCTCTGGCCCTTATTTCATCATCCTTGAGGACTGGGCTGACATTAGATATTTCTCCTAGAGGTTTACGTTTACTTATTTATTTTTTCGGTAACAAACTGTCTTTGTCTCTTATCCAGGGACTTGTCCCCACATCAGCCTAACTTATTAGCCTCCAAGTAGGTAAAATTTCAAACTCCTTGCAGTAAGGATCAGAACGATGACAAAGGATTATTGCGAAAAGCTTTAGGCCAGTCAGTTCAACAACTTAAGTGAAGTGGTTTCCTATTGGCAAAATCTGGAACAATTTGAGCATGAAAATAAATGTGATAGTAATTAATTATAATACATTGAATAAGAAATAAAAATCCTGTTTGAATATAAAGACACAAATATATAAACCAATGAACAGTGAAAGTTCTCACAGTAAAATGACAGTAAAAACAAACTATGGAATGATTTAAAAATTGATTTTAAAATTAATGTGTAAAAATCTGATAAGATGCAGAGTATTTATATAGTCTCAGTTGGCTCTTACCAAAAAAAATTTTTTTTAATTCATAAAGGATAAATACTTCCCATTAGAGTGGAGGAACCTGAGGGACATATCCTTAACCAAGTGATCAAAGCTAATATCACCAATACTGTGCAAACCAGTATAAATGAGAAAACTATGTTGACTCAGTCACAAGCAAAGGTAATGAATGACAGAGTTTTCCAAAACAGGTTGGTACCAAATTGGGCCTATAGCCTTTTTATAACTAAAGGGTAACTTAATCATAGCCACTGCAGATTTGATTATGGCAAAGCTGAGTAGGTAGTTGCACCAGAGATCTTCTGGCTCCCAAACCCAAAATATTTAATATTTGTTAAAACTATTTATATAGTTTGAAATATTTGGCCTTTTACAACAAAAGTTTGCTAATACTTGCCTTTGAAGATACAACATTTTGTATGTTCTTGCATACTAGCTTTTAAGAAAAAAATAATTCAAATTTCAGTTTAACAGATTAAAATGATTCTATTAGCTCATGTACCACCATTAGAGTTACATATCATATTCAAACTTGAGAGAATTTCATAAGATTTCATAAGTAAAATATATGATATAGGACAACATATTGTTAAATTACATCTGACTAATTTTTAAAGTAATGAATAATTTTGGACTTTTTGGATAGATGTATCTTATTAAGGCAGTACATTTAAATATTTTACTTTTTATTATTTTATGTTATGCTATGTTATGTTATGCTATGTTATATTATGTTATAGAAAGTGCAAATGGGGTAGAGGGGCAAAGGTAGAGAGAAAGAGAATCTTACGGAGCCTCCACACTCAGTGTGAAACCTGACGCAGGGCTCGATCCCAAGACCCTGGGATCATGGCCTGAGCTGGAACCAAAGAGTTGGTCATTCAACTGACTGAGCCACCCTGGAACCCCTAAAACTGAATTTTAAATATATTTTTCAACATAAGCAGAAGTAAAAGCTATATATGATTGTATTATGGGTGGGTGACATTATATAAGAAGGCTAATTTCTCAAGTATAAGAATTGAACCTGCTTATTAATAGACAAGGAGATATCCACTGGAAATAAGAATGGAAATTGCCCATTGCTTTTTAAAGTTGATAATTGATTGTAAAGCTATATTATTACTTGTTTAGGATTCTTTGATTATAAAAACAGGCATAAAATCAAGTTAAATTCAAGCTAAAAAGTTAAATAATAAGAAATAATATGGGGTGATTCTCAAAATCAAAGAAATATTGTGGGAAGGAAATGATCCAGAAAAGGAATTGAAAGTTTATAGACTCTGTGGACATGATTTTCTGAATCCTTGTGTGAAAGAGTAACTAGAACTTTTGCTTGTTTAAAATTGAGATTCCCTGGAAATAATCTTAATAGATTTGCTTGAATTAAATATCCGTACATTCAGTAGGAGAGTAGAGGAAAATGTGACTGACAAATCCCACTGATGGTGTGAAGGGATTGATATTAAAAAAAAAAAAAAAACTGAATTGCCAAAAGTCTTTTCATCTATAACTTATTTTTGAAATTATCCTAATTTATATTTTTAGTGACATTAAAGAAATTAGTTAATCCATACTGTCATTATATTTTCAGAGAAGACAGAAAACAATTGCCACCCTTATACTGTAATCTCCAATTTACAGTGAAAATCATCTTTCTGTCCCACATTTTTGGTAAATCCTAGAAATTCCAAACATCTTTCCCCATAACAAGCTCCCTACCATCTCAAAAACCAGTGATATGCAATACATTTATAATAATTTTATCCACCATTCATTCAATAGGTATGTAATAAATACGGGGAAGGAATAAATATTCAAAGACTGACTTTATGTGAAAGGTATGCTATTGTATTTAATCGTCAAAGGCATGCTCTGAGACAGGCATTAATATCACCAATTTATTAATAAGACAGACAAAATTCAGAGAGAGTAAATAATTACCTTAATGATACATAATAAGCAGGAAGAATCTGTATGCAAAAACAAAACAAAACAAAACAAAACAAAACACACCTTCTTTCCTTTATACCACATTGTTTTTTTCTGCTAGCTCACATAGATAATGTAAATGTGAATATGATGTTGTCTTTAAATAGTAAAATAGAGTGTGTAAATAAAAATGTACAGAAGTGCTGTGTGTAAAAGTATAGACATGCTTTCAGGGGAAGAAGAATTTGTTTTGCTGTGGGCAGTTAATCAAACGATTCTTAGTGAGAAGCTTGCCATTGGATGACAGCAATTATTGTTAAAGACACATATCTGATGAAAAAATATTTCAGGTGGAAGGCATATGTTGAGGTAAAGTATTTAGATAGCATGTTTGGCCAGAGATTAACTTGCATGGTTTCTAAAATAAGAATAATGAATACAATTTTAAACTAGCTTAAACAAAGTGCTGACTATATACAAAGGGAAAGCATTTTTTTTACTATGAAAATGTCCTAAAAGGAAAAATATCAGAGAAATTGTTTTCATTAGTATACTTAATAAACCATAGTCATGTAATATTAAAAACTGTAGCAGAAAGTTTCCATTCTACATCTCCAATATGGTAATTATAATCAATTTCAATTAAAATACTTCCTATTTTAGTTTTACAAAGAAAAAAATTATTACTATAATGTTAGTCATGTTTTAATATATTATTTTGATTCTTTTTTTTTCATGAATTCTCCCCAAAAGTTAGTGAATTTTTTCAGCTATCCTCTATCTGGTTTTTAAGAAATTCTTTTGGAGCTAAAGAAGTGCCTTCCAAACTTCAGAGAATTTTATAAACAACAAAGGTAGCATTTTATCTGCCCCCACTTTGCACTCTACTTCCTCACAGAAGTGAGGAGGCCAAGTCTTTTGGGGATCTGGGCTTTAACTTTCTTACAAGAAGGTTATTTTCCAATATTGGACAAATACAGAGTTTTCCAAAGAGGCCTATTTCATTCAGGTTGTATGATTAATGTCAAGGTCCCAGAAGGTCATTATCTCTTTTAAGTCGGTCAGAATGACATCTGCCTCAAGCAACCTAGAGGCACAGCTGATTGTTCTAGTTTCATGGTAAGAATATAAGCTCTTCCTGTAACTTTGGATTTAAGTCAGTGTAACTATTTAGTGCCAAAAGAGATGAATTTGGGAAGAAGTGGGAAGAAATACTAAGTTTGCTTAATTGAAATATAATTAGATTATAAGTAGAAATATACATAAATAACTCTTAAAATATGATTTTCAGTTTCAAAACAACATCATTGGCGAGTTGGATGAAACAACATCATTGGCGAGTTGGAAATATTCTATAAGTAGACACATACATAAATAACTCTTAAAATATGTATGATTTTCAGTTTCAAAACAACATCATTGGCGAGTTGGAGTGTTCAAGTGAACACTCCATGTCAATGTTTCATGACTAGGTTTCTGTATTTTATTTTTCCAAACACTGCTCATCTTTGTATACTTAAAAAAAAGCAGGAAAACACCAGAACTAATAGTCCCATTAGAGATCACATTCACTAAGAATTTGTTATGATACTTATTATTCCTATTGTTGTCAGCTCTGGCCCAAGTATGGAGAAAATCTTTACTCTCAGTTCCCATTACACAACTGTTTTCCTTACAATGCGCTTAGCATGCAATCAATAAAGTGAATAGAATGTGGTGCTTCTTTTTGGAGAAGGTATGGAAGATCCTAACTAAAGCAGAGAGGGAAGTACAGATTCTACAATAATCTAAAAGTTTATTTACCAAGCTTCCCCTAAATTAAAGCCTTAAAAAAACAAACAAACAAAACAAGAATCCTTTTGCAATTGGGAAATAATCTATCCTACTTCACAAGACATGGGTTGCTGGGAAGCTAGATCATGAGATCAAACCTGGGCCAGTGTAGTAACTCTGCACTACAAAATATACCATTGTCTCAAAACTGGAAGCAGAACCCTGATGCAGATATTGCTACTACAATTCAGGCAGACCATTTCTGTATGTACAGTAGGATATCAGACCAGCTGCAGGATTCTGCCACCTACTGACCAATGTGGATGGTCACATTGGTGGATGTGGACGGTTGATTGTAGAAGACATGAGAAAGTTCCATGGTTTCTTTTTTTTTTTTTTTTAATTTTTTTTTTTAACGTTTATTTATTTTTGAGACAGAGAGAGACAGAGCATGAACAGGGGAGGGGCAGAGAGAGAGGGAGACACAGAATCTGAAACAGGCTCCAGGCTCTGAGCTGTCAGCACAGAGCCCGACGCGGGGCTCGAACTCACGGACTGTGAGATCATGACCTGAGCCGAAGTCACTCAACCGACCAAGCCACCCAGGTGCCCCAGGAACCTCCATGGTTTCTAACAATGTTATTTACCTTGCTTAAATATAAATAATCTCTTTATTCAACTCAGATGTATAAGGAATCAGTAAATTTACTTTAATCTTTTAAATCACTTATTTAGACTACCAAAGACATTCTTAATTTCTTTGTGTTTTTTATCTCTAGCATTTTTTTTTTTTTTTTTTAGTTCTTTCTTAGGATTTCCATCTCTCTGCTTACACTGCCAATCTGTTCTTGCCTGCTGTCTACTTTATCCAGTAGAGTCCTTGGAATATTAACAATAGTTGTTTTAAATTCCTGCTCAGATAATTCCAACACTCCTGTCATGTCTGGTTCTGATGCTTGCCCTGTCCACATTGTATTTTCTTTTTCTTTCAGTATGACTTAATATTTTCTTGAGAGCCAGACACATAGTACCAGGTAAATAAAACTGCTGTAAATAAGCCTTTAGTAATGTGGTGGTAATGTGTGGGAAGAGGGGAAGCATTCTATGGTCTTATTAGGTCTTAGTTGTTTTTTTTTTTTTTTTTTTTTTTTAATTAAAAAAAATTTAATGTTTATTTTTTGAGAAAGACAGAGTGTGAGTGGGGGACGGGCAGAGAGAGAGAGAGAGGGAGACATAGAATCCAAAGCAGGCTCCAGGCTCTGAGCTGTCAGCACAGAGCCCAACATGGGGCTCAAACCCATGGACTCTGAGATCATGACCTGAGCTAAGGTCAGATGCTTAACCGACTGGGCCACCAAGGTGCCCCTAGGTCTTAGTTTTTTAGTGAGTATAGGCCTCTGGACTGTGAGCTTCACAATTTTTTCTCAGTTTTTTTTCTCTTCCCTTAGTTGGGACAGGTTAGCTATTGTGGGCTGGAGTTGGGTATTTCCCATCGCCAGGCTCAGATAATACCCCTACAGGTTAGGCTTCTTGTTAAAAAAGAACAGAATGTTCTGGCATATTTCTAAATGGTTCCTTTTCCTCTCCCTCTTGCCAGAAGCATGAGTGGATTTCTCTCTGATATTTACTGTGGGAACCTGGTCCAGTTCCTGGAGGTAAGTATCACAATATCATGGTGGCCTTCAAAGAGTAGGTCTGGAGTGGTCTGCACTGAGCCTCCGGCAAGTCACAGTTACAAGTCAGGTTTTGCAACTTGGGCTCTGGTTCCCACAGCTGTTTCTGCCCCTGAGTCTCTGCTCCAGTAAGCCATGACTGTTTTCACCTGTGTCTTTCCAATTTGGGGGGCAGAGGTTTCATTTACTCTGTGTCATCCCCTCTCTTAGGGAGCAAAGGACAGTTGTTATTTTCAGTCTGTTGGGCTTTCCACCTGTCAGGCTAGAGTGGAGATTTCCAAGTTCCCTACATGTGGAACTGAAAACCAGAACCAATAGTTTGTTTTTGACTGATTCTTTTACCCGACATAACCTTTAATTATAAATCAAAGTATCTAGTGAACAGATTAACCATTGCTTCCCTGTTGTCAGTTTCTTTCAAATTTTATCAATCTACACTACAAATACGCTTTCTACATTCACTATGATTTTTATAAATCGCTTGAGCCTCCCATCGCAGTGCCTCTCATATAAGAACTTTTAGATTCTAAAATGAGAATTGTGTCCTAGGTAATCATTTCACCATCCTTGTGGCAGGCCTATCTAGTTTAGAAGATAAAAATCACAGAAAAAGAACCCTAAAATATTTCTCAAGGGCAGTTCATGATTTTCTTGTATTAGTTTTCTTACTGGACAATCCATCTGGACATTTTTTTTTTTTACTGTCCTACATGATGATAAGATTTGTAACAATTCACTGCATAAATGGAATGTAACTTAAGATATTCCATATAATAATAGTAACAATTCAATTCAGAAACATGAGACTGTTTTCACATCATCACATACTTAACCCTCCCTCCTAAACCCCTTAATTTGCACTTAAGAGAAGGTTGTAATATAGATGTCTTGAATCTCTTCTAGTCCAAAAGTGAACCACATTTAGAAACCACCAAAGTTGGTTTAAAAAGTATGGCAAAATGGGGCACCTGGGTGGCTCAGTCGGTTGAGTGTCCGACTTCAGCTCAGGTCATGATCTCACAGTCCGTGAGTTTGAGCCCCGTGTCGGGCTCTGTGCTGACAGCTCAGAACCTGGAGCCTGTTTCAGATTCTGTGTCTCCCTCTCTCTGCCCTTTCCCCACTCACGCTCTGTCTCTGTCTCTCAAAAATGAATAAACGTTAAAAAAAATTGAAAAAAGAGTATGGAAAAATGAAATCATGGTTGATATTTTGTTATAAACAGTTTAACATTTGTTAATGCCATTTCACCATTAAATGTGTAGTCACTATAAGCTACTTATTCTCCTTTGTTTTTGATTAAGCATACTATTTAATATTTAAATTATGTTTAATAATATGGGTTTGGAAGAAGACAGAATTGGGTTTATTTGGATTCCAACTCAAACATTTAGTAGATATTCAACATTTAACAATCTTCTTAATCCCTGTAACGTTCAATTTACTCATGGAGTTTACAGGTTGGTTAACAAGATTGCATATTCCAATTAAGGTTTCATCAAATTTTAAAGAAAATGGCTATAGGTAATCAAATAAAACATTTAAAATATATATCCAACATTGGCTGAAATAGCATTGATATTAAGGAAAAAAAGCCCTAAGGAAATAACCTAAATTCCTCTATAACAGAAAAGTAATTTGATAAATAAAAAAATAAAAAAAGTTGTATACATAGGTACAATTTAGGAAAGTACAATCAAAATGGTTATAATTAAATAAAATAATTAAAATGGTTATAATTATATGAAATATTGTTATGCCACTTTTTAATAATTACTGACTTTTTAATCTGATGAGAGCATTAATTTTAAGTATTTAGCTTAGAAATTATATAGCGAATTATGGAAAACTGAATGTTTAATGACTTTAGATGGAGGAAAATTTGGGGGGAAGGCAAAAATAAATACATAGGATAAGCAGGGAATCATGCAGATATTCTTGTAGAAGGTCTATCATTTTTCCCATTTTAGAGATAAAGAAATTGAACTATAAGTACTATATCCAAAGATACAAAACTAATAAGGTTCAAAATTGCATCAAAATTTTGTGTGAGTGTGGAGATAACTATATTAACTATCAGAATTAAGAAACTTAGAGGATGAACGTTAATTATACTTCAACTGTGAAATGTAGTCAAGCTTTATTTCACATTTCTGTTACAATTCTCATTAAGAATTCTAGGTGGTCTTGTTTAGAAATTATCAAGGTTTTCAAGATATTTTGGAACAATGTTTCTGAAGCAGACAGGTTTGATTAGATCCTATGGAAGCATACAACTTTTTTCCCATGCTCCCAAGGGAAGCTAAGAAATTATCTCAGCAGAAAATCCCCTGTAAGTGGATCTTTCAGCACTCACAAGGAGAAAGAGCAGGAGTTGGCATAATAGAAGTTTGATGATACCAAAGAAACACATGTGAAAACATACATCCCAGTTAAATCAGTCAGATGAGTTGGAAATTCATAATCATGCCTCACTAACAGAATAATCCCATGGAATTTAAATTTCATGTCCAAGGAGAAAGAAAAATATGGCAAAATTTTTATTGTCTGTGTTTATTCTTGACTGTATAAAATCCTGCAAGGTACAATGCTGAAAAAGCAAAAAGGGAACGCCAACGTGATGCAAATATTATTAAGTAAAGGAAGTATCTACTTAATGTAGATATTAAGTGCAGGAAGCACTCCCAGCACCAACCCTAGAGGAATTAAAGAGAATTGGGGTATCATAAACTAGAATATCACATGGGGAGCCTCATAGGACTGGTTCGGGTACCTCTGAGGTGGAATGATATATTTGGAGCTGGAAAAGCCAAAAGGAGCTTGGAAACTTCAACTACAGATTTCTTCTTTTTGGGGGGCAACACTGAAAAAACTGTTTCCCAACTGTTCTTAATTCTCAGTAAAAACATTGTTTCTTATGTTTTATCTACTGTTTTTGTTTTTTTAGGCCAATTGGTCAATCTGGTTTTGGCTGCGCTGGAAGTCCAGAAGTTGTTTGTATTAGAATAATTTAATTTAAAAAATTCAACAATTTCAAAAGATGCTCCAAGTTTTAGTTTGGTCCAAAATATTTAGGAGAATAAAAGATTCAGTGGCATATGAGCTTATATAAATGATTATAATTTCAATTAAGCATGAAGTAGGATCTAGTAAAATTTTAATACAAATTAATAACATTTTCCCAATTTAAAACAAGAACCTCAAAATAAACTTTAAGTCAAGTTTGGAATGATTTTTTGGTAAACACTGTTCCGAAGTTACCAAGAAATACCATTTGCCTCATTTTCATAATCAGATACCTGTGATTCACTTGAAGAATTCTGTTCCTGATAGCAAGGGTTTTCTCTTAAATTGAAAAACAAATGAACATTTAGTTGCCCTCACATTTATGTTTACTCTTCGCTCCAGAAGTTGTGTAATTCCTTGGTGTAATTATAAGACGTCAACACTGGTCTTCCCATTTCACCTGTCTTCTCGGTTAACTAGTTTCTTCTCACTTATGACAGATTTTAATATTTCTATTGGGCTTTACCTCACCTACATCCAAATTGAATTCATGAGGTCATTTTGTTTTGTGCTGGTTAACATTTGGACTTTTTTTTTTTGCCATAAACAAATTAACCTCTCAACCTATCTTTCCCCTGCTTTAAGAAAAGTCGGTTCCATAGAAAGCAACATTTCAATTCAAATAATAAACTTATAGAAGTGTGAAATATGTTCTCAAAAATACCACAGTGAAGAGTATCGACAAATTGTTTAAAATTCCTTCTCCTTAGCTCTTAAAAAAAAGTACAAACACTTCAATATGTCAGAACTATTTCTCATAAACCGTCTTTTGGTTTTAATATCTTTACTCACAAATGCTTTCTATTTAAAAAATGAGACTGAATCTTCTGTTCCTTTAGAACTATTTAGATATGTAAGCTTTTACCTATTAGCTGGTATTTTTTTAACCTCATCTGAATATAAATGTTTTTTTAAATTTCATCATTCATTGATACCACTGACTATACAAATGGAAATATATATATGTAAAATATCATATAGGCAATGCTAAATCAAATGTGTATTCATCAAAGTATTTTGAAGTTTCCTACATAACAAGCTTATTCTAGGTATTGAGGAAAAGTTTGGAATATGAAAATTCTCTACTCTCAGGGAATACACAATCACTTAAGAGGCAGACAAGTGAAAAGATTATTCTATTTCACTGGCATAAGTGCCACACCAAAAAATGCATAATAGGTAAGCGGCCACAAAATAGTCACTTACTGCTGATGAATGAAGTTAATCTAGAGAAGGGGAAGCCTAAAATGTGCTGTAAAAGTTAAATAGCATGTCACTAAACGAGATGCTTCAAGTGGGAGGAAGGGAGAGCATCTAGGCAGGGGAAGCGGAACTGAAACTGTACACACGAAGAAGCACAGATCAGTAGTAGTTCTGTGAGACAGGAGCACAAATACCAATGGGGGTTGAGAGGGAAGAGATAATTTTGGGAAGAAAGTCTAGGGCAGGTTGATGAAGCTTTTTGAACATGACATTAGTGGATGGATTTATCCCATATAGAACGGAAATACAGTAGAATATTGCAAACAAGGGGATGACATGATAACATGTGTACCTTAGCTTTTGTGAAAACAAAGGTTTGGAAGAATGCAAGTCTGGAGGGAGAGCACAATTAATATAAATAAGAATACGCAAAAGTAATATTATAGTGTTGTGTCACTTTCTCCCCGAAGGCCCGTAAGAGCTTTTCAAAAATCATATAAAATATGAACCCAGAAGAGTCTGCATGATTAGATTACAGAATTAAATAGCAACTCAAAGATCACAAGTTCCAAAAGGTATTCTAAATAGTGCATTATTTTCTGCTGTTACTAAGTGGAAAAATATATTCCAATCTTATCTGATCAACCAGCTTCATTAGAAATAGCAGATAGTGTTTCCAGCTGACTATTAAATGTGCATCTGTTAGGTTTCATTACTATTATTAAAGTAGCATTATCAGTTTTGCTCCTTCCAAGTCAAAACAGTCTATTCACTAGATAAGATCAGCCAAGTTTTTGTTCCTAACATCACACTTAAAACAACTCCCTGTCCTCAACTGTTTGATAGTGGTTTTTGAAAAGGATTTTCATAATACAGACAAAAATCAGCTATAAAAGATCCATGTATAGTACATGCTTAAAACATAATGAAATGTGAATCTGGAATTGAAGAAAAATTCAAAAATACATAAAGAGAATCTGAGAAGAAATATTATTCCCGGAAATAATAGTTACACAGTTTGTAATATTCAGCTATTTATCGTGCTTTTTGCTTTTAAATCAACTTGATATAATTTTCGGACCACATGATACTCAGATAGGCAAGTCACTTTATGTCTAGTACAACTCTGGCATATATAACATGAACTGGATTAGAAGTAACCAGTGATTACAGTCTGGGTTTGTAATTGTGACTGCCAGAGACATAAATGGTCATAATGATTTTCCTTCAACCTTGCTTCTCTTTGTTAAAAAAAAAGATATTTATAGTTTGAAAATGCTTATTTTCAAATGTGTTGTTTTCACATAATTTTCCATAGTGACATATTTTTGATACAAATAGTTTAGATTGTTTAAATGTATAAGCAAAGGCAGTTGAAAATTATGACCTATTAATATACTATTTGAGATGTTTATTATGACCAGATAGAAACTTTATCTCTCAAGTGATGGGATTTGTAAACAAATGTAAATTTTTAAAATTCTTTTATGAAAATAAGGCTAATTTTGGGGCGCCTAGGTGGCTCAGTCAGTTAAGCGGCTGACTTCGGCTCAGGTCGTGATCTCATGGCTTGTGGGTTCGAGCCCTGTGTCAGGCTCTGTGCTGACAGCTTGGAGCCTGGAGCCTGCTTCGGATTCTGTGTCTCCCTCTCTCTCTGCACCTCTCCTGCTCACACTCTCTCACTTTCAAAAAATTAATAAACACTAAAAGAAAAAGAAAAAGAAAAGAAAAGGAAAGAAAAAAGAAACGAAGACTCACTTTTTTGAGAAACTATTTGATATTTGTTCTCATAAATTACAGTATTATTTCATTGAAATCATAATGCCATCTCCAAATTAATTAGAGCAATAAAGTGACTCATGCTCTATTCAGACTTAATGGTTACCCTTATGGCCTGCTAGTCATGATGCTCTGAAAGAATAATGACGTGAGGGACTGAGAGGGGACAAAGAAAATTCTTGCATTCTCTTTGGGGAATGAGAGAGGCAAAATACAGACAATCAGTAAATAGTATAAACTCAGCCTTCTGGACTTTTTCTTGGTCACACGTACTTGAAACAAGTAACTGTTCAGCTGATTCTGTTATTACACAGACACCTCTCTGAAAAGGGAACAGAGTTGGTGATGAAAAAGACAAAACCTGAAATTACACAATTAATTACAAGCCATTTCTCCTATGGCTATATATTACACCTAGGAGAGTCTGAGCTTAAAGGTTATACTACTAATTCTCTGTTCAAATGGTACTTTTATTACCCATTAAATATCACTCAGTGTGTGATTATTTTTACCCTTGACTTAGAAATTGTGAACCTGAGACATTAAAATGGGTTAGTGGCTCTAAATCAGACAATACATAAAAACTCCCAACTAATTGGTTTTTATAAATTGTTTGGCATCCAGATGCATTGAAAAATGAGTACTTAGCTTCAGGAAGAAACAGGTTAAATAAACTTATGACATACAATAGGAAAGTTATAAAATATCAGTTTGTATACTCATCTTCTGTTTAACATCTTTATCTTGACCACCATTTAGCTATTGTATAGTGAGGAAACTCTAAATATGTTAGTCTACTGATAGTCCTTCATATGTACCATTGGGTACCTTAAATTTTATAGGAATGAGTGCATTTTAAAGGAAATGTTTATATTGCACAATAAAAGGAAAAAGGATATACACAAGGGCCTAAAAGTAAGGAGCAAATCCCAACAAAATATGCCAAAAGCCCTTTGATAGCAGATGTGAGTCTTTCTCACTTTTATATATTCAAAGTGTCAAAATAATTGGTCAACACACAGATATTGTGTATATAATACAGAAAAAAAAAATAGGACCTACACTTAGACAGCATACAAGTACCTCTTAGGGATACATACTATCAGGATGCTGATATAAAATGCCTAAGAAATTAAGAAGTGCAGCGGGGTCAGAGGGCAAACAGCACAAAAAGAGGTATCTCAAAATTTGTATTTTCATGTTTGAATCTAATAAAGCCTTATCCCATTTAAAAGCTAGCATGGAAATGATGAATCATTATACTGTACATCTGAAATTGGATATTACACTGTATGTTAACTAAACGGAATCTAAGTGAAAACTTAAAAAAATAACATGTGTCTGTGTAACTCTATATCTATCAATCACCTGTCGACCATCTATATCTACACACATACATTGGGGTCTTGAATAATTACTGCATAGAAGGTAACTAATAAAATTTTACATGATTTTATGGTATAGTAACCAATATGACGTGAGGTCAACAAAGTCCGAAGTTGGGGCATTCAATAGAAGTTCCCAAGAAACACTCTTTGCCACTCCACATTGAGGAGACAATAATATAGATGAACAGATTGTGCTGCTTCATGTCTTTTTCTAGAACTACATGCACTATTAAAGTCCATAGTATGCATTTCAAATAACTTTAAATAAGCATCACAGAATTAATTGGTAATTTTTAATTTTTATGTATGTTCCTCCTCTAGAACAATTTTTGGTATTATTAAAATTAAATTGACAAAAATTGCACTTTATGTCTATGAGGGCACCATGTGGTTATTCACTGTATTGCTAACTGACCCTACATAGAAATGGTTTTATGTGTTTTAGCTACATATCTCTAAAACATTAGAATGAAGCATATGATTTATATCATAAAACAGTAAAAAAATTCTTTTAAATTGAAAAGCATACAGTACTATTTAGAACTATATTACAAATAACAGGAAGTGGGGAGTAAGTATGCATCATCCATTTTCATAACTATCACGTTCATGAAGTAGCAATAAGCCAGGCACTTCAGAATAATTGGAGATCCTTGCCACTTGCAGTGTTCTATACAGAACAAGCCAATAATTTTTGAAATATATTTTTCATTGCAAAGAGTGTTAATTACCCATCTGCTGTTTGCCTTCTTGGAAAACGGTGGTATATATAATTTAAGCAAGAGTTTGTTTATTGCTAGCCTACTGTCAAATAATTTTTAAAAATCAGACTAATCGAAAATGGTGTGCTTTGTCAATAAAGTTACTTCACAGAAGACCATGGGGGGAAGGGAAGGGGAAAGAAATAATTACAGAGAGGGAGGGAGGCAAACCATAAGAGACTCTTAAACACAGAGAACAAACTGAGGGATGGAGGGGTCGGGGAGAGACGAAAATGGGTGATGGGCATTGAGAAGGGCACTTGTTGGGATGAGCACTGGGTGTTGTATGTAAGCAATGAACCACGGGAATCTACCCCAAAAACCAAGAGCACACTTTACACACTGTATGTTAGCCAGTTTGACAATAAGGTATATTAAGAAAAAGATGTACATGTTAATTTCCTTTAAGTAAAATTCCATATTGAACTGTAAGAATATACTATATGTAACAGAAATTGTAAATTTTTATTGTTATAGAAGTTATTTATTTACAAAGAAGATTTGTTCTTAAACATTTAATGATCCAAATCATTGATATCTAATCGAAAACATAATCATATTCAAAAGAAAACATTTCCTGGAAACACATTTCATTTTATTTTATTTTTATATTTTAGTTAGTTAATATACAATATAACATTGGTTTTAGTAGGATTCGGCGATTCATCACTTAACACACAACACCCAGTGCTCATCACAACCAGTGCCCTTCTTACTACCCATCACCCATCTAGCCAATCTCCCACCTACTTCCCTACATCAACACTGTTCTCTATCTTTAAGAGTCTCTTGTGGTTTGTTTCCCTTTCCGCTCTCATCCCCACCCTCCCATATATTCATCAGTTTTGTTTCTTAAATTCCACATAGGAGTGAAATCGTATGATCTTTGTCTTTCTCTCATTGACATATTTTGCTTAGCATGAAACATTTTAGCTCCATTCACGTCATTGCAAATGGCAAGCTTTCATTTTGTTTTTTGAATGGCTGAGTAATATTCCATTGAATATATATACCACCTCTTCCTTATCCACTTATCAGTCGATGGATATTTGGGTTCTCTCCATAGTTTGGCTATTATTGATAATGCTGCTATAATTATTGGGGTGCATGTATACCTATGAGTCTGTATTTCTGTATCCTTTGGGTAAATACCTAATAGTGCAAATGCTGGATCATAGGGTACTTCTATTTTTAGTTTTTTGAGGAACAACCATAGTGTCCTCCAGAGTGGCTGCACCAGTTTGCATTCCCACCAGCAGTGCAAGAGGGTTCCCCTTTCTCCACATCCTCATCAACACCTGTTGTTTCTTGTGTTGTTATTTTTTACCATTCTGACAGGTGTGAAGTAGTATCTCATTGTGGTTTTGATTTGTATTTCTCTGATGATGAGTGATGTTGAGCATCTTTTCATGTGTCTGTTAGCCATCTGGATGTTTTCTTGGTAAAAGTGTCTATTCATATCTTCTGCCCATTTCTTAACTAGGTTGTTTGCTTTCTGGGTGTTAAGTCTGATAAGTTCTTTATAAATTTTGAATACTAACCTTTTATCAGATATGTCATTTGCTAATATCTTCTCCCATTCCGTAGGTTGCCTTTGAGTTTTGGGATTGTTTCCTACATTGGGCAAAAGATTTTTATCTTGATGAGGTCCGAATAGTTCATGTTTGTTTTCATTTCGCTTGCCCTCAGTGACAAGTCTAGTAAAAAGTTGCTCTAGCTGAGGTCAAACAGGTTTCTGCCCGTGTTCTCCTTTAGTATTTTGATGATTTCCTGTTTTACATATAGGTATTTCATACATTTGGAATTTATTTTGTGTATGGTGTAAGAAAGCGGTCCAATTTCATTATTCTATATGTCACTGTCCATTTTTCCCAACACCAGTTGTTGAAGAGATTGTCTTTTTTCCATTGGATATTCTTTCCTGCTTTGTCAGAGATTAGTTGTCCATATAGTTGTGCATCCATTTCTGGGTTTTCTGTTCTGTGCCATTGATCTGTGTAGTTGCTTTTGTGCCAGTACCATGCTATCTTGATAACTACAGCTTTGTAATATAGCTTGAATTCTGGAATCATGACGCCTCCACGTTTGTTTTTCTTTTCCGGGATTGCTTTGGCTATTTGGGGTCTTTTGTGGTTCTATACATATTTTAGGATTGTTTGATCTAGCTTTGTGAAGAATGCTGGTGGTGTTTTGATAGGGACTGCATTAAATGTATAGATTCCTTTGGGTAGTATAGACATTTTAACAATGTTTATAGTTCCAACCCATGAGCATGAATTTTTTTCCCATTTCCTTGTGTCTTCTTCAATATATTAGTAAGTCTTCTACAGTTTTCAAAGTACAGATATTTCACCTCTTTGATTAGGTTTATTCCTAGGTATCTTATTGTTTTTGGTGAAATTGTAAATGGAATTGATTCCTTGCTTTCTTTTTCTGCTGCTTCATTATTGGTGTATAGAAATGCAACAGATTTCTGCACGTTGATTTTATATCCTGCGACTTGGCTGAATTCATTGGGTAGCGATTTTTTGGTGGAGTCTTTTGAGTTTTCTACATAGAATATCATGTCTTCTGCAAATAGTGAAAGTTTGACTTCTTCTTTGCCTATTTGTATGCCCTTTATTTATTTTTTCTGATTGCTGAAGCTAAAATTTCCAGCATTATATTAAATAGTAATGGTGAGAGTGGTCATCATCGTCTTGTTCCTGACTATAAGGAAAATGCTCTGAGATTTTCCCCATTGAGGATATTAGCTGTGGGTCTTTCGGATAAGACCTTTATTATGATCTTGAGTATGTTCTATCTATACCTACTTTGTTGAGGGTTTTTTATCAAGAATGGATGCTGTACTTTGTCAAGTGCTTTTTCTGCATTTATTGACAGAATCATATGGCTCTTATCCTTTCTTTTATTAATTGGTACATCATGTTGATTGATTTGCAAATACTGAACCAGCCCTGCATCCCAGGAATAAATCCCTCTTGATCATGGTGAATAATTCTTTTAATGTACTATTGAACTTCATTTGCTAGTATCTTTTAGAGAATTTTTGCATCCAGGTTCATCAGAGATATTGGCCTGTAATTTTCCTTTTTAGTGAGATCTTTCTCTGGTTTTGGAATCAAAGTAATGTTGGCTTCATAGAATAAGTTTGGAAGTTTCCTTCCATTTCATTTTTTTTTTTTTTGGAACAGTTTGAGAAGAATAGGTATTAACTATTCTTTAAATGTCTGGTAGAATTCCATTGGGAAGCCATATGGCCCAGGACTCTGATTTGTTGTGAGATTTTTGATAAATTTTTGATAAATCGAATTGATTCAATTTTGTTGCTGGTTATAGGTCTGTTGAAATTTTCTATTATTCTTGTTTCAGTTTTGGTGGTTTGTGAGTTTCTAGGAATTTGTCCATTTCTTCCAGATTGCCCAGTTCATTGGTATATAATTTTTCATAATATTCTCTTACAATTATTTGTATTTCTGTGGTGTTGGTTGTGACCTCTCCTCTTTCATTTGTGATTGTATCTATTTGGGTCCTTTCTCTTTTCTTTTTGATAAATCTAGTTAGGGGTTTATCAATTTTGTTAATTCTTTCAAAGAACCAGCTCTTAGTTTCATTGATCTGTTCTACTGGGGTTTTTTGTTTGTTTGTTTGTCATTGTACCACTTATGTCTGCTATAATCTTTATTATTTCCCTTCTCTGCTGGCTTTAGGCTTTGTTGTTCCTTTTCTAGCTCCCATAGGTGTGAAGTTAGACTGTGTATTTGGGACCTTTCTTGCTTCTTGAGATAGGCCTGAACTGCAATATATTTTTCTCTTAGGACTGCCATTGCTGCATCCCAAACGGTTTGGACTGTCCTGTTTGCATTTTCATTTGCTCCCATGTATTTTTTAATTTCTTCTTTAATTTCCTGGTTAACACATTCATTCCTTAGGATGTTCTTTAACCTCCATGTATTTAAGGACTTTCCAATTTTATTCTTGTGGTTGACTTCAAGTTTCATAGCAGTGTGATCTGAAAAATATGCACAGTATGATCTCAATCTTTTTGCACCTATTGAGGGCTGATTTGTCTCTAGTATGTGATCCATTCTGGAGATTGTGCCAGGTGCACTGGAGAAGAACATGCATTCTGCTGCTTTAGGAGGAAATGTTTTGATATATTAAGTCCATCTTGTCCAATGTGTCAGTCAAAGCCATTATTTCCTTGTTTATTTTCTGCTTAGATGATCTGTCATCCATTGCTGTAAGTGGGGCATAAAGACCCCTATTATTAATTTAGTATTATCAAATGAGTTTCTTTATGTTTGTTACTAATTGTTTTATATAATTGGGTTCCACCAAGTAGGGGGCATAAAAATTTACAACTGTTAGATCTTCTCGATGGATAGACCCTTTAATTATGATATACGGCTCTTCTCCATCTCTTATTACAGTCTTTGTTTTAAAATCTAGTTTGGGGGCACGTGGGTGGCTCAGTCAGTTGAGCATCTGGCTTGTCATTTTGACTAAGTTTCTGTGTTTTACGTGTTTTAAAATGCTTGTTATATTTCCTGCACCTGAGAATACTGCTGTATTAAAAAGAGGTCATAGGACCGGGCAGAAGTGTGTTTCGACTGCAAAAGTCAGTGCTCTGAAGAGCTCCTCCTTGCTTACAGTGGGGTGTATTTGGCCCTTTAATTTGGTGTGCTTTGATTTGTTAAAATAGGCCTTGCACCTGCTATGCTGTCTCTCTCCAACCATGGAGATTCTTCTGCAAGTCTGCAGATCGATTTCCTGGGTGTTCCAAGTGATCTGACCTCAATACAGCTGTGTTTGAGGGACAGGGAAAGTTCAGGGTCCCCCCACTATCACCATCTTAACTCCTCCTTTCACATTTCATTTTTTAAAGTCAGGTTTATTTAAATACGATATATGTACAATAAAATTCAACCATTTTTGTGTACAATGCTATGTGTTTTGGCAAATGCATATACTATGTATACACTTCTCCAAACAAATCCATTACCCTCCTAAAAATATCTTAGTCTTTTTTTAAATCAAAATCTCTTCACAACCATGAAGCTTCTTTGTCCCTGTACTTGTGCTAACTCCAGGTTGACATATAAAAAGTCATATGATGTGTACTCTTCGGAGTTTGAGTCCTTTCACTTTGAATAATTTATTTAAGATTAATCTATACTCTACAGACATTGGTAATTGGTTCCTCTGTATTCTTATGTAGTATTGCATTGTATGGATACACAGATACACTACTCTTTATTTATTCATGCACTAGATGAAGACATTTGGGTTGCTTATGGTTTTTATGATTGTTCATAAAATCTCAGCACAAATGTATGTGCAAGTATTCTTGTCAACATAAAGTTTTATTTCTTTTGGGTAAATACCAAGAAATAGAATGTTAGATAATACAGTAAGTTTATATTTAACTTTAAAAGAAATTATCAAATACTTTTCCATAGTACCATTTTCTTTTTTTTTTAATGTTTATTTATTTTTGAGACAGAGAAAGACAGAGCATGAAAGGGGGAGGGTCAGAGAGAGAGGGAGACACAGAATCTGAAACAGGCTCTGGACTCTGAGCTGTCAGCACAGAGCTCGACGTGGGGCTCAAACTCACGGACCGCGAGATCATGACCTGAGCCGAAGTCGGACGCTTAACCGACTGAGCCACCCAGGCGCCCCCCAAAGTACCATTTTCATTCCCACCATTATGTGTGAGAAGTCCAGTTAACTCCAATCACATGAAAAGATGTAATAACAATGTTTTTAATTTGCATCCCACTTGTGACTAATAATATTAAGCAATGCTTCATGTGATTATTGCCATTCATGTATTTCCTTTGGTGAATGGCCTAATGAAACATTTTGCTAATTTTTCAAAATGGTTGGAAAATAAATGTCTTCTTATTCCCATGTTCTGAGCATTTATTATATATCCTGGATATAAGTGCTTTATTAAATGTAAAGTTTCCAAATAATCTCTTCCAATCTATGACATGTATTTTCAGTTTTTTAACTTTGGCTATCAAAAGCAAAAAACAACCATTTTTCTTTCCAATTTTGATATAGTCATATTTTTATTTTTATGGATTATGCTTATGCTGTGATGTCTAAGAACTCTCTAAGATATAAAGTTATTCTTATAAATTTTCTTTGGTAAATTTAATGCTTTTGAGTATTACTTTCAGGTTTAGAATATATTTTAATTAATTGTACATGCTCTGAATGTGGTGATTGTTTCCTTGATTTTTACATATAGATGTCCAAGTTTCCAGCACCTTTGTTGAAAAAAATTCTCTCCAATAACTGTTTTTACTCCCTACAAAAATCAATTTATTGTAGATCTTTAGGACTATTTTTAGACTCCATTCTGTTCCAGTGATCCAAATGTCCAAATTAACTATTTACTGTTGCTTCGTAGGTCTTAAATAGTATAAACTTTCAAATTTTTTGTTTCAAAATTATTTTTGACTAGTGTACTTTGCATTCCCATATAAATTTAAAGCTTGTTTATTAAAATATTTTTGGTACTTTGATCATGAAACTGAACATATGCATTAAATTTGAGGAAACTTCCAATCCATGAAGATGATACAGTTCTTCTTTCTCTAGGCTTTATTTGAATCTTGTCAGTATTTTCAACTTTTCAGCTTATAGAACACCACGTAGCTTATTAGGTTATATCTAGTCTTTAAAAAACACCTTTCTTACTATTATAAGTGTTAGTTTAAGACTATTTTAATTGATTATTTCTAGTACATAAAAAAAACAAACAAACAGCTGATGTTTGTGTATTAGTCTGAGTCCTATGATCTCGCTAAGTTCATTTATTAGTCCTGTTAACATTTCAGTAGATTCTTTGGTATTTTCAATGATGATGGTCATGTTGTCTGTGGATAGAAATAGTTTCACTTCCTCCTTTTCAATTTAGATGACCTTCACCTCTTCTTTTTCTAGTCTTATTGCACTGACCAGGACATTCAATGTGATATTAAAGATTAGCAAGACAGAACCCACTTTTTCCTTGCCTGTCACAGGGAAAAATACACAGTATTTCAGAGTTTAATATGGTAGTAGTCTTTTGTAAGTCCTGTTCATCAGGTTGAAGAAATTCCCTTCCATTACTAATTTATAGGATGGCCAATGTATATGCAATTGTAACAAAATATTTTTTTTAATTTCCTGAGATAATTATCTGATTTTTCATTCTTAGTCTTTATATGTGGTGAATTACCATCATTTTAAAAGCTTTATTGAGGCAAAATATACATAAAATAAAATCACTCTTCATAAAATTTCAATGATTTTTAAAGCAAATTTAGAATTATATACTAAAATCCAGATTTAGAACATTTCCATCACTCCCAAAAATCCAGTGCACCCAATTTGCAGTCACTCCTCAAACCTAACTTTATGATCTGGTAACCACAAATCTACATTATGTCTCTATGTATGTGTCTTTTCTAGAGATTTCAGATAAAGTAGTATTTTAGAGACTGTATGGTCTTTTGAGCCTGGCTACTTTCACTTAATTTATCAAGTTTCATTCATACTGTACCATGTATCAGTAGTTTATTTTTACTACCAAATGGTATTCAATGATATAATATGTCTGATTAAAATCTTTTTTTACAAATATAACATATCATAAATAGAAATTTGTTGAATAAGTGAAAGCTCCAAATTAGATAAGCACCACTTTAATTGATTTCTTTTTGTAATTATTTATTGTGAGAAATTCAGCTTGGTTTTTAATCCACTTTTAACTTTTACATTTTGTGTCAGGAAAATTAGAGATCAGCTACACAATCTATCTTGATTTCTCAGAGAATCAATAGCAAGTCATTGTAATTTTATTCTTCAGGTTAACAAATATTCTATTAATGGCATGCACTTATTATAAATTAATTACTATGAATTAAACATCTATTTTTCAAAGGAAATCTGAATATGAAAATGGTGTTTTATGTCTTCTGCATCAGATATGATTGAGTTGCTTATGGATCATTTCTTACATTTATTAATACAGCTAAACAAATTTCACACAAATGAATACCATTTTGCTAACGCAAAAAACATTAAACGATTTATTTTCATTTTTTCTTTTTTCCTTCATTCAATGGATCTAAATTGAGCTACTCAATACCATCTGCACTCAGATTTATCATGATATAAATCTCCCTTGGCAGAAAAAAGGATATTTACAACATTCTAAACATTCATCTGTTGGAGCACACTCATTCTTAAATGCACAATATTTGAACATCTAATCCATTATGGGACACTATTTTTATACAGAATATTAAATTTTTACAAGATTAATAAAAAATTAATTCCACTTTCTCAGTTAAACTACCTCCTTCTTTCATTTTGAGGATTTCTTAAAGGGTTATAGATTCATCTTCCAAAAATAGATGAAATCCTGGTTTACTTTTTTTTTGCGGTTATAAATAACAGTTAGCATGAAATACTTATGAGGAGACAGTGACAATTCCAAAACTTAACGCCATCCTTGGCTATATGAGGATTTATTACATAAGCATAATTGTTAATTTAGGTAAGAAAGAACAAGTCAAATGAATAGAAAAGTTCACTAAGATTAATAAATATTTAAGTTGAGAATGGACTTTTAAAAATAGAATTATAAAATACAGAAATCAGATTATATGAAAAGTGGCAGAGAACAACCATAGAGACATCATTTAAAAAGTAAACATTACACATTAAAATATAATCTACATTATAGACAAAAACTATAACGGTATAAATAAGCTTAGAAGCACATAAAAATAAATCAACATAAATGTGGTAGAACCTTCATAAAATTCAGCAAAAATAGATATTAAGGCCAAAATAATTATTAGAGACAGAAAAAAATAAATATGCAGTGATAAAAGTTTCAATTCACCAGGAAGCTATATTCATTTTAAACTTCTGTAGCTAGATTAAAAAATATTACATGAATATAGATAGAGGATAAATATATAGCTAATAAATAGTAGATAAACATATAATTCATATTTGTATATTTCCCTTTGAGTAACTGGTAAATCAAGAAGATCGTATAATACCTTAATTAGAGTACTGAACACCAATGATCAAAATTGACCTTAACAGCATATACAGAATGCTCTACTCCCAAAGTGGAGAATATGTATTCTTCCAAGTACATTAAAAAATTAAATGTAACCTAATGCTAGGCCCTAAAGCAAGTCTCAGCTCCACAACAGGTATCATAATGGTCTTATTATCTGATTAAATTACAAATACATAGAAATAGTTAAGAACAGATAACTAGACATACTGTATATTTGAAAACAGAAAGTATACAAAACTGTTAGGTCAAAAAATTATAGTAAGCATTTTTAAATAGCACTGTATAAAAATAAATAACTACATTTCTAGTTTTGTAGCATATTGCCAACATAATTTTTACAAAGAAATACAGAACCCAAATGCAGGTAGTGCTGGAAATGACTCATTCTGGCTTGTGAGTGACGACAGTTAAATGCTCAGGAATTTTATGAGATGCATGTGAGATGTGTGCCACTGTGAAATGTGAGTAGCTTAAATGTAACCATACTGGGATCATTTACATCACAGTAATATTCAAAAGCTACAATTCAGAGTTTTAATAATTTTGTAAAATGCCATTATCCCACTGCTTGTATGTCATATTTGGAAAGAAGGAATGCTGTAACCAAATTTGGAATGCAGATAGAGCTGAATAAAGCCAATGAGAATAGAAGATTTAAAATAATAAACAGAAGAGGGAAAAATAACGAGTTGAAAAATATTCTATGGACACTATAAAATCTCAAGTAAATGTTCTTGAAAAGATTACTAAGATACAAGTAACCAAAATTATTAGGAGATTGGTTAAGGAGAAATATATTGAATGACTAACAATATTAGAAATTAAACAGAGGTCATAAATTACACATGCAACAGAAATTTAAAGTACAATTATATAGAATCATTAATACATGCATTTCAACAGAATTAAAACAAAGCTAAACTTACCAAAACTAAATTGAGAGGAATAGAAAACCTGTGTTGTTTTACAGGCATTTCACAAATTGAATCCATATTTTCATGTCTTAGCACAATAAAAAAATCTCATTACTGTTACTGCTGGATTATTTTGTACAAAGGACCTACAAATGTTTATTCAAGAGGAAATATACAAGCCTAATCATATACAATTTTCCCACAAATAGAAAAATGTAATACTATATGCCACAGTTAAAAGCTATAACCAACTATGCAAATATATGCTGTTGAGTGAAAATCTAATTGAATGAGTTATATAGTACGATTCAACTTGAGCAAATTAAAATTGCAAAATAAAATATTCTAATAATATATGCAGGTGAAAATATAAAAATCAGTCATTCCAATGGCTTTCTATGTGAGATGGGAATGAGAGTAGAGATGAGATTAAATTATTAACCTCCAATAATTAAATAAGAATAAATTTACTTAACAATTACAATAACTACTGAAATTGAGTTAAAAAAAACAAACCTTGAATACAAAGCCAAATTGAAATATCTAGCACAAAGTTCTTGTTTTAATGACAAAATTAAAGTGATCAGAACTTACTGGGTGATTTCAATTATACACAAGTAAAAATTAGGAAAAAAATTCACCAACCTATGATGCGGTACTGATTGGAAGGATGCATGCTGGGAATGGCAGGGGTGCAGATAATGCACTGTTTCTTCAATACTTAACATTTGTTCATTTTATTTCTCCTATTTAAATTTTTCCTGATACACTTTCTTTTATAAATTACTAATAACTAAGCTTTTTGTTGTTGTTGTTTTTAACCCCACAGATGAAGCAATGAGAAAAGAAGGACAAAAAAAGGAAGAATATCAAAGTGAAAGGAAAATTTTAAAAAGGAGAGACAGGAGGTAAGAAATATTTTCCTGAAATTACTGTCCAATATATTGACACAAGATGGAAATTAATAAGGGGACTAGATAATGTTTATGTTGTTATACTAGTGTTGCAATTATATTGGTATGTACAAAAGAGATACTGAGCCAAAGTAAAGTTAACTGGTCCCATGCAATTAGGTTATATGATTTAAAAGAACAAAGCTATTAGAAATAATGATATTATAGTTTAAAAATCTCTGAAACATAAGTCACAAATATTTTCGATATGCAATTCCAAATATATATATCTATTTCTATTTTGGGTCTTCTCTTGTCATTCATTTCCATTTTAATTCAGGCTTGGTTTATTGATTCCAAGTATTACATTAAACTTTTCTTATTATTTATATTATGCACATGTGTTCAGACAAGCATATCAACATGTGTTACATTTTGCAAGATGACTTTCAACACATTCATATTTTACTCAGTACGTGCATTGATTTTAACTCCATCACAAGATGTTTTTATCAGATGGCTTTCTGATGATAAAGTCTGGTGGGATGATTCTTTTTATAAATACATTTGCTCAGTAACATTTCTCTTTAGGAAGAACACATGGATAGTGAACTTCCAAACTAGTTGTAGTCTATGGTTATCCCTTGTTTTAAAAAACAGAAAGAAAGAAAGAAAAGAGAAAGCTGGGTTTAGGTTTAGAAGGAGTATGCCTCACCATTCTCTCGTCAAAGCTATGCAGATGTGGTGGAAGAGGCTCAGTGTGCTGGTCAGTAATCAAATTCATCTTTTGTGCACATTCTCTAGACTTCGTTGCCCTTAGGTGAGGCCAAGTGTCAGAGTTCTTGTGATGAGATATGACCACAAACTACAAATGCCACTTGCAGGCTAAGGCTAGGAAGAACTTCTGTCTCTCTAGGGGGCAGACGTTGAGGAGACCATAACTGGTGGCTGAGTGACAAGGTTGAAATCTTTGAATGGCTATTTCATAATGAGGCAAACCATTCCATTTGGGCCTACTCTTTATAGCAACTGGAATAATTCTACTATTGTTAGAGCAAACCTTGCTGTATTTTCTTATATTTAGTTTTATTTATAAAGAAATATAAAAGTTCGTCTAATTGTGTAGTGGGTACCCAATTTATCCTATCTGGCTAATTTTTCATGAAACATTTCCATCTATGCGGATTTGAGGAATCAGGTTTCTCCTTAGGTGCAGAGATGTATCATTCATTTTATGTTCTGGGTGGTTTCATTGTCTCACACTGAAATCAAATATTTTTACTTCATACATACTCTAGCTCTGTTTCAACACCCACATTCTTTTCTTTGTTGCTTAATTGCCTCTACATTTTGAAATTTATCAGTATTTTCCTACCATGTCACAGTTTTTGAGAGAGTGTAGTTTAGAGGAGGAAACAGTAAAACTTTCTGCAGATTAAGTCATTTGTACACAATCATGGTTTTCCTAAGTTTTTCCCAGTTCAAACACCTTATGTAATAGACAATTGGTACATTAACTAGGAAAAAAACCCAAATGAGGCAGAAAGGCAAAATCCAATTTCATTCTTTCAATAAATATTACTCTCCTATTATTTAGGTAATGGAGAACCAGCAGTGGACAAAATGGTCACTTTCTTTTCCTAAATTAAAGTACATTCTATTTGAGAAGACAGAGGATAAGCAGAAAAAGAAATTATAATATAATGTTACAAAGACTGATGTGAGTGCAATGCATTTGTCTTCTGAGGTCCTCTGGTATTAGTAATATTCACTCACCAACCAAAACTTGAAGGCCAAATATGGATTATACTACTAGATATCCATATTGCCCTAATACTGATTCAAGTTATAACTACTATTTGGTTGTAAGAAGGGTAATAATTAGAGCAAAGAGACCAGCGGACAGACAATAAATTCAAATTTTTCATTATTGGTTAGAAGAATACGGAGTTAACATCTCAAAACATTTACACATACCTGGACCTTCACTGTGCTCTTGACTAGAGGTACAAATTTCCTTTGTCTATAAAACTCCAAGTAGCTGCTAAATTGCTAATAATACTAAAAGATTTTGATAAAAATTCCATTAAATCATTTGGGAAATATCCTTTTACCATTTTTGAAGTACTGTTTGTTTTAAATCATATAGACCCCTCTTAAGAAGGACTGATTATATGCTATTTGATTCAGCAAGTATAAATATATGATACAAACCTAAATAATTGATGGTGTGTACCATAATTGTAGTTTATGACTATTTTCCTGTCATAAGTCTGGTAGCTTTGCCTAGAGTCTATTGTTGCTTTTTTTTAAAATAAAGAATAATAATGCCTAGTTGCTTAAAGAACCCAGAGAGGATATGGCAGATGGTTCTAGTGTACTGCCAGTTTCTCCAACATCTTGTCTGGTAACATATGTGTATGTTATGGACAGACTTCTCACTTAAGTAACTGATTTATCTGAAGGGAAACCAGCAATAGCCTCCACTTTCTTTTCCTGATCCTATCTGGAGAAAGCCTAAGTAGGACTTTGCTTTTGTGAACTGCAGATAGGCACTAAATAATTGAAAGTAGATTTGGTTAGAAGCATCTAAGGACTGCTAATTCTTCTATTCTTGGGATACTGCTAGTGCCACATGAAGCCTCAGAGTGCCAATGGTCAGGTAAATTGGGAAATGGGGAGGAATTATAGACAAGAAATGTGCATGCAGTAAGAGTGGGAAAGACTGAGTCCTGCTATGGAACTTGAAGAGAGTATCTAATCACTCTTACTGCAATGGTTTTGCCATTTACTCTGTAGTGTGAATCTAAAATCCTTTATTTTATTTAATGGTAATTGTTTTTGTATTATGCAATAACCCTTTTCAATCACAATGAGCTGAAATGCACATTTATAAAAAAAAGTACTGAATTCTTTTTTCAAGGAATTTGAAGATAAATACATAAATTGCATAATATGTTTTTCAAAATTTGCCTTCTAACCTGGGCCCAGGTGACATTACTGACCACATCAGCAGTGGCCTCTGAAGTAGTAGCAATTTTTAAGACCAGAGGTTGACAATTTAACTCATACAGCTGCAGTAGATGTGCTTAAAGCCTGACTTTTCTTTCAGATCAAATGACTATTCTAATCCCATTTGGCTCATTTTTTAAAACTTTCTTTTACATGTGTGAATAATAGAGTAATGACTGCTAATATGTCAGTTCCATTAGTAGAAAATTCATATTCACTTGAATGATGTCACATTTTTATCAGCTTCATTAAATATTTAAAGAGGATATCAGACAATAATTTGCTTTTCCCATTCAATTTTCTTAATCTAATAACTAAGGTCAAGAAGTTCATTCTGTAGAAACAATGACATCATTGAAACATCTGACATCATTGTGATAGCTATGATAAATTAAGAAGTTTAAATTGAATTAAATCACTAGATTTTGTGTTTATATTATTTTGATGGAGTACAATATAATCAAAGCCACCATATTTTTACCTAATTAAGAATAACATGGAACAGAAATATACTTGTAATTGGTTGTGGTACATACATTACAAATAATTTGTTACAACTTGTGAGTTTCTTCCAATTGAAACAGAAGCAGATTAGAGAAATGTCTCTGAATATGCAGTTGACTCGGAAACATCTCCAGTGGAATTACTCGAAAAAGACAGAATTTCCATTTCTTAAGGAAGCAAATTTCTTAAGGAAGCATGAGAATATTCATTAAATAGCGTAGACAAAAAGCACACATATGTATCAACAGGAAAAAATATAACATTTTCTTTAGAATTTAGAAATTAATATGTAAGTAAGGATTTTAAAAATTAAAGAGTTTATCTTCAAAGAGTAGCCTTTCAATAGCTGGAAGCTATTATTGTATATCATAGTTACTGCCTCATTAGCAACCAAAATATTTTTTATCTATTCTAATCATTTACAACTGTTCATTTGACTATTTATTCAGACTAATTGAAGACGGTGGGGGAGGGGAACAGTTATCAGTAATGTAAAAAGACTAGCAACTGGATAAGAAATTAATGGAGATGGTAGATGTGAAGTACATGGGCATTTGTAAGAAAGATTTGTGTGTTGTTAGGATGAGAAAATGAGAATAAAGGTTATTTCTGCATTGTATAGTTTAGAATTAAAGAGAAACACAGTGTGGAACAAATGATATCTAACCATTTAAGAGATCTCAAGACTTTTTTCCTCCCATGATCTGTATTTGCTATTTGTTTGTTTCTTTCCTATGACTGATTAAAAACTAGTGTACATCCTATATACTTTTTTAATATTAAACCTTTTTAAAAATATTTATTTGTTTTTGAGAAAGAGGGAAAGCATGAGGAAGGGGGGTGGGCAGAGAGAGGAGACACGGGATCCAAAGCAGGCTCTGCCCTGGCAGAAGAGAACCCAATGTAGGGATTGACCTCACAAACCATGAGATCATGACCTGGGTGGAAGTCAGATGCTTCAGATGCTTAACCGCTTAACTGGCTGAGCCACTCAGGTACTCCATCCCACATACTCTTCATAAGAGCAACAAATATGGAGATTAATCCCAAAAGCCCACAGTATTTCCATGTCTTATAAAACTCAAAAAATATTCCTCAAGCAAATATGGAACAGATATATATCCTAGATTATTTCCAGATTTGACTTTTTCCATTGTTTCAATTTCCTCCAGTGAAATTCATTTCAATAGAGATCACAGTGTATAGAAGGGATAGATGCATCTGGTTTGTATCAAAATATGTACTTTAATTTAGAGAATTAGTTGCTGGAATCTCAAGAGGGTTTTTAGGTTACTTGTCAACCATGAATAGAATTGGAAATTAAATGTCAAGGACAGTTTTATACAATTGGTTTCTGTAAACTTCCATCAAATAATTTTGTACTTAATTAAAACTTTTACTGGCTTCCATCTGTTCTTACTTTGATGGGCTCCTGGGAAAATCCAGTTTATTTTAAAGATACACACAAATTACTTTTAACAGTATTTGATCTAGATTTTCTTTTGTAAGATAACATTCTTAAAAATAATGTTATGCCCCTTTTGAATCTGTTTATTCCCATGATTATAAAGAAGACATTATGACAAACATCCCATTGGAGTTCAGCTTTATTGGAAAAACATACTTTAAATTGTACCTTAAAATTTCTAGGTAATGCAAAGTACTCTAGGATCACAGAGGAGGAGGAACTAAATCTGGCTTCGGAGAAGGGGGTGTTCCTGTCCCACAATCTAGACGCACTGAATCAGAATCTCTGGGATTGGGCAAAAGGTACTGCTGTCCCATTTCCATTTCACCATGGAGAAACGGAAGAACAGTAAGTGAAATAACATTCCAAGCTCATAAACCAGCAAGGACAAGAGGTGGAATTCTGGTGGCCCAGGGCCTGAGTTGCCACACAATCACTGTGCTACCAATGTTGCACTATTCTATTCTAAACCTGAACGCTGCTACCAGAATGAACTTCCTAAAATATTACTTAATCCCACAACTGTTCTTGGCAATCACAGAAAAAAATTAAGTTATGTATATATTCCATACCACCCTCACTCATCCCCATCCACCTTTTTAACAAATATCCTCCTCTCCTCCAAAATTAATCGTTTCCTCCAGCCACACTAGTTTTCCTTCTTTCAGGAGACCCCCACACCTCCAAGCCTCTATGAATTTTCTCCAAACTGAAATACCTCTACCCTCCTCTGTACTTACTCGTATCCCATATGTCCTACCAGGTGCAGTAGTCAGAACACTTTCATAGCATTGACTGAATAAACTAAAGTCTCATAGCGACTCCAAGAAGCTTCCCTAATGGCTTCAGCACACGCCTTTTCCTTCTGTAATTTCTTTTGCACTTATTCTGTGCACCTTTAATTAACACCTATTATAGTAGCACCTCATTCATCCAGCATCACTGGGAAAAGGGAATGGTCATCAGAAGCGAATTTTCCAGACCACTTAAGCATTAATTTAGGAAGGAGCAAAATAAAGTGAAGTTAATTTAGGAAACCGCAAAGAAGAGTAGTGCTAATTGCAGTTACAGATAGGCAGAGGTTTAAATCCCAGTTCTGCCACTTACTAGCTAAGTGGCTTTGAGCAACTGTCAACTCAGTTTCACCATCGATAAAGTGGGGATACACTATGAACTCCACAAAGTTGTTTTGGGTATTGAAGAAATCACATGCAAAAAAATTCTAGATAATGGCATAATAAAAAGGTTATCTCTCTGGATGTCCGATGATACTTGACTATCTCACTCACTATACTTAAACTTGATAGTCACTTAGGCATCAATGCCTTTGCTATCTCAGTTAAAAAATAATAGTGTATATCAGGGCGCCTGGGTGGCTCAGTCAGTTAAGTGTCTGATTTCAGCTCAAGTCATGATCTCACAGTTCATGAGTTTGAGCCCCACGTCGGGCTCTGTGCTGACTGCTCAGAGCCTGGAACCTACTTCCAGTTCTGTCTCCCTCTCTCTCTGCCCCTCCCCAGCTTGTGTTCCGTCTGTTTCTCAAAAATGAATTTTAAAAAAATGTGTAAGTAGATAATAATGGTTGTAATATTTCTTCTAAGATATTAATCTATACGCAATACCATATCGGGTGCATTTTTTTCTCAGTCACCAATGTTTTTCAAATTTCAGAAGTTATACTGGGTCTTTCTAGTCTGCTGCTGTTAATTTATTATTGATTCTTTATCTCATCCTCCAACGTGGGTGTCCAGAACCATTTTACTATATATTTTTCCTAAAATAATGTGTGATCTTTTACCTCTCTGTCTTTGCTTATATTTCTGTCCTGCAAGACTCCTGTGTAGCATATATTTCTCAAATAATTGTATCCATGAAAATTGTGTTCATATACTTCTGAGAATTTTTTTCTAAAATTTGTTAATGTAACTGTTTTATTAAGTGTCCTGTTTAAATATATTGGTTACAAGTAACTTTGTTACATTCATTCATTTGGATAATCACATGGCTTTTTTATGTTGCTTAATTCAGATCCCTGAGTGATAATTATAGCAAAGGTCCTCTCTGTCAACCATTTCTAAAATAGTACTCATAGCCATATCATTCTCTATGCCATTACTTTCTTCTCCATAACTTATCTTACATCCTAAATATGGTTTCAGACCAGTATATCATAATCTACCAGAGATTTGTTTAAAAAATATATCCAATAACATCAAAATACAGTCTTCTCAAAGACACAAGAGCTAGTCATTAAGAGAAGCCATGTCACAATCCATAAAAGAACTGTTAATAAATTTCAGAAGAGAGAATCATATAATGTATATTCTCTCAAGATGAATTTAAATTCAAAATCAGGAAGATATGCAGGAAAATCTGAAAATATTTAGAAATTAAATAGCAAACATATAAATAATGCAGTCAAGGAGGTTCAGTAAAAATTGTCATTTTTACTATTGTCTTTTTCCTATTGTTAAGAGTTTACTTTAGTATGATATATTTATTACAATTATTGAATCAGTATTGGCTGGGAGAAGATTTGCATCTCAAAGGGCAGAGAAAGAATTTCCAATTACATTTTTTTCTAAAGTAAAGGTTCTAACCAAAAGAGAGAGAGAGACAGAGAGACAGAGATCAGGGGCCCAGAATGAGGAAGAAGTTTAGCCAAGCTGAAGGGAACAGTAAAAAATCTCTTGGTCATTTGACAAATACGTAGATTTCAAAAAGTACAGCCAAAGTGTTTAAAAAATATCCAGTATAGCAGTTATGACACAGATCTTTAGATATCTATTTACAAAACCATATGTTGTTGGGACTCGGAGAGAGAAACAGAGGCAGATGTGATATATTACTACTCTAGGGATCAGGAAAACATCACAGAGAAAGAAAGAGAAGGTGACACTTTTTGTGATGCAGATTGATTCAACATAAAGGAAGATCCTTAAGAGGTCTTGGAGTTACTTCCTTGATTGATGGCTACATCCTGATGGGTGGCTGTCAACTGGAACATTTAATTGTAGGAGAACCAATGCAGTGTGACAATTATATTAGCACATAATGACAAATGAGCTTGGTCTAGTTTTGGAAATTTTTACAATATTAGTTAAGTACTATAACTAATGATTTGCAGATTAGTAATTACCATATGTTTTATTTCAGACTAAGCCTGAAACCATATTCCGATTAAATACTTTAAATTCCTTTGTGTTTTAAAGGAGCGTATTTTTATCTCTGAATTTCAAAAGGCTCTATACTTTTAATTAAGTCTCAAATATATCTAATACATATTAACCATAATCCATATATGAAAATGTATTGTTCGTTAGGCATGAATAGGATATATTAAAAAGGAAATGTCTTTATTTTTAAATCTAGTAAAACAAATTAAAATGCTTATGTGTCCACATTCATCATCATCTTAAAGAAAATCTTGTTGTAGGATTGACTTTTAGTTTTGTAAGTTTGAACTAGTAATTTCTGAAAAAAGAACGTATGTTTCTCTATCCTCATTATAAATGGAGTTAAAGATGCTCTGTATTAACAGAAAGAAGAGAGCACAAGCAAGTGGAAATTCAAAATTCTGGGTTGATTTATTTTTTAAATGTTTATTCATTTTTGAGGAAGAGAGAGAGACAGAATGTGAGAAGGGGAGGGGCAGAGAGAGAGAGGGAGACACAGAAGCTGAAGCAGGCTCCCAGCTCTGAGCTATCAGCACAGAGCCTGATGCGGGCTCAAACTCAGGAACTACGAGATCACAACCTGAGCTGAAGTCAGATACTCAACCAACTGAACCACACAGGCGCCCCAATTTTGCGTTGATTTTTAAAGAGAATCAAATGACTTTACCAGTGCTATTCTAGAACATAAAATGTATATGTAAACATTCTTCACTAGTTAATTTTGTTAAAGTATATTTATTTTTTTAACCTGTGAGGCTCTTTTTTTAATGGTGCTGTCATATAATTGATTGGTTTTTAATATTTGTAAGGTATATGCAAGGACTTTGTCAGAAGAATTATGAATATTACTTCTTTTAATATCATTATTAAAACTTAAAACTTAAACTTAGGTATTCATAGTCCTTTTTATTGATGAGGAAGCTTCCTCAACTAACTTCAGTAATTTGCACAAGATCACAGTGCTGGTAGGGTCTGAGGCTCCCCTTGGCAAGGATGTATTTCTGTCTAGGTGGTTATAAAACAGGAATCTTTCCCTGAACACCCACACAAAGAGGAAAATGAGGATAAAAATGAGGGGCAAATTATACTCTAAGAAATCAGGATGGGGAAACTGAGTCTGTCAGATTAATATGTTCAGAGGTTCATATAGAAACTGGTTATATTTTCCTCAAATCCTAAAGCAGGAACCCAAGTTAAAACAAACTAATAAATAAATTTCTTGATGGTCAGAAGTGGTAGAATGCAAGTTTTCGTGAGTGTTTGATCAAGAGCTTTTGCTGATATTTGTAGCACTCATTTATGCACTGGATGTACAGTGGTACTGAAAAAGAGTCTTACATTTTTTAATGTATATCTGAAACTATTCTAAAGAAATATTTTTAAAAATTGACTGGAAAGCAATAGTATGCTCTTAACAACAGAGCTTAAAAATATATGATGCAAAACAGATTTGAAAGAATTTACAACTGCAATATTTTACTGGGAAACTTTCATCCTAAAAATTGTGTTATGCTTTTTAATTGTCCTTATTCAGTTTAAAACATTTTTACTGAACCTCCTTGACTGCATTATTTATATGTTTGCTATTTAATTTCTAAATATTTTCAGATTTTCCTGCATATCTTCCTGATTTTGAATTTAAATCCATCTTGTGAGAGAGCATATATTGTATGATTCTCTCTTCTGAAATTTATTAACAGTTCTTTTATGGATTGTGACATGGCTTCTCTTAATGACTAGCCCTGTGTCCTTGAGACGAATCTGCACTTTGATGTTATTGGATATATTTTTAAGGCAAATCTCTAGTAGATTATCATGTTTTATTGGTCTAAAACCACGTGTATTTTGCCTTCATTTTGCATAGTACAAAGGTTTAGACTGGTGGGTTAGTAGATGTGGCTATTGTTGCCCTTCTTTGTTTTGTTCTTCAGAATTGTAAAGAAAATCAGGTCTTCTGGTGCTCTGTATTCTGCAGGTCTGAAGAGTCAGCCACCAGGCTGCAATGTGCCTCTGTGCGTGGGTGTGGGTGAGCTTTCCTGCTGGAGTCTTCTGAACTCTTGTATCAGATGGCTGGAAGTCTTTTACTAGTTTTGTAAAAAGTTAAGCTATAATAAGTCTTTTTTTTTTTTAGATGTTAAAAAGTTAAGCTATAATAAGTCTTCAAACACTGCTTTTATACCCTTTCTCTCATCCTTCCTTCTGAGCTTGCAACATGTATATTTTTACTTTAAACTGTGTTTTGTATATCCCTCATTCTCAGTTATCTTCTGGGTTCATTCTTTTATTCTCTCTTTGTGAATGTTTTGTACTGTTTTTCAAGTTTCCTAATCTTCTGTGCTCAGTCTCAAGTTAAACCGAATCAGCAAGTTCTTAATCTCAGTACTATGTTTTTCACTATGAGAATGTGATTTGTGTTTAATTGCTATTTTGTGCTTAGATTCTCCATCTTTTCTTCCATTTTTTCAATGTACTCATTTGTATTTATACTAATTATTTTACAATCTTTCTCTGCTACTTCCTACATATGTAACATTTGGGATTCTGCTTCTACTGTGTCTTTTCTCTCTTGACATCCCTCACACTCTCATTCTCCTTTTCTGGTCATATATTCTATGCTATATATATTTGTTAATAAAAGCAATGTACACCCATAACTTGATGTAGCTTTTGTCAGGGGATGATTCACCTTTATTAGGAATAGAGTTTGAAAGCTACTCGTTTGAATGTAATCACTGGCTGCTCTACTTACATAGTCTACTTTTGAATTCAAACACCCTGATTACAAAATCTGTTATGTGTATGCTGCAGGACTCTCCCTTTAGTGACATTTTGTGGCCTAAAAATCCTGTGACCATGGAAGATTTCACTTCACCTTCCAACCCCTCAATAAATATACAATGGGAAAAAACGGCCATGCCTTTGGAGATGATCCAGATTTTAATCTCTCAGGCAAGACTACTTGTCAAAATGTCCATTGGTCTCCTGCCACTAAGAAAGCCCCTCTGCCTATTGTAAGCCCTGTCCCCACTCTGTGCTTACCCTCAACAATCATCCCTGGAAAGTAGGGTATGGAGAGTAGGATGATCTCATCCCAAACTGGATTCTTCCTTCTCTGAAATTTTAATTCAATGACTCATTTGCTTCCATAGTTATCTGATGTACTTGAAAATATGATCTACCCTGATTATTGTAGTTCTTTTGATCTATCCAATACATCATAAAAAGATTTGGAGGTTTCAAAAATTATTTCAAAATTCTTCAATGTCTCACTATAGTTTAGGAATAAATTTTTAAACAAAACACTCTTTTGAGTAGTAGATAAGCCCATTCATGCCCTTTAGAATAATATTTCATATTAATTTTCTTTCATTCACTTTTTACATGTAAGTTGTAGAAGGACTTACATTTCCTGATATACCAGATTGTCCCACAGTCCTTTTCTCCCATAACTACCTGATATTTACTGTGCTTAATTGACTGTCACTTGTTACCTGTTTTTTTCTTCCCATTGAATAGTTTCTTTAAGAGTTGGTTCACATTATATATTCTCAGGAGATGCATATTCCTAAATTTAATTATATCTCTCTCCTCTGTATTTTTATAGTACTCAAAAGCATGAACATTTATTAACTGCATCATGTAAAATGGTAATTTATTTAGGATCTTTTTTCTCCCAGTTTTATTGAAATATAATTGACATACAGCCCTATGTAAGTTTAAGGTGTACAGCATAATAACTTGACATATGTTTTTATTACAAAATGATAATTACAATTAGTTTAGTTAACATCCATCATTTCACATAGATTTTTCTTTTCTTGTGATGAGAACTTTTAGGCTTTACACTCCTAGCAACTTTTCAGTATACTAATCAGCACTATTAACTATTGTCATCATCCTGTACATTACATCCCCAGTACTTATCTTATAACTGAAAGTTTGTATCTTTGACCACCTTCAGAACTACTCTTCCCTACTCATCTACCAGCACCTAAAAGAAAAACACTTTGTACATCTCAGTTTCTAAAATTGGTATAAATGATGAGATGGAATATACTCACAGAAATCAAACTGGAAATTTATATATAACATTATATCTAAAATATAATGGTCACCATAGGATAAATAGATGTCTCATTAACAATCACTGCACCAAGGAAAAGCAGAGAATATCTGGGATTTTATGCCATTTTGGTCCAATTTTGGAAGCTCATGTACTCCTAGTCAATTGTTTTTAAGGTTTTGGCAGTGGAAATGGTTAAATAAGGAAAATAAGGATTTCTAAATTTTTTGAGGAATGTGCACCATCTCTCAAATTCTGTGATCTATTAGACCAACCCTAGTGAGATTTCTTCAGAAAATGATCCCAAATAGGAAATACTAAAATTGAAATTGTTTTATATATCTAAAAAAAAAAAACTAGCAAAATAGAATATCACAACAGAGAATTTCAATTTGGATCAAAATGAATTTCTTGCAAAGTAAATTTCATGTTTAAAAATTAGATAAATATCCAAGATATTAAGTGAATATAAATACCTAAAGTTTTAAATTTTAATATTAAACATAAATTTAAATATAGGGCTATTATGTTTTGTATTAGTGATAAATGTACTTAAAAGGGATAATATCCACTTATATATCTTTTAAAATAATATTTTTTAATTTTTTAAATTGTTTTTCTTTTTATTTTTAATATGAAATTTATTGTCAAATTGGTTTCCATACAACACCCAGTGCTCATCCCAACAGGTGCCCTCCTCAATGCCCATCACCCACCCTCCCCACCCTCCCACCCACCATCAACCCTCAGATTGTTCTCAGTTTTTAAGAGTCTCTTATGGTTTGTCTCCCTCCCTTTCTAACTTTTTTTTCCTTCCCCTCCCCCATGGTCTTCTGTTAAGTTTCTAAGGATCCACATAAGAGTGAAAACATATGGTATCTGTCTTTCTCTGTATGGCTTATTTCACTTAGCATCACACTCTCCAGTTCCATCCACATTTCTACAAAAGGCCATATTTCATTCTTTCTCATTGCCATGTAGTATTCCATTGTGTATATAAACCACAATTTCTTTATCCATTCATCCGTTGATGGACATTTAGGCTCTTTCCATAATTTGGCTATTGTTGAAAGTGTTGCTATAAACATTAGGGTATCAGTGCCCCTATGCATCAGCACTCCTATATCCCTTGGGTAAATTCCTAGCAGTGCTATTTCTGGGTCATAGGGTAGGTCTATTTTTAATTTTCTGAGGAACCTCCACACTGTTTTCCAGAGTGGCTGCACCACTTTGCATTCCCACCAACAGTGCAAGAGGGGTCCCGTTTCTCCACATCCTTGCCAGCATCTATAGTCTCCTGATTTGTTCATTTTAGTCACTCTAACTGGCGTGAGGTGGTATCTCAGTGTGGTTTTGATTTGTATTTCCCTGATGAGAAGCGATGTTGAGCATCTTTTCATGTGCCTGTTGGTCATCTGGATGTCTTCTTTAGAGAAGTGTCTATTCATGTTTTCTGCCCATTTCTTCACTGGATTATTTGTTTTTCAGGTGTGGAGTTTGGTGAGTTTTTTATAGATTTTGGATACTAGCCCTTTGTCTGATATGTCATTTGCAAATATCTTTTCCCATTCCGTCGGCTGCCTTTTAGTTTTGTTGATTGTTTCCGTTGCAGTGCAGAAGCTTTTTATCTGGATGAGGTCCCAATAGTTCATTTTTTGCTTTTAATTCCCTTGCCTTTGGAGATGTGTCAAGTAAGAAATTGCTGTGGCTGAGGTCAGAGAGGTTTTTTCCTGCTTTCTCCTCTAGGGTTTTGATGGTTTCCTGTCTCACATTCAAGTCCTTTATCTATTTTGAGTTTATTTTTGTGAATGGTGCAAGAAAGTGGTCTAGTTTCATTCTTCTGCATGTTGCTGTCCCGCTCTCCCAGCACTATTTGTTAAAGAGACTTTTTTCCATTGGATATTCTTTCCTGCTTTGTCAAAGATTAGTTGGCCACACTATTGTGGGTCCAATTCTGGAGTCTCTATTCTTTTCCATTGGTCTATGTGTCTGTTTTTGTGCCAATATCATGCTGTCTTGATGATTACAGCTTTGTAGTAGAGGCTAAGTCTGGGATTGTGATGCCTCCCACTTTGGTCTTCTTCTTCAATATTACTTTGGCTATTCAGGGTCTTTAGGTTCCATACAGGCTTTAGGATTGCTTGTTCTAGCTTGGAGAAGAATGCTGGTGCAATTTTGATTGGGATTGCATTGAATGTGTAGATAGCTTTGGGTAGTATTGACATTTTAACAATATTTATTCTTCCAATCGATGAAAAAGAGTGGGGGAGAGTGTATAAGCATCTGTGGCAGGGGGTGCAGAGAGAGAGAGAGGGAGACACAGAATCTGAAGCAGGCTCCAGGCTCTGAACTCACAGTCTGCGAGATCATGACCTGAGCCTAAGTCGGATGTTCAACCGACTGAGCCACCCAGGCACCCCATTTTTTAAAATAATATTTTAAAAGGCTATTCTAGACAACTTGAAAGTAATGTGAATAGTTAAAGGAAATTGATAAAACCAATATTTGAACATTTTATTCACTCCTATTATTTATAGACATTATCTATTCTGATAACATAAACCCAAGCACAGATCCAAATCACTATGATTTTTTATTTAAAAAGTATACATATTATTCACAAAGACAAAATTTTTCTTAAAAAATTATTTTTAATGTTTATTAATTTTTGAGACACAGAGAGAGACAGAGCACCAATAGGAGAGGGGTAGAGGGAGAGGAAGACACTAATCTGAAGCAGGCTCCAGGCTCTGAGCTGTCAGCAGAGAGCCCAACAGGGGACTCAAATCCGTGGATCGGGAGATCATGATCTGAGGCTAAATTGGATGCTCAACATACTGAGCCACCCAGGTGCCCCTTTTTTAACTGTATTTATTAATATTTATTTATTTTTGAGACAGAGACAGAGAGAGAAAGAGAGACAGAGACAGAGCGTGAGTCGGGGAGGGGCAGGGAGAGAGGTAGACACAGCTACCTCTGTGCTGTCTCAAGCTCTGAGCTGTCAGCATAGAGCCTGATACAGGGCTCTAACCCATGAACTGTGAGATCATGACCTGAGCTGAAGTTGGATACATAACTGAATGTGCCACCAGACCCACCCCCCCACTGAGCCAGCCAGGTGCCCCTTTCCTGTTCTGTTTTGTAGTAATGTGTAATAAAATAATGATGAATATTGATCATTACATATCAGCTCTTATATCTAAAAGTCTTTATGCCCTTAAGTTTTATGTTCCAAAAGCTCCTAGATGGTAAACAAATAATTAAAATATTTTTATATAGTTGAATCATATAGTCCTTCTGTGACTATAGGACTATCATATAGTCCTTCTGTGAGGACATTTCAAACAAGTAAGGTAGTTTGTTGTTGTTGTTTCAAATAGAATCAAGTTCAAATATGAGTCAATCCACCACAAGTCTCTGCAGAGTTCCTTCTGAGTTCAGTTCTGTGTTAGTTTGTTCAGGCCACAATAACAAAGTACCATCGACTGGATGGCTGAAGCCACAAAACATTATTGTTTCATCGTTCTAGAGGCTAGAAATGCGAGTTTAAGGTGTTAGCAGGGTTGGTTTCTTCTGAGGCCATCCTTCTTGGCTTTCAGATGGCCGTCTTCTCCCCCTCTGCACATGGTCTTCTGTCTGTGTGTCTGTGCCTTAATATCCTTAATATCCTTTCTTTACAAGGACCCCAGTTGTACTGGATTAGAGTCCACCCTGATGATCTCATTTTATCTAACTACCTCTTTAAAGACCTATGTCTCTAAAAGCATTCACACTCTGAGGTACTGGGAGATAAAAGCTCAACATATGAATTTTGGGAAGCACATTTCAGCGCATAAGAAGTCCTAGAGTAAATCCTACTGTTTCATTTCTACATTGTTATAAGAGTAATGTGCTCATCACTGAACACATGTAATAAACAAAAGTGAGTATAAATCATTTGAAAACTAGATGAGTCATGATGGTGAATGTATCAGGCTTACTATACTTGCTTACTTTTGGAATAAAACCTATAATACTTAATTGTTCCTATTTTTATTTTTCATTTTTGTTTTATATGTTGGTTTATTAGTCACAGCTTATGCAGCCAGATATTTGCCGCCCCCATGACTTTGTGGCCTATGTATTAATCATGGTGACTGCACAGAATTTATCGTGGTGCTGGGTCTTAAGCAATCAATCCATTTTACTTAAAACACAAAATAATTTGACTCTCAAGTGCCTATGAAATATGTACTATTCTATGCGCTATTGAAAGTATTTCTTTTAATAATCACAATTTTGTAAACATAGCTTTCTTTCAAGGTTTTGGTATCCAAATTAGGATATGTATACCTGGGATATTCTCATTTCCTGATATCAAGTTCTAGAAGCTTGGTTACACGACAGTACACTTGTTTGATTTATTGCATTAGTTAGTGCAAGATGCTACAAAATATTGGATTATTTGCCTTGTACTATGATCAATGATTTGTTCATTAACTGCAGCTCTTTTGTAGCATGTTCACAGATTCCATGTGAGAATATTTTATAGAGCCATACTTCAAATAGAAAAGTTATCACACTAACAACTTGATAATAGATAACACACACCAAGGCTCTATTTCATTGACATAAGAATACTAGCTTCTAACATTGCAATTGGTTTAATAAGATGAACTCTTCCATACGTTTATATTAGAGTTTTATAGATAGTCCAAGTATTCCCTTTCCAATTGTCAACATTTCTTCTCTAGATTTTAGTTGATTTATCATGATACAACACAATTTTAGAACACAACCATTTGAAATAACTTACATTATACCATTTTATGACTGTAACCATTAGTGTATTAAACAATTTCTTATATCCTTCTTATTTGTTTAGTTTCTTTAATTGTTATGGTTATTTTCATATTGTCTCCTTAGACAGTACTTTTGCTATTTCCCTGATGCAATGCTGATTAGCCTTATCCTAATGAGGGCTGTTTGCAGACTCCCAATGGATGCCTATAAAACCTAGTTCAGCATTCAGGTCCAAATAATTGTTAATTTCTTCCTTAATTCCAGGCATTACCAAGGGATCATTTAAAATACAATTATTAAATTTCTAGGATTAGAATAATCATCTCAATTTTATAAATATGTGAATACAAAAACTGAATTACATTCTAAACTTTGCCTCAAAAATATACAAATAAGAAACTATCAACATCTTGACAATATGTAGGTCTTAAGTATTTACATTTAATAACCTATAGTCACTTATAAAGTTAAATCTAAAGAAGTGAACTTAATTTTAGGTTGAAACTTTGGAAGGCTTTAAAACAGTGAATAACTCAGGCATCTATATAGCATGTCATCAAACACAATAGTTTTTATATTAATTTTAGGAGAAAAAGTTAAAAGTCACTTCTAGTATGTGAGATTGGTATGTGAGATTCTGACATTAGGTCAGAATAGGCACAATCCCTTTTTAACACAAACAACAGTCATAAACAGCTCTCTAGCTCTATAAGCCTGTGGAAATAAAGTACAGATTAAGTCTAGCTCTTCATAAAATGAAAGTTTATTTACTAATGCATTTGAAAGGATGAGAAATACCATGTAGCTGCAAATAACTTATGTTAATCATATTCTCAAAAGGGACTTAATAAAAAAAAGAAGGAAGAGAAATTTTAGAAGAGTTAGCACTGATGTGTCAGGTACTGGGCTAAGGATTAAGGATTCAGTAGAAAAATACCATGCTTTACATTCCTTATAGTGAAGTAGAGAACAATTCACGAAGTTCTATTTCAAACATTCATGATAAATAAAAATAACATATCTTTGACATTGTTTCTCTTGATGGGTTCATGAGATATAGCTATAAAAATAGGACACAAAAATGTACTTCCAAAATAAACACAGGGATTATATTAGGCTGAAAATATATACTAAGCTGCAACAGCACATGAATTGGCATGGCAGAAATGACATAAAATATTTATAACATTTAAATTTTATGACATAAATTGACATAAAATAATTGATGCTGGATTAATTTCAACTAATATTCATTTTAAAAATATGACTTATAAATGAATTTACATAATAAATATATATTTCACTTGGATACTGTTGGAAACATACTCTCCCTTTACATCATTGATCATTTAAAAGGGACTTGACCAAGAGATTTATTGAGCCAGAAAAAGTACTCTGTACAGAGTTGAAATGTTTATAAAATGTTTTCAAAACTAAAGATGATTCAAATCTAGCCCTCATTCATTTTGAGTATAAGTTTTGGTCAAAATACCTCTCTCAAATATTCTGTTTCATGCTAGCAAATACCAGATGAATCTGCATGTCCTAGGAAGTCAAGTGATACCTCGTGGACAAAGTTATAATGATTTATATTCTAAAAGAGAATGAATATATCTACTTGCAAAATAAAAAAGGACACTGTACATGTAGAAAGCTAAGAAAAGTAAAATCAAGTCACACAACATTCACAGTAAGGCAATCACTATATTCTGCTGTATACTTTGTCTTCCTATTATTTTTATAATGATGCAAATAAAGAAATATCCAATTATGTAAAAGAACTCAAAGTGAAAATACAATTTCCCTTCTCTAACTCACCCAAATATCAGTCCCAGTGTTAAAGACATTTTTTTTGCTGTGTACTTGAAGAAATGTTATAGTTATAATTAAGAATACCACTATCTATATATGTCTATATATGTTTATATTTCTATTTGAGTATATTATAATCAACAGAATTATGCATTGAAATCTGTTCTAGAACTTGTGTTCCTCCTTTTTAAAAATCCTAATGATATGTAATATAAATATTTTATGCCTGCATATATAGATTTAACTTCTGTATAAGTTCTGATATGAGTGTGCTATCATGAAGATACTTGGTTTTAGATATCTGGGAAAATAGTTTGTTTCCAGATGTTGATCTTCCAAACAGTTCTGTGATGATGATGATGATGATGATGATGATGATGGGGATGGGGATGGGGGCAGGGAAATAGAGAGAGGAGAGAAAAAGATGGAAGAGTGCTACATATTCCCCTCCACTTAACTTGGGGGGAAAGTGAATGCAACCCAAGTTCAGAGTTTATTCTTTAGTCATTTAAACCAATCCTTGAGACCCTTCGTCTTTATCAGTGACTGATTTAAACAAAAGCCTTTGACCTAATCTAGCCAATAGAATATGAAAAATACGTCAGCCTTTAGGCATCTGTAAAAGGCATCTTTGGTTCCTAGAAAGGAGACATTGAAGAGAAGACCTCCTACAGCTCAGGAGAGAAGACAAGTCGCTTCTGAGAGGGCCCATGTTTCCGTGTAGGGTACATTTTCATAGGTCACCTCTTGTAAAATCTTCAGCAGTGTGACTACTACACTGAGCCAAGGAACACCATGCCACTCTACATGGAATATTCCTTGAGAGCTGGTAAACCAATCCCAAAATACCATATTAGTGCCTATTCCTTTACTTTACTCTGTATCCTCTGGGCCATTTTGAATCCTCCAAGATTACATCAAGGCAGGATTAAATGTGCAGAGCTTTTTCAGGAGAAACAGTTGTGCCAGATAAAGGGGAAGGGAGAAGAACACAGACAAGATTTAGACCTCAATATAGCTAAAACGCTTGAAAGCAGAGGAAGAAGAGAAGGGAGAGTAGAAAGGTCCCCAGGCTGCAGTGAAGTTCTGAAAAACTTTTGACATAACCAGTGGAATGCCTCTAAGTTAGCTTGTGGAAAAATTCTATTTCCAGAAGAGGAACAGCACAGTCCTAGACCTCCTGCCACACTCAGCAGTTGGGAGAAGCCTGGGAGAAATGAAGAACAAGGATGTGGCTGGAGGGTATCAGTTAACTATATGCAGCAGATTTTTAGGCATACAACAGTATGGTAACTATAGATACTATACCGTACAACAGATCTCTATCATTTATTAATCTTGCATAATTGAAACTTTTTTAAAATTTATTTTATTATTTTTTATTTTTTGAGAGCAGGGGAGAGGGGAAGAGAGAGAGAGAGAGAGAGACAGAGAGAGAGAGAGAGACAGAGAGAGAATCTTAAGCAGGCTCCATGCCCAGCATGGAGCCTGATGTGGGGCTCTATCTCACAACCTGAGATTATGACCTGGGCATGACCTGAGCTATAATCAAGAGTTGGATGCTTAACCAACTGATCCACCCAGGCGCCCCAGAAACTGTATCCTTTGATGAACATTTCTTCATTTCCCCCTCCCCTTGTAAGCCCTTATAATCTCTCTACCTGAGTTGAACTATTTTAGGTTCATCATACAAGTGATCATGTACCATGTGTTCTTCTCTGTCTGACTTACTTCACTTAGCATAATGTCCTGTAGGTTCATCCATGTTGTAATGGAGGATTTTTTATTTTTTATGGGTGAATAATATTGTATTTTATGTAAATATCACATATTAAAAAACAATTATCTGCTGATGGACACTTAGATTGCTTCCATATCTTGGTTATTGTGAATAATGCTGCAATAACTTCTTGGAAATGATAGCAAAAGCACAAGCAACAAAAGCAAAAATAGAGTTTACAAGAGATTACTAAAAAGCTTCTGCATAGTGAAGGAAACAACCAACAAAATGAAAGGGCTGTCTATAGAATGGTAGGAAATGTTTGCAACCTATATATCTGAAAAAGGGTTAATATGAAAAATATTTAAGGAACTTCTACATCTCAATAGCAGAAAATAACAACAACCCAATTAAAATATGGGCAAAGGATCTGAATGACCATTTCTCCAAAGAAGGCATACAAATGGCCATCAACTATAGGAGAAAATGCTCACCATCTCTACCATCATGGAAATACAAACCAAAACCACAATGATATATCTCCTCACACCTGTTAGGATGGTTAATACCCCAAAACCCCAGAAGATAACAAGTGTTGGTTAGGATGTGAAGAAAAGGGTGGGTATGTAAACTGGTACAGCTGCAATGCCACAGTGGAAAACAGTATAGAGGATATCAAAAAAATGTAAGTCAGTCCCGTATCTTAAAGAAATTTTGTGCTGTCTTGTATCTAATAGGTGAAAAACCTTTGGTTATATGCTTAATCTTTATTTTTTGCTATTGGTTGCTTACTTTTTTAAAAAGGGTAACTCTATCCTCTGTTAATGCACGTTTTCTGAAAATAGACATTTCCCTGCCATGATTTGATTATTTAGTTCTATAACATATGGCACAACTTATAGATTTCCCTGTTACCTCCCATCCCACAACTGGCCACAGAGCAGGTGAAACTGAGCAAGCTGCATTTGTTTGTCTTTAACAATAGGAGTATCATGATATGTGGGAAGAATACTGGCTTAGGAGAACAAAAATGAATTTAGCCGATATGTCTTCAGTTTGTACTCTGATTATAATCCCAGATATAATTTTACACTTTTTTTGATATTTCTATTTTCACCTCTGCAAAATAAAAATGGTGACATTACTTAATATATACTACATTAGTAAAAACTGCAGCAACCAGAAACATAATCTTCTTATTAAAGATCAAGTTTCTTTTAATATTTACCTTTCTGAGAATGCTGTTATATAGGTTAATATCATGTTGACTTTTCAAAATATTAATTGTGTGGAGTCATAATAGGTACTTGCTGAATATGTGTACGTATGCCCTTGTCTGATAGGAGAGTATATACAGAAATATATGTGTGTGTACTTAGATCTGTATACTCAGCATCCATGCTCAGTTGACAGTAAATATACTAATTAATAGTATAAAATTCAGTGTTTTATTTGATTGATTTATGTTTTAAGGAGATTTTTTTTTTATTGAGAGAGAGAGAGACAGAGTGAGAGAGAGACAGAGAGTGAGAGAGAGAGCGCATGAGCAGGGGAGGGGCAGAGAGAGCGTGAAGCCTGATGTGAGGCTCAAACCCACCAACCGTGAGATCATGACTGAGCTGAAACCAAGGCAGATGCTTAACTGACTGAGCTACCCAGGTGCCCCTTTGATTCAAAATAAAAGACTACTTTTTATTAATTGATTTTTCCATCGGTTATTATTTTTATTAGGATTGGGTATTTTTAAATTAAAAAACCTACAACATTGTTTATTCTAGGCTTGCACTTTTATAAATACTACAGAGAATAAATTATACTAAGATAATGCTCAGGTACAAAAATCTTTCTTACCTAAATATATAAGAAATACATCCTTCTCCTCTATCAATAAGATATCAAAGGTTCTATATATACTGCTGGATTCCTTTCATTTTCAATGGAATAGTTTGCTTAACTTTCAGTTTACATGCAACACAAATATGATGTATACAAGTATAGTGCTTGGATTTCTAAAAACAAAATCTCTCTCTGTGGTAAGAGCAAACGGGCATTGTATGCACATTTGTTCGTAAACTTGTAATATTCACTTTATGTTTTAATAAAATTAAATCATCTTAAAATAGTGATAAAATGAGAGTGATAGTATATCCAAACAATGCAGATTTTCTGTCTTTCTATTAAGTAACTAATTTAAGAAACATGATTGTGGATCTTTCCAAAAAGCAGAAAATGAAGTACAATTCTTATACATGAATGTTAAGTACTCTTTTTGAAAATGCCACAATCCAGAGTTCTCTTCCAAACACTTGGTGATATATTGCAGAATTGGATTTCACTTTTTCAAAAATCAGTAGTAATATAATAAAAGAAGTCAAGGATATGGACTAGAAAACAAAATTACTGAGATATATTGAAAAAGCAATTTAATTTACAATGCCATGTTTTGAGAAAATATACCTAAAGTTCATGGTCGTAAAACCAATATAAGAAATATTTGAATTTAATTATGTACTCACAACTGAAATAAAATTCTTATCAAAGACAAAAAGAGCAATTGTTAAGAAAGCATATCTCAAACTGATATATTTTCTTCAACAAAGATACTCTAGGCAAACTTGGAATATGAGAAAACCTACTGATTGGATTAACTCTTGCAAAGAAGGAAATATACAATTATTGAGAATGAACTATTAAAATTGCATAAAATAAAGGACTCCTGAACATTCTGTCTCTGAGTAAATTTACATAGATCAATTACTCCTTACTCCCCTAGGCCCTAATAAAGAAATATGGAAAAAAATAGCTTGAGTTGTTCTAGGTTCTGCTTATAATTACTTCTTTTAATATTTGTGAACATATATTTAGATTGGACACATACAATATGTATTATATATTATACAAATACATATATGTATTTATATAGCATTTGATGATTAGGTTGTAAGATCATCAACTCTAAAACTGATTCTAGCTAGTAATTTAAAATGTTTATATCTTTAAATACTAAGTTGCAAAACAAGAATAGCAAATAGGTATGTTTGTTTCTTGCTTATTTCTTCTCTCTTCTAAGGTGGGTATCTGTCCATAGATTTCTCCTTATATAATTGAAGAAGATACTTTATTGGTCACGATTCTACAATTATCATGATATTTAGAAACATTATTCTGAAACTTAATTCAGAACAACATAATATTATGATATGGAAATCCCTCAATGTCCAATGTGTGAAGTTAATTAATTCCCTCTACTCATTGTATTCATTCTCCCCAAACAGCTGTAAGCACCGTCTATAACCTGCCTCAATTGACTGACACTTTGCTGATGCTTTCATTTAAGTGTTTGGGTTTCCCAAATGTAAGATTGAGGGACTAAAGTGTCTTTTATTTTTCAAATTTTACTTAAATACTTAATGCTAGAGTGACTTATAATGTGTTCAAGAAATACACATTTCTATTAGAAACAGATATTTCCCCTTATATTCACCACCAATATGTAATAGTCTTCTAAAATTTGCTAATTTATTAAAATAAAAGTATATTTTTGTTGCTTAATTTGGCATCCTTTTATTTTTCAGGTAATTTGGGTTTGCTATTCTGTGAACTGTCTGTTCATATACTTAATCCATTTTTGTATATAACTGTCATTTTTTCTTAATTTCAAAATTATATTTTTATCTTATAGATTTTAATATTTTAAATTAATGGTCATTGACAGTATGCCTCAATTTATTGATATGGCTCTGCTATATTTTTCCTTATAATATAATTTTCACTTGCACTTATGACTATATTTCTCTTCTAAAGATTTTATTTATTCCCTTTTGAAAAACAAATCTGGATCTCTAGATTGTCTAGAATCTCCTAAATCATTTTTTTCATTTGTTTCTTTTCAGATTTTAGTTAATAGGGAATTACTTTTTATATATGTTTATTCCTGTAATTATAGATTTATTTCATGACTGTCACATGAGATGCAACTACTTTTATACATAATTAAAATAAAACACAACTTTATCATATAATAAATCCCCATCTAATGAGATCTTTCTGAATTCTATTTTACTGATTTGTCTATTCCTGAGAAAATATCTTAGAATAAAATAGATTTGTTTTATATTGATATTAGGTAAAAAAAAAAAAAGGCCCATAATTATTTTTAAATAATGTTCTCGGATATTCTATAGAATTTATTCAATTTTTAAAAATTGTGATTCTGGAGGCGCCTAGGTGGCTCAGTCAGTTGTGTCTCGACTTTGGATCAGGTTTTGATATCGCAGTTCTAGGGTTCAAGCTCCACATCAGGCTCGCTGCTGTCAGCGCAGAGCCCACTTTGGATCCCCTGACCCCTATCTCTACCCCGGTCCTGTATGCGTGTGCTCTGTTGCTTTCAAAAAATACACACTAAATTTTTTTTTATTGTGATTCTACTAACATTCCAAATGGAAAGATAGGTAGGTAGGTCTGTAGGTAGCTACATAGGTAGATAATAGATAGATAGATAGATAGATAGATAGATGAAGAGATAGAGATAGACATATACAGGGAACCAGCAATGTTGTAATATTAGTTGTTCTCCAAAATGAAAACACAGAATATGTGTGTTCCAATTTTTTTTAGATTTTGTTTCATTGTTTTATTAAAGGTGTTAGATTTTCCCCTCATAACTTGTATACATTTTTAAAAATTTTAGTTTTCTAAACATTTTCACAGTTGTGTATGGCCCTTGACTATCTTTGATTACCTTAGAAAAAAATTGTTACTGCTCTTATATTTAGAGTTTAGTCACTTTGCCATACCCCCATATTATTTCTTTTATTTCCTGTGTTTTCTGGATTTTGTCACTTCAAATCACAATATATTAGCAAAGGAGAGAAATCAAATATATAACTCATTATTTCCTTCTGTTCTTATGTTTATAAGAACTTCCAAAGGAATGTGAAATAAAAACGTTAATGGAAATAGATTGGACTTGTTTACCATTTAAAATATTTGCCAGTGTGTAAATACTGAGTAGTCATTTTAATACTTTGGTTGTTTTCTTCTACACACATATATCTCGTTTAGAGCTTTTACCAACAATGTCTGATGAATTTTTGAAATAACTTTTAAGAAGTATTCTTTCTTTTCAAAAGCGATAAGTTGTTTTCTATTATTCAGTGCTGTTTTTAAGCACTACAGGAGATGAATCACTCTCCTAACTTAAACAGTAAAATTTTGGATCAAACTAAACCATTTTACATGCCATTACTGGCCTGATACCAAAAAAGAAATCTGTACAGCCTAAAACCAGAGTCTATGAAAAAGAAACCTAGAAAACAAGTCACACAATTGTTTTTGCTTTGTTTTTCCCAGAGTTTCTGCCCAATATGTAAATTTGAGCTTCTGCTTTGAGACATGTAGTGTGTTAGGGGGAGGGAAGAAGACTTAGGGTCTGCCTCAGTGGTGTAATTTCAGAGGAAACTCCTACAAACATTAGGATCACAAAAGCTACTCTAGGAATCAAACTCAGTACACAGAAGGAGACACAAAGGAACGTGCTTCTTTCCACTTTAACTTGGTAGAAAGAGAATAAAATCATTCTTAAGAATTCATAACCACCAAAAAGGCATCATATATTTTTGCAGCCCAAATCCATGCTATGTGGTCCACAAAGTTTCCAAAAGATTCGAGTGGAGAATTTAATTTAATTTAATGTACTCTCATATTGGTCATGCCTAAGGCAAATGGCTGAAGTGCAAGTGAATATTCTCATGAGGAAAACAACTTTAATTGATGGTCTCAAAGAGATATAAAGTTTGATGGAATGCGGAGAATGCACAGTCAAGAATCAGTTAACACAAAAAGAATATACCATATTATGTATAAATAAGAACCACTAAAAAGAACATACCTAGAAACTGAACCATAAAAAAGTTATCAGATTCAAATTTAAAATAAATACATTTTATATTTTTAAGGAAATAATAGTGAAAAAAATATGAGCAGGCATGGGAAATGATGTTAAAGAATCAAGGAGGTGTGGGGATGAACCAAATAAAATACCAACAAATTCTCAGTTTTTCTTTTGGACCACAAAAGAAAAAGAGAAAAGATCCCATAGTGTTCTGGGTTATGAAAGAAAGTTCAGAAAAGATATTAATAAATGCACTGACTTGAAAATAAATTTAAATAAACACTGACTTGAAAACACTATAATTATTTATAATTCATGAGAAAAAAATTAAAATTTTCCAATACTACTTTACAACAAAAATATGTTAAAAAGTGCATGATTAAGATATTTTTAAAAATTTAAAGTTCTTCGTATTATTCAGAAAGAGTGTAAATTTACTGATTAATTTATTATCTGAGTTATTCTCAATATGCATTTACAGTTACCTACAGGTACTTCCTAAAATAAAATATGTTCACCTACATTAAAGACAAATAATGGAGAAAACAAAATCATCTTAAAAAATAGTTTTATTCTGAAAGAAAGCAAAAAAGAATAATTGCAAATTTAAAGAAAATGGGAGCAAACTTGTGAATAAATATTAATATATTAGTCTGGATCTAACTAGGAGATAAAAATATACAGTATGTTGAACAAGGGTAAATTAATATAGAGAATTACTGTTACACCCATGTTGCACTGTGAAAAATAAAAGGAATCTAAAATATATATGTAAAAATTATTAACTATGACAAATGAGTAACTATAAAATATAAAGAAATTCTATATAGTTCTCTAGGGCTGAGGGAGATACTCAGAAGTGGTCTAGCCCTTCTGAGTTGGCAGTGTGAGTGGCTGGAGAAGGTGTGTTCAACTACTGGGTAACAAGAGAATTTTACTGGCAGAGCCAGGCCCGAATTGGGCTGGAGGTGGTGGACAAACAGCAAGCAGTCCTCTTGTGTACAGGCCGTGTGGGGCTTGCCCAGAAGTACGGATAGGTAGGTGCTTGCAGGCTGCACGAGGCTGTAGGTTCCACCTTCAGAAGGCTGAGAAAGCTGCAGGTGGATGTGGGCTGCAATGCTGCAGAGGGACCACAGTCTGGGTTTCTGTCTGGAGCAGTCTCCACCAGATGTTCTCACGCCCACACCACTAACCCTGGTCCATTCACCAGAGAATGAAGGAAGACTCATCCTCCTATACTGTTTCTAAAGTGCCCTTCTCTGAGGAAGCTTTATATTATGTTCACTTTAAATGATTAGCGCTTAAACGGATTCCATTGTTTATCCTATTGCTTATATTGAAGAGTGCTTTTGAGGAAGAGAGGCAATAAACTGATAATAGGCACAGTCTACCCATTTGATGACTCAGCTTCCATACACACCCTTCTACACACATGTGAAATCCCTTACCACTGAAAGGGTAGCAAACTGAACTACCTAAAAGGATGTTTCTATTTCTTAAAAGTGAAGAAATTTTCACTTTCCCCTAAGTGAGATGACTAATAGTCATTAGAGCTATCATGAGCTGTATTGATTATCTTCAAATTCAGTCAGTCTCACTGAATATTCTGTTATTTAAAAACTAAATTCTAAACCTCCAGGGACATTTGTAAAAAAATCATAATAAAGAGGGAAAAAATGGGAAGGAAGATAAAAAAGAGAATGATTCCTTTACACAGACGAACATAAGTTGCAACAGAATATGCACAACTACTATGGTCCTCATTTCTATAACTGTTTCTCAGATTAAAGTGGTTTCCTACAGCTTCTTTGATGCTCTCATTTCTTTACTGGGGAATTGACCCAAACCTTCATTCCTGAAGGGTCTGTGTCCTCAATCACATTGCTTTTTATCGGTTGCTTTCATTTTGAAGTTATTATTTAGTTTATTATTGAGCAGGCAATAATGATAAATATAAATAAATAAATAATAATAACTTAGAGATATCCAGATAATTTCCTAAGTTTCAGCCACAGTTCTCCTTAATGCTATTATGTAATGGCTCCTAATTTCACCTGAGGTTGAGTCATGACCAATCAATCATTCCAGAAGTAATTTTTTTTTAAATTTTTTTGTCTGTTAGTTCACCGGTAAAATAGGCAGGTGGAAGTCTCATCTTCTAGTTGAAAGGAATAATTTTGTGTCTCTGTGGAAATGTTCCCTTCTTTGGAGAATCAGCTCTGTAAGACAAAGAAGCTTAAAGTTGCTGGGACAAAAGCAGAAATTCTGCAAAGAGGTTATCAGGTTTACTAGTGGGAAGGGCCATTTCCACCTCTACCCCTTGATCCCAAAGGTATCCAGTTGTTCGGACTACAGCAGAAACAGCACCATACGGCATTCTCTGATTGAAAGCATAAACTGCATCCTATAAAACAGAACCACATACTTTCAGGATGCTGTTTTGCAATGGGTGCTGAACTGAGCATTTAATAGTCATTCCACATTTTTGTTAAGTCAGCCACTTTAGGATGATAGAGTAATTGATTAGACTGGTTAATTCCATGGGCCTGAGTCCACTGCTACACTTCTTTTGCTATGAAATCAGTTTCATGATCCAATACCATGCAGTCCACAGTGCCATGACTGTGCACCAGGCATTTTAGGCAAAAACAAATGACAGCAGTAGCAGAATTATTATGAGTAAGGAAGGAAAATCCATATCCAGAATGTGTGGCTATTCCAGTGATGACAAATACGTGCCTTTTTTGTGAAGGAAAGGTCTGATGTAATCACAGAGATAGTGACATATCCAGGACTCAATGTTGGTATCTGTTATTGGTCAATTAGGCATTTGGCAAGTAGGAGTAGCCAGGTCACCCTTGGTAATGGACATTCCATGCAGTTGAACCATGTAAAAGTCTACCCACTGAGAGGAATTTCCTTTATTACTGTCTTCCAGAGTCACCCCTGAATGGGGCTCTAGTGTTGAAACTATCCACATTCAGATCTCATTGGCATATTGTGCAAACTCATTTGTAAAGCATGCTCAATTCTTATTTGATTAGTTGATCATAAGGAGCACCCCAGGAATCCATTGGCTCGGATTCAGCTAGAGAAGGCAATATACCACAAGCTGGTATTGAAGTCTAGGCCATCTGTTGATGCAATTCACTTGTACCTTTTAAACCTTCCTACACTTGGACTCTTATGTACCAATTCCATTTGTGATAGAATTCTGATGTGCATACCATATGTTATGGGCAGTTAGATTAGATAATACCCAGTTCATGATGGGAATTTCAAGCCACATGGTTAATTGACATCATGCCTCATGATTAAATGTTCAGTTTCCTACCAAGACCCAGTAGCAAAGAATAAACTTTTATCAAAAGAATCGCTCTGTACAGAGGAAGGCATAAATCAGCCCCAATATCCTAGAGATCTGTATTGTGATTCTTCCATTGGTATTTGCAAAAGATTTTGTACAGCATACTTATTTGCCGCAAATATTTTAAGTGATGTGGGGTCTGTTGGGTTATGACAAATGAGTGGTAGAGCAGCTTGTTCTGCAGACTTAATATGTTGTGGTACCATTTCTTGGTCTACTTCCTACTAAAGCAGTTAGCCTTATGAACAACTCTGTAGAAGGGAAGAAGTAGCACATTCAATTGAAGTACGTGTTTCCTCCAAAATATGAAAAGGTACGACAGGTGGTTGCCTCTTTCCTTTTAGCAAATTAGTTTTCAGCCTAGGGGAAATATATTAATATCTAAACCTCCACTAAATCAGAAAATTCATTGAGATAGTGCTGGGAGGAACTTTTGTGGGGGTTATTTTCCATTCTTTCATTCACATAAGCCTTACTAAACCAGTGAAAGTACTTGTTATGCTCTGCTCATAGGGACCTATATGTCGTCAATTTAATGGACCAGTGTGATGATTTGTGAAATGTCAAGGCAATCAAGATCTCAGTTGAAAATATTATGGCAAAGAGCAAGAGAATTTATGTAGTCCTGAGGCAACACTGTGAAGATATACTGTTGGCCCTGGCAGGTGAAAGCAAACAGCTTCTGGTGGTCCTTACAAATTGGTATAGAGAAAAAGGCATTAGCCAGGTCAATAGCTGCATACCAAGTACCAGAAGCTATGACTTTCTCCACTAAAAGTATTATATTTAGGGCAGCAGTTATAATTGGAGTCATCACCTCATTACTTTACAATAGTCCACAGTCATTCTCAAAGATCCATTTGTTTTCTGCACAGGCCAAATTGGTAAATTAAATGGGAACATGATCATTAAAAGCATCCTCATTTTTTCAATTATTTGATGGTGGCATTCATCTCAGAAATTTCCCCTGGGATGCAGTATCACTTCAGTTTATTATCTAGAAAGAAAGGAAAAGTGACTGGGGGCTTCCATTTAGCTTTAATGGCCTCACCCTATAGGTCACACGGTCACTGTGAAGACTGCCAGTTTTAAAGTGTGTTTATTCCAATCATACATTCAGGAACTGAGGAAATAATCACAAGTAGATCCATGAACCAACTAAGCTCAACGTGATTTAGACTTAACTCCATCTATCACATGCCCACCATAAAGCCCTTAGTTTGACTCATGGGCCACAGAAACTCACTGTGTCACCAGAAATGACTGTTATTTTGGAGCTAGTGTCCATTTATCCATGAAAGGTCTGGGTATGCTTTTTTCCCCCATTGAACACCCACTTTATTAATGGCTAAGGTTTCTTCTAGGGAAGGCTTGTATGAAGACTTACAGTGTGTGCTTGAAGCAACAGTAAAGTCTTTCCTCAAGGGACTCAGCATCCCTTTCGGTCAAGGGGCTCTCCAGTCTATTAACTGAGTTAGGTCTGAAATCTGGGTAAGAGGCCATGATTCTCTAGTTTTTGATGACTCAAGTCAGGTTTCTTGCTACCATATTTAGAGGTTTTCTTATTACATACAGAAAAACACACTAACAGGCTACCTATCTGTCTCATTCCAAGAAATCATGATAAATCAGCCACCATGAAAAATTTACAAACAAAAATATTCTGGTTACAATTATATCCATTTTGTATTTTATGATTGAAGTACACACATGTGTTTGACAAATGCTTCCACGTGGTATCTGATATTCTGGGATCCGATCATCCCAGTGAAATTAAACTACATCTCAAAAGTAGTACCAAGTGCTGTAATACCTGGCTTACAAAGGAGAGTACCACAAAGCTTTTTAGGGATGCAGGTGTATTTATCCATGTATTTCTAAATGCCTTAGTGAAGGGAGTGTTTCCTGAGCCCTTGTATAGAACACAGTTACGGGGTGTGTGTGTGTGTGTGTGTGTGTGTGTGTGTGCAGGTCACATGTGTCTAACGTTCCCATTGCCCTAATATTTTGGGGATTTTTTGGTTTGTTTTTTAATTCCACTATAGTTAATGTATGGTGTTATATTAGTTTCAGGTGTAAAATATAGTGATTCAATAATTCTATACATTGCTCAGTGCTCATAAGGTAAGTGTACCCTTAATCCCATTCACCTATTTCACCCATACCTCTACCCACCTCCCTTCTGGTAGCCATCAGTTTTTTTCCTACTGTTAATCTGTTTTTTGGGTTGTCTCTTTTTTGTTATTTCTTTTGTTTCTTAAATTTCTCATGTGAATGAAATCATATGGTATTTGTCTTTCTCAGACTAACTTATTTCACTTGACATTATACTCTGTAAATTCATCCATGTTGCTGCAAATGGTAAGATGTCATTCTTTTTTACAGCTGAGTAGTATTCCATTGCATCTATTTATCTCCTCTTCTTTATCCATTCATCTATCAAGGGGCACTTGGGCTGCTTCCATAATTTGGCTATTGTAAATAATGCTGCAATAAACATAGGGGTGCACATATCCCTTTGAAGTAGTGCTTTCATATTCTTCAGGTAAATGACCAGTAGTAGAATTACTACATCATAGGGTAGTTCTATTTTTAATTTTTTGAGGAAACTCCATAATATTTTCCACAGGGGCTGCAGCAGTTTGCATCCCCACTAACAGTGCACAAAGGTTCCTTTTTTTCCATATTCTCGCCAACACTTGTTTCTTGTGTTTTTTATTTTAACCATTGTGACAGATATGAGGTGGTATCTCATTGTGGTTTTGATTGCATTTCTCTGACAATGAATGATGTTGAGCATCTTTTCATGCGTCTGGATATCTTCTTTGGAGAAATGTTTGTTCACAATTTCTGTTCATTTTTTAATTGGATTATTTGGTTTTTGGGTATTGGTTGTATCAATTCTTTATACATTTTGGATATTAACCTTTTATTAGACTTGTCATTTGCAAATATCTTATCCCACCCAGTAATATGTCTTTTTATTTTGTTGCTTGTTACCTTTCCTGTGGAGAAGCTTTTTATTTGGATGTAGTCCCAAACAGTTCATTTTTGCTTTTGTTTTCTTTGCTTCAGGAGATATAACTAGAAAAATGTTGCCATGGCTAGTCTCAGAGAAACTACTGCCTGTCTTCTCTGTTAGAATTTTTACAGTTTCAAGTCTTACATTTAAGTCCTTAATTCACTTTGAGTCTATTCTTGTGCATGATGGCCTAGATCCATTCTTTTGCATGTAACTGTCCAGTTTTGTCAACATTTGTTGAACAGTCTCTTTTTCCCATCACATAGTCTTTCCTCCATTATAAGATTAATTGACTATATAATTGTAAATTTATATCTGGACTCTCTATTCTGTTCCATTGATCTATATGTCTATTTTTGTGTCAGTATCATACTGTTTTGATTACTACAGCTTTTTAGTATAAAATGAAACTAGAATTGCAATATCTCCAGTTCTGTTTTTCTTTTCACGATTTGGAGTATTTTGTTATTCCACAAAAATTTTGGGATTGTTTGTTCTATTTCTGTGAAAAATAGTATTAGTATTTTGATAGGGATTGCATTAAAACTGTAGATTGCTTTGGGCAGGATCGACATTTTAACAATATTTGTTCTTCCAATCCATGAGTATGGAATGTCTTTCCATTTCTTTTTGTTGTCTTAAATTTCTATCATCAGTTTGTTACAGATTTCAGGTATAGGTCTTTCACCTCTTAAGTTTATTTATACATATTTTATTACTTTTGGTGTAATTGTAAAAGAGAATTTTTCCTCGATTTCTCTTTCTGCTGATTCATTATTAGTATATAGATGTGTGACAAGTTTCTCTATATGGATTTTGTATCCTGTGACTTTACAGAATTAATTTATTCTACTAATTTTTTGGTGGAGTCTTTAAGGTTTTCTATAACATAGCATCATGTCATCTGCAAACTGAAAATTTTACTTACTTTTTACCAATTTGGATACCTTTTATTCCTTTTTCTTGTCAGATTGCTGTGGATAGGACTTTCAGTGTTACATTGAATGGAAATGGTGAGAGAGTGGACATCATTGTCTTATTCCTGAACTTAGAAGGAAGCTCAGATTTTCACCATAGAGAATGATGTTGACTGTGGGATTTTCACATATGGCCTTTATTATGTTGACAAATGTTCCCCTAAACCTATTTTATCATGAATGAATGTTGTACTTTGTCAAATGATTTTTCTGCATTTTTTGAAATGATCATATGGTTTTTATCCTTTCTCTTGGTGATGTGATGTATCATGTTAATTGATTTGTGAATATTGAAAGACCTTGCATCTCAAGAATAAATCCCACTTGAATGATTTTTTAATTGTATTATATTGTATTTATTCTATTGTTGGATTCAGTTTGATAATGTTTTGTTGAGGATTTTTGCATTTATGTTCATCAGAGATATTGGCCTGTACATCTCCTTTTTTGTAGTGTTTTTTTATCTGATTTTGGTATCAAGGTTCTTCTGGCCTCACAGAATGAATCTGGCAGTTATCCTTCTCTTCTAAGTTTTGGAATAGTTTGAGAAGAATAGTTATTAACTCTTCTTTAAATATTTGGTAGAATTCACCTGTGAAGCCATCTGGTCATGGACTTTTGTTTGTTGGGAGTTGTTGATTATTGATTCAATTCCCTTGCTGGAAATCATTCTGTTCAAATTTTCTATTTATTCCTGATTCACTTTTCGGAGGTTACATATCTGTAGGAATTTATCCATTTCTTCAACATTGTCCAATTAGTTGGCATATATTTTTTAATAATACTGTCATAATCCTGTATCTTTCTGTGGTGTAAGTTGTTATTTCTTTTTCATTTTTTAAATTTTGTTTTAGCCCTCTTTTTTTTTGTTTTTTGATGAATCTTGATAAAGGCTTATGGATTTTGTTGATCTTTTCAAAACCAGCTCCTGGTTCCATTGATCTGTTTTACTGTTTTTTGTAGTCTATTTTATTTCTGCTCCAAAATTATTACTTCCTTTCTTCTACTGATTTTGAGTTTTGTTTGTCCTTTAGATGTAAGGTTAGGTTGTTTATTTGAGATTTTTCTTGCTTCTTGATGTAGGCCTATATTGTTATAAACTTCACTCTTAGGACAGATTTTGCTGCACTCCAAAGATTTTGGACCGTTGTGTTTGTATATACATCTTCTGCATATGACAGTCTATATTAAGTTGATGGTCACTTAAGTTTGAACCCATTTTTTACTCCTTTCTCCCAATCCCACATTTTAGGTAGACATTGTCATAATTTACAACCTTTTATTTTGTCAGTTGCTTGACTGATTATTAACTATATTCATTTTTGCTGTTTTTGTGCTTCCTATTTTTCTTTCTCCTTATTAATGCTCTTTCCTTTCCACTCAAAGTATCCTCTTTAACATTTCTTGTAGGGCTGATTTAGTGGTCATGAATTCCTTTAACTTTGTCTGGAAAACTCTTCATTTCTCCTTCTATTCTGAATGATAGCCTTGCTGGATAGAGTATTCTTGGCTGCAATTTTTTTTTTTCCCTCTTAGCACTTTGAATATACCATTTCACTACCTTCTGGCTCACAAAATTTCTCCTCAAAAATCAGCTGATATTACTATCAGATTTCCCTTGTATATAACTATTTTCTTTTTTCTTGCTGCTTTTAAAATTCTCTCTTTATCACTACTTTTTGCCATTTTAATTACTATATGTATTGGTGTGTTCCTCCTTGAGTTGATTTTACTGGAGGCTCTATGTGCCTCCTGGATTTGGATTTCTGTTTCTTTCCCCAGATTTGGGAAGTTTTCAGCTATTAATTCCTCAAATAAGTTGTCTGCTCCCTTTTTTCTCTCTTCTCCTTCTGGGATCCCTATAATGCCTAGCCTGAACTTTTTGATACTAATCTTTTGGATTCCTGATGATACCAGGTAAACTCTGACATCTCAATCTCATTAAATGTAGGCCCCTCTGTAGAAAAGTTTCAGTCAGTCCACAAAACAAGTATTTATTTGAATCGTACCAGAAGTCCCCACTTCACATTTCATGATACCTTTATTTCCCAACTAATCCCCTAACTTTCACATGAAAAACTCAGGGACACACACTTCAATTATCATTGTAATTCGGCACTCATACAACTAAATATTGTTTTTATTTTCAGTAATATCAAACCTGCAGATACAAGAAATAAGAGACTCTTTTAGGCTGTTATGAAAGCTGTCTGATTCTCAGACTATGACTTGAGGTGAGGGTTAACGGACCTGAGCTTGTCATTTTTCTCTGTAAGCACTCATGCACTCAAACAATACAAGCCACACTGGGGTATTTAGAGTCATAATTACTGACATAATGGTCAAGTTCAGCAGCCACTTGAGCTCCAAGGGCTTGTGCTTCAACTGTCACTTTATCAAAATCAACCAGAGGTGATAACCTTATTATGGTTCTACTACACATCATGGTTTACTAAGGTATCATCTCTAATTGGCAAGGGACTCAACATACAGGCAAACCAAAGGCAAAAACAAAACCAACTCTGAATCCCATCTTTAGGGTTCTTCTTCTGGGACTACTCTGGATACAAATTCTGTAGAAATATGAGTCCAGTCAGGAGACAGAAGCCACACAGTAATTTAAATGGTAAAGTTTAATATAGGTAATTATTAGCCATGGTAAAAAATAACTATAAGATCCAAGGAAACTCTACATATTATCCCTATGCTAAAGGAAAAGACCCAAGGAAGGACAAACTTAGAAGGGACTCCTCACTCACTGAGAAGTTATGGTTTGGTCATTGGACAGAAGAGGATTTTGCTGGTTAGGTCAGTCCATAGCTGGTCTGAAGCTATTGGGCAAACAACAGTCAATCTTCTCGAGTTTAAGTCATGTGAGAGCTTGCTGAGGGAAACTAGACAACTTGCTAAGTGCTTATGGTTCCACGTCAGGAGGGAAGAGGAAAGCTAATTGGTAGGCTGATGCTGGCTCCAAGTTTACCAAGGCAACACATTCTAGGTCTGTGGGGTGATCAGGCTTCACTGGATGTTCTCACATCTACAACATTGACCCCATGCCACACCAAAAGCCCTATTTCAAGAACATTTTATCATTGTACTCACTTTAAATGAGAGTGTTTGAAGGAATTTTTTTAATCATAGGATGGACATATAATGAAGGATTAATTCATATTTGAGAGACAATGAATTGATAACTGACAACATACACAATAGAATTTATGGCAAAACGTTTACGAGAGTTAAAAAAATGATTATTGTCAAGTTCACTTTTTGTCAGAGTGATATACCAATTTTTATATTCATCAAAATGATAGACTCAAACTCATAAAGGTCAAAGAACAATAATACTAAAAGGAGAAACTGACAAATATATCATCTAAATAACTTACATTAATGATATACTTCACAAATTAGTAAGTGAAAGAGACAAGGTTTTTAGACATTAAAAACCTAACTAATATAACCTAAGAAACATACAAACAAGATCTGAGGACACATTATTTTTAAATGATCATGGATATTTTATGAACATTGCTATTCTCCTTTATCAGCTCTCAGCTCTATTCAGGGACTCTATTCCTAAGGTTTTCACGAAGCCAACATATTATTTTTGAGATGTTGGTAAGCGTATCCTGATTTTTCACATAACTTGATAAGTTTCCTTGATACTCAAAAGACTACACCTCAATATAGATATTTATGAAAGGCCTTATGGCAGCTTACCAGGCAAGCTACGTACTGAAAGTGAGCAGTGGTCTCCACGACAGAAAGCCTGCGATTAGCCATAAAGCAGGCCATACCTTTCTGTCCCTATTTTCTTCATATCTTTTGGAACTACAAGTGTCTGTGACTGATTTTAACATCTGTTGGAGTCTCTAGCAATAAACTCTCTCAGAATTCTCTGGACGTTTGGTTTCTGAACCATGTTTTCCTCCAGCCATTGAAAAAAATATATGTATTTTGAAAGAAAACTACTGTTTTGTTATAGGGGTCTAGTGAAAATGAATTACTTGACCAGAAATCCCTATATTGTAACAGGTTCTCCCTGAACTATAATCTCACAAGATGGGATAAGTTCCAGAAAGCTCTACTGTAAAATGAAGCAATATATCCAATCACAAGTCTAGCCCGGCCTCTGAAATCTCAGCTAGCGACAAGAGCAGACTCATTCCTTAAATACAGAGATCCCTCTCCCTGATTCTTCATTCTGGGGATGCAATTTTTTTTTTCCTGTGGAGATAATAAACATTGTAGGCTTTTTAGGGCCTAGGATGTCTCTCACAACAACTCAACTCTATTACTGTAGCATGAAAGCAGCCACAGAGAATTCATAAATAAATGGGGGCGGCTGTACTCCAATATACATTATTTTAAAAACCATGCAGAGGACTGACTATATTAGGTCTGTGGACCATAGTTCACCAAATTCTTGACTATATAATTTACCATTTAATAAAGAGAACTGGTTTACTGACAGGGCTGCACATCAGAGGACAATTCCAGTCATTCCAGAGAATAATGGAATATAGTTAAGAATGCTGATGTATGGTCAGGTCATTGCTCTACTCAAGACTAAACTAAGCCAGGACGCCTGGGCGGCTAAGTCGGTTAGGCGTCCAACTTTGCCTCAGGTCATGATCTTCACCATTTGTGGGTTTGAGCCCCACGTAGAGCTCTGTGCTGACAGCTCAGAGCCTGGAGCCTGCTTCAGAATCTCTGTCTTTCTCTCTCTCTCTGCCCTTCCCCTGCTTGCACTTTCTCTCTGTCTCTTGAAAATGAATAAATGTTAAGAAAAATTTTAAGATTAGACTAAGCCAGATACAAAAGAACAAATACTATGTGATATCAAATATATGAGGAATCTAAAACAGTCATATACATAGAGGCAGAGAACAGAATGGGTTTTCCAGGGGCTGCAGTAGAAATAAATGGCGAGGCATTATTCAGAGTGTGCTAAGTTTCAGTTTTGCAAGATGAGTAAGTCCTGGAATTCTATTGTAGAGCATGGTGCCAATAATTAACAATATAGTTGCATATTTTAAAATTTGCTATTAGGTTAGGTCTTAATGTTAAATGTTCTAATAATAATAGATTTATCATAGTATAAATTGTGGTGATGGTCTCATGATGCATATCTATCCCAAATTCATCAAGTTGTATACATCAAATGTGCACAGCTTTTTATATGTCAATCATACTTCAATAATGAGGCTTGAAAAAAAGAGACTAGACCAGCAAAGGTATATTAACGTAGGGCACCCATTTATGCAAATGAGTAAAATTTTTTTTTTTTACCTACAGACTGCATAAAAGGAAACTTAGAAAAAGAAAAAAAAATATCTACAATGATAAAACTGATCAAGAACAGGCACCGGAATCCATGCTTTTATCCATCTTGGCAATCAACTATTATGAAGAATGTGAAATTCTAAATGGGATTCATATGACAAATGAAGACTAGTACTACATGATTTCTGGGCTTACTATAACTAATTATACAGTAATTAGGACAGTGAGAATGGTAAAATGATTGACATTTAAATGGATGAAACAAGATAAAGTGCCCAGTAACAGAATTGGACATTTATGATCAATTGATTTTTGACAAAGGGCCAAAGCAACAGAAAAGGGAAAGGAAAATCTTTTAAACAAACAGTGCTCTAAAAACCGGATGACTCTGTGGGGAAAAGAGGGAAATATGAATATTTGTCACACATCATAAACAAAATGAAATGGATCACAGACTCAATATTAAAACATAAAACTTGCAGAAGAAATCTTAAAAGAAAATATCTGTGAACCTTAGGGTACAAAAATATTTTTTAGATCAGAACAAAATTATGTCCTTATAAAAATTAAAAAAAAACACTTGTTCTTTAAATGATACCATTAAAGAAGAAGAGTAACAGTAAGAGATACATCAACAATACACATATCTGATCATGGGCTACAATGTCCAATACATAATGAATTTTTACAATTTAATAATAAGAATACAAATAACAATAAAAATTGCTAAAACATTTTGAGAAAACAATAAATAGCCAATAAACAAACAAATAAGGGGTCAACCTGGCTAGGTTTCAGGGAAATGCAAATTAGAGTAACCATGAGATATGACACATCCACTGGAATGATTAAAATAAAAAAGCCTGCCATTATTGAGGACGGTTCAGCTACGGAGCAACTGGTACTAATGGGGATATGAGTAGTATAACTTTGTAAAACTGTCAGTTCTGCCATTTCACTCTTTGATATTAATAAGGGAAATATCCACTCAATAATCTGGATTCAAGTATTCGTAACAGTTTTATTTCCAAAAATCAAAACCTGAAAATGACCCAAATGTCTATCAACAGGTAGAGGGATAAATAGTATGTGTCCATATAATGTCCATATAATGGAATGCTATTTAGCAATAGGTAGAAATGAACTACTAATATACATAATAGCATAAATAAATCTCAAATTCACTATGGTCAATGACAACGTTGACTGCAATACATACATATGAAATGATTCAATTCATTTCATGAAATGCAAACTGATCTGTAGTTTAGTGGTTGCTTAAAACTATAAGCAGAGGGACAGACAGATACAAGGCATGTGAGGGATATTTTTAGGATGATGGAAATGTTTTGCATTGTAATGGCAGTGGTGATTTCCTCAGTGTACACAACATAGAGACTTACTAAACTGTATACTTTTATAAAATGTAGCTTAGGGGCACCTGGGTAGCTCAGTCAGTTAAGTGTCTGACTTCGGCTCAGGTCATGATCTCATGGTTTGTGAGTTCGAGCCCTGTGTCAGGCTCTGTGCTGACAGCTCGGAGCCTGGAGCCAGCTTCGGGTTCTGTTTCTCCTTCTTTCTGCCCCTCCCTCTCTCCCACTCTGCCTATCTTCCCCTCTCAAAAATAAATAAACATTAAAAAAATAAAATAAAATAAAATAAAATAAAATAAAATAAAATAAAATAAAAATAAAATAAAATGTAACTTATTTGTGCAAATTCTGCCTCAGTGACACTGATAAGAAAAAATACAAACTCTTGGAATTTGTTCATGTTCTCAACCTAGCTCTGCATATTTGTTCTACATAAATGTTTTAAAATCCTTTAGTGTTATAATATTATATATGTGCATAATATTTTATAAGATATATTGGGTTATGACACTAAGAAGTGTTGTCATTTGTTTGGCTGTGTGTGCTTCTCCATTTAATCTTCTTGTATGCAAATTTTATAGAGCTTCTTTTTACCTAACATATGAATTTGTCCCCTTTATCTTCATAATAGAGAGGAAAAAAAGGGAAGAAAGTGACATTGTATAGATGGGGTGTTATGTTATATAAGATGAACTGGGAAGTCTCTCTGAAAAGACTTCGTTAAAATGAGAAAAAGAGTCATGACATATTTTGGGAAGATGAATCTACTAGAGAGTACAATACACACAAAGGCAAAGGCTCTGAGGCAGAAATGAATCTGGCATTTTCTGAGTTCAGCAAGAGAGTGAATGTCTCTGAAAAAGAGGGTGTGAAAGGAATAGTTTCATTAGAAAAGAAAAATAAAGATCAATAGTGTTCAATCATATAAGAATTGATAGATCATAAGAAAGAGTTTGAGTTTTATTTTGAAAAAGCTTTGATGGTGTTGAGGAAGGAATGAGATATGATTGCACAGGCTGTGGGTGAGTGAATAGGGTATGAAGAATAAAGAGAGTAATCAAGGAGAGTGTAAATGACACACGATGATGAGTTTGGAGTATGGTGTTAAAAGTGGAGCTGTTGAAAAGTGGTCACATTTGGAACTTTTTGAAGGTAAAGCTAACAGGTCTTACTGACATTTGGACATGGATTAAAAGGAAAAAGAGGAATCAAGAATAATTCTCTAGGTGGCTCAGTAGGTTGAACATGTGACTTCAGTTCAGGTCAGGATCTTGCAGTTTGTGAGTTCGAGCCCTACATTGGGCTCTGTGCTGACAGCTCAGAGCCTGGAGCCTCCTTTGAATTCTGTGTCTCCCTCTCTCTATGCCCTCCCCTGCTTGCTCTCTCTCTCTCTTTCTCTCTGTCTCTGTCTCTCTCTCTCTCAAAAATAAACATTAAAAAAATAATAATTCCTAGATTTTGAGTGGAGTAAATAGGTGACTTTTCATGCTGTTTATTGATCTGAGAATGCATAAGTTAGGAAAAAGATTAGAGAGAGAAATAAGAGCTTTATTTTGAAATTACTAAGTTGGGATGCCTGGTAGATATTTAAGCAGTGAAAGTATGTGCAGAGTTGGATAAATAGGAAGAACCTGTATATTTAGGAGTAATCCAATGATAAATTTTTACAAATCCATAGATATGTATGAGATGAGCTAGTATCAAGACAAGGAAGACAGACTCTCAGGGATTCCTTTTATTTAACATTTTGAGAGATAAACAAATACAAGAAAACTTAGATTCAGGGAAAACTAGAAGGCTATCAAAGTCAGTGTTCTTACAGTGGAATTTCTTTGTTAATACATTACGAATTGTTTGACAATTGAGATTTCTCTACTAAACAAATATTAAATTCATTTATTATATTCATAAACATAAACATTTAGTAATATTCATAATAGTAATAAATAGTAAGTATATATATCAGTGTTAAGAATCTAAAGGGAGATATTATATACACAGATTGTATAGCACATTATAATTTCCTAAAAGACTTTTAATATCCATTGTATCATTAGATTTCTCAACAACCTTAGGGTAAAGCAATTAATATCTTAATTTTACCCATGAGAAATTTAATGCTCAGAAAGATGAAGTGCCTTGTCTAGATGAGAAAAGTAAATCAATGGAGTTCCTTCCTCAGATAATAGATTAATTGAACCCCTTAATGCAAGTTTAAAATAATATTTTTAAGTCATACTACTTTTTAAATGCTGTTTCTTTAAGAGCAGGATCTCACAAAAAGCAGCATTTTATATCTGTACAGCAGAAAGGAAAATAGAAAAAAAATCAAGTTCTTTAACTTAATTTGGGCAATGTCACCCAGCATTTTCTAAAACATGTCCTTTAAAAAAAAAAGCTAATTTTTAAAAATGCTTCTGGACTTTCTATGGTCAGACTTCAAACCCATGAATGAGAAATAAAGGCTTGCTTCTGAAGGCCACCAAGATTTTGGAATGCTCATTGCACAAACTAATCATGGCAAAGGCTGACCAAAGTAACACCCCAAAACATATTCTCAAAACCTGTGTGTGGCTCAGAGTATAGATCCAATTGGTGGAAAAAAAGTAAGAATCTGAAACATTAAACAAAAACACAACAAGCACCACGACAATATAACCCCATGATTACTCCAGTGATAGTGACCATACCAACTATTTGAGTAGTTTTTGCTGGTTAAGTGGCTAGAGTTGCTATTTTCCTTTCATGTTTTTCAGCCTAGTTCTTTGGAGTCTTGCGTGATTTATGAGCTTCCTTATATCACTCAAATAAATTATTCATTAATGAGTCATAAAAAATACTTCTGGATTTACAGAAAAATTACAAATATAATACAGAAACTTTCCATGTCCCTGTACAGAGTTTCCCCTAGGAGTAACATTTTACAATAATATATTTTGTACAATTACTCAGCCATTGATCATTATGGTAAAGTCTATTCTTTATTTAGATTTTCTTCACTTTTACCTAATGTCCATTTTCTGTTCCAAAATCTTTATAGGACGTGGCCTTACATTTAATTGTCATATCTCCTTAGGCTCCTTTGGTCTGTGAATTTGTCATATTTTCTTTGTTTTTAATGACTGACAGATGTGAGGAGTACTAGTCAGGTACAGTGTCCCTCACTGAGATTTTTCTAATATACTGTTCTAGTGGTTAGACTGGGGGTCTGAGCTTATGGGAGGTAAGGTACCATGGAAGTGCCATTTTTCATGACATCATATCAAATTTATATGCTATCAACAACGTCTTATTACTGCTGACAGTGACATCAATCACCTAGCTGAAGTATGGTTTGTCAGGTTCCTCTATTATGAAGTCACTCTTTTCCACCACTTTTCCATATTCTACTCTTTGGTGGGAAATCACTATGCTCAATCAACATTTGAAGAGTAAGGAGTTATGCTCCACTTCCTTAAGAGCACAGTATCTCTACAAATGATTAAGGATTTTTCCCTTCTCCATTTATTTGTTTGTTTGCTTGCTTGCTTCTTTATATCAGTATGGGCTCATGGATATTTATTTTATACCTGGGTTACAATCCAATACTATTTTGTTTCTTAAATTGTTGTGGCTTTGGATAGGGTGCTTTTTCAGTTGGATCCTGTATCACTTTGACAGATCATATCATGTGTATGTGTGGGTGGGGGGTGGTGGGCGATGTTTTTTAAATGATATTTACTTAATTTTTGACATTATAAGACCCTACAGGTACATCCTGTATATTCCCTGCATCATTTCTTAGTAAGTAAGAGGAAGAGGCTACAATAATCCTAGTGGTAATTATTATTATTCTTATTTCACATTTAGATAAATTTATTTATTTTTTATTATTTATGAAATTAAAAAAAATCTGTGGACCTAGATCTTGGAAACAATAATCTCTGAAATAGCATCATAAAAAAAGTAGAATCACTTTAAGCATAAGATAAGAGGAATCAAATTATTTATGACATTAAGAAGCTGGTAGGCTATAATTTCAAATATGAGAATGCATAGTCATATATTAGGATTAGTTTCTAGTTACAACTACAAGCATATAAGGGTTTATTATTATATACTATTTAGTAGCAAACATTTATTTATTCCTATCTATACAAAAGACCTTTTTCTAGTAAGGGTGTAACTTTTTGTTATATGGAAACTGTGTTCAATATTAATAAGAATCAAAGAAAGTAACTACAAATCAAATCCATTTTCTTGAAAACTGGATTTTGAATTCACAAATATCTAGGTCAAAATGATAAATATCCTTTATGCAACATGCTCAGGATGGTATTTCATTCTCTTGGTAATTCAAAATTTCTAGATATTTGAAGATATATGGAAACATTTTCCCACAAGTTCATGTGTTGTTTTAAAGCAAAGTGGTTGCTTGAAAAATATGTAAGGAGCTGAACATGTTCAAAATGGATACATATGTGCTACCTGATATAATTATTTGCTTCTTATTAAATAATAATTCACAAAATAGTTCGACATGAGAACACAAGAACAGATCAACTAACAAGGTAATACACACTTGCTCCCTCTTATATTTTGGGAAGTTGTTTGGAATTTGAAAGAGCTGATGGTCATGAAAAATGCAGCATACAAAATTTGAAATAATAGCTTTTGTAAGTATCATTCACACATCCTTTCAAATGTATAGTTGTTTATCTTGTCATTTGCTTGTTCTATCCTGATTTCATTAATATCTTTTGACGTTACTGTCACTTTTCTGTATCTTATTCTTTTCATGTGTTATACATCTGTTGCAGCCATAAAAATTCAGGTTTCCATTGATGTCTACCTATACAATACAAATTATGTCACAGTTCACAAAATAATCTCATGCTAATAGTATGTCCGCTTTCTGAAAAAACTGGTATGTGTCTTATTTTGTCAAAATCATATTACATAATTTATGTATAAAAAATGTATGCAGACAGTTGAATTAGGGTTCTTAGTCAGTTGGGGTCGCTATACAAATGACCATAACCTGGGTGGCTTAAACAAAAGAAATGTACTTCTCACAGTTCTGGAGGCTAGAAGCCTGAGATCAGAATGCAGCAGTGTTAGGTTCTGGTGAGGGCCCTCTTCTGCTCTGCAGAGGCCAATTTCTCATTATACCCACGCAGGGCAGAAAGATTAGCTAGCTCAGTAGCCTCTTCTTATAAAAGGCACTAATCTCTGGGGCGCCGGGGTACCTCAGTTGGTTAGGCCTCTGACTCTTGGTTTTGGCTCAGGTCACGGTCTGCGGCAATGTGAGTTTGAGCTCTGCGTCCTGCTCTGTGCTGGCAGTGTGGAGCCTCCTTGGGATTCTCTCTCTCTCTCTGTCTCTCTGTCTCTCTGTCTCTCTGTCTCTCTGTCTCTCTCTGTCCCTTCCCCACTCACACTGTCTCTGTCTCTCTCAAAATAAATAAACTTAAAAAATAAGTAAAAGGCATAAATCTCATTGATGAGTTCCCATCTTCATGACCTAATTATGTCTCAAAGGCCCTATCTCCAAATACCATCTCTTTAGAGAGTAGACTTCAACACATGAATTTTGGAGGAACCCAGACATTTACTACATAATAAATTCCATCACAATTCAATTGGAACAAAGGGATTTATAGATTACAAAACAAATCAGTCTTCAAGAAAATAAATTTTCAGCCCTAGTTAGGCTAGAATTAATGATGTTTCAATAATATGCAGAAAAACATAAAGAAAAATTTCTATACATACCACACACTTAGTGTATATTCTTGATTTAAAAATTAATTTTACTGAAGCACCTGGGTGGCTAAGTTGGTTAAGTGTCTGACTCTTGATTTCAGCTCAGGTCATGATCTTGCAGTTTGTGAGATCAAACCCGACATCAGGGTCTGTGCCCTAGCACACACTCTCTCTCTCTTTCTCAAAATAAATAAACACTAACAAAATAACAATAATAATAATAATTAATTAATTAATTAATTTTACTTAGTAGCGACTGCGGAACTTTTATGGTATCCAATTATTTTAAATTCCTTAAGAGAAAATATTAGCTGGTACAAGTTTTTTGGTAAGATTGGCACATTAGAAAGATGCACTTATGTACATCAATACTTTTAAAAGTAAAGAATCAACACATTCCTTTCCAAAATAGTTTTAATCAAGAAATTGAAGATGACACAAATGGAAGGATACACCATGCACATGGATTGGAAAAATTAATTTTGTTAAAATGTGCATACTACCTAAAGCAATCTAATGTAATCCCTGCCAAAATATCAACAGCATACTTCAGAAAACTAGAACAAATAATCCCCAAAATTTTATAGAACCACAAGATAGTCAAAGCAGTCTTGAGAAAGAAGAGCAAAGTTAGAAGTAGCACAATCCTGGATTTCAAGATATCCTGCAAAGCTACAGCAATTAAAACAGTACGGTACCAGCAAAACAAAACAAACAAACAAAACACATAGACTAATGAAACCCAATAAGGAGTACAAAAATAAACTGACATCTATATGATTAATTAATCTATGACAAAAAGTTGGGAACAATATACAATGGGTAAAGAATGGTCTCTTCAATAAGTGGTGCTGGGATCCTGGACAGCTACATGCATAAGAATAAACCTGGACCACCTTTTTATACAACACGCAAAGATAAAATTGATTAAATACCTAAATGTGAGACCTGAAACCATAAAACTACTAAAAGAAAACAGAAGCAGTAATCTCTTGGACATAGGCCTTAGCAACATATTTATGTGTATGTCTTCTCAAAGAAGGGAAGCAGAAAGATAAACTTTGGAACTACACCTAAATTAAAAGCATTTACATGGCAAAGGAAAAAGATCAATAAGACAAAAGGCAACATAGTGAATGGGAGAAGATGTTCTGCAAATGATATATCTGTTATCTGATATCCATATATAGATAAGGTGTATAAGTTAGTGAGCAAGAGAAAATCATGTTCAGAATACCTAACCAGTAAGAGTTCCAACACACCTTACCAAAACCAGAAATCTATGGGAATCTAGAATCCTGTGCATAAGAAAAGAATTTTCATGGGATAAGTAGACAGCACTCTTGTTGGGTCATATGTAGATGAGCAGGTGCTGGCAGGTGGACTAAATGCCCATGCCTGGAGAGAGAATGTGAACACAAAGGGACAGGATAACAAAGTAACATGGGAAGAACTATTCATATTCAACTCTGAGGTTTCCTCTCAAGATGAAGACTCAAACAAACTGAAAAGGGTAGGATAATTATTAAGTAGGAATTGATAAAGCATATTACAAAAGGGAAAGATTATTTATACAGAGAGTTCTTAACATTTATCAGTAAGAAACATAATAGGTACTTTGCTGAGGCTTTGTACATATGTATCTTTCTGAACAGCTCATATTTTGCAGATGAGGAAATGAAGGCTTAGGATCATGGCTTAGTCAGTATCCTATTGCTAAAAAGTGGTGAGGTCAGACTTTGAACCCAGGCAATAGGAATCCAGAACCTTTCTGTGGAGCCACTTATCTCTAGTATCTCCCCATGGAAAAGTCCCAGTAGAAAAGATTGTACTTAAGTAAGCAAATCACAAAAGAACAAATGCCAACGGACAACAAATGGTCAGCCTTGCAAAATGTGTATTAAAGCAAGAGTTGAGATGGCACTTTTTTTCCCCTCATGAAATGAAAATTCAGGGAACCTGGGAGTTCAGTGCTGCTCGTGAGATGTGACCAGATACTGTCTCTGGCGATCAATACCAGAAGCCTTAAGCCTTTCCTTGTGACTTTAAAATTCTACCTGTAAATGTATGCTTCAGAAAACATCATGAATGTATACAAAGTCTTAAAAGCTGTTAAATGATGTTGATTGATGTCAGAAGAAATGACATCGTATCTTGGGTAAAAATATGTACACTATGACTCCATGTAAAAATATATTTATGCATTAAAAATACTGGAAATAGAAAAAAAACTGTATACACCATATCCAAAATATATGAAGAAATTATATAACTCAACACCAAAAATAAATACAAAACAAAAACAAAGAATCTGATTAAAAAATGAATAGACATTTTTCCAAAGAAGATATTCAGATGGTTAACAGCCACATGAAAAGATGTTCAACATCACTAATTCATTAGGGAAATGCAAATCAAAACCACAATAAGATATCACCTTATACCAGTCAGAAAGGCTAGTATCAAAAAGACAAGAAACAAGTGTGGAGAGGATGTGGAAAAAAGGAACCATTATTGTAAGTTGGTCCAGCCTTTGTGGAAAACAGTATGGATGTTCCTCAAAAAATTAAAAATAGCAATACCATATGATCCAGTAATTCCACACCTGGGTATTTATCCAGAGGAAACAAACAAACAAAAAACACTAATGCAAAAAGATATATGGATCCCTGTGTTTACTGTAGCGTTATTTACAACAGACAAGATATGGAAGCAACTCAAGTGCCCAAGGATAAATGAATTGCTGAAGAAATGTAGTGTGTATGTATGTATGCATATATATATAAACATACATATGCATGTGTATATATGTATATTAATACACATGAACATGTATATATGCATATACATATATATAACAGAATATTATTCAGCCATAAAAATAATGAAATCTTGCTATTTGCAATAACGTGAATGAACCTAGAAGGATTATGCTAAGTGAAATAAGTCAGAGAAAGACAAATACCATGTGATATCATTTACATTACATATAGAATCTAAAAATCAAAACAAAACAAACAGACTTTTTAAATTAAAAAAAAATTTAATGTTTATTTTTGAGAGAGACAGAGACAGAGAGAGAGACAGAGTGTGAGCAGGGGAGGGGCAGAGAGAGGGAGACACAGAATCTGAAGCAGGCTCCAGGCTCTAAGCTGTTAGCACAGAGCCCGATGTGGGGCTCGAACTGACAAACTGCAAGATCATGACCTGAGCTGAAGATGGACGCTTAGCAGACGGAGCCACCCAGGTGCCCCCAAAACAGACTCTTAAATACAGAGAACAAACTGGTGATTACCAGAGGAGAGGTGGATGGGAGGATGGGTAAAATCGATGAAAAAGATTAAGAGGTACAAACTTCCAGTTATAAAATAAATTAGTCATGGAGATGAAAAGTACACCCAGAGGAATAGTCACTAATATTGTAATAAAAAAAATCATTCAATCATTTGTCTTTTTTTGCTCACACAATTTGCAAAGTTTTCTTTAAAGTCTTTTTCATTAAAAAGAGTAATTAGCAAACTAGAAAAAAAGAGCATATCAATTGTTTAAGTATCTGAAATGATTAAAAAATAAAGTATGCCAATTGGTTAAATGTCTAAAATTATCAACTGGAAAAAAGTATGGCTTTGGGGGAAGCTTTTACTAAGACCTGAAATGAGGAAGAAAAAACAATTTTGTAAGAAACAATTCAGAAAAAAAAAACCTTTATGTAGACATTCGTTCTTGGGTGAATTCCAACTTAAATTATGATCTGTTTGGGAGACAGAAACCAAAAAAAATTTTTTTAAATTTTTTTAATGTTTATTTATTTTTGAGACAGAGAGAGACAGAGCATGAATGGTGCAGGGTCAGAGAGAGGGAGACACAGAATCCGAAGTAGGCTCCAGGCTCTGAGCTGTCAGCACAGAGCCCGACGCGGGGCTCGAACTCATAGACTGTGAGATCATGACCTGAGCCGAAGTCGGACACTTAACCGACTGAGCCACCCAGGCGCCCGAAACCAAAAAATTTTAATAAAGACAATTTAATATGAGGAATTGTTAGTTAGGTGCTGAATATACTCTTAGAAACGAAGCTGCTACTGTTAGGCTGTTAGTTAGACATGAGCAAGGAGGGATAAAGCAGGTGCTGGCCACACCTTCAGAGCCACCTCTAAGAGCTAACATATCGGGAAAGGCTTAGCCACAGAGCTGCCTCAAAAGCCACAAGAGAACTTCTAAGAGCTGAGCATGTGCACAAGAGGTGCAACTTGCCCTTAAGTACATTTATGGCCACAACAAATCTCATTAAAAACCCACAAATATACAATAGTTAACTAAATATAATTATAACAGAATGCATCATGGGCATGTGCAGAGGCCAAAATGTTATATAACCAGCAGCTGTCAATCAAAAATGTCAAAGGCAAATTAAATATGCAGAAAGCAGGCTTAAAAGGATACAGCTAGAGCTCCTTGGCGGGGTGGGAGTGGAGTGGGGGGGGGGGGGGTTGGTGGGCATTGCCACTCTTGCTCTGGCAGTGGCCTGCCTTCTCTCCTTAAAGTGTACTATATTTATCTATTCAATAAACTATCTCTTCCTTCTGGTCTTGGGTCTCCAATTCTTTGGTGCGTCTGGGACAAGATCCAAGCAACCTGGTAACAGTACTACTCTTTGGACTGGGGGAAAAGTGACTATACTTGAAATTATTTACAGTTTTAAGATTGAAGGAAGATTCTTGCAGAGAATACACACACTCATTCAACAGAGTAGGGGGTGCTTCTCAGCTGTTGTTTTTTGTTTGTTTGTTTGTTTTTTTAATTTTTTTTTTTTTAACGTTTTATTTATTTTTGAGACAGGGAGAGACAGAGCATGAACGGGGGAGGGTCAGAGAGAGGGAGACACAGAATCTGAAACAGGCTTCAGGCTCTGAGCTGTCAGCACAGAGCCCGACGCGGGGCTCGAACTCACGGACCGCGAGATCATGACCTGAGCCGAAGTCGGCCGCCCAACCGACTGAGCCACCCAGGCGCCCCTCAGCTGTTGTTTTTGTCTTTGAACTCAAAGGAGACGAGAGAATGCAGACCTCTAACAGGAGCACTGACCAGCTGGGGCTAGTTTCGCTGAGAGGGCAAAATAAGCTGCTTTTCCAAGTGTTGGCAAAACCAAGCCCTGGACTCAAGTCATGTTACTAAAACATACTGCCACTGTCAGAAGGAAGAGTTGCTAAGGTGATGTTCCCAGGAGCAGGGAACAAGATGGAAGGAGCAAATCCTCTTCCAGCTTTCCAGTTTGCTCTACCACTCAGAGTGGTCTGAAGTTTCCAGAGACAGCTCTCTCAGCAGGCATGTGTACTACAGTGTCTCAACACCAGCATCACAAACTAGTGTTGGAAAGGGTGGTTTGATGAGAGACAACAGCATACCAAAGGGTTACTTAGTAACTTTGCCTATTACTAAGCACTTGTGCACACCCTTCTACAAATATTTCAACCCACAATAAAAACAATTTTTGCTTTCACTATCAACAGGTATAACTCTCTTTAAAGGGCCAGGTAGTAAATATTTTAGTTCCTGTGGGCCACACATGGTCTGATGCATATTCACCTTTTGTTGTTGTTGTTGTCTGTTAGTTTTTCACAACCTTTTTAAATGTATAAAAACATTCTTAGGTTGCAAAACTGTGGCAAAAATCTGTTACAAAACAGGCTGAAGGGTGGATTTGGCCCATAGCCCGTTTTTTCCTAATCCCTGCTTTATATAATAAAAAATGATCTCACTCTCTCACAAAGCTGAGAAGACACAAAATCCCAAGAGTCATTACACTCCATTTATGGCAAGCAGTTGTCATAAATTCCCCTATCCATTTCTGGTCTTTCTTATTTACTTCTCATTCTGGTCATAGCCACATCTGAACATTCTTTTACTAAAGACTAAATTGTACCAATTTATGTCTATCAAGTAATAACAAAAATGGAGAGCACAGTTAATTTCTTAAGAGTTAAAAAACTAGTTAACTATACAAATAATAATAAATGAAAGATATGTGCAGCTACTATGTTCCATGTTTTTATAACTGAGTACAAGGTTACAGTTGATATCTATAATTTCTCTTTCTACTACACATTCTATGCTTTTTTGTCCTCAACCAGGTCCATGTGGTTCATGACTCAGACCTTCATTCCTTAAGGTCAGTATCTTACATGTTAATGAACTTATTCTTTAGTTGCCATATAATTTGTCATAACCTTTTCTCTTGGATATAAAAGTGCTAAACCCCATACTACATTTTGGCTTCCAAACCTAGTCTCTGTTACTACTGTTAGGCAGTAAACTAATCTCCACTTGGTAATCTGGGTCACTCATCCAAAATATAAAAGACAAAACCAAAACTTTGTTGTTTGGTTCAGGAGCACAAGAAACACACAAAGGCCAGACGGCAGTCCCACTTCTAGTTATGTGGACTATTGTTGGTTGCACTGATGAAAGCATTCTCCTTTGGGATCTAAGACCTTCAAATCGGCACTGCTCAAGGTGGTAGGAATAGGAAGCACATTTAGTGGATTATTAGTTAAAGCCACTCTCCCTTCTGCTCTAGTCTTGTCTACTCCGGCTAAGGGAGATATAACATTGTATACTGTGTATTCAGGGCACATACTGAATCCTTTAAGACAGAACATTAAACGTCAATCATCTTTCATAATATTAACCAAGATCATATTTTTTTCTTATCAGAAAAATACTATTTCTAGGTATCTATGTGTATGTGCATGTATCTATTATATCTACCTTTCTCCTCCCTTTCAAATTTATACTGGGAATGCCCAATATAAATGTTTTATAATATATATGACATTTGCCGGTATTTTGCATGCTCACAGCCATTCTTTTTCAAATTAGGTTAAACCTCTGCCATATTATGTGGACTTTTTTTTCTTTAACTTCAACAACTTAACAATGGTAGAAAAACTATAATAAATGTATATTATATTTATTTTACATACTACTTCTTGTAAAGCAACTGTTATACAGCTGGTAGCTTCGAAACATCTGCTATTGAAAGGATGCAGACTATTTTTTAAAATCTTAATTTGTTTGTACCCAGAGGACAGTTGAAATTAGTCCAATAATAACAATTAAAACACGATAATTGATCTTCAGTGCTTCAGGGCTCATAACAACATTTGTCTATTATAACGTTGGGTTTAGAACTTGATGCATAAAATGTGAAGATAAACAGTGAGACACAGGGGGCAAAGTCAATTTGTGAGGTAAGTAAAAGCCCTTGAGAAATAAGAGATCAATAATAAGATCCAAAAATGCCTAAATAGATAATTAGACCATAATTTCTGGTTACAGAAGAAAAAGTTTAAATACCTTTAGAGATCTCCAAACAAGAATAGTCAGCTTACAAATCTCATGAACATCATGAATACACCATGAATGCACTTTCAAATCAATTACATCATGAATACACTTTAGTATCAATTATATTAGTTTTTTGAGGCCAACATCCTGTGGTAACCTTACTGATGATACAAAGAGATATAGGACATAAAAGGCTTATGCTGTTTATCCTTAAGTTTCAGTTCTTGGTTGAATTGTAAACTATTGTGAAATATATTTTTTGTTAAACTGGCATAAAATCGATTTACAAACATATATATTAAGCGTCTATAACACAATAATCTAAGAATGGGGGGAGTCCCTCATTGTTTAGAAACAAGTTGTAACTTGTTGTAGTCCAGGGGCTATTCTTCAACTTTGACCTGCCGTATTATGTAACCCCTTCCCATATCACTCTTTATGTAGTAAAGTACTTTGCATCTTACTTAAGAGATATTCAGGATTTTAATAAAGATTAAATGAAAAACGGGATAAATAAGAAATGACAGAGGTAATGTGTAAACAGTCATAGCCACAATGGAGTATGGTGTACATGTATGTATATATATTCTTATAGAAAATGAGTTATATTATTAAAATTACCAGGAGGTCCTTCCAAAACTGGTGTTTCTCCAAAACTTGGTTTTAAAGTACATTGGTCATTTTCAATTAGCTAATGTTCTCCAAAAATGGTTAATTGTTCTTTAAAAAAGGAGGTACACAGACAACAATTTTTGTGCAGAAGGAGCTAGAATTCTTTGCCATTCTTATCCAGAACATTTCTTTCTGAGATTCAAGGCCTAAGTGGCCTTGTTTTAGAGTGTGTTGTTTCTGTTAGTTGACTTTCCTTCTTTCTTTCATTCTGTCTCTCCATCCTTCCTGCTTCCTTCCTCCTACTCTCCTTCTTACTCTCTCCCTCTCTTTAAAAAAATTTTTCTTAATGTTTATTTATTTTTGAGAAGGATAGAGAGAGGAGACAGAGACAGAATGTGAGTGGGGGAGGAGCAGAGAGAGAGGGAGACACAGAATCCGAAGCAGGCTCCAGGCTCTGAGCCGTCAGCACAGAGCCTGATGCGAGGCTTGAGTTCACGAACCATGATATCATGACCTGAACTGAAGTCGGATGCTTAACTGACTGAGCTACCCAGGCTCCCCTTTCTTCCTCATATTCCATAATCGTGTCCATGTATAAAAATCTTGTTTCTGCATGATGGTCCACACATACATAACCAAATGGAAAAAAAAACAAGAAATTCTTCAAAATCATAGAATAATCATAAAATAATGAAACATTCCAGTATAATTTTGTTGGTGCATAAACAGACCTCTGTAATACAGGTTTTTTTTTTCCCTAAGTGAATTCATTCATAATTGATTGTTGTTGGCATTTTCTGCAATTGGCTTAAAGTCCTATTCTACTGAGGAAACAAAATCATTTAAAATCTCTTATTATTACCATGGAGACTTTGCTACTGAGATGTGTATTTCACTTTTATTGAGAAAAAAATGATTTATCTAACATAATATCTCCATCATATACAAAGACTTTTATAATGTGAAAAAGTTAGGTAAGTTTACTCATTTTAGAATAAAGTAGCTCGTAGTCCTATAATAAACTTTCTCTCTTGAATACAGTGGATGTGAAGGCACATTATTGATAATTTATATTGTTTGTTGTTTGTTCAACACCTTAGGGATAATTATAAATGGGAAACCTTTGAAGAAATTGAATTTTCATAATGTGAACTTCCAATTAATTGATGTTTGACAAATATTCATATACTTTATTAAGTGTGACTGTAGTGAAATACATCAACAAAACACATCTGTTGATGATGTATGGAAGACATGCTCAGTGCTATTTTATGAAAAGTACCTCCTTTGAAAATTACTCATTCAATTTAAGCTGTCACTGCTGTGCCATCCTTTTGAAGAATTGCATTGATATGTCATGAAATAATAAGGACTCAAAGACTAATGTTTGTTAAAAACTCTGAGATTATTTACTATAGAGAATCAAACAATGTAAAATAAAGACTTCTGAGAATCACTTCTAGTGTCTCCACAAGCTTATTCCTAGACCCATATATTTTTATCCTCTTGGATTACTCTGGAAAAAATAATAGCTCATAGGAATCACTAGGTTCAGAGTGTTCCAATACAAAGATATTTATGTGCCTATAAAAAAGAATTCTAAAGTAGGGACAGGTAGTTTTTAAGAGAGGTAGCCTGTTCATTCTTGAGGTAAAACTAAAATTTAAAATAGGTATAGGAGAGAATCTATTTCATTTGTACGAAATTCAATTATAGCTTTGGATGAGAGGAATTAAAAGAAAATCTTTCTCATGAACAATAAGTTCAAGAGAGGGGTGATAGTTAAGGGTGAACTTGGAGGCCTTTTAAGCAACCTAGGTCATTTTTATTAGATTCTGGAGCCAATGGAAACTAGTGAAACAAACAGAAGAATATGAACAAACTGGCATTTGTAAAGATAAATCTTACAGCAAAGTATAAGAAGGTGTCATGCGAAGGCAATAATAGAGACTGAGAGCCCAGGTAATATGCTGTCATGTTAATTCCAGCAAGAATGTACAGTCACCCAATGTAATAAAGAAAAGGACAGAGATCATTTAGAGGTATATTTTAAAAGGACAATAATTTTATATTTGGCTTCAATAAGACACAGGGAAGATTTAAGAATGTTTTCCATAATTATAGCTGAGGGCATTGAGTAGAACAATAGCATGAAATGTTGAGATGGTGAATATAGGAAAAGCAGATATGCAGCAGGTAAATGACAAGTCAAATTTTGAACAGGTTGTATTTGTGATGTCTGTGGTACATTCCAGTGAACAGTATCATATCTGGGTTTTAAGTGTTTATTATAAATGAGCCTGTGCTAGGAATAGTAGTTTAAAATCCTACCAGCCTAATATATTTTTATCACAAATTTAATATTTTCAATATATAAATTACTCATACAAATTGACAGTAAAAGCATCAAGAGCCAATTAGGCAAAAATCACAAAAGTTGTACAGAAAATTCATGGAAAAAGTACAAGTAACCAATAAGTAATAATATGGAGGAATTCATATGTCATTTATTATATACTAGGGTCTTTTTTCTAATAGCTTTATTGAGGTATCATTAATATACAAAAAGCTATACATACTTAATATGTGTAATGTGAGGAGTTTGGAAATCTACATTTATGATACCATCACCACAATCAAGATAGTAGACCCACCCAACACCTCCCAAAGTTTCCTCATGTCTATTTGTTTCTTTTTATTTTTTGTTGTTTCATTGTTTTAAAGTAGATATTAACCTAAGCTCTAACCTCCAGATATTGCAGTGCACAATACCATATTGTTAACTATAGGTACTATGTTGTCAGTAGATCTCTAGAATGTATTCATCTAGTGTAACTGAAACTTTACATTCATTGAAAAACAACTTTCCACTTCTCTAGCCACCAGCAACTGCTATTATAGTCTCCACGTCTATGAGTGCCACTATTTCAGATAACTCACACAGAAGAAATCCTATAGTCCTACTAGCTTATTTCATTTAGTCTAACTTCCTCCAGATAGCTCATCTAATAAATAATGAACATGGGGACAAGGTATAGGATGACAAGAAAATGGAACCTTGAAGAAAACAATGGGCAAGTAAAAATTTATAATTGAGAGGGGACAAAAAAGGATCATACAAAAGAAAATGAGAATGAAAATCCAAGAAGAAGGAAAGACACAAATTCTAGAAGGGGAAAAAACTTTATGGATGAGGAAGTAGTCAACAATGCTATATGCTATAAGACACTCAATTCAGAGAAGAAAACAAAATGCAAAATGAGAATACCATAACATTTCTTGATGACCTTATTCAGAAGAGCATTACTAGAAAAGTACAGGAAGAGGCTAAAAAATTAGTGAATTCTATGTGGAGGAAGTTGGATGACTATAATTTACACTTCTGAGAGTAAAATGCAGCACTGAATTATTATCATATGAATGAATTATTAGAAGAGGGCCACAGGGATGAACCAGAACTTTCTCATGCAAACTGAGATTTATGGCCTTCCACAAAACACATTATCTAGATAATGTATAGTATTAGAAAATCTATCCCTTCATGACAAATTTTCTGTAGTGCTGATAGAAGCTAACATTTATTTAGCACAGACTTTCTTCCAGTCACTTGATATATAAAAACAACTCATCCTACCTTCATAATATCTCCCAAATAGGTAGTATTGCTATGCCATTTTTAAAATGCTTATTTATTTTTGAGAGACAGAGTGCAAGTGGAGGAGTGACAGAGAGGGAGACAGAGGGTCCCAAGCCAGCTCCGTGCTGACAGCAGAGAGTCTGAGGTGGGGCTAGAACACAGGAACCTTGAGATCGTGACCTGACTGCAGTCAGACGCTTAATTGACTAAGCCACCCAGGTGTGCCTTGCTATGCCATTCTTAAAAAGAGGAAATTAAGACACAATAAGGTTAAGTAAATTGGCTGAAATCACATAGCTATTAGGAAAAGAGTCAAGCTTGAACCCCAGATGTCTAGTTGTAAGGGTATTTTTTAATGTTTATTTCTTTATTTTGAGAGAGAAATAAAGTAGGGGAGAGGAGGAGAAGGGGGGAGAGAGAGAAAGAGAGAGAGAGAGAATCCCAAGCAGGCTCCTTGCTGTTAGCATAGAGCCCGATGTGAGGCTCAATCTCACAAACCATGAGATCATGAGATCATGACCTGAGCAGAAATCAAGAGTTGGACAATCAATTGACTGAACCACCCAGCCACTCAAGGGTATTTTCTTAATTACAATGCACTGTGTTTGGGTGCAGTTTGTTACTCTAATACTGCACTCTAACATTACCATATGTTTGGGGTGTGTGGTGTGTGTGTGTGTGTGTGACTTATCTTTCCTTAGACATCATAAATAGTACTAACTGTGCAGTGCTAATATCAAAGAAGAAAGCTGGATGGCCAATGAGTGGCAAAAATATGGTGAAGATAATGAGCAGAGGAAAAGAAGCTGCTTAGATATGTATTATATGTACTTTAATAAAGTATTTCTCAAAAACATAAACAACTGTACACCCACTAAATGGTGTTCTGTGAAAAGTTCACCTAGTCCACACAGTAGTAATATCAATTATACAGATGAGATCATTTTGACATAGAAAATAAAGAATAAGCCCATAGGAAGACCTACTGAATCAAAATTTTTGATTTAGGCTTCTGACATTAAGTGGTGACATCCATTATCGGTCCTATACTTATAGTCTTGAATTTCCTCAGGGTCGGTAAGAGAGAACAGATAAGCAAACTATGGAAATTCAGGCAAATAAATCACTGGGGTAGCCCCATGTATACATTCAATTGTGTTCAAACAGTAGACACAAACTTCTAAGACATTTAATTAGATCTGAGACACATTAAAAAAGAGGAGTGGAGGGAAAAAAAGGCATCCATAGTTGTGAAATATAATTTTACTTGAAAGAGTGGCTTCTCCAAAGTAAAGGGCAAACACTATAAATTCCACATGAATGAAAGAAATTATATAGCAGATGCTAATATAATATCAATATACTTTAACAATATTCATTAAAATAAGCAGGAATGTAATTGGGAAAGTGAAAACCCAATTAACCCGCTTAACCTGCTTATTTAGATTATAAGTTGCTAGCACTCCTTGCATACAATTCCAGTATCATGGAACTATTTGGTGAATTCAAATGAATTTAATACAAATTAAAAAGTAAAATATGCAGTTCTAAAGATAAAAATAAAGCAATATTAAAGTAGACTAAATTCCAAGGTTAACATCCAGTGTTAAAAAACAAAATTACCCCACCCCACAGATACTATTTTAATTCATATTTAAAAAGCACGTGTTATACATTAGAGATGGAAAATGTTCCCACACTGTGAGCTTCTAGGCCTGAGAGTATACACTGTGCCATCCCTAATATGCTTCTTTCCAAACCAAAAGCAGCAAGATTGTATTAAAAGCATTGCAGAGCTCTCTGGAAGCATGAGTTGTACAGAGGCAGTGAGATGGAGACCATAGTTTTTAGGGCGTTTTCGGTTTTCAAAGCCAAATGAGTATCACCTTATTCTAAGAAATGGAGAAACAAGTTTAGTGTTAACTGAAAACATTCTTTGAGGATGTGGATGGTGGGGGGGGGGGGGAGAATCTTTATATTTTGCGAATGTATTAGGGACTGTAATTTCTAATTAAATTCAATATGCACTCCATTTCAGATTCCCGTATGGCTTCAGATGCACCTTGTGGCATCAATGACTTCCTGCTATGGTCAAGGACATTATGAAAACTGAAAGAAAGCTGGCAATTTATTCTACGCTGAAACCATTTAATATTTTCTAAAGAGAAATGATATACACTTAACGTGATATAGAAAGCTGAGCAACAAACACAATAAAACAAAAATTATGACTTTGGAGATGGGCGAATGTTGTTAGAAGATCATCTCTGCCTGTTATTACTGGTAATTCATCATTACTCATCTTTTTGTTCACCCTGAATTTCCTCCTACTTACCAATCTTGTAAGTTGTTTTAAATTTAAAATTGCAACTGAATTTTTACCAAAATTATATGCCACAAGAGCATATAACTTATATAGAAAAACATTTTGTGATTTTTTTCTTTAACTTCTTGTCAGCATGACACAATCTCAACATAGGATTATGTAATAGAAAACTGTTGTGAAAATAACTTCAGGTAAAATACAAATTTTAAGGATGTTTCCAATGAAATTAAGATGATTTGAAGGAAGCCACATTGATCCTTAAAAACACATTTGCATGATTATTAATGATAGCTGCATGTTCAATACAAAACTAAAGTTCTTTAAATAGATTTCTTTTTATTTGGAAACATTAAATATTTTACATTCAGCAGCTTCCATAAGCTTAAAGCTCTAAAAATATAAGCAACACCAACAGAAAACCTTGTGGCTTTTTTTTTATTCAAGCATCTAAATACTAAAAGTGGTTAATATTGTTATTGTAGTAGTTAATATCTTAAAGTTATCCCAGTTGATTCTATGGATTAGTATTATTTACTGATGGTATGTCAACAGAGTAAACAATCACCTGTTATCTTGTAATTTATAAAATGCTGACATTTGTTAAAATAAAGATAAGACTCCTTGGTTAACAAAGCATCAGCTGAGTATAGGCCTCTCTGCCCAGCAATTGTTCATAAAGAACATGAGCATTCATATGGATTCAGTTACTTCCGTCTTTAGACAGCAGTTAAAAATCCCTTAATATTATTCTTTTTTCTATAATGCTAAACTTGATTAACCTATTAAAGAATACAATTTATTTGAAATTAAATATTCCTCTTGCATGCAAGACTCTGTTTAATACCTGTTATCCTCTCCTTTATTTACCTCTGTGTCTACAGCTGCAAATTCCCAGAAATAAACAAACCCCGTAAGTACAGAAAATAATGCCCTGTATAGTATAGATCTCTCTTTGTAACATGAACGATTTGCTACATATACTCTTCTCTGCACATAAGGGTCAAATGAAATATTTAAGCCAGAGGCATTATCTAAGATTCATCCAAATATCTGAGTGACTTCTGACTACATCACGAACTAGTGTAGTTACTATGAAATATATTTACAAGGCAAAGCGGCAGAAATGTTCTATCTTCTACACACAGAAGACGTTAATATGGTTCTTTTACAAAGAAAAATAAGCTAAAATAATTATGAATATCAATTAATAATGATACATTAATACTAAAATATGTCCCCCATTACAATTTTTACTTCATTAGTCATCTGAAGTTTTACTATTGAATCAGTAAATTTTAAATATTTAGAAGGAGGAGGAGGAGCAAGATGAGTTACCCTCTATTGTTGTTACTGTTAACGCCCCAGAAAATAACAGAAAGTAGAGCTGTCATGGGACTAACACTTATTTATACTTTTATTTTATTTTACTTTATTATTTTTTAAGTAGGCTCCACACCTGGTATAGAAGCCCAATGCAAGGCTTGAACTCATGACCCTGAGATCAAGACCCGAGCTGAAATCAAGATCAGGTGCTTAACAAACTGAGCCACCTAGGTGCCCCTATTTTTACTTTTAGAGACAAAAACACAGACTTGAACATCCAACCTTTACAGGAGACAAAATTTCAAAATGTATACAATAAGAAAAAAGGGGATAAAATTGAATGTTGTCAGAAGATTGCCAGATAGTTTGACTTAATTGTGTGTTTTGAACATTGATGATGAATTTTAATAAATTTTTATTTAAAGAAATTATAATATATACAACATTAAAGATTAGTTCATTTACTCAATTAGTATTTATTAAAAATGATCTATTTGAAAGCACTTTAGAGTCAAGAGATCAAACTGCCAAAGTTACTTCCAAATATTTCTGTAAAAGTAGAAAATCAAGAAATACTAACTTCAATGACAGATATAAACAACAATCGACAAATCACAGATATGACACATCAAAAGTAAAAATTTACAAAGTAAAATAGTATACAACCGAATTCCAAACAGTTTCAATGACAGGATGATTAATATCTTGTTTTGTTGTACAAGTGATGGCAAAAGCAAATGAAAATGATAAATATTCAGTCTTTAAGATGTATCTCATGCGCATGTGATTTAATATCAGAAGGCACTGCCCAATGCAAGGACCCTGTTCTTTAAGACCACTGGATGGGAGGATGAGAAGAGTTTTTGGATACCTAGCATTACTTAAGAGAAGAACACCAGACATGTGCCTTTTGATAACAGGTTAAACATCATAATTAGAAAGGTGTATTTAGTACAGTGCCTCTAATTTTAGGAATTTTAACTCACAAACTTTTTAGTGGAAGTCTGATTACATTCAGTAATACATGAAGATCTTTAATTGCATGCCATGTAGGCAATGATACAATACCATTCTCATCAGCATTTACTTATCTTCTCCTATCCACTGGTATAAGGGTCCCCTACACTAAAATTACAACACCCAGGTGTACAGCACCTGGGTGGGTGGCTCAGTCAGTTAAGTGTCCAAATTTTGATTTTGGCTCAGGTCATGATCTCATGGTTTGAAAGATCGAGTCCTGTGTCCTCTGTGCTGACAGTGTGGAGCCTGCTTGGGATTCTCTCTCTCTCTCTGCCCCTCCCCCACTCATGCACACTCTCTTTCTCTCAATAAATAAATTTAAAAAAATTTGGGGGCGCCTGGGTGGCTCAGTTGGTTAAGCAGCCGACTTCGGCTCAGGTCATGATCTCGCCGTCCATGAGTTCGAGCCCCGCATCAGGCTCTGTGCTGACAGCTCAGAGCCTGGAGCCTGTTTCAGATTCTGTGTCTCCCTCTCTCTGACCCTCCCCCGTTCATGCTCTGTCTCTCTCTGTCTCAAAAATAAATAAACGTTAAAAAAAAATTAAAAAAAAATTTAAAAAATTTTTAATGTTTATTGAGAGAGAGACAGAGAGAGAGAGAGAAAATGAGTGGGGGAGGGGCAGAAAGAGAGGGAGACACAGAATCCGAAGCAGGCTCCAGGCTCCGAGTTGTTAGCACAGAGCCTGATGCAGGGATTGGACTCATGAACTGTGAGATCATGATCCCAGCTGAAGTTGGACGCTGAACTGACTGAGTCACCCAGGGGCCCCATACGTAGATAGGGTTGAATAAGTTCAACCCTAGCCTTAATTACACCCTTTTATGTCATGTTTTTGAGATAGATTTCACACTTCATAACATTTGCCCTTTATAAAATACAATTCTATTTATCTTCACTAATGCATACAGTCATAGAATGGCCACCATAATCAAGATATAAAACTTATCTATCACGGCAAATCTTCTCCTTGAGCCCTTCTGCAGTCAACCCATTACCATACCCCTGGCCCCTGGCAAACACTGACCTGGTGTCCTTTCCCACACTTTTGTTTTTGGCAGATTCCCATATAAATGGTATCCCACCTTTTGAAATTGGCTTCTTTCACTCAACAACTACACTGAGACTCATCTATGCTCGTATTAGCAGGCAGTTACTTTTGTTGCTACTTGTGATTTCATTATATGAATATACCTCCTTTTTTCTATTCAATCACCATCTGAAGGACATTTGGGTTATTTCCAATTTTTGCTGCTTAAGAACAAAACCTTGTAAAAAAAAAAAAAAATATATATATATATATATATATATATATATATATTTATTTATTTTATGGAAAATTAAGCTATACTTCCCTTAGGGCAAGCACCTAAGAGTTGGATTAGTGGGTCAGGCACTAAGTATATGTTTAATGTTAAAGAAAGTGCCAAACTGTTTTCTAAACAGTGTATGATAGTTGCTCTGAATCCTCATCAGCACTTAGCATTGTTAAACTATTGTTGCTATTCTGATAGATGCATAGTGGTATCTCATAGCGATTTGAATTTGCATTCCTCTAACAACTACTAATGTAATCACTGGTCATCATATTTTCAAGCCTGAGTGAGAATTTTCTTAGTTGACACACCCAGGAAAACCAGGATTCTATTTTAAAAAAATATAGTAAATTAGATGATGGGTTGGCCATTAACTATTTATGTCACAAACACTAATAACATCCTATTATTTTACTTCTCAGTTCCAAAACTAGATATATTTAAAAATATATTAAAAATCCAAGCATTTCTTAGATGTTCTCAGCTATCAATCTGGTCTAACACACAATGATCTCTTGACTGGATTATTAAAATAGCATCTTACCAGTATTCTTCACTTACACATTTGCACCCTGACACGGGTACATTTCCATAGTTTGAATGTGTCCTTGAATCTTAAATCAGGGGATGATTACCACTTAAACCATCCAGTAGCTTCCAATCTCACTCAGAAATAAAATCTTTAGAATGGCACAAAGGTCCACAGCTGAACAGAATTTCTAAAGCCTTTAGCATTCAAGAGAAGTTATTTTGAGTGCAGTGTATATGATAGATTGGGAGGAGGGGTCTTGAACAAGAAAACACAATTGGAAATTAAATGGAATAATAAAAGCAAAGAGAACAAGAATCTGTTTTAGAAAGATATCTGCCAGATTCAAATATCTCTATAACTTCCCTTTCATTTTATACAGATAAAGTAATTTTTTTACTATCTATAATTTTGAGTAACTATTTTTCTAGTGCTGCTTTTTAAAGATTTCATCGGTTATCTTTCCACATTCCAGTATGACAATACAGAAACATCACATTCTAGGCTCCAAATGCATAGAAATTGTTATTTAATTGGACACATCTGTCACATATGATTTGATTGAAAATCATCATTTTTGAAAATCCTTTCACCTTCAAACCTCTGCATTTTCTTATACAATAGTTATTTGTGTGCTTTCCTCTTTTGTTCACTACTCTGCAAGCTATGTGAAGGCCTCCTGTAGAGTTCATCTTCATTTCTTCTGGATTGCTTACCATCAAGTTTTGCTTACGGTAGGCAATCAGTAAAGGCTTGTTAATAGGAAATAGCTACTAGAATGCTCTTACTTTATTTCCTGTATATAAAAATGATGTTCTCTTTGTAATTACTTAAGAAAAATAGTATCTGAGCAAAAATATATTTTTTAATGCTAAAACTCATTTTCCATATAGACCTACCACTTTTATCTATACTCCACTCCTTAACTTTGTATGGTATGTCTCAAATGATTAATGTTACTTAAAATAATACTGAGAAAGAAAAATATACTTTTTTAAAGTTTATTCCTTTATTTTGAGAGAGAAAGAGAAAGAGAACGTGAGCAAGCATGCACACACAAGCGGGGGAGAGACAAAGAGGAGAGAAAGGATCCCAAGCAGGCTCCTTGCTGTCAGTGCAGAGCCCAACATGGGGCTCGAACTCATGACCTGTGAGATCATGACCTGAGCCGAAATCAAGAGTCAGATAATTAACCAACTGAGCTAAACAGGTGCCCCAGAAAAATACATTTTTGAAATGGGCCACAATAGTCTTCAAGTTAACACATGTTTTGGAGGCAAACGTAAAATCTATTTGCATTTCCAAGTTCATTGCAGCATTACTCACAACAGCCAAGATATGGAAGCAAACTAAATGTCCACTGATTGATGAATGGATAAAGAAAATGCGGTGTCCACACACAGTGGAATATTGCTTAGTCACAGAAAGAAGGAAACCCCACCATTTGTGACAACATGGATGAACCTGGAGGACATTTTCTAAGTGAAATGAACCAGACACAGAAGGATGAGTACCACCTGGTGTCACTTATACGAATTGTCTAAAATAGTCAAACTTGTAGAAGCACAGAGTAGAACAGTAGTAGCCAGGGGTTGGGAGAAGAGTAAACAGAGAGGAATTAGGCAAAGAGTACAAGGTTTCAGTTATGCAAGATGAATACGCCCTACAGGTCTACTACCCAGTGTACTGCTTACAGCTAACAAGGCTGCATTGTATACTTAAGAGTTTTTAAGACGGTAGGTCATATGTTGTGTTGTCACACAAAATTATAATAAATAAGTAGCACAGGAGGAAACTTTGGGAGGTGATGGATATGATATGTTTATGGCATAGATTGTGGTAAAGGTTACAGAGGTTTATACTTATTTTCAAACTCATGAAGTTGTACACATTAAATGTATACAGCTTCTTGTGATGTTCAAAAAAGTCTTAATTATACTTTCACAGCAAAGTTTTTGGAACCATTTCCTTCCTACTGCTCCTGAAACCCAAGTATTACTAAAAATAATATCAACAAATATAATGATACATATTTAATAGCTTAGTCTATTCTGTATTTCCTGCAAATACTATTTTACAAAAATTAAATTATATATATAAAACTGTCCTTGTTTTTCTTTACTGTTGTTCACCTTATTTTGTTACCAATATGGAAGCACAGTGAAATTCTACTACTTATAAAATCAGACATTTATTTGGGGAAAAATAAAATCCCTGAGTGTGTTAGTGAATTTTATCTTGAAGAGCTACTGATTTAATTGATGTAATCTGACCTTGCCATTAGTCTAGCTGGAGGCAAGCTATTTCTGTCTGCATTACTTTTCATTATTGCTTCCTTGTAGGAATTCAATACCTGCTGCTCCATATAAATGTGTGACAAAGCTAGGGAATATAGTCAAGAAAGTCATTCAATTTTCATCTGCTATTCTCCCATCAGTGTTAACACACAATCGTATTCTTCCTAACCTTCACAGTTCAAAGACCATTGTTTCAACTGAAATTTGGGAAACTTACATTCGAGATTCTGACTTAAGATACAGAAGAAAATTTATATTCCTTATTTACTTATCTAATGTCCAAGAATCATCACCCATGATATAAATCACTTGAATTCCCTAGCAGCTTCCTTTGCAGTGCGCCTAAGCTTATTATTAATTTACTCTGTTCTTCCTAGGTGCAGAGTGAAGGAGAAGATCAAGTCATATATCACATAAACAATTAAAAACTATCCTTTGGCTGTAAGCTTTTTGAAATGATGAAGTGCTGGTACAGAGTGAGCTGTCCTTGAATTACTTTCATTGGTAAGTATTAGACAGTATGATGAATTTTTTACAAGCCAGACATTTGGAATGGTATCTTCAAAGCTGTGTCAGCTGCCTATTTATCTTTATTATGGCCTAGAAACTGATAGCAAAAATACAATGTTAGTACATGTATTACATTAACAACAATTATGGGCATCATTTTTTTTTCTTAAAGATGAATGCCGTAAAAGTTGGACTTTCATAACAATGCCATTGCTCCCCATCATGTTAAAAAATAATTTCAATGGAAATATGCGACAGTGGTTAAAAATCAAATTAAAATATTTTATGCTTAAAAGCGAATCCTTATAGGACTAAATGTAATTTTGTCATTTGTATTATAAAGAACAGGTGACTTCCTAAGTATTTTAGAACAAAGACATGTTAAATATTTTATATGAAAACGATACACTGATGTACTTTCTTGGAACTGAAATAATTCTCATTAGTGCAATGACACAATGTATCTCTAGTATCCACATAAAAACAGAGTTTCTCTTATGTTGTACCAATTTTCAAAATGATTCTGATTTGGAGTATACATACACTAATATAATCGAAACTTACTGTCATTTGAAAAATTCATATTTAAACCAAAACTAACAAGTACTTTAACAAATCCTGAGATAGTCATTATGTATTTGTAATACAGTCAAATGATTTTTCAAGCTGGAAGGAAGAAAAACCAGCTCAAACCCACAGGGTACATTACAAAACTGTTCAGCCTAAAAATTCACCTTATTAACTTTTTTTTAAGGAGACAACTGTAGTACTAAGAAGCAACGTGAGTTACCTAGAGTCTCAGTAAATGCTGAAACTGACTCCAAAGGGGGCTCTTCCAATTCCAATTTGCAATTACTGGCATGAAATCACTCTTCCTTCCAGAGCATACATATGTCTTTGATGGTTCCTGTTTATGTGACGGCTCTAAGTAAACTTTGAAGATATCTTTATTGATACCTCCCGTATTAATATATAACATTTAAATATCAACAAAGTATAAAGTGAATTTGCTCAAAAGACTTAAAAATACAATGAAATTATTATTTTTTGAGTGGAAATATTTCTATTTAGATGAGTATACCAGATAGCTACACATACAGAAACACACACATATACACACACAAACACATGTCTGTAAACTCACTTATAAATTATTCTCCAATCTAATGAGATAACATTTTTGACAAAATTACATCCATATAAAAATAACTTAGAGGCAGTCAACCAAATTTGGAACCATCTGTGCCCACTGTGTACAAAATGAAATTGAAGATTTGAACTGTGAGTAAAATAAACAAAGAGGCATGGCTTCTCATATATGAGTCTATACACCAAGACTATTTGATGTGTAAGGGACACTAAAGGTTAGGGGCTTACAATAATTGTGAGATTAAGTTTTGTATTTGTACTTCATACAAATTAAAGTATTTTTGTTTTAACTTGCTCATCTGACTTATTTAAAATAATAAGACATTGTTAGCCTAGCATAGGTATATTTCAAAGGACAAACAACTCTAATTTTAACAAGGGTATTCTACAATGGCATAGTTTTTAACCTACTGTGTTTAAATCACCCCTCTCAGACTCATTTGTCTCAAACCTTCTTTGTTCACTTAACTTTTGCTTGTCTCTTTGTAGCTCATTACCTTAAGTTTGCAGACCCTGCATCACCATTCCTAAAGCCATAATCCAATGTTTCCAAGCTGAGGGACTTCAAATGATCACCTAACTTCTTCAGAAAAACAAAACACATAAATCAAAGTGATATTATAAGAATTAGATGTATTTGGTAGCAAAGACATCTGTAAAATAAGCTCTACCTACATAAAATGCCTTATTAATATCAGATGAATCAATATTGAGGTTGATGCTAAATAAAATGTATTACATGTCCCACATATGACCTTTCTATGCTTTTTAAAAATTTTATTTATTTATTTTGAGAGAAAGAGTGAGAGCACAAGTGGGGGCAGGGCAGAGAGAGGGAGAGAGAGAATCCCAAGTAGGCTCTGCACTGTCAGCACAGAGCCCGATGAGGGGCTCAAGCTCATGAACTGTGAGATCATGACCCAAACCAAACTCAAGAGTCGGACATTTAACCAACTGAGCCACCCAGGCGCCCCTGACTTTCTATTCTCAACTATCTAGGATTTATTTTAACAAATTTTAATAATTGAAGAATACCGTAGTCCCTCCTTATTCTTGGGGGATACATTCCAAGACCCCAAGTGGATGCCTAAAACTGCAGACAGTACTAAACTCTATACATTATGGTTTTTTTTTTCCTATAAATATGTACCAATGATAAAGTTAACAGATAAAATAGGCACAGTAGAGATGAACAATAATGAATAATAAAATAGAACAGTTATAACAATATACTGTAATAAAAGTGATGTGAATTTAGTGTCTCTCTTTCTCTCAAAATATCTTACTGTCCTGCACTCACCCTTTTTGTTGTGATAATGTGAATTTATAAAATGCCTACATGATGAGATGAAGTGAGGTAAATAACGTGGGCACTGTGATGCAGCATTAGATTACAACTGATTTTATGATGATAAGTCAGAAGGATCATCTACTTCTGAACCATGGTTGATGGTAGGTAACTTGAAAACAGGAAAAGCAAAACTGTGGTTAAGGGAGGACTACTATATGTTTGATTTATATCAACTACATTTCAAGAAAAGCACTCTTCACAAAAGACACACATACTGCTTTAGATAATGAGAACACTGAATGTATTGTTTGCAAATTCATTCCAACTCTTGAGTAAAATTAAATTCACAATATTTCCTTAAAATCTTGATTACTTTAAAGTCGTGATTTCTTGATTAGAGAAAAAGAAAAAAATTCTGGTAACTTTTAAGGGGGAATTGTGAAGTCATCTGTATAGTTTAAGAAAAAATAACTTCTTAATTCTCAATTGGAGGTCAATATCAAGTTATCTTCACTTTATTCGAAAGCTCTATTTTGACAAGAAAAGAATTTGTAAAGAAAAATAAAATTCATATGACTTTGCTGAGTTCATAGCCTTTGACACTTCTAAGCATTTTCTTGGCAAATGAAAAAAAAAGCTATTTCCAGCTAACTCCATAATTGGTTACTACACTGTGATATATCTTCACAGATATTTTTTTGGAATTATCAAGAATGTCTAGTTTACCACTCGGGTACTATGACATTCATATTGCATTCCTTAATTAAGGACCTTAAGGGTGACTTCCAAAATGTCATTTTCCATAATCTTCATGTAACAAACCCTAGGAGTTCTTCAAGATATAACTGTGTCAATCTACATCTAATTCCAAGAAAGTTACCTTTTTTTTTTTTTTTTTTTTTTTTTTTTTTTTTTTTTTTTTTTTTAGAGAGAGAGAGGGAGAGAGAACATGCAACTGGGGGAGAAGGGCAGAGGGAGAGAGAATCTCAAGCAAGCTCCATATTCAGTGCAGAGCCTGACTCAGAGCTTGATCTCATGACTCTAGGATCATGACCTGAGCTAAAATCGAGAGTCGGATGCTCAACGGACTGAGCCACGCAGGTTCCCTGAGACAGTTACTCTTATACTATACTGTGTTTTGAAACATTTTATTCATTTATCTGTTATGACACTTGCCATATTAGTTGCAAGTTTTAGTTCATTAGCCTGTGAGTCACTTCATATTGAAAATATTGTTAACATGTCTGTATACCCAGCATTTAAGAGACTGTTTGTAATATATGGATATTTCATAAATGTTTTGATAAATAGTAAAGTTAATGGGGATAATTTAAGATGAAGAAGGGCCTGAAGTAAAGAAGGGATTAGAAAATAGGATGGAAGGAAACAAGGAAGGAAAGAAGTAAGGGTAAGACAGAATACATATAGTTGACAGAACTGTAGATGCTGTCCCTCTAAGGTTGGCTCCTGGTTGCTGCTTCTTAACATATCTTTTTCTGTATATACAAGTACTGTTAACTATAGTCATTTCATTAGCATATGGATTTTATGTAAATTATTAGTATAATCAATATTGACATTGCTTTTGGGACACCTGGGTAGCTCAGTCAGTTAAGTGTCCGACTCTTGATTTCAGCTCAGATCATGATTTCACAGTTCATGGGAATGAGCCTATATCTGGGCTCTGCACTGAAAGTGTGGAGCCTGCTTGGAATTCTCTTTCCCTCTCTCTCTGACCCTCTGCCACTCACACACTCTCTCTCTTTCAAAATAAACATTTAAAAAAATGACATTGCTTTTGAATTCACCATTGATAGGTGTATAGTGTTGATAACCCACGCATCCCAACCAGCAAAGCCTCTTCCAAAATGGTTTTTAAAAAAAGTTAACATCACAACTTAGCAATCAATAATTTAAATTTCTTAAAAATAGTAACGAAAGGCAGACTCACTTCTCTTTCTAGCTAGTATGTAGAAAGCGGAAAAAAGTTTATTCTTTTTTGTTAAGTTTTTAATTTATTATTAGTATTTTTTTAATTTTGAGAGGCAAAATTAAGAGAGGGAGGGGCAAAGAGGGGGAGGGAGAGAGAGAATCCCAAGCAGGCTCTGCACTGTCTGCACGGTGCCTGATGCAGGGCTCGATCTCAAGAACTGTGAGGTCATGACCTGAGCTGACACCAAGGGTCAGATGCTTAACCAACTGAGCCACCCAGGCACCCCAAAAGTTTATTCTTAATAATGAAAAAAAATCCATACAACTACTAAATCATAACCACCTTGAACACATAAGAGAAGACAAAATTCCAGGCCAACGAAATAACCCTCAATCCAAAGGCAGTCTTCTGTTAAGGGAAAACAAGTCGTCGTAACTGCCTCACCTGTGACAGAGCACAGGCTAAAGAGATTCGAAGTTTTGTATGTGGGAGAAAGTAGTATATATTAGGGAGGAAATATCCTAAATTTTTATTGAATAGCAAAATACCAAATATAGACTAGTGTGATACTGTGGTGACCCTGGGATTTCCACCAAAAAAGGGGAAGTGCACATTTACACTCTTTTTTTCTTGAACTTCCATTTATTTGCTACTTGAGACCAAATGAAGGCAGAACAGGAAACTAGAGAGAGACTCCCTTGTTGGTTATGCAGACACACAGAAGGTGTGAGCAGTCAAGCTTCCAGCAGTATTTCTGTAGGCATTGTCAAGTTAATTACAGAATTTATGTGACCAAACAAAAGAACAAATAGAATTTAAGTGGTTTTGAAAAACAACGGTAAGTGTGGAGATTTAATCTGCAGAAATAAACACAGTGTGTTATTGTCAAAATGGCAGAAGTATCATTCAACATAATTGAAATAGGCCCATGCTCACACCATCAATTAATTTCTGACAAAGACATCAAGGCAACTCAATGCACAAAGAATCATCTTTTTGGGGGTGCCTGGGTGGCTCAGTCAATTGAGTGTCTGACTCTTGATTTCAGGTCAGGTCATGACCCCAGGGTCATGGGATCAAGTAATGCATCAGGCTCCATGCTGAGCAGAGAATCATCTTTTTTCAAAAATGGTATAGAGGGGCACCTGAGTGGCTCAGTCAGTTAAGCGTCTGACTTCGGCTCAGGTCGTGATCTCACAGTTTGTGAATTTGAGCCCCGTGTCCAGGCTTTGTGCTGACGGCTCAGCTGCTGGCTGTCTCTCTCTCTCTCTCTCTCTCTCTCTCTCTCTCTGCTCTTTCCCTGCTTGTGCTCTCTCAAAAATAAATAAACATTGGGGCGCCTGGGTGGCGCAGTCGGTTAAGCGTCCGACTTCAGCCAGGTCACGATCTCGCGGTCCGTGAGTTCAAGCCCCGCGTCAGGCTCTGGGCTGATGGCTCGGAGCCTGGAGCCTGTTTCCGATTCTGTGTCTCCCTCTCTCTCTGCCCCTCCCCCGTTCATGCTCTGTCTCTCTCTGTCCCAAAAATAAATTAAAAAATAAAAAATAAAAAAAAAAAAATAAAAATAAATAAACATTAAACAGAATGGTATAGAAAGAACTTCATGGCCCTATGGGGAAAAAAATGAATCCTGACCCATACTTTCAACTTATAAAAAACTAACCTGAAGTGTGTTTGGATGAAATGTAAAATCCAAGACTACTGAACTTCTACAACTAAACCATTAAAATGTTCTCAAAGGATAAAGTTAAAAAAACTCACAAAGCTAAGTTCTGGAAAGAATGTATAGTAACTAAAACTCTCTTATGTTGCTCATGCAGCATAACACATGCAAACTGACACATGCAAACTGACACAGCCACTTTGAATTTTGTTTGTTTGTTTTTTTAATGTTTATTTTTGAGGGCTACTTGGGTGGCTGAGCTGGTTAAGTGTCCAACTTCGGCTCAGGTCATGATCTCACGGCATGTGGGTTCAAGCCCCGCATCGGGCTCTGTGCTGACAGCTCGGAGCCTGGAGCCTGCTTCGGATTCTGTGTCTCCCTCTCTCCCTACCCCTCGCCCACTCACGCTCTTTCTCAAAAAATAAACATTAAAACTATTTTTTTAATATTTATTTATTTTTGAAACAGAGACAGAGCGTGAGCGGGCGAGGGGCAGAGAGAGAGGGAGACACAGAATCTAAAGCAGGCTCCAAGCTCTGAGCTGTCAGCACAGAGCCCTATGTAGCTGTCACCCACAAGCCGTGAGATCATGACCTGAGCCGAAGTCAGACGCTCAACTGAGCCACCCAGGTGCCCCCTGAAAAACTCACAATGCTAAGTGCTAGAAAGAATGTGAAGCAACTAAAACTCTCTTATGTTGCTCATGTGAATGCAAACTGACACAGCCACTTTGGAAAATAGTTCAGAATTTCCATTTTTCTGCAATCCATTCCTAGATCCTTAGCCAAGAAAAATGAAACACACACACACACACACACACAGCTAAAGGTGAATTTTTATGGTGGTTTTACTCATAATTATCAAAACTATAAGTTATAATGTCTTTCAAATGGTGAATGGATAAACAAATTGTGGTACATACACCCAGCAAAATAAAACTGAGCAATAAAAAGGAACAAACTACTTACATATCTAATGGCATGAAACAATAATAATTAAAAGTAAAAGAAGCCATGTACAAATGTTTAGATAACACATAATTCCATTTTTATCAGCTACTTAAAAGGCAATAACCAGAGTGACAGAACATAAATCAATGCTTGCCATGGGCTAGAGAGCTAAGAGCTGTTGGAAATACGCCGTGCCTCTGTTACAGTAGCAGTTACACAACACCGGGTACTTACCAGAATATAGAAAAGGTACTCGCCCAAAGGGTAACTTTTAGAACATGTAAATTGTACCAATTATTACTCAATAAACATGATTTACATGTAAAAACCTAAAATTATGTTATGAATTACGATGTTTTCCAGTATATAGTGAACACAGAATCACTAGTTTCTTCTCCTGACTTAACCACATCTAGCTTTCAGCAAAGAAAAAAAAAAATTACGTTATTATTTGTATAATCTGAAAGACATAAAATCACACATGTATATTTTATAATACAGATAATTTTTTTTTTTAATTATTTTAAGTAGACTAAGAAAACTGAGGCTCAGGTCTGGGAAAGGGAAGAAAGCCCGAGAGTGAATTGATTCAGCAGAGATGGGTAGTTGGATCAGATCTATTTGTATTGCTTTGACTGGAATAGCATGTAAGTGCCCTCTGTTGGTCCTAAGAAAATTAAACCCCTGAGTAAGCAGGGAAGATGCTCTATGGAGAAGGCAGGATTCAGATCTTTGTCTTCTGGGTGAAATAACTGGATGCCTATTTAATCAACAGCAGTGTATGGTCAAGCTCTGAGTTGGTACCTTTTTTCTGAGCAGACTAAGCACAGTTACCCTCAGAGATCTATAGTACCAGACAAAGAACTTCAACTCAATTTACGTAGTAACCTTCTTTTGTTCACCCAATAATCTCGTATATTTTACTTTTAATCCTGGCACATCAAGTTTTTCAAACATTGTCAATGTTTTCCAAAATATCTTCACAAGTAATCTACTTTGTAAGGCTTTGTTAGATCCTAAATACTTAGTGTAATGTTAACTACATGCAATAGAAACATAGAATTAAATAGACTTTATAGTAGCCATTATTTTTTGTGCCCTAACTTCAGATCTGACCAATATTATCCTAAGGATGGCAAATAAATCTGCAGTTCAAGATAGCATTACAATGTGAGTTATTTCTGATTTTCAAAGTAATTTGAAGGTCATGTCCATAAAGACATTTTAGAAAATCCAAAATAAGTATTAACACACTTCCATATTCTAAGCACAGCAAAAAAATTTTTTTAGCATTTTAAAAGAAGCAAAAAAAGCAAATCTTAAGTGCTTTTCTGCTGAGTATCTTCAAAGCTTTTTCCTGACATCAATCTCTAAACTTTTTTTTTCTCTTCTCTCCAAATCTCTCTCACACATGCACACATTCAAAACTCAGTCTATTCAATTTGAAATACAGTGACAATTATAAAATATTGAGGGGTTATCACAAGTGTTTTTAAATGAAGAGCTTTAAGGATTGGTCTCATCACTGGATATATACAGAAATATATTTTTAAGTAGTTGCAAAGGAAGGATTAAGATCACACAATATACTGGGAATTCTTATCTAGATAACACAGTTAAGAAGTAGCTTACGGGATATTGAGCACACACCACCCCAATTATTGGCTGGTAATGAACCACAGCTTTGCAAAGCAGTAAAAAAAAATTATTTCCAGGATGGCAATGACTCATTACCTGGAGAAATGATTAATTTCCTTCAGAGTTCAAGCCCTACACAATTATCTACTTTGCCTATATTTAAAGCTGGCTTGAGTTAGAGGCAATAGAATATCTACATCTGAGAACAGATTAGTTAAACTAGTGTCTAATTCCATTTGCATGCTATCCTCAGTCTCACGTCCTCATAAATCTGTCAGAGAGAGAATTTAGGCGCCATAGCCCCAGGGTGACGTGATTACATTCCTCCAGGAGAGCATGCATTTGTTTCTCTTTATTCATCCTCTTGAAATAAGAGAAGTCACCGCACTGGTGGAATACTGAGGGGTTAAATGGCCAATTAGCCAAGCAGAAAATTAAGTCTACTTAGATGACAATTTCAAAAAACAATTTCAAAAGCAGATCTTAAATAAGATTATGAATAATCACTTTTGTATACTTTTTTATAACGTTTTATATAATTTAGCCCACACAGTACAAGGAAACAAGGCTCCTTTTTATTATTGCTATCTATATTGTTATTACTATCACTTCATTGTAATTATTAATAACAACTACTATTGTACTTGTACTGTGGATTATATGGACACTACTAAAACAATGCCTTTAATGATTACTACCATCTTCTTTTGCAGGGAGAAGGTAAGTGGAGGAGGGGCAGAAAGAGGGGGACAGAGGATCTGAAGTGGGCTCCACACTGACCTGAGCCGAAGTCAGACTCTCAACCAACTAAGCCACCCAGGCGCCCCTCATCTTTTCTTTCTTTCTTTTTTTAAGAAGCTTAAACACCACATAGCTTATATAAATTGTCAACCATGTACAACTAGTCAGGTACAAAGACAATGCTCAAATTCCAATTCCTCTGACTTGAAAATAGCTCTGTACTTTTCTCTGTAAGTACCACTGCTTTGCTTTAAAAAAATTTTTTAAACCTAAGCAGGAGTTGTTTTCCATTGTTCTACACTGTTTTCATCCCCTATGGAGAGAATATGTGCAATCTAACTTCGACTTCTCCAAGATTAACACTGAATGTAAAATTAAAGCAATTAAATATTAAATTCAGAAAGTAAACCAATAATTTGGGACTTCGGATGTTTTTGTGTATTTAGACGTATATTAGAAGATTTGTATTTTGCAATATTGTCTGCCTTCTCTCGTTTCTTTGATACTTTAGATTTATGTATAAAACTGAACACAGAAATATTTAATTAGTTTTAGTTTGATCAGCAGATAAGTGTTATTTCCCATAAGCAACCAAAGAAATGGTAAGTATTTTTGAGATGGTAGGGAAAAGGAGGCACATAAGGAAAAACACTACAAACAATTCTATCAAAATTTACATTGGCTTTCTCTTTAAAGTGTTTTGAGTTAATTATGCATTTCTGAAAACCTCAGCCATGATCCCACAGAGGAGGAAAGTCTTTGCCTCACACAGCGGGAAAACATTTAAGAACTGTATTTTGAAGAGAAATACATAAGAGAAAATAAATTTAGATTCATCATGTACTTGATAGTTGTGAAAAATTAGATTTTTGCCAAATTAAAATACCCTGAGGATAAATGCTTAGTTTTTTTCCCTCCCAAATTAGTTAAATCTTTTAAATCATAATCAAGAACAATTGGTAATTGTGAGGAAAGATCTGAATACATAAAAGTAAGCTAAGTCAGTCCTGAATTCCTGCCAGAAGTTTATTTGGGAATATTACATATGGATGAAAGGTTTTTAAATTCAAATTATCTTTTAGTATTTATTGATTCAAAATTCAACTTTTCTATTTCATTTTTGTAGTCTATTTTATCAATTTATCCCAAATCATATCACTCTCCACAGGGAAACATTATCTTAAAAAATACAAATTTATTTGTATCTTCCACTGGACTGTATGACATTTGTGGGCAGATACTATGTATTATTTTGTATCCCTAGTATTAATATTTTGTTTGGAGTATGGTAGGCATTTAATGCATATCAACTTGAAACTAATTCCATGAAAAGATACCCAAGTTTCTCATTCTTAGATTAAATTGCCTCTAACATGACATTCCAAATTGCATCACTGTTTTCTCCTTGTGGTAAATTAACTTTAGCATATTTTGATAAGCTTTGCTTTCTAATTTTTTTTAATTGAGGTATAATTGACGTACCATATTATATTACTTTCAGGTATGTAACATAATGATTCAACATTTGTATATTTTGGGAAATGGCCACCACAGTAAGTCTAGTTAACATGTGCAACCATATGCAGTTACATAATTTTTTTCTTGTGATAAGAACTTTTAACATCTACTCTCTTAGCAACTTGCAAATAAGCAATACAATATTAACTACAGTTGCTATGCCACACAATACATCCCCATGACTTATTAATTTCGAACTGGAAGTTTGTACTTTTTGACCCCATTTACTTACAATAAAGCTAAAAACTAACTTTACTTTTAACGAAGCTAAGGTATCTTCAATGCTTCTTACCACTGTGCAACAATAATTCATGCTATCAATTATTTATTCAGAGTATAGCAAGTATCTGTTCAACACTTTAATCTTAATTTTTTTTTTTTAGCTTTTACTGGCCCCTTGTCCTCTTTTTCTTCTTCACTAATAAGCTCTGTGTTCACTGTTGAAAAAATATATTAAAATTGCATCATAATATACTTAAAAGCAAACAAATGCATATCTTATTTGCACATGGCTATCACCTCAAACTACTTGGCTTTCTTCTTCCTTCTGTATTATTCAACTCGTGAGTTCCACAGTCTGTAGCTAGGGCCTCCATTTATTCTCGCTTTTCCTCTTTCTGTTTCCATTTTGCTCAATTCTTTTTATTTGATTAAAAATTTTTTTAAATGTTTATTTATTTTTGAGAGCCAGAGAGATATAGTGTGAGTGGGGGAAGGGCAGAGAGAGGGAGACACAGAATCCAAAGCAGGGCTCGAACTCATGAACCGTGAGATCATGACTTGAGCCAAAGTTGGACACTTAACTGACTGAGCCACCCAGGCATCCCTCACTCAGTTGTTTTTAGAGCAATGATCTCAAAAGTCACCAATAATTTCCCATATACTAAAGTCAATACACTGACTGCTCGTCATCATTTTTAATTGCCTTTTAGCATTTGCTAATTTATTATCCTCATTCACCTTCAAACAGCCTCCTCTACTGTCTTATGCAGCAAGGGATAACTGATGATGTCCCTTGTGTTCTCATTGTTCCTTCTCTGCTTCCTTGTCCTCTTCTCTCCCTACCCAGATGCAGTGATTCTCCCAGATCCCTTCAATCACCATTTTCCTTCTTTCACTTTTATGCTTTCCACTGTAGATAAAATTATCTCTTATTTTTAAACTGTTAACACCATCTAATTATACAAGATTGCTACATTTATATTAATAATTTGAACATATAAACTATTCTATATATTTCTAACTGCCTAAAGGTGCTGTCTACCAAAATATCGTTACCAGCAAATAAAACTCAATATAGCTAACACCAAATTAGTCATTTGTCTCTCCAATTTATCACGTATCTACCTTTTAATTAATAAAGGTCATTCACTCCAGCACAGATGTATAAAGCAATGAATCATTTTCTGTGCAAATGGAAGCAGCTTCTGAAAAAATATATACATATATGTAAAAATAATATAGATAATTTGAGAATTTGAGATATTCAAGAAAAAAAAAAATTATGCAATCACACCAATCTCTAAAATTGGCACAGTATTTTTGTAAGTTTCCATTAAAGAATGCACAGTGGAAAAATATGCCACCTAAAAATCATAGTAACCTCATCGGGGCATTGGGTATTTATCTAACAAAAATAAGATATTTCTCTTATCTTCCACTGATTGTATGGTACTTGTGGACAGTAACATATATAGGATTGATTCCTCAATGTTTTCTTTTCTGAGAGTTTCTCCAAGAGTGTAAGAATTGAGGCCATCATTTCCTCCACTAGGGAGTTGTCAGAAAACTAATGAACAATAAATGTCATTTACTCAAATATGTGAATTCAATGGTTGCCATCTTCATATTAAATCATAATTCCAAAGTAAGCTGATTCTGATGAAACAAATATTCCAGCTGGTTATAAAAGACCTCAAGGAAGTGCATCTTAATCTTGACTTAGTATCACCTTGGGAACTTTAACAATAATCTTAAAGCCCAGAACAACTCTCCAGACCAGCTACCTCATAATCTCTGGAGATGGGACTGAGCCAGCATTTTCATAGCTTTCCAGGTGACTCCATAGAGAGTTTAAGTAAAAAATGCATATTTCAGTAAAAATAGTGTGACAGTTAATATGTTTTCCTGTACCACTCCTATAATGAGTTGAGAGATTTCCATTGTTGTTGTTTTGTTTGTTTTTGTTTTATCTGGAATGGTGAAAAGCCACACCCTCACATATGTGACTCATACCCTAGAGTCTGAATGATTTTGTGGGGGTGATTTTGCTCCTGGCAGCAGAACTTTTCAAACTTGGTACTATTGACAATTTAGACCATATACTTTTGGATACCTTTGTGACGATCATAAACATCTCGGGACAATGACAATTGTCCCCTAGGCAGCAAAATCACTTCTGGAGTGACAACCACTGATATAGAACCATAAAAGAAAATGTCTAAGATTATAAACAAAAAGGAATTGTGCAGGAATGAGAAAAAGTGGCTAAATAGTATTTTGTTACCGGCAGAACTGGAGAAAAGCTGATTCAAAATAACATTTTATTCAATCTAAGATGTCAGTGATATTGAAATGTACCACTGAGTTAAAAAGAAAAACTCTACCTATTAAACGATAATAGAGTATCTATTATTACCCTGACATTGGAATATACAATGTAAGAAAATGTAGAGCTCAAAAATCAACAAAATCCTGTACATTCAATAGTTTATATATTACAATTTTCAAGGCTGTGGAGACCTTAAAACTTATACATATCACATATAGATATAGAGATTTAATTATATTAAAAAATTATCACATTGCATGAATTGCTTATAATTTACTCTCACTTAATATTACATTATAACTATTGTGCCATATGCAGTAATCATTAACATTTTATTAGAATGTATCTCAATGTATTAAAATAAATAAAGCAGTCTTGGGGTACCTGGGTGGCTCAGTCAGTTGACTGTCCAACACTTGGTTTGGCTCAGGTCATGGTATCACAGTTCGTGGGTTCAAGCCTTGAGTCTGTTCAAGCCTGTCAGCTCTGTGCTGACAGTACAGAGACTGTTTGGGATTCTCTCCCTCTCCTCTCTCTCTGCTCCTCCCTGCTTGTGCTCTCTCTCTCTCTCTCTCAATAAAGGAATAAACTTAAAAATTAAATTAAATTAAGCAGTTTTTAGCACTTTCCCCACTATAAAGTCCTATTGTAGAACTTTCTTAAAACCCTGGCAAGTGTTACATTTTGGAGTTTGTATTATCACAACACTGGAGAGTCAACTTTATAGTTGTTACACTTAATTTAGAAGAAAAGAACCCCATAATTGAAATAACTTGCTGTTAACACAATAATTAACAACTTGCAATAAAGTTCTTAGCTCTTGTTAGCTCTTCTGTAGTAAAGGATTTTAGCAAGATCAAGAACCTTGTATTCTCTAAATTCTCTACTCACTCCCTTCCACCAGATTTAGGAACTCAACAGCATAAGGGATGGCCCAAACAAAAGCATACTGTTAATTGCTGGAATGCTTTGTCCCAAAGTCTGAAATGGAGACCCTAAGTGAGTCAATTCCACATCTGATCTTGATGTCCCAAGCCTTCTATTAGGCCTACATCTTTCTTTTTTTTTTCCCCTCTCAAGTTAGTTAACAGATAGTGTAGTTTTGGCTTCAGGAGTAGAACCCAGTGATTTGTCTCTTACATATGACATCCCAGGGCTCAACCCTAAAAGTGCCCTCCTTAATGCCTATCACCCATTTAACTCACCCCTCCACCTACCTACACCCTTAGCTTGTTCTCTTGGAGAGACTCTTGAAGAGTCTCATGGTTTGCCATTCTGGTTTTATCTTATTTTTCTTTCCCTTCCCCTTGTTCATCTGTTAATTTTCTTAAATTCCACATGAGTTAAATCTTATGATACCTGTCTTTCTTTTTTTACAAAACTTTTAATGTTTATTTTTGAGACAGAGAGAGAGAGAGAGACAGACAGTCAGACAGGCAGACTATGAATGGGGGAGGGGCAGAGAGAGAGGGAGACACAGAATCTGAAGCAGGCTGCAGGCTGCAAGCTGTCAGCACAGAGCCCGACACAGGGCTCGAACTCAAGGACCATGATATCATGACCTGAGCCGAAGTTGGAGACTTAAATGACTGAGCCGTCCAGGTGTCCCATATCTGTCTTTCTCTGACTGACTTATTTCACTTAGCATAATACCCTCCAGTTCCATCCATGTAGTTGCAAATGGCAAGATTTCATTCTTTATCATAGCTGAGTAGTATTCCATTGTGTATATATACACCACATTTTCTTTATCCATTCAGCAGTTGATGGACATTTGAGCTCTTTCCATAATTTGGCTATTGATGACAGAACTGATATAAACATTGGGGTACATGTGACCCTTTGATTCAGTATTTTTGCATCTTTTGGATAAATACCTAGTAGTGTGCAATTTCTGGGTCATAGGGTAGTTCTATTTTTAATTTTTTGAGGAACCTCCATACTGTTTTCCAGAGAGGCTGCCCAGTTTGCATTCCTACCAACAATGCAGTAGGGTTCCCCTTTCTCCACATCCCCCTCACCAACATCTGTTGTTTCCTGACTTGTTAATTTCAGTCATTCTGACAGGTGAGGTGGGATCTCTTTGTGGTTTTGATTTGTATTTCCCTGATGATGTATGTGTCTGTTTGCCATCTGTATATCTTTTTTGGAAAAGTGTCTATTGATGTTGTATGCCCATTTCTTCACCGGATTATTTGTTTTTCGGATGTGGCATTTGGTGAGTTCTTTACAGATTTTGGATACTAGCCCTTTATATGATATGTCATTTGCAAATATCTTTTCCCATTCCATCAGTTGTCTTTCAGTTTTGTTGATTGTTTCCTTTGCAGTACAGAAGTTTTTTATCTTGATGAGGTCCCAATAGTTCGTTTTTGCTTTTAATTCCCTTGCCTTTGGAGATGGGTCAGGTCAGAAATTGCTGCAGCTGAAGTCAAAGAGGTTGTTGCCTGCTTTCTCCTCTAGGGTTTTGATGGTTTCCTGTCTCAGTTTAGGTCTTTCATCCATTTTGAAATTATTTTTGTGTATGTTGTAAGAAAGTGGTCCGGTTTCATTCTTCTGCATGTTGGTGTCCTGTTCTCCCAGCACCATTTGCTGAAGAAACTGTCTTTTTTTCCATTGGAGACTCCTTCCTGCTTTTAGCCCTTGAAGTTTTACAACTGTATGATCAGAAGATGAATGGGGGGAAAATAAAGAACATCAGGGAGAGAGCACCAACATAAAATGATTTTTTTTTTCAAATATGATTACAGGACTGGCCTAAATTCCCTACCTAATAGGAGAAGGCCCTCCTGATGCAGAGGAAGTTTTACTCCCAGTTTACCATGCTGGTCAGGTAGGAGGAAGCATTCCCCCAGAAAGGGTAAAGCCGAGACAGCATGAACACAAGGAGGATCACTCTTCCTAGAAGCAGGAGTGAATGACTCACACACCTGCCTCCATCTCCTAATTCCTGACCCCCACCTTGTCTTCCTCCTTCCTGTGTTGCTGGGGGTAGAGGCTTTTTTGCACTCTCAGAGGCGAAAGAAACTCTTCCAACTTCCACAAAATGGGGCAATTTTATTCTCTCGTTGCAATTCTTAAAAATGATTTAGTATTTTCCTGAAGGAGAACTTTTTCATGTAGCTATAGGAAAAACCAGACTCTCCACTTATGCATTTTAAAAATGGAAGCCATCTTGCTCTCAAATGATAAAGCATTAAGGAGGATATCTCAGGTCAGAATTAAATCCAGAAAAGGATTTTCCATGCTCTGAACATTTGTAATCATTCCACCCTGCTCAGAAAGACAGGCTTTAAATGAAGTTGTCTTAATGATTCCAATATTTATCAAGATATTTTTAATTTCTGTGAAATTCTGAAGTACTCTGATTTATCATATTTGTTTTTGAATATAGTATAAGTAACAAAATAGAAATAACTAAGGGAACACAAGATTGTATAGACATATCCACAGCAGCCAGAGTCAGGGAAAAGGATCCTCATTAAATTATTTAGACACAGGCAAAAATTAAAATCATTTAGTACAGTCCAATGTGCAAGTACCAGAGGAGTTGTTCTTTCTCTACTTCCTGCTAGTTGCCATAATAATAATAATAATAATAATAATAATAATAATAAAAGGTATAATATGAAATTTGAGATAAAATATTACTCTACTGCTCTACTATAAACCATTCATTTGATATTTATATCCACTTTAAACCTAAGAAGATAATGTGGATCCTAAGAGTATTACAGTTTTGCTTTCAAACTTGAAAACACACTTTTGAATTATATTATAGCTTCTATTTGGTTGGACTTCTTTATACTGTCAAAGCCAAATGGAATAGTGCTCACAAGCTGTCTGATTCTAATGAGTGCCCAGGGGTTGGGTGGTGGGGAGCTTGTTGAAAGGATTTTAAAATTATAAGTTCTTTAGGGCATGGATTTATCTGTATGCTAACCTTTCTGAGACACTATTTCCATTTACATCACTTTATGAATAATGAATCATAATGACAGTGCAAGTTCTATTAAAGATTTTAGTGCCTTGGTAGGTGAATCAAATTACTACTTACAAATTAAAATCACCATTCAAACAAGCTGTAACGTTCTATACTGGTGCTTCTCTAAAATGTATGAAAGTTTTCTTTCTCCTTGAAAATATTTTTTCCTCACTGATACTAGAAAACAAAACAGAGGATTTGGAAGTCCATTAGAGCACTGTTTTATTTGTTCACAGAGGAAAATGATGGCAAGATTTAGACATTAGAAAACATAAATTGCAAGAGAATTATAGTAATTACCGCCTTACTGATTTCTGGTAGTAGGTCTATTAACAACTCACAATTAATTTCACCACTTTAAGTTTCTGTTGAAAGTCTTTTAAATTAAATAATTAAAAGTCGTCTAGAGTGACATCTGCTCCCGCTGTGATGGAAGAGCTGGTGTTGGGCCAGCACCCGAGGTAAACAAAACACAGCACTGGACAACATATCAGAGAAAACTGTTTTGAGGCAGCAAGAACCATAAAACTGATGCACAAGGGAAGGAAACTTCTGTGAAGAACCCCATTATTACTGAGGTTCTCTAATGGAAGACATTGGAGACCTTTAGTGGAAGATGCCGAATTTCAAGCTTAACAGGGTGGTGCCCCTGAACAGAGGAGACAGATGAGAGCTGGGGACCCAAAAATTTCTGTTATCTGTGGACAACAGTGCAGGCGCTGTGAAGCAGGAAGGGGAAGTCAAAAAGTAGTCTGTAAGACTATTCCCCTTGAGCCCTGGGTGGGGGGCTGCTAAAGCTGACGGAGGGAGCCACACAAGACTTACCAGAAAGAGAATGCTACAGAATTGAGAACAGAAGAGAGATAATGAGGGTCAGATTTAACCTTATGCTGTTAGGAAGAATCTGTGACGTGACCAAGGTATTTCCCTCACGTCTTCAACATGGCAGGACTCAATGTCCGGGCCTCCTCATGCTTACTTTCAGGTGCTGCATCCACCGTGCCCTATACCTTTATAGACTCCTGAAGAAGGTAGTAAGCAGGATACAGCTAAAGTAGGGCATAGTGAGGAAATTATAACTTTTCTTAACTTGGGAAAGAAAAAAAACTTAAAATTTATGATGTAATGGAATATTAAGAAACAAACAAACAAAAAAGAAATAAGAAAAGCTAATTAAAACCAAAATAGGTGGAAGAAAAGAATGTTTTAAGAAGCCAAAATTTAGTTCTTGGAAAAATTCCATAAAATGGTTAAAACTGTACAAATGCTAATGAAGGCAAAAGAGAAACATACCCATGAATGTGCATTTGGTAATAGGAATGAAACAGGGTATCACTAGAACTCCTACAGCCATTAAAAATACAAAGAAAAAAACCCCCACAAAACACTATGATCAAAATCATGTTAACATTTTTGCCAAAAAAAAAAAAAATGAACAAGTCTTTATAAAACACAACTTAGAGGTGCCTGGGTGGCTCAGTGGGCTGAGCATCTGACTCAGGTCATGATCTCACGATTCATGAGTTTGAACCCCTTGTTGGGCTCTGTGCTGACAGCTCAGAGCCTGCAGGCTGCTTCAGATTCTGTGTCTCCCTCTCTCTCTCTGCCCCTCCTCTGTTCGTGTTCTCTCTCTCTCTCTCTCTCTCTCTCTCTCTGTCTCTCTCGCTCTCACTCTCTCTCTCTCTCAAAACTAAATAACATTAATTTTTTTTTAAATGCAGCTTAACAACAATGATCAAGTCCTTAAAAAATACAACTAAATTTTGATGCAAAAGATAAACTGAATATTCCTATAGAAAATACTTTAAATCAAGTATTTTCTTATAAAGACAATCAAATGCCCATATGAATTCACTAGTGACTTGTGCCAAACATTTTGAGGAAAAAACAAATAAATAGCATACAAAGCCCTTCAGAAAGTAAAAATGAATGAGATTCTGTTTAAGTCATTATATGAAGACAATATTACCAGGATACCAAAAACTGACAAAGATCTCACATAAGAATGTTACTCTTTATGAACGCAGGCAACAAATTCTCAACAAATATTATCAAAAATATCAACAAATAAAGTCCAGAAATATTTATAAACACATAAAATATTTTAGCTAGGATTTTGAACCCAGTAAGTACAATTTAAAATGCTCAATGTGAGGGCACCCTGGTGGCTCAGCTGGTTAAGTGTCTGACTCCTGATTTTGGCTCAGGTCATGATCTCACTATTGTGAGATTGAGCTCAGCATCAGGCTCTGTGCTGGGCACACAGCCTGCTTAAGATTCTCTCTCTCCCTCTCCCTCTGCCCCTCCATTGTTTGCATTCTCCCTTTCTCTCTCTCAAAAAAAAAAAAAAAAACAATTAAAACTTGACTACAATTAAAAATTCAAAGAACCATAGTACCAAATATTGGCTAGGTTTGGAAAACTCCAACATTCATACATTGCTGGTAGAACTCTAAAGCTAGTAAAGCAATTGTAGAAAACAGTTTGATACTTTCTTTAGTTAAATATACAGTTACCATATGATCTAACAATTGTACACCCCAGGCATTCACCAAAGAGAAATAAAAACAGATGTCCACAGGAAACCAGCAACATACAAACACACATACAAACATTCAGACAAATTGTCATGACAACTTTATTTATGATCGCCAAAACTGAAAACAGCCCAGTTATCCACCAACAGATGAATGGATAAACAAACTGGTACCCATACCATGGAACACTGCTCAGAAACTTAAAAAATAAAAAGCAGAAAATTGCAAAAGCAGGAATGGATTTCAAAGTCATTATGCTGAAAGAAGAATTCAAATACAAAACAGTATATGTTGTATGATTCCATTTCCGCAGTAAAACAGATCACTGTTTACTTTGGAGAGTAAAAGGGAAGCCATGAGGGGACTTTCAGGAATGCATCTGGATTTGACTGAGGACTACTTAAATGTGTACATTTTGACATTTATCGAACTGTGAAATAAATGTCTGTTCATCATATGGTATGTTTATCATACACATGTATTGTTTATATATGTTCAATATTGAGTTGTATGTACAGTTTATTATGTATAATCTATAACTGTGTATGTTGTATGTAAAGGTCATTTTATATCACGATTATTGCTTCCACCCACAATCAGCATAAGACCTCAAGGCAATTGCTTATATTTTTAACAAAATGTTAACTTCATCAACTACGTGGTCGGTAGTCAAAATATTATCTTTCATTTCAATGAAAGATATAAGGCACAACTAATGATATGATGAGGCCCGACTAATGATCTGATAATTAGAATTAATTTTCAAAGGCTTGGTTTATTCAAACTACTCCATGAGTAATGTACAATGTTGGCAACAACAGTATAATAACTGTGGTACAGGCCCCAAATTCCACAAAGTAATACGTCACCTACCTATAGAAATTCTCATTTAGAATGACAAATTTAAATTAGGAACTGAATTGTTACTAAAATACATTATGTGTAAGCTTCATTATATATAATCTCACTTTATCTCATAGTAGACAATAAGGGATAATATTATATTTTAGACACAAAGATATATTCCGCTATTTAATACATTTTCAATAAAAATGTAATTTGCTCTCCATTAGAGTTGGAACTAAGCACATAAATGTCTTCTAGTTTACCTTTGCACAACTACAAAAATGTTTGCTAATTATATCCAAGGTTTTAATCTATTATTTCAATTTAAGCACTAAAACAAAACGTTAAGACTTTCTAGAAAAGTGTATTAAACTATGAAATATAGATGAGTAATAGGTATGCATGAGAGTTTTACTTGGAACCATTTTACAGAGCAATTAATAACAATGTGCACAGAAATATCAAATCAGCATTCTTAAAACATGCAAGACTCTGGTCTAGAGTTGATGAATTCTTAAACCCAATGCAGCTTTTGAAGCAATCTAAAGAAAATAAATGTATCAATTTTCTTATTGAAAACCTAACCTTTACCTAAAATGTTAATCAGACAGATAATGCATATGAAAAAGAAAGCAACAAAACTATAGTTGACAGTAAGGCCAGCAACCTGCTGCTTAATTGAGAATCAAAAAAACAGACGTATGTTCAGTAAGTCATCAGACTAAGTTCAGTATTACAATGTCTCTGCAAATGAAAGATCACAATAAAAGAGCAAGTACTAATCCCCAACTTGACTGTGAAAAGTGAGGCAGCATCAGCTACACTCTCCCTATTATGTGTGCATGTGTGTTTGTGTGTGCATAAACTGATTTTTAAAAATTAATCTCATATTCTGAATCATGGAACCAACAGTCTCTACTATTACTGGTAGGCATGTTTTTTAAATCACACTCAGTATAACTAAAGTTACATTTCTAATACATAAACCGTGTGGGTTACTGAATCAGTAATATTGCTTCATTTTATTACAGATTCAAAATAATGGGGGTTAAAACTTCACGAGTAATATTTTTTGAATTTACATCATGTAGTAGGCAATAAGGGAGGAGCTTTCAGATATATTGTTTTGTCTCTAATATAATCCTCTGAAGTAGGAGTTATCATCCAGATTTTTAAAATGAATAATGTGACTAATTTCTGGAAGACTGCTCTACTTAAGAGTGGTAAAGCCAGGATTCACATGCTTACCTTGTCAATCATAATGCTGGTATCGTTTCAATACACTAATATGCCTATTGGGGGAAAAAAAGGAAATAATCTTTAAGTTGGAATGACTAAAAGTAAAAACATCATTTTTCCTAACATGTTAATATATAGTGACAAACTCATCAGGAGGAAATTTGGCACAAAGAGCATGGCAGAACAATTCAAATTTCATCATAAACTTGGCTGATGACCCCTCTTATGGAAAAATCAAGTCAAAGAGCGTTCAGCCCATTTTACTTCAGACCCATAAAGTTTCTAATCTAAGGTAAACATTAAATTACCTGACCAGGTAAAATACATAAATTAATCTTAAATTTACATTTCAATATGAATTGTGTAATGTGTTAAATGCAAAAAATTTAACCCTATACTGAGATATCTGCAAACAGAACTGTGAACCAAAGCTAGGACATATTTATATCTATTTTATTCAATATCATGCAGTCTGTTAGAATACACATTGCTAAATATATGTGACACAGTAAATAAAAATCCTTATTGTGTAACTTGCAGAACATGTTTACAATTACAGTATATATATAATTTATATACATTATATATAATATATACATATATAAGTGACTTAAAGGGCATATGAAATAAAACAGATTAAAATTGTCATGTAGCAGTGATATATGATTTTCCTTTGTTAATTTTATATTTATCTATGTTTTAATATCACTCACTTGTTAACATGTACACAGTAAATTTTATGATTTCTTATAACGTAAAAATCTGCAAGGTATATAAAGCCACAGACAAATTTAATAATTTGGGAAAGGGAAAGGATACCTATTTCCTGGATGATACAAATGGTATAATACCTAAATGCATTCAGCTCGTATTGAAAGTTGGGTGACTATTTTCAAGAATGATGGAATGCTGGCTCATTTTTTCTACTTAACTCTGACAGTCACAATGCATGCTTCTAGCATACTTTTTAAGAAAATGTAGAATTTGTTAACAAACAATATAGGCTGGAAAGTGCTAAAATGTTAATTTTATGAGGATAAATACAAAAAAGCTATAAACTTTCAAGTAAGGTAACGATTACTTCACAAATGATATCCAACTCCTACTGAGAGAACACATTCAAAATGTTATGTCATTTAATGGGTTTGGACACTTACTAGCAAGAACAACTGCTAATAATTACAGTTACCAGCAACTGAAAACCCAAGGGAAGATGTGATTGGGTTCATGCCCAATAGTGGAGTAGGGGGTAGTTTCTGGTACTATGTGAAGTTCAGCTATAAAGAATCCACTTCAGGGAATGAGAGTCCCTGGTCCTAGACAGTTTATTAAGAGTCAACTCAAAGAGAATTTCTGGGGTCACACCCTTACAATTCAGTAAGAAACCCATTTTGTTTCTCCAAATCATGGGTCAACAAAGTTTGACCTATGCACCAAATCTAAAGATTGGGAAACTGTGTTTAGCATTCGACTCATTTGAAATTAAATGTGGTAATGATCTCATTACCTTCAGAAAATTGGGAATCTATAGCCCATCATATGCAGTGGCCATCAGACTGTTGAATAAGCAGATTAATTTAAAATACAACTCTAGTTACAAATCAACACCACAATGAGATACCACCTCATGTTAATGGCTCATGAGATACCACCTCATGTTAATGGCTCACATTAACAACTCAGGAAACAACAGATGCTGGTGAGGATGTGGAGAAAGAGGAACTCTTTTGCATTGCTGGTGGGAATGCAAACTGGTGCAGCCACTGTGGAAAACAGTATGGAGGTTCCTCAAAAAATTAAAAATAGAACTATTGTACAACCCAGCAATTGCACTACTAGGTATTTATCCAAAGGAAACAAAAGTGCTGATTCGAAGGGGTACAGGTACCCCACTGTTTACAGCAGCATGATCGACAATAGCCAAAGTATGGAAAGAGCCCAAATGTCCATCAACTGATGAATGTATGAAGATGTGATATATACACATATACACACATGTACGCATGCGTGTGCGCCTGCATACGTACATACACACACACACTGGAATATTACTCAGCGATCAAAAATAATGAAATATTGCCATTTGCAACAGTGTAGATGGAACTAGAGGGTATTATGCTAAGTGAAATACGTCAGAGAAAGATGGGTATCACATAATTTCACTCATATATGGAATTTAAAATACAGAACAGATGAACATAAGGGAAAAGAAGCAAAAATAATATAAAAGCAGAGAGAGAGAGAGACAAACCATACTAGATTCTCAAATACAGAGAACAAACTGAAGGTTGCTGGTGGGGTGTTAGATGGGGGGAGGGGCTAAATGGGAAATGGGCATTAAGGAGGACACTTGTTGGGATGAGCACTGGTGTTATATGTAAGTGATGAATCACTACATTCTATTCCGGAAATCATTATTACACTATATGTTACTAATTTGGATTTAAATTAAAAAATAAATTAAATAAATACAACTCTAGAAAAGAATATGCATATGCCTATTAGATATTCCTGGTTAATTGAAATTATTTCTTTCATTTCTCAGATGATTCATTTTAAATCTTTCTGTTTAGTGACAGTTTGGCTGGAAGTATTTGAGTGTTAAACCAAAAAAGAGCACAAACTTTGAATCATTAAGAGTTTTATGTATGTGTGTTTGGTACATGTGTATTCAACTACTGTGCCTAATGTTTTTTAACATCTGTTACCTGACAATGAGTTATTCAACTTAGTTTTCACTTCACTAAGTATGCAATAAGCCTTTTCATGAAAGCAAAATTTGCTGAGTAAAACAATTCTTCCTTCATGTCTGTATATTCTATTCTAGAATTGAGTTTTATCATAATCTTAAAAATACCCTAATTAATGCATATACACTCACAGAAAATATTCCATGGGATATAAACAGGTACAGATAATCTGACAGTCATGTATGATTTCATACATAAGAAAGAAAACTGAAAGTAAGAATTATATTTTAAATTGTATCAAAAATAAGAACTTTCTAACAGGTTTCTACATATAATGTTTTAACGGATTTTATTGTAAAAAACCTAGGACTGTACTCATTTTTGTGTATTACAGCTATGTGTACTTTTCTGTGTTGGTATTTAATGTTACACATGTCAAAATAAAAAGAGAAAAAATAAAATGAGAAATTCCCACAAAAAAATGAATTTGAGGGAGACATGATAAGAAGTTAAACAGAAACTACTCCTAATTCTCATATACTCTCTTCCTTCTCAGTGTCCCTTACTTTGTAATATCCTACATTTGTGTGACATATTTTTTATAATTGAAAAACTAGGAGATACGTTATTATTAACTAAAACCCATCATTCGTGTTAGTGTTCACTTTTTGTGTTGTATAGATCTATGGGTTTTGTCAAATGCATATCATATATCCACCACTCCAGTACCATACACAATATCTTCATTTCCATAAATAGCTCCCGTGTTCCACATATTCTTCCCTCTCCCCTCTACCTGGACTATTTTCTCAAGAATTATCTAAGCAACTTAGTCATATGGTGGACACATTAGAAAAATAAGTCTGTGCAGAAAGAAGAAATTGGAAATGGATGCTGAATCAAGAATAATCACTGTCCACTATGGGAGGAATGGAAGTTTGAGTGAGGCAGTGACTATGTTACTATGTTGCCCACTGAGAGCCAACAGATATTCAGAAAAAGTTTAAGTAAACACCTGCATACAAGCACAAGCTCTTAATTCGACTTATTGTCCATACTCTTTTTGGTTTAAGATTCAAATATTTCTAGCCAAGATCATATTACTCTGAAATAGTCTTTATCATGGATATGCTATAACTATAAATATGAGCAGATTAACACAGAATATTTAACTCCAGAAAAGAAGAGGCACATGATATCCCTCACTAAATACTTCCTTCATTTTCCCAATGATTTATTTTACATTCTTCAAAAATGTACATTTCCTGAAAATTAAAATTAAATTATAGCTATATACATTAAAATGCAATTTCAGATTATCTAAACTTTAAAATGTATACAAATTTGAAGCTGTTCTAGTTATTACAAGGCTTATTGTACTTCCCTGAAAGGTGATTAAAAATCAAAAAATCACAGCAAAACCTAAGGGAGAGTGCTTAATTCTAAACATGAGATAAAACTCATTCAATTATTTGAAATGCGGAGCCCTCTGTGTATTGGTGGATTGTGTTTGTTTGTTTTAGAAAATTGATTCATTTGAATTATCTTCTATTTTCATGTAAATACTATGTACCTTTATCTTTCTTTACCACTTTCTGTATTTTCCTTTCTAGGTGAGTCACTGATTATCTGAATTGTCTAGGAAGCCATAGGCATAAGAAAAATAATTAAAAGTAAGGAAACAGATACCAGAATCTGTTCTCTTCTAATTGTTATCTTTATGGACGGCATTTTACTTACAAAACAGATACATAGGTAACCTGGAACTGCCAGCTCCGAATGAGGAAATATCAGTATCCCGAATAGTTGCATAGAATACAGATAGGGTTCTTAGACTTCAGGATTTTTGAATGGCTTGAGATTGAGTCAGAGTTTCACTGTGCATTTCTGGGTTCCTACTTATTTTATGATTTCAGAAGGTAGGTCCTCCAAGATGAGACTGAAAGGATTATGCCTAGAACCAAGGAGGGACTGAGACTTGTGGAGTTTTTCCAAAAGGGATAAGATTGAAGATCCATTAATAGAGGTAGAGAGGACTCTGCCTGGAACTGAAGCATTCTTTGTCCAATAAAGGTGCTATTACTTCATATTTCAAAGAAAATCTGAAGGATGTTTGAAACATGTCAATACCTCATGAAAAACAGAGAAGATTTTAAGAATTCTCTTTGCTCTTATAACTTAGAGTTTCATTAACCTCTACAATCAGACTAGGTATCCTTTCCATAATATGATTTGAGGTACCCTGCTGTGGTGGAGATAACCAGTGCTAACTCTGTATAAGTTTTCTCCTGGTCAAGGCAAATGGGATAATCACACTTCTCTACCCTTCTTGAAGTCTAATTGATATTATAAATTCTGGTCAATTAACTTTGAGTAGACATAAATGTAATCTTCACTTCTGAATTAAAGCATTTAATGGATAGTTCAAGGCTTTCTAGCACTCCCTCCCCTTGCATTGTGATATCCATATATTGAGATGGATATACCATGAGGTCAGAGCGTCACTGAACTACTATACAGAGGACAGCTTGTATGTAACATCACCCAATTTTAAATGAAAATTTGCTTTTATGTGAAATGTTTTCCTGTTTTGGCAGAGAGATTTCTTTGCTGTTAACGCAACATAGCCCATCTAATCCCGATGTGATACTAGACCAACCACAATACTACACATCTTTAAAATCAAATTGTTGGAGTAAACACCTGATGCTTCTAGATAGCAGGAAGGTGGTGAAGACTAGGGGGAGGGTGGCATATACATGGCTTTCTTGCTAATGAATTTCATGTACTTTAAAGTACTGGTGCTTGTGACCTCTTAAAACATTAAGAACTATGAGAAATTTCAAAATATACTATTGTCAGTCAATGATGCCTAAAAAATTAATTTTCCTTGCCAGATTTTTAGGAAAAATAGAAATGACAGAACGAAAAACTTCCCATCTCTGATGCTCTAAACAGCTTATTTCTGGTCTTTATAGATGGCTGCATTAGAAATTACACAAAATTACATAAAATAAGCAACCAATCAAGAAAAAGTATTATTTCTACAGAAATAACATTTGACCTGTGTAATATAGTTTATGTAAAATCATGTGTGCATTTGCATTAACAAGAGTAAATGCTTTAAAACAAGAGTAAAGAATGCTTTTGATTTAATGTTAAGTAAAAAAATCAGATTATAAAAATAAAACATATATGCATAAATTTAATACATGTATATATGAAGACAATAACTAAAAGGTGTCATGGAAAACAAATGTCATATTTATTATATATCATTCTGATAATAAATTAGGGTATGTGAATACATAAATATTGTGTAAAATTTGTACTTAGTTTTAAATATATTTAACAAATAATAAAGATATACTATTATAAATCACTTAAAACTGCCAGGTAGAGCTTATGTTATTTAGGACTTATGAATGATATTTACGGACATAAGAAAGTGCACATAAAGAATTATTATTCCTTAAAATGTTTACTTTTCTCTTTTGAAAAGTCTTTCTAGAATGCATTTTGATGTCAAGGAATAAGCAAAATCATACATTTACACATGAAGATTTTAAAACATAGTTTCAGGGGACTGATTGCTTCTTTCAATGTCATTATTTAAAATCTGACTTTCTTATACACATACTGGGTATTTAATCACATCACTGTTAGAGTCTCTATGATTTGTAAGTTTCTTAACAGCAAAACCTCTGATTTTAATATCCCCTACCATGTCCCGCACAGTTTTACAATAATAGAGCTTAATAAATCATGTCAGATGACTGAATTGATTGAATTTTATTTAACAAATGTCTTTCTCTAGCTTATATTAATAGTGAGAAATTTGATTTCATGTAACATTTTCTTTTAAGAGTTTTGTCCCAGACTTGAAGTTGGGACTAGAATAAAGGAATATTCACTTAGGTTATGTTTATATATATTAGGTTTTGTTTATGTATATTGATACAATAAATCCCTAAGCATATTTAAAGATATTTATTATAGGTCCATAAATTATGAAAAGCAATTCATTATAGGATGATGTGTATTTAATTTGATTTAAATCTTTTCCCCCATTTAAAATTTTCTTTAAAATAGTTATATAAAACATGTATCAGGTAGAACTTTAAACCAGTCATCTACTGTTTGCTGAACATAAATATATTCATATTCCATAAATATATTCATTTATGCATAAAGAGAAATTATGGAAATTGCCTTTAAGAAACAAAGGCATAGAGGAAATTGTAATGAGAGGAATATTCTACATGTTAGAAACATAGGGGAAGACTGGCCTAAGATCTAGGATGAGATAAAAGCTGGAAGCAATTCACATTAAGTGCGTATAAATCTTAAAATGAGGATGAGGCACAAAAAGTATTAAAGATGGAAAGCTGCAGGTGAGGAGCATACGATACAAGAAGTGCCCCCGTAGGCAAATAATGAGAGCCAGCAAGGGAATAGGAGGAAGATCAGAGGAAAATAATTTCCAAGAAGTTAACATGTTCACATCTGTAAATCTGCCCTTCCCCCCCCCCCAAATCTCATGCTAAAACTCATACAATTAATTTTCCATTTGCCAATTACTCTACCCTCAGCTTTTATCCTAGGTTATGGCAACCCATTGTTCCAGACATTCAGCCTAAGCATCTTGGTGGTACCCTTGATGTCTTTTTCTCTTTCCCACCCTATATCTACTCTTGTAGGAAAACTCATAGATTAGTTTTCCAATGATATTTAGAACTTGACTGTGAACTCTTTCCCTGCCATCACTGTGGTGCTCGCTGACATCTCCTGACTAGATTGCTGTAATAGACTGGTAATTGGTCTTACTTCTATGCTTGCCCACTGACAATTTATTCTCTTCAGAAAACAAAAACAAAAACAAAAAATCAAAAACTCCCCATTTCAATAGAAGTAAAAGCTGTTGCCTTAAAATAGTTCATGCAGTCTTTCAGGATCTAATTTTCCACTGACCTACTCTCTCGATTCTTTCCTAAACTACTGTCCACCTTGCTTATTCCACTGCAGCCACCTCTGACCCCTTGCTATTCCTCATAGACCAGTTGTGCTCCAGCCTTAGGGCCTTTGCATTTGCTACTCCCCTCAGCATGAAGTACTCAGATTTTACAGCTGACTTCCTCACCTTGTTAGATTACTTGCTCTATTAGCACTTTTCATTGAGGCCTACTCTAGTCACATCATTTAACACTAAGTACTCCACGCCTTCAGTAATTCCAATCCTGTTCATCTTGCTTCACTTGTCCCTTTTTTGCAGCAGTAATTTAATAATATGCATTGATTCTTCTCTTTTTCTCACTTCATAAACTCCAAAAAGGAAGAGGTATCATTTTTGTATGTATTGATGTATTCCAGGTGCCTAGAATACAATCAAAAACACAGTATGGGTGGAATATACTTCTTAACTAGATTGAACATAGGAGTAAAAATGACAAGAAAGATGTGGAAGGCAAATTGCCAAAACTTATAAAGAACTCAAGTAAAATCGAGATTGGTGCCTGAAGCAGCCATGGTTCCTTAAAAGAAAAGAAAAAAAAACAAAGATAATAAAGATGTCAAAAAGAAGATAAAGAAGGAGAAGATGAGGAAGGAGGAGGAGAGGAAGAGGGAGGAGAAGAAGCAGGTTTTCAGAATAGGAAGAAATGTGATAAAGGACTCAGAGGCTTACACAATATTGAGAATCCTTTAAAAAAAAAAAACTCATGAAGTCTGGGTATCGGAATCATGGAACACCAAAATGCGAGATTTTCTGGAAGATTCTCTGAAGCCAGTGACAAACCTCACAAACTGTCTGCCAAGACCCAGAAACCTGCCCTAATTTGCCTCTTGACAAATCTCTTTTGCCTTCCAAATCTCAAATGAATGTGTTTCATTAGTGGAATATATCTAAAACCCTACTAGAAAGGGAGTCTAGAAAATCTAATTTCAGGGCTTTCAGATCCTATTGTACTGGGAGGAGCAGCAACCACTGAGAGAACCATGTTAAAGATAAGCACATGAGAATGTTTTGAGGAGATTTAAGAAAAAAGTATGAGATTAAGAACACAGAAGGAATATGTACTTTAGACAGGTTGAAAGATCATTCTTTTACTAACTTAAGGCATAAGCCAATACATTTAGGAGTAGATCGTTAATGGCAAAAAAAAAAAAAAAAAAATTTTTTTTTCTTAGAAAGTCACTTTTTTTCTTTGAATGAATGAGAAAATGATTACTCAGAGCACTGAGAAAGAGAATGAAATCCCAAACTGTCAGAGTATATCCTGAGGCCCAAGTGTTAAAGGAGCCATGAATAATTTCTTGATAGTAGGTCATAATCATTAGTTATTGGATGAATGAATTGGGTACTGAAGGCTCAGGGAAACACTAGAATTTTTTTTAAGTTATTTGGTCAATCAGATTTCTTTGCTTAATCAATGCTTTGTACATTTATTTAACCACAGATGCTTTATTTTTCCACTGCCTATTATCAACTTACAAGTTAGTTCTCCACAAAACACATACTGAAAAACACTGTCCCGAACATACAAATTGTGAATAATTACTGAATTAATATAGAATTGTTGTAAATCCAATAATGAATTCTATAGAATCTCATTATATTTTCCAATACCCGGTGTATATATATGGTTGATACTAAAATTTACTTGTTTTTAGAGGTTCCTTACTTAGTGGGAATTTTGATTTGGGGAGGATATACATTTATATTCCAAATCAAAGAAGCTCCCATATTTCTGTTTGCTATATCTTATTTTCATTTTTGCCTTGATATCCCCAAAACGGTCCATGAACAAGAAACCTTCATCCCAGCTTCTATTCTCACGGCCATTGCTGACCTCTCATTCCTTCAAGAAAAATGTCTTTGCTCCCTGATAATTTCTTGTTTGTGACTTTCCATTGTAAATTCTGAATGAGCTCAGAAGTGGGAGTAATACCGAACGCTAACTGGAAATTTTGACACCAGACGGATTAATCTTGTCAAGCAAAGATTCTACAAGTCCTTTCCTATTTCCAGCAGGAGTACAATTTTCTCCCCACCTGACTAATTGTGCTGTGCTTAGGTCTTCACCGTTGGTAGAATCAACAGCCTTATGAGTGAGGAGCATTCCTGTGATCCTCCATCTGTCATTTTCACCGTTCAGAATGAGCCAAGTCGTTTTCTCTTCTCTGTTTTAGAATTGACAGAAGTGTAAAAAAGAGAGAGGGTGGGAATTATGAGCAACTATCACCATTTTATGTCTACATATAAGATTTCGGCAAAGATAAACTGGTCTGGAACAAATATTTGAACACAGCAAAACATAATTGAAAAAAGTCTAACACAAATAATACATCTTCAAACAAGACAGGAAAGGCTTAAGAAGTATAAATAAGGCATAAAAATGTCTGATATCCTCAATTTTCCATTTTGCCCCTGTAGACTTTTCGTAAGTGTAAAAGGAAAAGATTGTCCCTTAGTTCTTGCTCAGCACCCCATGAAGCCAATTGGTAGGGAGTTCTTATCTTTCAGAAAGGACTTTGTAGTGATGTGAGCACTGGAAAGCATAAAAAGAGACACAGATGAAAGAAATGCAATGTAGAGATGTGTTTGATTAAAAGAATAAGCACCATAATTCTTTGAAATTCTAGTAAATTCAAAGGAAATTTGAATACTTGTAACTGAAAAAAAAACTGATTACAAAAAAAATGGTAAAAAAAATCCAAGTGAAGTACTCTGAAAATTAACAAATTGAAATAACCTCTTTTTATTTTACATGAATTATTTGGAGAATCACTTATCTTCATCATCCTGCATTTTTAAACATACCTATGAAATTACCCAATAATTGTTAATTTTATGGTGTGTTCTTGAAAGGAAATGTGCATGTGATTTATATTATAGAAGGATAAATTAAACTTTTAAAAAATTTTCAACCTGTTAAATATTATTTTAGAATAGGAACGACAGGGGTCCTTCACAGGCTGGCTGTGAAAATCTACAAACGTTTTATACTCTTTCCTAGTTTACTATGCTGAAAATATTTGTACTCTTGCCCCATTTAATATGCTTAAGATAATTTTGGCATACAGTGGCTACAATGAATAATTTTATAGTCCAATGCTATATATCTTTTATTTAAATAACCTCTTGTATATCTATTGCTCAGCATTTTTAGCAGCTCTGCACATTTCTGTGTGTGCTTGCTTTTATACTCGCTTTACATTCTTTTGTTGTTTAACTTTTTGGCCCAAGAATTGTTTAACAGTATGTTAGTTTCTAATCATACTGCATCTATTTTAGATTCATTGCTAATTTTTTACATTTTTCCCTAACGAGAATACAGACTGAATGAATGCCATTGATCTTTAATAACCACTTTTTTTTTTGCCTGTTATTTATTCTTTTTTTATTACTGTCCTGTGGCATGTTTTATATGTGTGCTCACAGGAACTGTTAAATATTTGATACATCTGTTAATTTGTTAATGCTTCATTTATATGTTAACAAATTGTTAATTTGTTAATGCTTCTCTTAAAATCTTAACAGATCCCAAATACATTTTTTTTTTAACTGATCTAGCTCCCTGTACTTTTGTCAGCTTTGCTTAATGTATTTTGTGGGTCTGTAAGGTTCATAAAGACTTGTGATGGATGTATATCTTTGTCCCAATGTTAATTTTACCAGTAAATAAGGCTAAAATATTTTGCCTTTTGCTTGAGCATTTCCCATTTCCTACCCTCTATGCATGTGCGTGTTTAAATGTGTTCATTGTAAATTTTAGATAACATACTGTCCAATCTTGTTTTATCTAGTCTGGAAATCTTTGGATTTTAGTTTGTGAGTTTAAAACATTTACTCTATATGTTAATGGAAGATTGTTAAAGGACTCTTCTCTCACGTTATTTCATATTTTCTATGCATAATACTGTTTTTGTTAGCTCCCTCCCAGCTTTCCCACTTTATAGTGAGGTCAAGTTTTCTCCATTGGGTTAATAGTTACGCACTCCTTTTTTGCACACATATTATTCCATTACTAGACAATCATTTATGTTAATTTACCGTGTTTAAGTAATCACTATTACATATACACACATATACATATATACTTTAACAAAACTAGTATTCTAAAATACTATTATTTTCTCATTTAGCATAAAAATGAAACCTAGTATGGAATATTATTCTTTGATAACTCCTTGAAAATGGTAATTCCTCGAAAACTCCTCGAAAATGATAATTTCTTGAAAATTCCTTAAAATTGAAAATAATAAACTGGTTTAAAAAACTATGAAATGCCAAAATTTTTTATCACACTTTCTATAACTCTTCAAGCATTTCCTTAATTTCTTTCTCTGAATATAAATATCCTCCCTCCAAAATATTTTCAACATGGATTTTATATGGCAAAACCAAGATGACTTATATATCTGATGACGTTTTATTAGTTCCCACATTTAAATGAAAATTTGAGTAAACATTAAATTTAGGGGCAAAAGTGGTGTTTTGCAAGGAAAGACACACACACAAAACAAAAACAAAAATCATCTTCTTGCAATCAATATTGCTGTTGAGAAATCTGATACCAATGTGATTCTTAGAATGACTTTCTGAACTCTCACAAAATTTAAAAATTTTCTCATTGGCCTTCTATATTCTTAAATTTCATATACTATATATAGGATTGGGATTTATTTTTCACTCCTGTTTTTTATTTTATGAAATCTTTCAACATGGAATCTGGGAGTTATGGTAGAAAAGTAGGTTAGCACATTACTGTAGAATCAGATTCCTCATTTACTTAACATCTTTATGCTTCAGTAAAAAAAAAGGAAAGTACTCACTCGGTTTCATGAGGATTAAATGTGAATTATCACAAAGAATTCATAGATTTTATTAATGTCTCTATGTTCAGATATTTAGAAAGTTTGAAGATATAATCAAGCAAATTACAATTTTCCTTGGAAAAAATTATTTCTAGTATTTCTACAAATTTCTGACTTGTAAATTGAAAATAATAACTAGGTGTTATAAGGTCAAATTAATTCACATATACGTATATCTATAATTACTATAATTACTATAATTAATTACGTATATCTATAATAAATATAAATACTAAATATGTATCTACATGTATACACACATGTATACACCTACATACACGCACACTACACATATACATGTACAAGTGTACTTATGTGTATGCATTTGTGTGAAAGTATCAGTTATGTCTAGCACACAGCAAGAACTATAGAAATCTTACTTGTAGCTATTATTAATGTCCAAAGGAAAAGTTAAATGCCAATCATGATGGGTTAATGGAATTGGGGAAAAGGTGAAAAGTAGAGATCCTCATACATTATGCTTTATTATTGTTGTTATTGCCCTTTACTATTTTAAATAATGTTTTTAATTTAGAATAGTTTCATATTTACAAAAAAGTTGTGGATATAATACAGGACTCACATAAACCCAACACCCAGTTTCTGCTATTATTATCTTATACTAGCATGGTATATTTGTTATAACTTATAAACCAATATTGATACATTATGATTAGGTAAGGTTTATGTTCTTTTTCATTATTATTGTTTTACCAAATATCCTTTTTCCGTAACAGGATTCTATTCAGGATACCCCATGACATTTAGCAGTCATGTCACCTTAAGCTTCTCTTGGATGTGACTGTTGTTGAGTACAGGTGAAAGACTTTTTAGAATGTTCCTCAGTTGGGATTTGTCTGCTATTTTTCTCATGGTTACAGTTATGGAGTCTTTGGAGGAACACCACAGAAGAAGTGCAATTTTTAATACACCATATCAGTGTTCCATACCATCCAACTGAGCTATCACTATGATGCTAATCTTAACCATCTGGCTGAGGGAGTGTTTATCAGGTTCCTTTATGTAAATTTCCTCTTTTCTCCCCCCTTTCCATAACGTATTCTTGGAAGAAATTCACAAATCATACTTAAAGAGTAAGGAGTTATGCCTAACTTCCTCAACAGCAGAGTATGTACATAAATTATTTGGAATTCTTTTCCATAGGACATACGTCTCTTTCTCCCCATTTATATATTGATCCAATTATACATTTATGTCAGCATGGATATATATTTTTTATATTGGGCTAAAATTTAATATTACTTTATTTTAAATTCTTGCTTAAATGGTTTCAGCCTTGACCACAGTGAGCCTGAACTTTGTTGTCTTTGTGTCCCTTTGACATACTCTCATTGCTATGGGTTCATTTGTTTAACTTTCTAGAGCACATATAAGATGTTCAAAGTTCATCTTGTATATTCTCTGACCAGCCTTACATTCATTTTTCCAAGGATCCCTGGGTTTCTTTTATTGGATAATGCCATTAAAACCAAGTTTGGGCTCTAGGTTTGCTTGTTGCTCTGGAATGTCATTGTTTCTGGGCCTCTCGGTGACAGAGCAATGAAGAACAAATTTGTATACTAATAGGATTATATACACACACATATTTCTTTTTTTTTAATGAGAGAGAGAGAGAAGAGGGAAAAGTGGCAGAAAGAGAGAGAGAGAGAGAGAGAGAGAGAGAGAGAGAGAATATGAATCCCAAGTAGGCTCCACACTCAGCATGGAGCCCAACATGGGGCTCAGTCTCATGACCCTGGCATCACGACCTGAACTGAAATCAAGAGTCAGACGCTTAACCAACTAAGCCATCCAGGTGCCCCTCATACATATTTCTATCTGTAACCATCTCTATCTATATTTAGCTAAACACGAGTTTATACTTTTGTTTCAAAATCTAATCCATTGCCCCATGGACAATCTAACTTCAATCTCTTGCTTATCTCTACTCTAATATCCTACTCGAATACTAAGAAGCCTGACTCCCAAACATTTGGCATCTATTTGCTTAATTGCTCAATTCCAGATTATATGTAAAATAGTTTCAGAGTTATTAACTCATATTCCTGTGGAAAACACCTTATCGACAAGTACAGAGTACTTATGAACAGTTCGTTTTGCCTTTAGTCTTACAGACGTCATTCATTTCTGAAGTTATTTAGATTAATACCCTGTAGTGAGGTTATATATTTGTAATATAGTTAGACTATCTTATCAAAATCTGCATCCCATTCTGGGATTCCCCCTGACCTTCAAAATAATTAAATTCACATAAATTAAGGTTTACTCTTTGTTCTGTGAGTTTTGACAAATGGATAGAATCATTGATCCTCCATTGTAGTATCATACAGAATAGCCCTCTAATCTAAAAATACTCTGTGCCTCATCTCTTGAAATCACCTTCCCAAACCCCTGGTAACCAGTGATCAGTTTAACATCTTGGTAGTTTTGCCTTCTTCAGAATGCTATAGAAACGGAATCACACACAATGTACACCTTTAGGTTTCTTTTTTTAAAGTATATTTATTTATTTTTTAATGTTTATTTAATTTTGAGAGAGAGAGAGAGAGAGGGAGGGAGGAAGGGGCAGAGACAGGGAGACACAAAATCTGAAGTAGGCTCCAGGCTCTGAGCTGTCAGCACAGAGCCTGACGCAGGGCTTGAATTCACAAACCACGAGATCATGACCTGAGTTGAAATCGGACATTCAACCAATTGAGCCACCCAGGCACCCCAAAAGTTTATTTATTTATTTTGAAAAGAGAGAGACAGAAACAGAGATAGAGAGTGTCGGGGAGTGGTAGGGAGGGAAAGAATCCCAAGCAGGCTCTACAAAGTGGGGCCTGAACTCAGGAACCGTGAGATCATGACCTGAGCCCAAATCAAGAATCAGATGCTTTAACTGACTGAGCCACCCAGGCACCCTGCTATGTACCCTTTTGAGACTGTTTCTTTGATTTAGCAATATGCATTTAAGATTCAACCAGGACTTGACAGTTTTTTTTTCTTATTACTGAATAGTATTGAAATATATCATAATGTCTTAGGTTGCCAATCAATTCAACTATTAAAGGACATCTTATTTTTTCCAGCTTTTGATGATTAGGAAAAAAGCTGCAGTGAACATTTATGTACATGCTTTTGTGTAAACATGTTTACTGACCATTGGGTGTAAATCAGTAGAGCTATTATTGCTGGGTCATAAAGTAAATTTATGTTTAACTCTGTAAGAAAATACCAGTCTTATAAAATGTCTATAACATTTTCATTCCCATCAACCATGAAGAAAAGTTTCTATTGTTTTGTACCCTCACCAGCAATTGATACTGACAGGTTTATGGATTTTTCCCATTCTAATATTTCTGTAGTGGTATCTCATTATTGATGAGCCTAAGGAAACTCATTCATTTTCAGTTTTCTTAGAGTTTTGGAAGGATGAGAGTGACAACTTCCAGATTCTTTACATGTCATAGTTAAAACCAGAAGTCCAAACAAAGGCATTTTTCATCATTCCTGCTTGCTGCCACCTGGCCAGGCATTTCCTGTAGTCACAATGCCACTTTTACACCTTTAGAGAAAAGAAGCACAGAGAGTCACCCACTCATATCTGTCCAGCAGCTCTTCCTCAACAAGGGCTTCCTTGACACCTGCACTGGCACTTCTGAATGAGCTGCTGCTGACTTTAGAAAAGTGGGCTGGCCTTTACTGTACTGAAGCTACACAAGTGCGTACCAACATTATCAGAACTTAAAAATATTTCCAAAAAAAAAAACAGAATTTAAAAAGATTTCCTCCAACTTCTCTCCTTAGCAGGCTTTAGCCACCTGCCCCTCCCCTAACCTTACCTTAAATAAGTGCATTGGAATTCAATAGTCTCTCTCACTCCTCCATATATATATATATTTTTTTTTTTTTTTTGAGAGAGGGGGTGGGAGAGAGAGAATCCCAAGCAGGATCCATGCTGTCAGCACAGAGCCTGATGTGAGGCTTGAACTCACGAACCATGAGAAGTCGAAGAGTTGAAATCACGAGTTGGACGCTCAACTGACTGAGCCACCCAGGCACCCTAGAGTTTCTCATATTTTTATAGTAACTTTTCAATAAAATGCTCTCGAGTTTTCATAGATTGTATCATATAGTATGTGCATATATATATATATATATATATATGTATGTTTGTGGATTTAAAAAAATGAATTAAATGATAATTCAGATTGGCTAGTCATGTACTCTAAGGGTAATCAACTATTATTTTAGCAGAAAGAACAAACTCCAGATATGATTCTTACAAATATTTCGGCCACTTTAATTTTTGATCAAGACCAGAAATGCTGCTAATTAGCATATGAAGGTCATATATAGGTTTTTCTTGGTGAAGTTAATGGTTGATTAGTAACCTTTGCAAACATTAGATATGCGTTCCCATTAGCAACATTAAAAGTATTCAAATTATGAGAATTGGCTAAAATATTTTAGACACTCTAGATATGCAAAACTATGTGTCACCTAGATCTTTAGTGAGGTCACCTGTGCTTAATCCCTAACTTCCTCTAGTCCAGTTACTGGTATGGAGCATTTCCTGTCACCTCAAATTGACCATAGGAGTAAGAGAAACCTGACTCTGAAAATGAACCCAGAGTGAACCCTTTCTGCAACTCAGTGGTTGAAGTATCTTACAGAACAGCAAACTAGGACCTAGTCAGGCTTTGTAGAACAAGTTTTAGGAAATTTCTGTGTATGTGTGCAGGCTTATATATAAAAATATTTATCAAATAAATGTTTGTGATGATGGCAACATTTAATCTGTAACCGCCCCCCCCCTTCATTATAAACTATAAGCAAGGCAGTATAGGAGATAACTACATCTGTTTCAAACTTAACCAATGGAAACAATTATTCCCAAAAGAAACTAAGAACTCCATATAACCAAACTAACTAAGGTTGATGTGCAATATTTAGTTCATGAAATCTGCATTCATCTTTAAATCTACTGCTCGCCAGGAGTGACCAGAAGACTAGCAATAACTTTCTGTGTTTACAAGCCTGGAAGCACTCTTATTTTTCTTCAACATAAAATTATGTATTTTCGGTTCAACATAGTGTTGTATGCTTCCTGCCAGACAAATTTATGTATTTAACTCACTTGGTTTAATATTCTGCTAAGTGAAGCATTTGATTTTAGATTATTATTTAGTGAACACTAGAATTTATTATCAGTAGTGTGTTATAGGAAGTTTGTTCTAACTATTTTCAGGGGGATTTTTCTTGCCTATAATCTGAATTTTTTATTTTATATAATTTCCTTCTTAAAATATTACTTATTAAAATTGCATGTACTGTATGCTACAGAGAAAAATTTCCCCTTCCATATCTAGAACTAAATCTTGTAAACACTCTACTTTTCTCTGCTTATGAATATTGAAATAGTTACACAGCCTCTTTAGGAATATTTTCTAGTTTTCACATGTATATTGCATAAGAATTTATCTTAAAATACACAATTATTTGTCTTAGTTTCACTAAATCCAATATAATTGAAGGAAAATAGGAAGTGAAGATACTTATAATTTCTTAAAATTTTTGCATTTTATGGCATGCTATTGGTATAGAAAATAAGTAGGGAGGAAATTAAAAATGTAGTTATGATGTGTAGATATTTCATTGTCCATCTAAAAACATAGTGGATCCTGTGCTTTTATGCTAAGATTATTTTTGTCTGATGGTGTTACCTCCTTGTTTCCACAAACCATGCACTAAGCAATAGATCTTGGATGATCAATAAGTTCTATAATTGATTTAGACAATACTGCTATGTCTAGAGGTTTTGAAATCCATTAAGAACTTTTTCCAACTTATTTTAATTTTTAGGATAAGACAGTTTTGGAATTGATCGGGTTTTAACTTAATGATTCTGTAAAAATGCTACAATAAATGAGTGAATCGTACCATCTGAATCTTTTTGCTATTTTCAAATAAATCCATGTTTTCAAAGTCTGGGCCTGAAAATGGTAAATTCCAATGAATAAAACATAACCAACACACTAGAGACCCTCTTGTGCACCTTCTCAGTAACCATCTACTCCAAGGACAGTACTGTCATAACTTCCAACACTACAAACATATTTTGTCTGGATCTCACATTATTAATGGAAAATGTGACCTATATTCTTTTGTGTATGTCCTTATACATGCAAAACTATATTTGATAGACTCATAATTATACACAAAGTTCATTCTCAATGTTATATAATATTCTATTATATGGATATAACGATATACATTTACTGGTTGATGAATATTTCGATTATTTAAAGGTTTTAGCTATTACACATTTTATGAGACCATAAAATTCCTGGTTATGCAATTTTACATATACAGATATATGTTTGGAGAGTATTATACCAGGGCTAGAATTTCTGGTCTTTAGTATACATATGTTCAGTTTTAGTAGGTATCACTATACGCTTAAAAATTCTCATGAATCAGTAATAGGAAGACAGATGACCCATTTAAAAAATAATGTGGGAGAATACTTAAAGAGACACTTTACCAAAAAAAAATATTTGAATGACTAGGAAAGATGTGAAGATCTCATTCTCATGAGAATGGGAAATTCAAATTAAATATACAAGGTATTTTGTGTTTCAACAGCTCATTCTCTCTTCTACCCGGAACTTTCCAGTCCATATCAAAGTAATAGCCTCCTACAATACCTTTTACAAAACTACCTACTTAAATGAAATATGTGTCTAGACACATACTGTTAAGGACATCACAGTATTAAAGTACATATACATATTCAACCATGACCTAGGTCCTGAACCATTTCAATTTTGCAAAGAGATATATTACATACATACTACACCCCAACCAATGCATCTGTAGTTTTTGTAGTAATACTGTATTGCGTATGAGAGACATACTTCATAGTGTTGATATTAAAAGTATGTATCCTTGAGAGTTTTATAAATGTATGTGTGTTTGTGATGTTAGCATATAATTGTTGAAAAAACATAGGGTTGAATTCTAAATAGATCTTTAAATTTATTACATTCGGGGTGCCTGCGTGGCTCAGTCAGTTGGGCGTCCGACTTTGGCTCAGGTCATGATCTTGCGGTGAGTTCGAGCCCCACGTCTGGCTCTGTGCTGACAGCTCAGAGCCTGGAGCCTGCTTCCGATTCTGTGTCTCCCTCTCTGTGTCTGACCCTCCCCTCCTCATGTTCTGTCTGTCTCAAAAATAAATAAAACATTTAAAGAAATAAATTTACTACGTTCTTTTATGAAGTGTAACATACAGTGTTTTATTCATTTCAGGTATAAAATGTAATCACTCAACAATTCTATACATTACTCAGTGTTCAAGGTAAGTGTACTCTTAATTCCCTTTATCTATTACCCCCAATTCCCCACCTGCCTCAAACTCTGGCAATCACGTTTATTCTCTGTAGTTAAGAGTCTGGTTTTTTGTCTCTTTTCTCCGTTTTTGTTTCTTAAATTCCACATACTAGTAAAATCATATGGTATTTGTCTTTCTCTGACCAGGTTATTTCACTTCGCCTTATACCCTCTAGGCATATTCATGTTGTTGCAAATGGAAAGATCTCATTCTTTTTATGGCTTAGTAATCTTCCATTGTATATACACACCATCTCTTCTTTATCATCTATCAAGGGACATTTGGCTTGCTTTTTTAAAAATGGTGCAATAAACATAGGGGTGCATTTGTAACTAATGCTGCAATAAACACAGGGGTGCATACATATTTTTTGAATGACTATTTTCATTTTCTTTGGATGAATACCCAAATACTATAGAATTACTTGATCATATGATAATTCTACTTTTAATTTTTTGAGGGACCTCCATACTGTTTTCCATAGTGGTTGCCCCAATTTGCACTTCTTCCACCAACAGTGCATGAGGTTGCTTTTTCTCTGCATCCTCACCAACACTGGTCATTTCTTGTCTTTTTTATTTAAGCCATTCTGACAGGTATAAGTTGGTGTCTCACTGTAGTTGTGATTTGCATTTCAACCAGTATATTCTTGAAGGAAGACTTTCCTCTTCAAAGAGACAGAAAATAGAAAGTTCATCTACTCTGTTTCTAATGTAATATATACTATTGAAGAACATAATATGTTCCTTGGAAACCAGAAATTAATCATGTATTTAAAATAAACATGAGCTCAATTAAACATAGGTTTTCCAAATCTAAACCATTATTCTTAAAAATTCTGGAGATATTTTACTTCCACATATCTCTTATAATTATCATATGTACATGTTAAAACATATGTAGTGTATTAACACTCATTTCCAGAATCATTTATCTTTCTCTCTTTCCTGTCTGAATTCTGTAGCTCTATGTCAAAACTCATTTTTATTTTGAAATGAAAAAAAATACATTTTTAAAAAAGGGCAATTCTACCATTGCCATTTTGTTGCCTAAGGTATGAAAGCTATATAAGTGCTCATAAAATTCTGTAAAGAAATGAAGACGACCCTGTAAATCAACTTTAAGGTCAGCTCTTTTATCCTTGATGACAGAAAATGCACTTGGCCTTGAGATCCTTGAAAGCAGAGAAGCTGGTAATTTCCCATACTTGTTGCCTGATGATACATTATAGTTTAAAACTTGTTTCTTTCATCATTCCAAAAAGTATCAAATCCTAAATTTCAATTTCTTTAGAAGTTTTATTTTTTCTATTTTATCTTTCTTTCCAATATATATTGCTATCTCCATATTGATTTCAGAAGATTGCTTAAGCACTGATTCACACAGAACTTAATGTTTTATTAAATAGTTTTAAATATTTTAACAAATAATTTCACAGTTCAAGTATAGTACATTGATCAATAGTTGAACAAATTTGGTATTATCTTTGTCTATTTTGGAAATCATTAAATTCAAGGGAATTTTATTACTTGGGTTTAAGTTAGTTTTTTAAAAAAATTATAACTAAGCCAGTATTAAGTATTAACATTGGGAGATTCCCCTCTAAGTACAGCCTCATTTCTCCAAGTAGGATGGGTTACTACCTTACCAACTGCTTTTACAAAACATCAGTGACCTGGGGAGTCTGGGTGGTTCGGTGGGTTAGACGTCTGACTTTTGCTCAGGTCATGATCTCGTTGTCCATGGGTTCGAGCCTTGCATTGGGATCTGTGCTGACAGCTCAGAGCCAGGAGCTTGCTTCAGATTCTGTGTCTCCCTCTGTCTGCCCCTCCCCGGCTCATGTTCTTTCTCTTTCTCAAAAATAAATATTTTTTTTTTAAATTAAAACAAACAAACAAAAACAAAACATCAGTCACATGGCTAAGAGTCCCTATCTGATATTTGCTCTCCTACTTCATGGTTCTTGATCTTTAGAAAAGCAATTTGACCTTCAGTTTTCATTTCCATTTCATTACTTACATCAGAATCATGAACTCTTATTTTCCAGACTGGTTCATAAGTTTCTTCACCATCAAATTCTCAGAGTTTTATGTGGTAGTAATCAATACAGACGTCATTCATTGCTCCTCAAAAGGACTAACAAAAATCTCCTAAGTATTCCTGAGTTAACAGATTTTGATAAAGAGTTACCTCTAAAATCTGAATTTCTTAAACTCAGAGGAAAATCCTGAATCTAACAAAGTGTTCACTTATTGTACAATGTTTTCAAAATCAAAATAACTGGAGTTGGGAGAATGTAGTTAAGGATACGCTCCAAAATTCAATGTTAAAACCTCAAATCCCCATGTGATAGTGTTAGGAGATGGAGCTTGTGAAAGGTAATTAGCATGAGATAAGGTCATAGAATGGAGCCCTCATGAATGGGATTAGTGCCCTCAACCAAGTCAGGAGAGGTGGTGCCTCCCCTCCCTGCTGTCTGCCCTGTGAGGATAAAATTAGAAGTCAGCAGTCTACAACCCAGAAGAAGGTCCTCACCAGAACTTGACCATGTGAGCACCTTGATCTCAGACTTCCAGCCTGTAGAAGTGTCACCAATGATTTTGTTATTTCTAAACCACCCAGTCCATGGTATTTTGGTACAGCATTTTGAACTAAGAAAATGAGTATTTTTTCTCCCATGTCTATATACAAATATTGTGCTTGGTACTGCTTTTCCCACATCTTTTACCATACGGATAAGGCTATATCTTTATACAATCCAGTTTTCCTGGGGTTCTCTCAGCCATTATCCTCCCTGGATTTGCTAGATACTGAGGAACTTACTGATTTTTCCCTACACTTGATTCTTCCAGTCTTTTCTCTGCATTTCATTATATTACTGATTGTGATTTAATTTTATCTCACAACACTAATATTTACACCATGAATAAAAAATGCTATAGGTAATATGGGAATTACATTTGAACAAGGGAAAAAGGTATTCACTCATCTCAGGTACATAGCAGCATTCTCAGGCCCAGATCCCAGAAAGTGGGAGGTTGGGTACTTTTAATAAGATTTTCTGGACTCTATGACGTATCCCTACTTACTAATAAAATTTCTGTCATTGGGGAAAAAAAAATGGCTTCCTGCATTTGTCCTGTGACAAGTTAGCAATTTCAATGCTTCACTGGGAGCTCGGAATTTAAAATTTTAAAGGTATTTTTATCTTTTAGATCCCTAGAGCTTTATGTTCTCTCAATTGAGAGATGTGAAACACTGAAAATAGAAAGCAAATGTTGGAAATCAAACTTGCTTGCTTCATCATTTATTATTATTAATATAATTGGTGAAACAATGCACCCTAAACATATACTTCTAAGCTTCTTCCTTAACAATAATAAGAAACAAGTATGGCCTGTTGTCATCATCAGGAAAACAATTCTTTATATGGGGTCAAATGATCTAAATGTCAGTAGTGCTCAGTACAGCAATTCTATCTGGCACCTAAAGAGGAAAGAAAACCTGGAATACAGAAAATCAGAAACAATTTGGCAAAGGAACTTTAGGAACAAAAAAAACCTGTGGTCTAGAATAGCTAGCTAAAGCCTCCAGGCTATTTTAATCCAAGACCAGGAAGGTGCAGAGAGCCAGAATTCTGACCCAGCAGAGCATCTAGCTTTAAAGCCCTACTCTGACACTTTCATTCTAGGCTACAGTAATGAGCAAGAGAGCTTGATAATCTAAACCCTTCTAGATATTGCAGCTTTGTGTCAATGGGCGTCATCTGGAGGTTACTCTAATCCCCTTTCAACCAGTTTTCCACTCTGCGAAATCCAGTTAATGTAAGTACCTACCTCATAAAATTGTTGTGAGGTTAAATAGTAATTGACAGAATGTGTTTAGAAAAATAGCTTTAGCAAGTGTCAAATAAGCATTGTCATGTGCATTTAAACTATTGTAAATAACCTCAAACAAATGTTCTCAGCTGTGCCATTAATAAGAGTTTGTGTGTTTGTTTGTTTTTCCACTTTTCACTCCCTTTTCTTTGTGGCAGGCACCAGTTTCTAGTGGTGGCCACCCATCTTTGGTGTTCTCTGGGTTGGAGCTATAGCTATCCATCTGTCATCTGTCTTCTGTCATCACATGGCAATGTCTCTATGTGTCATCTGCATGTGTGTTACCTTTCTTCTGATATGGATGCCAGTCATATTGGAATAAGGGGGCACCTACTTGAGTATGACCTCATCTTAACTAATTACATCGGCAAAACCCTAGGTCCACATAAGGTCTCATTTTGAGGTCTGGAAAGTACAAGAATTGGGGGATGGAAGGGCACCCCAGAATACCTCTTAAGTTTTGTTTTTGCTTTGTTTTGTTTTAATGCCAGAATGATGTTTAATCAGGGATTCAGAGATATTTAGCGCTACTGGAAGGTTGTGGGAATAATAGGAAAAGCAGGGGCATAGAGAGGCTACCGCTAGTGATATCAGCTGCCTGTACAACCAAAGTGACTACATCTAAGATGGTCCCCAAAGATTTTGGAAGCTACTATTCATCTTGGCTGTTTCAAGTCTTGAAGTTGACTTCAAGAATACTTAAAAGTCAAGGGTAAGTCTTCTATTTGACAATGCCCATACTTTATCACAGCTGCTACCACAAAAAGACTGCATCTCTCTTTTATCTTCCAGAGCTCTTCATAAGTACCCCTCATTGTTAAATTCAAACCAAACGCTACATACAAATAAGTTGAGGAAATACTGTTTCCAGTCACTTCATACCCCCCAACATTGTTCCTCTGGGGGAGAGTGTAAAAGGATGAGGAAGGCATTGAGTACCAAAATCAGTACCCTTCACAGAAAGGTTTCTAATCACCCTGCTGAGACAATCACCCAATGACTATCCAGTGGGACATAAATATTTGTCTTCTCTCCTTTCATAATTCCACATAAGAAGTTTCTAGTAATCACTGGAAAGAAAGAATGTGCAGCTCCGTTTTGGATTAGCAATTGTCATAAAAACAGCACAAATAGCATTAGAGAGTCAAAGGTGACCTTAAAAATGGGTAGAGCTCCTGAAGAAAAGGTTCTGCTATTTTTCTTCCAAGGTAAAGTCAAGGATCACAACAATTATCTCTAATTACAACAAAATGGGAAGGATTCATTTATTTCCAAACCCCTCCATAAATGTTCATGAGCCTGGGCATTGGACAAGCCATTCTTGTCAAGCCATTCTTGTTACTTAATCATGAGAGAAGATAATTCTGGCTTTTCACACAATACTCTAATCATTGGGCAAGTTCTAATTTGGTTGAAGATACTCAATAAAAGATCTAAGACTTACTGTCATCAACAATTAGTGAATATATATTCATAGTGCTCTTATATACATATGTGTGCACATGCACACAGAAAAAATATATGGCAAAATGAACGCACATATGCAGCAATATACACATACACACATATACAGCAATATATATATAACATATATATATATATGATATATATATATATCTATATATATATATAGCTAGAAAATCCTAGCTTTCTGGCTATCTATGGGGGGGCCTGGAGGAGGGGGGGGGGGGAGAGAGAGAGAGAGAGAGAGAGAGAGAGAGAGAGAGAGAAAGAAAGAAAGAAAGAAAGAAAGAAATTATTTGAGTAGATTCTAGGAGAAGGAGAAAAATATCTACTTTGATTTTACCAGGCAAAATGAAGGACATCACATTTTCTTTGTTGGCCCCAACCAGAAACTTGGACACTCTAATACTATGACATTTCTAGATACAACTTTAAAGAGAAGAGAAGCCAAATTTTCTGTGCTCAGTACAGGGAAAAATCACAACTTTATCTAAAATCATCACAGAACAAGTGTTATTTAACTTTTTTTTTTACATATCCAAGTATCCCTTGAAACCTCTCTGTCTACAATGGTTAAGCAAAGTGAAAAAGAAGGGAGTATTCCACAAAGCGCTGTCTTCAATCTACTTATGTTCCATCAGAGGCTCTATTTGGAAAAAAATCTTCTTTTGGAATAATTGTTTACCTCATGTGTTATGCAGAGCATCCAATATATTTAACTCGGTAATCACAACAAAATAAAAGGAAATTATCATAAGAATATGTCACTTTACCTTTGGTACATGGTAGGAAGAAAAAGGAGGTTAATGTTCCAAAATGAAAATCTTCCAATCTCCTAAGCATATGTACATCATTTTTATTTTAAACAACTATTTACATCAAAATTTCACATTTAGCATTTTATATAAATAGCTGATGAAATCATTTTAATGTCACAATACATTTATTGCATAAAATAGATTATCCCTTCCAAACTGCAAACTATGAATACCTGAATTGGTCTATCCTTATGTAACCAGTAGAAAAAAACAAAACAAAACAAAACAAATACAAAAACATAGAAAGAGATCAGACTTGTAGTTACCAGAAGTGGAGGTGGGGTGGAGGGAGGAAGAATTGGAGGGAAGTGGTGAACAAGTACAAACTCCTAGTTATATGATAAATAAGTATTAGGGATGGTAATGTACAACTTGATAAGACTATATCTAATACTTACATGATATATAAGAAAGTTGAGAGAGTAAGTCCTAAGAGTTCTCATCACAAGAAAAATTTTCCTTTATTCTTTTCTTCCTTTTCTTTTCTTTTTACTCTTTCCATATGAGAAGATGGATATTACCTGAGCCTATTGTGGTAACCATTTGACATTACATGTAAATCAAACCATCATACTGAGTATCTTAAATTTATACAGTGATGTATGTCAATTATTTCACAATAAAACTGGGGGGTGGGGAGAAAGTTCTCATAAAAAAAAAGAACTTGTCAACTATTTGTATTACTCCTCAGCGGTCAGAAACCATCGCTGGAGTTTGCTAAAAATAAGTCATTTCTAAAGTATTACTTCTAGAAATAAAGATGTCATTCACTTGCATTTATTTTGTTCTCTTTCCTACTCTTCCTCCTCACCATTTTCCATCTAAATGGCTCAAATAGAGACAAAACAAGTGTATAACTAGGTCTTTCTTGATCGTTAGAAATAAGAGTAATCAAGGAATATGACTCACAATGACACAGGCAGTAACAAAAAGTCACCATGATCTTTGGCATGGGTCCCACCAGAACAAAAACTGGAAGTCAAGCCTTCCCCAAGGCAATTTCAAGCCACTTAGAGTTGCAATAATCTTAAAAACTAGATCAGCTTTAGAAATTGGTCTTCAGAATTATCCCCTTTTCGAGGGGTACTTGAGCGGTGCTAACTGTCATCAAGTTTCCATGGTTACAGAATTTCTCAAGCAATTATCCTTCTTCTGTAGTAGTTAAGATTTTGGTATCAGATATCTAAGTCAAAGGCACTGTCATTCTTTGAGGAGTTTTTCTACCAACTCCTCTTCATCCCATCCTCTCTTATCTGCACTCAAAGGATCCTGGCCACTATGGCCAATCCACTAGAAAAAGGAAACCTAGGTCCACACACAAATCCAAACCCAGGGGAGGGTTTGGGCCCATATTTCATAGCAGTTCAGCCAAACAGTGAGATTAGGATACTTGTTAGTGTGCTGACAAGTGATGACAAATGCTGAAGCAAACACTAACAACCTAAAGTATAATGAAGCTATTCATCCGATTTTCTATATAGAGAAAATATATTTAAAATTCTTGTGTGAACTTTATAGGCTTAAATCACCATACATGGCAGACAAACCATTTCTAACTTAATTTAAACTCTATTTATATCCTGCTCATATGGTGTAGTAATAAATACATGTACTCTTGATTTTCCTAAAATACTACTTGTCAGGTAGTGAAAACAGTATAAATATGATAATACAGCTACAAATGAAAACCTATGTTACCTATTAACATAATGCATATAAATACATAAATATGTAATATAATTATATAGGATACAGTTCATTTTAAATCTCTTGCAAATGGAGTACCTATTAATTAGTATAATTATTTTCAATTTGCCTTAAATGCATATAATTATTTTTCTTTTATTTTGATAAAAGGAGTTGAATTATAGTATGTTTTTGAATGCTGTAGGTATTCCCACCTTATTACAATAACTGGTATTAATAACCAGTTAGTGCTAATAACAACTGGAATTAATTAATAACCTTTATTACGGATGAAACTAAATGAGTTACACTTTAGGTAAATAAAAGCATCACTTATTGAAATAACATTTTATTACTCATTAACTATTAGACCTTTGCATAGTATTAGTCTCTGGAATCAAACGTGAAAGATAAAAGCAAAAACAAGCACTACTTCTATGTGATTTTTAAAATTTCATTCATTCAAATGCAAATATGGTATATTTAAAAGGTTATCTGATTGGTGGAAAAAAATAAACTGAATTTATTACAATTATATAAAAAGTGTACTTTGTAATCTCAATAAAATAATTATTTATAGAAATTGGCTACTTATAAACCACTTAAATCAATTTTATTTAATGTAGCTTTTTGCAATGCTATAAACTGGTGATTCACCATCCAAGGTATGCTACACATGACCTTTAAAAAACATATCCCTGTTTTCAATATATGTGACAACAGGGTAAATTATAAAATAAATTACTCTCAAAACATACTGTTAACATGTTGCTAATGCATTGCACTGGGTAACTACGAGAGTCAGTAAATACATACTTGCGCTCATACAAATATCACCAACAACATTTTAAAGGTTGGAAGTCATTACTAAAGGACACATTAGTATAGTCTGAGAAATGACTAGGAAGACATTAATACCAAAATTGATGTAAGTACTAAAAGTCTTGCTACATTTTAAATATAGGTTATTAAACTTTTCAAACCTTTCCCTTTGCAAATCATTTTTAATTTTATATTAATTCTACCAGGAGGATAGATCATTCATCTAAAATATTTAAGATACCTTAATTTTAGACAATTCTGATTTAAAAGGAAGCTGAAAATGGCAGAAGCCATGATTGATAAAATACTATATTTCTAATTAGTTTCTGATTTTATATTATATCTTACTGCTTGCAAAATGATATTACACCATATTTTATTATGTAAAACCTCAATTGCTAAAATTAGGCTCCTTCTCTAATACCTTACATTTGTCTTAATTTTATAAAAGTTTACATGAAAATTTAGCACACATTAAAGCCTGACAAACAATGTCAACAGAGACAAGTGTTGATGATTTTTTGTAGTTCTATATCCGTCTTCTTTTCACGTTAGTATCTTGAAGCAATCAAGAAGACATATTTATGAAATAAATTATGGTCTAACTAAATTTCTTAGAGTAGAAAGCATTTATGACAGTTCAGACCTAGTATAGCTGAATCAAATGATTTCTTCTGACAGGCCCAATAAATTCTGACAATACCAAGGCAAGGTAAAGGACTTACAGGATTCAGATACTTAGGGTTTTTTCTTTTCTCTTTTTCCTTAGCAGATTGATACAATAAAACAACCCAAGAAGTGAGCTTGGATCTTTAAAATATCGGACCTTTGCCTATAGGGCTTAAAAGTATTTTCAGTTCTCACTAGATAACCCCATATAATATTATCAATTCAAAACCTATTTCCTGTTAAACTCTCTCAATTAAAGCAGGAAAATTTTAATATCGTTATAGTCACATCCCTGAACTGCAAGGTCATAATGGAGTTATAAGGCATGTTGTGTCAGCTCGTGGAAAGCTGTGGACAGAGGTTAGGACTGATAGGGAAACTCTGCTAGAAGTGTTACTCCTTCACTGTGGAGACAGGACCTTATGAAACTTCATAGGCTGTACTTTCTCCGAGTGTAGTAAATGGCTTTTGCCTTGGTCTCCGGCAATCTCCATACTCCTAACACAAATCCGTTTTCCGTCTTCATGTCACTTGAGCTATCATCATTTGGGATACTCGAGCACTCACTTCTTGAAACAATTTAAGTCAGGACAATACCTTCTGCTGGCTTCTCATCTATTTCTTGAATCAACCATTTCTTTCTCCTCTTCATCTCCCTTACTTTTAAAATTGGAATGCATCCAGTAAAAACTGCCGTTTCACAAACATTCCTCACTTAGATTCCTCCCTTTAACTTGAGACTCGGATGTTAAACAGACAACTCCAACTCAACATATCCAACACAGAATGTCATTTCTCCCCTGAAGGTTCTTCTGCTCACATACTGTCAATCTCGATTAATAGCACCTCTATTTATCCAATGACTCAGATCAAAAATTTGGAATCATCTTTGATTACCAACTTTCTCTAGCATCTCACATTCAATTAGAGGACAACTGATAGCTCCATCCTGAAATCATAACTGTAACCCGACCAGTTTCTACCTACCACTTCTAGTGCTATTACTCCGGTGCAAGCTACAAATATCCCTCATTTGTTTTAATAGCTTTTTCACTGGTTTTCCTCTTTTATGCTGGCTAATCCTCTCCCCAGAAGTCAGAATCTAGATCATCTCAGTCCTCTGCCCAAAACCCTATAACATCATCCAATCACTCAGAATAAAATTTCAATGTTCTTTCGATGTCTTCAAAACCTACATGACCTGGCCCCATTTCTTTTGTGGCCTTATCTCTTACTATTGTCCCCAGTATTCACTCAGCTCCAGACACACTGATATACTTCCATTTCTTATAATATGCTAAAGATTCCTGTGCCTTGGAGATCTGCACTGGCTGTATCCCATGCCTAGAACTCTTTCCCCCAGCTTATTCCCTCCCTTTGGTTCTCCACTTACATGTCAATGCACCCTTCATCTTGTCCTTGATAACACTGCAGAAAATAGGCACACCTTTTCATACACTTTCCTACTTAGCAATCTTTATTAACCTCCACAGCATTTACAACTATCTGATATTAAACACCACCTTGCCATGTTATATATGAGTATTTATTTATTGCCTCCTATACGCTCATGTATCAAAGTGAAAATCTAAGCTCTTACAACTTTCATGTCTCACTGGAAGGGCACAGGTAAGGTAATAATTTTTAAAAATTAATTCATTTTATACTTGAAAAGTTCCACTAAGTATAATATTAAGGGAAAGAGAATAACAATTGTGAAAAGGAGGTGGCAATTTCAAATATCATGGTCAGGAAATGATTCATTAAGAAAATGGTTTCTGAAGAAAGACTGGAACAAAGAAAGTGAACGAGCGATTTATACATCTAACAAAAGGCCATTCTATACATACGGAGAACTCAGTGAATATTACTGCTTCAAAAATATTACTGGTATCTTTGAGAAATAGCACAAATGCTGATGTGAGTCGATATAGTGATAACAAGGAGGAACTGAAAGTACTGTGTTCAAGCATACTTTGTAGGACAGGCTTCCCTATTAAGATGCATTGAAGAAAAGCCCTGAAGGAAGTCATCTATAGGGAAGAACATATCAAACAGAAAAAACTGCAGTTTCTGAAAGAGGAAGATGCCTGATACACTGAGGGGACAGGTGGGGGGAGATGAAGTCAGAGGCATTTGGGGGCCAGATCACATAGAACCTCTTTCAGCACAATGGGAAGACTCAGCATTTTGCTCTGAGTGAAGTAGGAAACTACTGGAGGGCTTTATGCAGAGAAGCGACATAAACTAATGTACATTTTAACAGTATCCTTCAGGCTACCATTTTGAAATACTCCTTAGGTGACCCTGGTAGAAACAAGAAGAATTTGAAGGCTACTGCACTTGGATTAGTGAGAGACAGATTAGAGATTCTAATCCAAGTGAGAGATGATGGTGTTTTAAAGCAGAATGTTGAGATTTAAGATACAATAGGAAAGAGAATACCAGTAAGATGGCAAAGAAAGAAGTAAAGACAACTCTTTCAAGGATTTTTACTCAAAACAGGAAGAAGGAATTGGTGCAGATTCTGCAGACAACAGTGCAGTCCCCATGGGGAGGGAAACATTCAAAACGAGAATAATAACAAAGTGTATAACAACAGAGGAGGTCAGAGATTAGATATAATTTGACATTAAGATAACACTCTGTTCACATTTGTCTACCACACTTGAATGAGTACCATGAATACAGGTACGTCATCTGTTTTGCTTATCCACACATCCTCAGTGCCTACAAAGTGCCTCATACCTAAAATGTAATCCATAAATATTTATTGATTAAATAGCATGAATTATGGAATTGCTGCTTAACTAAATATAGAATTTTTTTTTTAAATGCTACTCTCAGTATCTCAATGAGAAGGTACTGAATATGGATTATGAAGCAGAGCTGACAAAGACAATTACATTATGGAGAAATAAACTTCAGATATGGCAATATCTGCCATATCTGCTACTGTGAAATTCAAAGATCATATATATTCTTCAATATTCTGAACAGATTTTACCAAGTCCATTGACATTTTGTGCATGCCTACTATGTACCGGATTGGAGAAATACAAGGATGAAGAAAATATAGCCCTTGTCCACATAATTTAAACAGTCACAAAAATTACTTCTGCCTTAAGTAGGCTAAATCTCAGAATGGGGCCACACTATAGGAAGGCTTTTACAGTTGGGTAGGTTTTTTTGTTAGATGGGAATAAAGAATGTCATCACAGACATAAATAATAGAATTTATAAATATAACTCATGCATAACTGGGTGTGAAAGAATTAAATGGCAATATTCCCTGATCTGCAGCTAGAGGGGGGTTTTGTGGTGTAAAACAAAGTATAGTTTAGCATCATATAATGGAGGAGAGTATTTTATGTTTAGAGCCTATCTAAAGTGATTTTTTTACTCCCAAATAATAGCAACAGCAACAACAACAACAACCACTTTTAAAGCAATTCTCCCTTTCCTGTAGTCCACAGAGTACACAGTAAATTGTGCCTGGAACACTTTCAGTTTATTTTGCATCCAGACATCATTAAACCTTTGATGAATGCTATAATCTTTTTCCACAAAAATTTAATGCACATTTGTGCATACACACAAAATCTTGCACACAGTTTCATTTGAATTATAGGAAGTCCATGAAACACAACAATGAATGACCATTTCAGATTAATTATACATGAGACCTACATTTTGCAAAACCCACTGAATGAGGCAATCTTCCTAAGCAATGAATTGCTAAGGACTACATCATGAGGAAAGTTGAAGCTTTTGCAGATGTAAAAATTGAGAGATGTTTCATATGGTTTTAAATAATTAGAAACAAGAATATTAAGAATATCATCCTTCCAGGAGCTTTTACAAGTTAACTATTTCCTCTTCAAAACAAACTTTTGTACTAAGATGACGATGATTATTATTTTCTAAGGAAAATAAGAGATAAATTTGGCAATCTGTCATAGTTACATGTGAGTAAACATGCAGGAGTTGAGCCATAAAACTAGGGGGTTTGTCACAGACCCTGCTATGTTAAACAAATACTGTATTTCTTTTAACAAAGAGAATCAATAAAAACTCAAAAAGAATCATTAGAGTAGATCAAAGCAGAGATTACTACCTCTCCCACACATGGTTAAACATTCAAGCCAAGTTTGAGGGAAGAGAAAGTTGATGTTTTTCCCAAATCCGCTGAGGATATGTGCCTCCAGTATTGGAGGGACAGCGTGTTACAGAACAACTCACCCACTGAAAAAGGAGAGTGAAATAAATAAATGTCTTTGAAAATATCAGAGTGCTATCAAGGAACTTCAGGAACCAAGATCCAGGAGAAAAGAGAATCACAGAAAGGTGAACCTCCAATTTTGCACTTCTGTCTTTGAGGAATTTATGGAGCATAATCTGTGGCTGAGTTTGAGAAATTAAGCCACCACTACCATTGTCCAGGGATAGAGGGAAAAATACTGGAGTTCAGAGTGCACTAGTAAGGAGAGGGTCGGTCAGCTCCACATTGGAGATCTACACAAGTTCAAATCCTAGAAGTAGGGATAAAACCCTAGCAAAGACTGAATATCAGTAGCCAAACAGTCAAATCTATAGTAGAATTAAGGGTGTTCTTTCACTGATGCTAATTAGCTGCACTAGGAACATGAAGAATGAAAAGTACAGAGAAAACCATGCCTAAACACTCAGTAACAAAACTACCAAAATACAAAGCAAACAACTAAAATGAGAAAGTAAAAACATACATATATTACATTCAAGGAAGAAAAGCAAATTCCCTTCCTAACTAAAACAAAAGGAGCTAGAGAACAAGGAAATTATATATTCCTAAAGGAAAAAAAGAAGTCAGAATTAGACATCCCATAAAATTCCTCCAAAAATGCAGGAAAGTAAAGACACTTCCAGGCATACAAAGTTGAGAAAATTACAATAAAGGTAAGTTCCACATGAGAAAGCAATGATCTCATGGGAAAGCCCAGAACTACTCAATAAAAAATATAAATATATAAATAATTCTACATGAGCATTGCCTATGTGAAGCAAAATAAAATAAAATAAATAAATAAATAAATAAATAAATAAATAAATAAAATTAATATAATGTGAGTTACAAGAAGGAAAGAAAAATACATTACAGGTCTATCAGGAATGTTAGGGTGGCACAGATGTAGTTAAGAGTTTCTATTTGCATTATTCAGTAGTGGTAAAGATCAAGATTGTATGCCACAGAGTAACACTAAAGAATTAGTAACTATTGTGTAACTATGTATAAGTAATAATTGAGTGGAAAAATCAACAGCAATAAATACACTGTAATCTAAAAGAAGACTAGAAAGGAGGAAAAATATAGAACGTAAGACATGAAAATAACATTTTAATAAAGCCGACTTAAATCTGAATACAATTATTAATTGTAAAGATGTCAGTATATAAATTAACTTTAAAAAAAAGATATTAGGATATTTTATTCTCACAGTACAAATAACTCATTCCTGTTCACTGTCTCAATATAAAATTGATGTAGTGTTTTACTTTCCTTTTTATTCAGTATTTTCAAGCTTGGTATATTACAAATAAACCCATATTATCACAATGTTGTTCAACATGTTCAAATACGTCATCAATTGAGCAGATGCTTCAATCTATAATGGTAGGAAAAAAATCTCTATAGGAATTACATTTGGGACTTTTTGTAAATGAATATCTTCCCCCATCACAGTCTCAAACATTTTGGTTGCTGTTTTATAATTGCCTTTTGTTTAACTCTAATAGCACAATTGTTGATATTTCACATGCTAGTTATTTCCATTTATTAAAACAAATTTGCCAAATATGATTTAGAGGATTTTAATATTCAGTCATATATTAGGTTTATATATCTAATTATACATTGAGTATTAAATATGTTGGATATCAAAATAAACGTTAACTTCAAAAGCATTTTTAATCTCTTATAAAGCAAAATAACAAAATACAAATATGGTTTTGTTGTACTTTTTTGTTAATGTCATTAATGATAACACCTCAGACAAATCAATATGAAAAATAAAAGTAATAATTAATTTTAATTATCTCCAAATCTCATGAGTTTTTTATTATTTGAGAAACTTCTATTGCTTAAGTGCATACCATATTTTAACTAACTTATCTAATCAGTTTAATTTATCAGGTATTTCCATCACATGTCTGAGAGTGATTCTAAGTTGAATTTGTGCTTCACTAAGCCATTGTATTGACCCTAAAATATTGTGTATATTGTTTGAATTACTCTCAATATATCACTGCTGTGAATATAATTGAGACCATGTCTCATAGTATTAAATTTAAACAATGCATCCTATGTTAAACAAATATTTTGGCTTCTAAACTTATTGGATTACATGCCTATTGTTTTACTACATTAGCACTATTAACAACATAAACTCACAGGTTTACCTCAACAATCTTTTAAATCAATGTGAAAAAATAAAATTTGGGTTTTCTTGCTATTTATTTAAGTATGCGTGTATACTTTGTAAACTGGTATAAAACAATGACACATATATTAATTCCAGTATTATTTTTCTCTCACCTCAACAGAGTAGTATTTCCCCTTATTTTATATATATATATATATATATATATATATAATGTCAACTTATTAATATCATTAATAATCTTATTTTGAAATTGTCAAATGTTTTTTTAAATTATTTTATCTGTGTTATATGCTCACTTACCCTATTGCCAAATTTCAAGATCAAAATCCATGATATCTCTAAACACTGTGTTCTTAGTGCCAAGAAATTTATTTCTATGCTTAACATTTTTGGTTAATGGCTTATGTACATTCTCTCACTTAAAAATGGTATGAAAACTTTCTCTATATTTACTTATCAGCATTAAATACGAATAGTGTTGTCTTTATACAATATTTTCTTCAGTTCCACAGTTTTATATAAAAATGACATTTACTATCATTCGATTTGAGAGCTTAAGTATTTCCACTATAATACCTGCATAGGTACTGCTTATATTTAAAATTGGGGTGCCTGGGTGGCTCAGTCGGTTGAGCATCTGACTTCGGCTCAGGTCATGATCTCACAGTTCGTGAGTTCAAGTTCTGAGCTGTGCTGACAGCTCAGAGCCTGAAGCCTGCTTAAGATTCTGTGTCTCCTTCACTCCCTGCTCTTCCCCTGCTCATGCTCTGTCTCTCTCTCCTTAAAAAATAAATAAAAACATTAAAAAATTTTTTTAAATAAATAAAATTTGTTTGGGGTGCCTAGGTTGCTCAGTCAGGTAAGCGTCCAACTTTGGCTCAGGTCATGATCTCCGGGTTTGTGAGTTTGAGCCCTGCGTTGGGCTGTGCTGACAGCTCGGAGCCTGGAGCCTGCTACCGATTCTGTGTCTCCCTCTCTCTCTGCCTCTCTCCTGCTTGTGCTCTGTCTCTCTGTCTCTCAAAAAAATAAATAAATGTTAATTTTTTTAAATTGGTTTTGAGGTACCTGGGTGGCTCAGTCAGTTAAGCATCCCACTTCAGTTCAGGTCACGAGCTTGCGGTTTGTGAGTTGAAACCCCAGGTGGGGCTCTGTGCTGGTCAGCACAGAGCCTGCTTTGGATCCTCTGTCCCTGCCCCCCTCTCTGCCCCTCCTCTGCTTGCACTCACTCCCTCAAAAATAAATACACAGTAAAAAATTTTAAAAATAAAATTGGTGTTGAAAGAGGTAAAAATTAATCCTATCTTTTGTTTGTTTTCTTTTTGTTATGATAAAAATACACCTGTCTTTTAAGTTAAAATATAAATATAGTTTCTACATTTCCTTTCCCCATTTCTCAATATCTTAGTATAACATAAAACAGTAAATTTTCAGTCATGATCCTCCAATGGAAAAATCATGATCACTAATTAGAACCAGATAATGTCTTTTTAGAAACATCCCCAGGCTGTCATAAGGATGACTTGGCAGTGTTCCAAAAACATAATCTAATAAATATATTAAAGCATCAGAAGCATGAATTCTCTTGTTAAATTACCAGTTTCATGAATATAAAAATGTTCATGTACTAAAGGGAAATTCAAAGATACGTATGTTGCAGCTGAGTTGTGAATATAAAAGGGATATCTGTGTGCATTCTCCTCTTTTTAATAAGTAACGAAATCCTCTTTAAACAGAATGAGAAGCTGCAAAGCTTTCATCTAACTTGTCAAGTTGTGCATTTGATGAAATATTTTGCCAAATATCCATTATTATAAATAGTAAGAAGATATTCTCATTCAATAAATAACGTGTAATGCGCTCTTTGAATAAACTATCTATGTAATGCTGCACAAAATAAAGCAAGATATATGCTTCAAGAGGAGATACAACTTTAGCGGTGCCTGGGTGGCTTAGTAGGTTAAGCATCTGACTTCAGCTCAAGTCATGATATTGTGGTTCCTGAGTGTGAGCCCCACATTGGTCTCTCTGTTGTCAGCTCAGAGGCTGGAGCCTGCTTCAGATTCTGTCTCCATCTCTCTGCTGCTCCCCACTAGTGCTCTCAGTCTCTCTGTCTCTTTCTCGCTTTCTCTAAAATAAGTAAACATTTTTTTTTTAAAGAGAAGACACAACTTTACAAATAGGTCAGAACTCCCTAAGCTAAACTATAATTTTAACGTGATCTAAAGAAAAATGTAAATAGGATGTTTTGGAACTAAAAAGATGAATCTACAGTTCATATAGAATATAAAAAAGTACAAACAAGGAACTTCTGAACAAAATGATCAATGATTTACCTTACTTAATATTGAGATATACCAGGGGTGCCTGGGTGGCTCAGTTGGTTGAGCGTCTGACTTTGGCTCAGGTCATGGCCTCTCAGTTCGTGGGTTCGAGCCCCATATCCGGCTGTGTGCTAACAAACAGCTCAGAGACTGGAGCCTGCTTCAGATTTTGTGTCTCCCTCTCTCTCTCTCTTCCCCCCCTCCCCTGCTCATGCTCTGTCTCTCTCTGTCTCTCAAAAATAAATAAATGTTAAAAAAATAATAAATAAATAAAATATACCATAAAACATCACTATATAAACAGTGGGGTACTGGCATGTGAATACATAATAAACAATAATTGAAACCCTAGACATAAACAAATACTATATTGATATATGTAATATTAATACTTAAATTTCCCAGTATTAATATGTAATATTAATATGTAATTAATATGTAATTAATATTAATATGTAATATTAATACTGGGAAATTTTGAATTTTTAAAAAAGGAGGAATCTAGATAAAAAAATTCTTACTTCATAACCCACAAAAAATAATTTCCACATTAACCACATTAAAAAAGTTTTTTTTAATGTTTATTCATTTTTGGGACAGAGAGAGACAGAGCATGAGTGGGGAAGGGGCAGAGAGAGAGGGAGCTGTCAGCACAGAGCCCAACGCAGGGTTCCAGCCCACAAACTGCGAGGTCATGATCTGGGCCAAAGTCAGATGCTTAACCCACTAAGCCACCCAGGTGCCCCAACCACATGTTTAATTTTAAAGAAAGTAAATCATTAAACACACTAAAAGAAACTAGGGGTTTTACAGCCCTAGAATGGAAAGACCTTTTTAAGTAGAACATAAAACTTCTGAAACCACAAAACAAAACATATAAATAAAAACACATATTAAAGTTTTCTACATAGAAAAAATTATTATAAGCAAAATCCAAAAAACATATTCAGAATTAATAACAAGAAACAATGCTATTTTCTTAACACTGAACCCTATATAGGCCACTGAAAAAGGCCAATATAAATTAAAAAAAAAATCAAAGAATATAAATGGACAAACAGAAAAAGAAATGCTAATGACCCTTAAACATACTAAATACAAATATTCCTGATTAAAGAAATAAAATAAAAATGATATAGGCACACCAATGTTTGTTTAGTATACTAGCAAAGATCCAGAAGTTGCATAAATAGTATAGTTTTAGGAGGGTATGAAGATACCGTGAAGCTTAGTTATATCTAATTGAATTATAAATGACTGTAATCTATATGAAGTGCAATTTTGCAGTGTATGTGAAAATAATGCACATCCTAGGAATTCCACTTCTAAAAATTCTTCCATTAATTTATTAAAGTAAGTATGAAATGACATATATAGTGTTAGTCACTGCATCTTGTAGCATTATGTAACAGTAAAATATTGGAAACAACCTGAATATCTCAAAATAAAAGACCAGTTAAATAACTGTGGTACATCCATTAATGGAATAATTTGTATCCTTGAAAAACAATGAAAGAGTCCACTATTTTACTATAAATTTTTTTTTCCAAAGATATGAACAAGTATAAATCAAAGTATATAGTTAGTGGTGTTAAAAGGTGGGCAAAATAAAAATATAAATGTGTGTTTATATGTATACAACTTATCTGGAAGGATGTCCAATAAACTAATACCTGAATTTATTCTTGAAAAACTGAACATTAATAAAACTAGTAAAAATTAATAAATTAAAAATTAAAAAGCAACTCACTGAACTTTTTATGAACTAAAAGTGCCCAGAAAGTTATACAAATCACCTAGGATATCATTAATTGAGAGGAATGGGAATTCTACAAAACATAATGAAGGTTGAGATTATAGACAGCTAAAACTTTTCCGTGTTCTACTTCACTGAGTTAAGTCTGATCAATAAAACCATTTTAAAGGTTTTTAAGGTGAAGTGTAATGATCCTCTCTGGGAATAGGCGTGCTCTACTTTTCTGTCACATCTGATATATGGTGTAGGAAAATCTCTGCCATTAAGAGGAATGTTGTGGTAAGAAAGGCTACCTTCTTTCTGTCTTTCTCCCTATCAAAATGAAGTGTTTAATGCATCTAATATTTTTAGGTAGACTCCATCAGTTGTACTCTGGTCACATTTTTGGGAATTTATATTTTTAAAATAAATTAGTATTTATTTCTTTGTTTTATTAAATTCACATTATTTTTCCCTTGACATCAAAAACCCTGGATTATTTATGACATCTACATTTTAATTAGACAAGATTAAATGCAGATTAAAAGGCAAAACTTTTAAATTGTGTATATTTTAGTATTAATTAAACCCTATCTTATGGATCTCTTTTTTTCTTCCATTATATACTAAGTCTCGTATTTCACAATTTCTAACACAGTGAACATTTCCTCTGAATTCTATCTGAAAACATTCTGGGAAAGCATTATAAGACAGTTGCCTACCCTGAATCAATCAACCATTATTATATAGCAGTAGAGCCAGTTAAGAGCTTGGCATTCTCTCTCTAGAATGAATAATGTGCAGGTCCTCAAAGAACCATGTTTGTTTCTAAAATAAAGGGGATGCTTAACAACAAAAACAAAACAAACTAAAAGAAAAACATAAATACAGAGGATTAGATAGATACACAATTCAAACATACAGAAAATTATATATACAACACACACATCAGATTTATAATCAATTATCTGTGGATAGTAATATGTGAATGCCTATGTATTTACCAAATTTCTACCCACCCAAAAATATATTAAGTATAAAATCAGAAAAGAGTGAAAATACAAATGTATGCACTGTATAAATGGAAGACCAAAAAAATTTACCAGTAATATATGACATTTTAGTGTAAAAGAAAGCTTTGGTTTTGAATCACTTGGACAAACTTGAATTTGAATTATTTAAGCCTTCTCATCCTCAGGTTTTTACAAACTTATCTGAAGAGTAACTTTGGTTTAGTAAATGAGAAATGAGAGAAAAATCTATGTTAAACATCTAGAACAATGCTCAATAACTATGAGTTCTGGTTTAATACCAAATTTTACTGATAAGATTACTACATATCTTTAAAAAAAACATGCCGTGGTGCTTGGGTGGCTCCTTCAGTTAAGTATCCGACTTTGGCTCAGGTCATGATCCCACTGTTGGTGGGTTCAAGCTCCACGTCAGGTTCTGTGCTGACAGCTCAGAACCTGGATCCTGCTTTGGATTCTTTGTCTCCCTCTCTCTCTGTCCCACCCTCGCTTGTGCTCTGTGTCTCTCTCTCCCTCAAAAAAAAAAAAAATGTAATTTAGAATTAATCTTTAAAAATCAATGTACAATCATCATTCAGAATTAAAATAACTTAAATGGTGGTAACTGACCCACCTGAAGATGTAATATATTTTCTAAGAAAAGTTATATTACTGCCACAGAATGTCTAAAATTACAAGGACCTTCTGAGCATATATTTCTCTAACTCTTATGGTTATTTATGGTATCTGAAAAAATAATTCATATATATATTAATATGACACATAACCAAAAGTTAAGTTTCAATACTTCTTAATCTTATAGCAATTAAGAAAGTCATTATACTACTGCTTTTATTTTTGCTCTCTGGTATGGGATATTTGTGAGAGAACTTTATTTAATAAACTAAATGCTCTCTGCTCCATAATGCCACATGTTCAAGTTCCTCGGTTTGAATCCAATCATTTTCATGAACACTGAGCACAATTTATCAATATGTTTTGTTGCCTTGAGTGACACAAATTACTTTCTAGGGATCTCTGCTTGGGGATCAGTCAATTCCCGGTGTTTTGTAAGTAGGGCATTTACCATCTGGCATATTTGTTTCATGTTAATGGAGAGTTAAGAACATAGATATTCATGTACTTTACTGATACTTTTATTTTTAACTTTCCCTTTCCCTCTCAATGAATATCAGTGTTCATGTTGACAGCATTTCTCGGAGAAATAAAAGATTGTTTTCCATATTCTCAAAATCTCTAACATAATGAAGTTTGCAAATATGTCAGAGAATGTTCTTATCAGTGATACCCAACCTTTTGTGAGTGGAAGTATCATTGGGGAGCTTGTTAAAATGCACATTACGTGAAACTATCACAAAAGCTTGGGAGGTTTCAGGATCTGCATTTTTATAAATCATCATGGATGATGCTGTCAAAGGTCATCCACATACAATTAATTTACTCAAAATATTAGTGTCTATGGCATAATCAAAAACTCTAATTTTATTTATCTATTTAAAAAAATTTTTTTAATGTTTGTTTTTGAGAGAGAGAGAGGGAGAGAGAGAGAGTGGGTAAGCACAAGCAGGAGAGAGGCAGAGAGAGAGAGGGAGACAGAATCTGAAACAGGCTCTAGGCTCCACGCTGTCAGCATAGAGCCCTATGTGGGGCTGGGACTCACAAACTGTGAGATAATGACCTGAGACGAAGTCGGATGCTCAACCAAGCCACCCAGGTGTCCCCTACGCTCTAATTTTAAAGCCATATTTTAAAAATCCATAAGATTAAAAGGACGACAAGAAGAAATCTTGGCCAAACTTCTAAACTTGCTAATGGAGAATTTTTCCTGTCTTTGAAGCTGTGAATGTAAGGAAGGTTACAAACTTACAATCTTGCTCTACTGTACTTTTTGTTGTTGTTGTTGTTTTATTGTTGTTGTTTTTTATAATCCTTACTATCTGTATCAGGGAAGATCACCTATTGCTTTCAAAATTCAGAAATTATTTCTCTCCATGCATGTAAGAGCCAGAGACACACTGAAACATGATATTGAATAAAATATTTGTACTTCAGTGATATCTTAAGGCTAAGGGATTACTCAAGAACAATTTCAAGGAAGTTCAACAGAGTTTGTGTAATGAAACCTTTGTATTTCATTAGAAAGCAGCAAATTTTTTATTGAGCAAACTCAATAAGCAAAAATAAACTCCAAATGGGTTAAAGATTTAAATATAAGACCTAAAACCTTACAAATCCTAGAAGTGAGCACAGGCAATAATTTTTCTGACATCAGCCGAAGCAAACACTTTCTGGATATGTCTTCTGAGGCAAGGGAAGTAAAAGCAAAAATGAACTGTTGGTCTACATCAAAACAAAAAGCTTCTGCACAGCAAAGGAAACAATGAATAAAACCAAAAGCCTACCGAATGGGAGAAGATATCTGCAAATGACATATCCAATAAAGGGTTAGCATCCAAAATATATAACTTATAAACTCAACACCCCAAAAACCCAATAAGCCAATTAAAAATGAGCAGAAGACATGAATAAGCTTTTTGCCAAGAAAATATCCAGATGGCCAACAAACAAGTGAAAAGATGCTCAACATCACTCACCATCAGGGAAATCAAAACCACAATGAAGTACAATCTCACACCTGTTAGAATGGCTAAATTCAAAAACACAAGAAACAACAAGTATTGGTGAAGATGTGGAGAAAAAGGAACGCTCATGCACTGTTGGTGGGAATGCAAACTGGTGTGCCAACTCTGAAAAACAGTATGGAGATTCCTCAAAAAATTAAAAAATAGAATGACCTATGATTCATTAATTGCATTACTGGGTACTTACCTAAATAATATGAACATGCTAATTATAAAAAATATATATACCCCTGTGTTTATTGTAGCATTAGTTAAAACAGCCAAATTATGCAAACAGACCAAGTAACCATGGATAGATGAATGGATAAGGAAGAAGTGGTGTGTGTCTCTGTGTGCGTGCGAGCGCACACACACACACACACACACACACACACACACACACACTGGAGTACTATTCAGTCATAAAAATGAATGAAATCTTTCCATTTACAACAACATTGATGGAGCTAGATAGTATAATGCTAGGTGAAATAAGTCAGAGAAAGACAAATACTGTATGAATTCACTAATATGTGGAATTTAATATACAAGACAAAGGAAAAAGAGACAAATGAAAAAAGAGACTTTTAACCATAGAGAACAAACTGGTGATTACCAGAGGGGATGTGGGCGGGGGGCAGAGAATGGGTGAAATAGGTGAAGGGAATTAAGAGTACACTTATTGTAATGAATCCTGAGTAAAGTATAGAATTGTTGAATCACTATGTTGCACACCTGAAACTAATATAACTGGAATTAAAAAAAAAACTGGCTCTGTAAGTAAACTGTTCAAAATAAATTACTTGCTGGAATTGTAGAGGTTTATCATTTTGTATACAATATAGCATTAGACACAAAGTGAGGAAAGTAAGAGGGACAAGTTAAAAGAGATAACATGCATGTAATAGAGAAGTCCCAGAATTTTCATCATGGGAAAGAAGAAAGTTTAGAACAGAATACCCAGTGACTTAAAAAAAAAAAAAAAAAATCCCAGAGATGAAGATGCCCACTGCAGTGGAATTAAAATAGCAAAGTAGGGGCACCGGGGTGGTTCAGTCAGTTGAGCGTCTGACTTCGGCTCAGGTCATGATCTCATGGTTTGTGGGTTTGAGACCCGCATCAGGCTCTGTGCTGACAGCTCAGAGCCTAGAGCCTGCTTTGGATTCTGTGTCTCCCCCTCTCTCTGCCCCTCCCCTGCTCACACTCGCTCTCAAAAATAAACATTAAAAAAATTTTTAAAAATAGAGTAGTGCAAATCCAAACTTACTACTAAAACTCAACAGACTATAATAAAATTTCAGGATACCATAAAAACTCTTAAAATACCCAAAGATAAAATAACAGAAACAAAACTGGCAAACTCCAAAGGAAACAAAATATATTCAAATTTCTACCAGATATGTCATATAAGACATTATTTAAAAAGTATGAAATTTTATATAAAAACATTTGGCAAGTTCTAATGAGCAACTATTGTGAACTTAAAATCTGACTCTCAGTCAAGAACTCACTCAAGTTGAGTAAGTATCTACAAACACAAAACGTTAAAATTAATTAAAAAAATGAACATACATATATTCATCCTTACAAACAGACATAAATATGTGTAGATTTTACATTCTGCAAGATTATACTTGAGCTTACCATAATAATAGAATGGTAATTATGTGAGTTGATGGATGTGTTCACCAACATGTGGTGACCATTTTACAATATATACATGTATCGTATCATCATATTGTATACCTTAAGCTTACTCAGTGATATATGTCAATTATATGTGCTATAAAGTGTAGCCATTGGGGGGAAAAATAATTCCAAAGGTAAAATAATTATATTCTATAATGGTCCATTACCAAAATGAAATAAAATTAACCAATTTCAGTTTAAATATTTAAATTAATTTTGTGTAATAGCAGAAACAAACTGCAGTTTTAAACTACTTAGGAATAAAAAATGGGAGAATTTAATATAAAAAATGAGAGACAAATACCTCACAAAAGTATATAGATGAAAATAAGCATATGAAAAGACACTGCATATTTTAATGCCATCAGGGAAATGCAACTGAAAACAATGAGGTACCTCTGCTACAGGTCTAGTAGAATGCTCAAAATCGGGAACAATGACAACACCAAATGCTGACCAGGATGTAGAGCAATAGGAAACCTCAGACACTGCTGGTGGGAATGCATAATGGTACAGCCACTTTGGAGGACAGTTTGACAGTTTTCTATAAAACCGAAGTTCTCTTACCATACAATCCAGCAATCACATTCTGTAGTATTTATCCAAAGTAGTTGAAAACTTACATTCACAAAAAAACCTGCATAAATATTTTTATAGTTTTTTTTCATAATTGCCAAAATTTGGTAATTCCCAAGATGTCCTTCAGTAGGTAAATGAATAAACAAACTCGAATACATTCAGATAATGGAATATTTATTCACCACTAAAAAGAAATGAGCTATCAAGTCACAAAAAGACATAGAGGAATTTTAAGTGCATATTACTAAGTGAAAGAAACCAATCTTGAAAGGCTACATACTATATGATTTCAACTATAGACATTCTGGAAAATGCAAAAGTATGGAGATAATACAAAGATCTGTGGTTTCTGGGGATGGGGATGAGGAGATTAACAGGCAAAAACAGATGATTATAATGATATTATAATGACTGGTATATTCCATTACACATTTGTCCAAACCCACTGAATGTATAACAGAAAGAGTGAATCCTGAGGTAAACTATGTACTTTGGGTAATTATGATGTATCCATGTAAGTCCATATTTGTTTAAAAAAAAAAGAAAGTACCATTCTGGTTAGTGATGTTGATAATGGGAAAGGTTTTTTATGTTTGGGAGCAAAGGATATATGGAAAATCTCTGTACTTCTCTCTTAATTTTAATGTAAACCTACGACTTGTCTAAAAAACAATGTCTAAAAAAATCAGAAGTATGGAACCACAAAAGACCCTGTAATGTCAAAGCAATCTTGAGAAAGAAGAACAAAGCTGGAGGCGTTATATTCCCTCACTTCAAACTCTATTATAAAGCTATAGTAATCAAAACAGTATGGTATTGGCATAAAAACAGACATAAAGATCAACGGAACAGAAGACAGAGTCCAGAAATAAACTCTTGCATATATGTTCAGTTAATTTATTAAAAAGGATGCAAGAATATACAATAGTAAAGGGACAGTATTCAATAAATGGTGTTGGACTGGACACCTACATGGATAGTTACATGCAAAAGAATAATATTGGATCATTATCTTATACCACACACAAAAATTAACTCAAAATGAATTATAGGCTTGAATGTAAGGCGTGAAACCATAAAAATCCTAGAAGAAAACATAGATGATAAGCTCCTTGACACTGGTCTTGTAATAATTTTTCAATCTGACACCAAAAGCAAAGGCAACAAAATAAGGGGGACTACATAAGTGGGACTAGGGACACCTAGCTGGTTCAGTCAGTAAAGCATGTGATTCTTGATCTCAGAGTGGTGTGACTTCAAGCCCTACATTGGATGTAGAGTTCACTAAAAAATAAATATATAAATAAAAAAATAAATAAGTAGCTACTTATTTAAAAAAATAAGTGGGCCTATATCAATCTAAAAATTTTCTGCACAGTAAAAAACTAGTGAAATGAAAAGGCAAGCTACAGAATGGGAGAAAATATATGCAAATCATATATCTGATAAGTTAATATCCAAAATTATATAAAAACTCAATAGAAAAAGCCAACAATCCCACTTAAAAATGGGTGGAGCATCTGAATAGACATTTGTCCAAAGACATACGTATGGCCAACAAGTATAAGAAAAGATGCCCAACATTTCTAATCATCAGAAAAATTCAAAGCAAAACTACAATGAGGGATCACCTCACACCGACTGGAAAGGCTATTATCAAAAAGAGAAGAAATAAGTGCTGGTAAGGATGTGGGTAAACAAAACCCTGGTGCACAATTGGTGGGAGTGTAAATTGGTGCACCCAGTACGGAAAACAGTATGCAGGTTCCTCAAAAAATTAAAAATAGAACTACTGTAAGATCTAGCAACTCCATTTTTGGGCATTTAACCAAAAACAAAAACACTAACTTGAAAAGATACATGCATCCCCACATTCACTGCATTATTTACATTAGCCAAGATATGGAAACAACCTAAAGTGTCCAGTGATGGATGGATTGATGAAGAAAATGTGGTCTATATACACAACAGAATGTTATTCAACATAAAAAAAAGACTGAAATCTTGCATTTGTGACAACACGGATGGACCGTGAAGGTATCATGCTTAATGAAATAAGGCAGACAGAAAAGACAAAAACCATATGATCTCACTTATATGTAGAATAAAATAGACAAACAAACCTAAGCTCATAGACACAGAGAACAGATTGGTGGTTGCCAGAGGCAGAGGGTTTGGGTGTGAGAAATGGTGAAGGGAGTCAAGGGTACAGTAATACAATAAGTAAGTCACTGGGATGTAATTTACAGCATGGTGACCATAATTAATAACTTTATTGTAATCGCTTCTCGGCCTTTTGGCTAAGATCAAGTGTAGTATCTGTTCTTATCAGTTTAATAACTTTATTGTATATCTTAAAGTTGCTGAGAAAGTAGGTCTTAAAAGTTTTCATCACTCACACACAAATTCTGTAACTGTGGTGATCATTTTGCAATACATACAAATATCAAATTATGTGGTACAGCTAAAATTAACAAAACATTGTATGTCAACCATACCTTAATTTTAGAAAACCAGAAGCGTAACAAAAAAAGCTTTGAGATGTGAGATGCAACCAAACAATACTCACGGAAAAATTTATAGCTATAAAATTGACCCAATAAATAGAAAATACTTTCCCTTTCTTTTCTAGATATTAGATAACTAGGTAATTGCAGAGTCACACCAGGGATAGTACCATAAACATCTTCAGGGGTCAAAGTATAATTGAGATATAATAATATGATCAACTTAACAGATGTCTGAGCCGAGAAACAAATTCCTAACCATTCTTAATGTCTTCAGTTAGCAGACTGCTTCAGTCCATTGACTTAACTCCCTTTGAATAAAAAAGACACCAAATACACTCAAGGAAGTACCTGAAATCATATCAGAAGTACATACCTTAAATTTTCCCTTAATCTTTTAAAGCCACCTCCTGCTATCTACCATCATAACGTACACAAGAGAAAAGGAAATGTCCAGGTATACATGAGATTATCAGACACCAATTTTGAGATGTTAATTTCATAGAAATAAGAATTACTGTCATCTACTTCTTGCAGGTGTTTTGTGAAGGTCAAGTGATAAATGGGAAAAAACAATTTCTTCACTGTAGGCCCAGGGTGTCCCTGCATTAATCCCAGAGTTAACGCTTCACATACTTGGTTTTCAGTTGTAACTATAATTGCCATAACATATTAAGTCTCTAAACTGAAGGCTAAGATCAATTACAAAGGAAAAAGCAAAATAAATGACCTGGCACAATTTACCCCACTCAAAATACAAGATTCAAAATAATAATGTAAAACGTAAAATCTCAGAAATTAGTGACAGAATAAGAGACTATAAGGATTGACCAAAAAAAAAAAAAAAAAAAAAAAGATTCTCATTACACTTATAATGAATTCTCCAGGCTGAACTATATTGAATATGGTTACTTCTTAGAAATTAATGGCACACTATTAGAAACATATTGGGATGTTGGCCTCATACACAGATGCTTTTCTGGGTGGACTTTCTCTTGGAGCAAAAACATTTCGCTTCTGGTTTATGGTATAGAACTATTATCTGAAAAAAGTTTTTGTCTTCATCCCATAAATAGAGAGCACCACGATAGGATTTCCTTTAACAGCAAAAATAGTCAACCAAATAAAACTCACACAAGTAATAGACCCAATATCAAACCTATTCAATATAACTCTTATCCAAGAAATGTGTTTTGCTAAAAAAGAAGCAGCAATGGGCTAATCAAATACATACTTCGTTTTAAGTAGAATGCTTTATGTAGGGATGTTGTAGTGAAAACGAAGAGAGGAATAGGAAAAGGAAAAAACTAGAAGAGAAGCCAAATTAGAGAGGGTGGAGAATAGATAGTGGAATAGAAATAACCATTCTCCTTTTTGTGATAATCATAACCTTGCACTCAATGATAATTTTACCAATTATGGACACAACCATAAACAATATATTTTAGTTTAGACTATATCTGACTTTTACAGTATGGGTTTATTTTTTGTCTTCTTTTCCTTAATATTATTTTATGTGATTTTTCACGGTTGTTGCCTGTAACTGGAATTTGCTCATCCTTCTGTTGCCAAATAGTATCCTATTGTATGAAGAGACTAAATTTTTTTAAATCCATTTTGATTTAAAAAAAAATATATATATATATTATATATATTATAAAATATATATATATTATATATATTATAAAATATATATATATTATATATATTATAAAATATATATATATTATATATATTATAAAATATATATATATATAGTTTTCACATTTTGGAACCATAATGGAAAGAAAGGATAGTATGAACAGTTGAGAACATATCTTAATTACATGAATACTTGAGTTTATTTAAGATATTTATGTAAGAGGGGGCCACAGGCTCTGGATATCTTTACTTACCTAGATAATGTTACATTATACCCAAAGAAGTTATACCAATTAATAGCAGAATAGTAAGAGTTGTCCTTGGTCTGTGAGCTCACTTAGGCATTGCTACCTGAGACTCTAGAATGTGCCTACTGTGATTGCATTTTAATGGCCATTTTGATTTCCTGGAATATAATGTCATTAATTATTTTTAACACTTGGATTTACTCTATTTGTAGTAGCTTTTAAAGTCATTTGCCCATTCTTTAGAGTATATTTTAAAAAATTCTTTCACATATACTTCTTTCCATATTTTGATGACCTGCCATTTGTTGGTTCTATGTGTTGAAAAATACATGTTGAAAATACCTTCCTACACACTTGGCTTTTTCACTCCATTTTGGCTTTTGCACATACTGTCACATTTTCATTCTCTTTTTGGCATATGGTGATTAACTTCTTAATTTTAATGTACTATCTTTTCCTTTAAGATTAATAGTAAAGAAAATAATTTTTTAATTCTTTATTATGGTTTCATTAAGATAGTATCTTATAATATTTTTTTAACACTATAGTTTTTCTGTTTATAATGAATAACTGATTTACATGGAAGGGATTTATTTTATGGGCTGAGACAAGGACTCACTTTAATTTTTTAATGTTTATTTATTTTGAGAGAGAGAGAGAAAAAATGAGAGAGAGACAGAGAGAGAGAATGAATGAGAGAGAGAGATTGAGCAGAGGAAAGGCAGAGAGAATCCCAAGCGGGCTCCATGTTGTCAACTCAGAGTCTGATGTGGGGTTTGAACCCATGAACAGTGAGATCATGACCTGAGTCAAAACCAAGAGTCAGACGCTTAACTGACTGAGCCACGCAGGTGACCCCATTTTTATTGTGTAATGCATTCCCACTATGATTTGAAAAGTCTACCTTTTGGACGGAACTTATGCTAAGTGAAATAAGCCATACAGAGAAAGACAGATACCATATGATTTCACTCTTATGTGGATCCTGAGAAACTTAACAGGAACCCATGGGTAAGGGGAAGAAAAAGAAAAAAAGAGAGAGGTTAGAGTGGGAGAGAGCCAAAGCATAAGAGACTCTTAAAAAATGAGAACTGAGGGCTGATGGGGGATGGAGGGAGGGGAGGGTGGGTGATGGGTATTGAAGAGGGCATCTTTTGGGATGAGCACTGGGTGTTGTATGGAAACCAATTTGACAATAAATTTCATATATTTAAAAAAAAGAAAAGTCTACCTTTACCCATTTTCCTCAGCGTTACTTCTGTCACCTATCTATGAATCTGTAGGTTTGTTTCTGTGTGCACAAGACTATTACATGGATTACTATATATGTGACAATATATTATAGAGCATGGCTTCATAAAAAGTCCTATTATTTCTAAAACAAATTCTCCATTTCCTTTACCCCTCCTTTTTTAGATTGGCCACTTGTTTGTCTTCAGTGTCAACTTAGTTCTAGGATTATTGGTCTCTCCTATTGTTCCAATTGGTATCAAACCCAAGGACTAGGCAAAATATGAGGGAACTGTTCTAAGGTTCTCATTGGAGTCTCTTCTCTCTGGTAGTGGAGGTGTGGTTGATGTGAATTGAGAATTCTCACTTGGATGAGTAAAGGAATTGACTCTTGCGTGCAGTTATGGAAGATGGGTCAGGAGACATCTATACTTTGAAGCAGCACACTACTGTTATAAACTGTTTCTGTCTTCATTATCTTAGTGTTTTGTAACGTAGGGTAGCTGTGAGCAAATTCTTGGTTCCTCATTTCTCCGCTTACCTCATTTTGCAAATTAGATAACTGAATTCATTTCAGTCTTAGTCCTAATGTACACAAATTAGTTTCTATCTTAAAGACAATGTTGAAAAATATGTTTTCTTAGGTACTTTAAACTGATGTTTTTAAATGAACGTATGCATGTACATAAATTGCACAAGGCCCTTTGCATATCTGTCCTTCTGAAAAACAATCTTTAGAAATTGCTTTATTATACAAGGAACATTTGGGCCCAAAAAATTGCTTTTATTTAAGCATTGATAATTTTATGGTGAAATAATCCATGTATTTGTTCTCTTCAGTATATCCTTTGGCATTTTAATTATCATCCACTTCCCAGGAAGGTACACAACAGTAGTTAGTACACAACAGTAATTCATATAATGGTACGATCATATAGAATAAACGTAAGGTAACCAGATTGTTCCTGTTTTTGGACATTTTAGAAATGTATAAGAAAATCCATAAATTATTATGTGGTCTATTGAATGTAAATCTTTTAGAATCCAACTGTTATCAATGTGAGAATTATTGTAGTCTTTGTATTTTCATTTCTTAAAGAATACAATGCATACTAAAATAGACCAGACAAAATTGCTCATTTTGCCAAATTGGCTATTATCTATATATTTATTATACACAAACTTAGTTTCCTTTTTACTGGATAAAAACATTATATTCTGAAAAGCATATTTTTCACCCTGAAAATAAGTCAAAATATGCAAACTCAGTATATATTTCTAACTAGGGATCTATCAAAATCATCCATGGGACACCTATATTATAAACCACTAATATAAACATTTTGTTATCAATGTCAGCTTTTATCTCCCTGAAAATAGTCATCTTCTTGAGTCAGAATGCTCTGTTACATTGCATCTTTTTAAAGTCTTGGATCGAATAGAAATACCATTTTAACATATTTCATATTTTAACCTGCCTGGGCTCAAAATGTGCTCATTTCTAGGGAAGAAAACTATAAATAATCTTCTGACTTTTTTACAAGGTTTTAAATCAACCACATGCAGAAAGCTGATAAGTAAGGGGAACAGAATAAATTGCAATCCTATTATGTTCTTTTTTTTTTTTTTAGTACACATTTCCTGGTAGTTGTTTATGATGTGTTATCTCCTGTTCCCAAACTGTCAAAATGGTGAGTAGAGATACACGGTGTGACTTCCACTGACTTTAACAGGAGTGGCTAGGCGATTTTTGACGTGCCAGTCATCTGGCTACACAGACAATAGGATTAGCCAAAGTGGCTCCTGATATGACAAATGAAGGAGATGAATTTCTCATTCTAATTCTGCTTATGTCAAATGAGTTTACATGCAGAAAATAGTCAAAATCATGATATTTTTGAATTCACATTAAATCTACATTATATTTTTAAAAATCACATGGATTTTCATAGACTCTGACTAAAGAACAATCACTTAGGGAATAATTATTCTTTAAGAACTCTGAAATCATTTTTTAGGCAAAAAGAATCAACTAAAAAGGTAGAATTTGTTCAAATTTTAATGACAAAATTTCATACACAAAGATAAACATTAAATGTGAATACTAAAGTCAACTATAAACCAATCATTTCGTTCAGTTAAAATTAAGAATTACATACTACGTAGTATATAGTTACTTGTAGCATGTGATGCATGGAATGTAATGTGATACCATGGAATGTATATGAACTTTGGATTCAGGGTTTGGTTCAAATCCACACTGCCAGCACTATACTATACGTGTGGTAGTGGTGAAGTTCCTTATCCTTCCTGAATTAAATTTCTTCACTTGTAAGTGGTAATGACATCACCTATTATACAGAGTTATGAAAGTTACACAAAATTAAACTCACTGATGAGTTCAAGTCACCTTGTTCTTACTGGTAGTAGATGCTCAATATATTTGCTTTTTCCTCTCAGTGCCATATGTATTATGATATCTTTTTCCTCCTTTTCAAATCTCACACACATATCTTATTTCATTTTAACAATCAACCAGCTATATTTTATTAAACTATTATATCTGTTGGGGGAAACTAAAATTTAGAAAAGTTAAGTCACTTACTCAAATATCATACTCCAGATGTGGAGTTAGGTTCTAGGATATAGCAATTAAAAAAAAAAAAAGAAAAAAAAAAGGACTAAATAATATGCTTATAATGTAGCAGGGAAACTAGCTTAAAACAAATAATTAGAAAAACAATTAATTAATGTTATAATTGATGTGATCAGTATGGATCCAGCTACTAAGAAAAAGAAAGTGGGATTTGATACTAAAGCAGTTTACTTATTTATTTTACAGAACCTAACTAGACACAGGTGATACACGGCCATGCAGTGACTCCACAGTGGAATGACTGTCCCATATTCCCTCCATCTTTCTGTTCTATAATTTACAGCATTTCCTTTCAGACTGGAAGGACATGGAAAATTACGAAGAGTAAAATTTCTTTCCCTCAGTCAACTAACAGGAAAGAAAAGAGAAAAACCCTGAATCCCTATTAATCATTTAGACAAACAAAAAATCACAAATTTCAAATTAATGGCGCAAAAGATAGGTCATCTAAAGTCCAATAATACCATATTAAACACATCACTTTGTGAATATAATTTATACTATTTTAAAAATGTTCCAGCTCATATTGTCTCAGATAAATGATCAGTGCATTACTTTCCTACTGCCACTGTATAAAGTTAGCACAAACTTAAAGTAGCTTAAGACACCATAAAGTAGCATTCTATAGTTCTGGAGGTCAGAAGGTTAAAGTGGGTCTTGAGGTATGTTTTCATTCTCAAAGCTCTTAGGAGAGAATCCATTACCTTGCCTTTCTAGCTTCTGGATATTGTCTGCATTCCTTGGTTCATGGCCCCACTCTCCAATTTCAAAGCCAGTAGCGAAACATCTTCCAACCTTCCTCTCTCTGTGACCTCTCTTTCTGTCTTCACATTTCCTTCTCTGACTATTAAGCTTCTCTCTTTCATCTTTCAAAGATCTTTGTGATTATATTAGGCTCACTTGGGTGATCCAGGATCATCTCTCCATCTTAAGGCCCTTACTTAATCATATCCTCAAAGTTTTTTTTTTCCTATCCACCTAAGATACTATACTCATGGTTTCCAGAAATTAGAACATAGACATCTGGGGGTGGGGGACTAATAGTCTATTTACCACATGAAGTGAATTACACATCTGAACTTAATTTAACATATGAAGTGTGTAATAAAGAGTCTACATATCCAAACTTAGCCCAACAATTACACAGCTCTCCATTCAACAAATTGAATGTTGTCTTAGATTTATGTCTCATTCCTTGCTTTATTAAATCTTGAAACATCCTCTTTGTAAAATTCATCTATTATTTATTTATTCAAGCTTTTTTTAGGAATAAAAAAATTCAAATTCTATCTTGTTACATGCTTTTCGATAAAGCACATAATTTTGTTATTTTGAGAGAAAAATATAGTTGAATGTCCTGTAATTAACATATTGATATTGCTTCAACTGAGACAGAAATGCTTATGTCTGCCACAAGGGTTTCTCTAAAGTACCCACTCCAAAATAAAGGTTTATATATTCATTACAATTCACAAACTCTTATAGAGTAGAGCAAAGCCTATTGGACCTTAAATTTATCTCCATTATCTTTTTTCAATACTAAAAGAGGTTATAAAATGTTAGTCTATAAAGTTATTTGCACAATGACCTAATCCTGCCCTGACCTCATGATATTCTTCATCTAAGTGATTCCTCACAAGTGGAATCTGCTTAGTTCTAGAACCCAACATGCATAGTTAGTTGCTCAACTCATAACACAGGTTAATCTCATTGCTCATTGTTGACTATCCATTGAAAAACTATTTTTGGGAAAACTAATGAAAATACCACATGTGCAAATAATTTTTAAAAGTTTAATCATTCATGGGTGACCTGTCTTAAGCTGTGAATCCTGCACTTAAAATAGTATGTGAGACATTACAATATGTAGGCTTTGAAAGCTGAGCAATTCCACAGGGCTATAATAAACACTAATTGCTTTGCAGTTTCCAGAAAACATATGTAAATAATAATGCTAAAATGGTTTACAGTTTTTCAACAATTATTCCATAGATGACTAGCCACATAAAATTTTTTTTAACTTCACTTTATTTTCCATTTAATCTATTTCATCTTTTTTTAACCCTAAGCTAAACTTCATATTTATCTCTCCTGAAGCAAAATAAACTTAAAATGGTAAAATATATTTAACTCAGAGTTTAGGTGGAATGAGAGTGGAAAAGAAAGAAATGTAAAGAAAATGATATTTAAGTTGAGAATTCCCTAGACAATAATAAAATTTAAATTAAATTTATATCACTTTGTTCTACCTGAACTCCACTGGGAGATATAAAACTCTTCATATACATAAGGACATGCAACACTATTCATGATATTTTTCTGCCTAAAGAAAAGTACATAGACAATACATGGGCAAAATGGTGAAGCACCCACCATAAATTAGACAATCAGGAATATTTATTGCAAGGTAGCACATAAAAGATATATGCTGCAGGCATTGCTCTAAATATATAACTCATTTTAATATCAGACTTCCAGGTTATAAAAGAAAATAGAAAGAAATTATATATTGTGTATAGAACTCTTTCGTTCTTCATTCATTCATTTAATGAACATTCATCGAAGAAGGACTACCTATATGTTAAGCACTGCTCTAGGTGCCAAATGAAACAAAGAAGTTTATGACTCAATTGGTGAAATATAAAATAAATAACTAAACAAAATAATCAAAAGATAATTACAAATTTAGATAAGTTCACTGAAAATGAACAAGGCTAGTGAGCCAGGGAAAGAATTACATAATATAAAGTTGTAGAATTTACGCTGAAACCAGACAGTGCATAATTACCTAGACGATAGCAGACTGTAACATTGCAAATGGTATTCTTATATTTGAAGAAATGTGGTCGAAGTAAATAGAAAACATACATGGAAACCAGAGAAGGAGAGTCCCTAAGATGAAATGTGGCATTTGTTACCTAATAGCTCCAGTAGAGAATCAGTGAATCTTGCTGTTAGTACTGAAGTCTCTGCAGAAGGGCATAGTTTTTTTTCCATAATGTCAGCTCCATATTTGTTTTTCTCTCACTCATACCCTAAGAATAATTCTGAGCATAGAAGAGTTAAAAATAAATATATGCAAAATAAATAAATGAAATAATAAAAGAATGTTTTACTGTGGTCTTAATGAACTCTTCCTCAAAATTCCTAATTTCATGTTGTGTATAACCTAAGCTCATCAAGCAATCTTCCATATGGTGCTTCAAATTTGTCTTATGAAGAGAAAAATTATCGTTTCTCTGTCAATAAGTTTTCTCACAGAAGAGATTTACTCATTTGGCTTATAAGCTTAAGCATTTTTTATTGGGTTAGTACGAATCAACTCCTCCAAAATTAATCGACACTTGTATCTTGGGAAACTACAAAATTTGATGAACACTTTACTGTACAAGATACAAACGCTATTCTTAAGAGAAAACGCAATGTGTCCTAAATGACCCTATTTTATCATAAGTTTAAACATCAAGTTTTGAAGGGAAGACATCCCCTCACTATTGCTAGCAGGTACTTCCAGTATTCCCAAGCATTTATTAATACTAAACCTGAATTACAACATTATGAACAATGATGACCTCATCTACTGTCTATACCCGTGACACTACATATGCAGAATATGATCTACTCTGTTTCTTTACAACTTCTATAAGGATCTGATCAAATATAAATATTTGATAAAGTTGTGAGAAAAAGGCTAATTTGGGCAAAAAAATACTCTGTGTAATTGAGAATATATTCATGGTATATAAGAAAAGTTGACATATCATGGACTTGAATAAGAATTTGGATGATGATAGCTAGCATTTTACAGGGCTTTCAAGTGTATTCCCATATATCATTTGGTCTTAACAAACTCCATATAGTAGTCAGGATACAAGATATTATGCACATTTACAGATGATGAAACTAGTACTCAGATTTATAATGAGTGCTTTTAGAGTGCAGTAATACAGGGAACAAAACAGCAGATTGGAAAAGGCACAAGTTTTGAATTTGATAGTTCTATGTTGAAAGCACAGCTGATAAACCTAATTAGCCATGTGGCTTCATCAACTTGTCTTCTCAGAGTTTACTTTTTAACTCTCACCTCTGGATTAGAGGTAATAATACCATTCCTTATTTGTTTGCTAGGAATGTAAGAGGTAAGGCAAGTATAGACTTGGCACATTAGAGTCATTTATTAAATGCTCATTGCCTTTATTATTAATCATACTCTGAATATTGTTATTAACTCAGAACCTTCATTTTATATAAAATGTTCCTTAATTAAGAAATAAAAGGTAAAGACAAAACGAATTCCCATTTTCTCACTTTGGACATGCCAAAAAATAATATGCAACATAATTCTTTCATTCACTCTATTTTAACAGCATTACTGACGTATAATTTATGTACAATAAACTGCACATTTAATGTTGACAATTTGGTCATTTGATTTATGAAATCATCACTGCAATGAAGAGAATGAAGATATCTGCCAAATAAACCCAGTAAACATTAATTCTAAAAACATTATATACAGCTAATATAATAATGTTTTTCCATAGGAATTATATTACCACTTTTACTTGACTCACATCATTTCTTTTTTATGTCATTTCTTCTAAACTGAATTAGACTTTACATTCTTATTATCTATTACATACAAATTCTACCTGATTATCTAATATATGAACACACACCCACACACAATTGTTTGAAGTTGTTAAAAACACTGTTGTATCATGTTTAACAGACATCTCTACAGTGACCTGAGTAGTACAGACAATTCTCAAAAATAAAAAGTGTGTTCAGAGGCATTTGAAGACTGATGCACTGACTTCTTTATCATGCCATCAGATACCCAACCTTAGGAGGTACTTCTGTTTTTAAGCCTGTTAATCTATTGTCACAAGTTGGCTGCTGTACTTCTAGGCAATGCAAGAAATTTGCAAAAGGGGGAATTGGAATCACCTGTGATTCCTGAGTCATGCTTTTCCTTTCATTAGGAAAGCAAAAAGTAAACTAAAAACCACCAATGTACTTTCTTTTGGGACTAATTAGCTAGAAATGGGTCTTAGGGACACCTCTGAATACAGGGAGTAGGAGAAAATGAGTTCCCAGCAAAGGAGAAAAAGAATGTCATGGTTGGATTAGGTCGATAATGATGCGACAATTGCATAGGAACAGTGCCACACTTAAAAGATCTTGGATCTTCTAACAATAAAGAACGAATGGAAAATAGAGACAAAATTGGCATGTCTGTCACAGTTATACTGTATCTCTACGTGAAATCTAGGATTCATGAGAAGATGAAGTCATAGGAGTATTCAAAATGAGGCTTGACTTTTTCTAATACAATCATAACTGTTAACTACTATGGAGTATGAGAAAACATGACACATAAGTACTTAAAAAAGGATTTTAAAGCATAAAAGAAAACTGCTATTAGTAGAAACAATATAATTAAAATTTTAAGAGGAAATATGTGAAATATATGAAGAAAGTGTTAAAGTGACATATTTTTTACGGAAAAGGAATAAAACATCATAATACCTCTTCAAAAGTAAATAAAGTAAAACATGATTTTGTTAATATAGCCTCACAGAGTATTAGAGAGAGAAAAGTCCCACTTTCACCATTGTTTCTATTCTAAGACCAAAGCAATTTTTTTCTTTTTTTTCTTTTTAATATGAAATTTATTGTCAAATTGGTTTCCATACAACACCCAGTGCTCATCCCAACAGGTGCCCTCCTCAATACCCATCACCCACCCTCCCCTCCCTCCCACCCTCCATCAACCCTCAGTTTGTTCTCAGTTTTTAAGAGTCTCTTATGCTTTGGCTCCCTCCCTCTCTACCCTCTTTTTTTTTCTTCCCCTCCCCCATGGGCTTCTGTTAAGTTTCTCAGGATCCACATAAGAGTGAAAATATATGGTATCTGTCTTTCTCTGTATGACATTTCACTTAGCATAACACTCTCCAGTTCCATCCATGTTGCTACAAAGGGCCATATTTCATTCTTTCTCATTGCCACGTAGTACTCCATTGTGTATATAAACCACAATTTGTTTATCCATTCGTCAGTTGATGGACATTTAGGCTCTTTCCATAATTTGGCTATTGTTGAAAGTGCTGCTATAAACATTGGGGTACAAGTGCCCCTATGCATCAGCACTCCTGTATCCCTTGGGTAAATTCCTAGCAGTGCTATTGCTGGGTCATAGGGTAGATCTATTTTTAATTTTTTGAGGAACCTCCACACTGTTTTCCAGAGTGGCTGCACCAGTTTGCATTCTCACCAACACTGCAAGAGGGTTCCTGTTTCTCCGCATCCTCTCCAGCATCTATAGTCTCCTGATTTGTTCATTTAAGCCACTCTGACCGGCATGAGGTAATATCTGAGTGTGGTTTTGATTTGTATTTCCCTGATGAGGAGCGACGTTGAGCATCTTTTCATGTGCCTGTTGGCCATCTGGATGTCTTCTTTAGAGAAGTGTCTATTCATGTTTTCTGCCCATTTCTTCACTGGATTATTTGTTTTTTGAGTGTGGAGTTTCGTGAGCTCTTTATAGATTTTGGATACTAGCCCTTTGTCCGATATGTCATTTGCAAATATCTTTTCCCATTCCGTTGGTTGCCTTTTAGTTTTGTTGATTGTTTCCTTTGCTGTGCAGAAGATTTTTATCTTCATGAGGTGCCAATAGTTCATTTTTGCTTTTAATTTCCTTGCCTTTGGGGATGTGTCAAGTAAGAAGTTGCTGCAGCCCAGGTCAGAGAGGTTTTTTTTTTCCTGCTTTCTACTCTAGGGTTCTGATGGTTTCCTGTCTCACATTCAGGTCTTTCATCCATTTTGAGTTTATTTTTGTGAATGGTGTGAGAAAGTGGTCTGGTTTCAACCTTCTGCATGTTGCTGTCCAGTTCTCCCAGCACCATTTGTTAAAGAGACTGTCTTTTTTCCATTGGATGTTCTTTCCTGCTTTGTCAAAGATGAGTTGGCCATACGTTTGTGGGTCTAGTTCTGGGGTTTCTATTCTATTCCATTGGTCTATGTGTCTGTTTTTGTGCCAATACCATGCTGTCTTCATGATTACAGCTTTGTAGTAGAGGCTAAAGTCTGGGATTGTGATGCCTCCCGCTTTGGTCTTCTTCAAAATTACTTTGGGTATTCGGGCCTTTTGTGGTCCCATACAGATTTTAGGATTGCTTGTTCTAGTTTCGAGAAGAATGCTGGTGCAATTTTGATTGGGATTGCATTGAAAGTGTAGATAGCTTTGGGTAGTATTGACATTTTGACAATATTTATTATTCCAACCCATGAGCACGGAATGTTTTTCCATTTCTTTATATCCTCTTCAATTTCCTGCATAAGCTTTCTATAGTTTTCAGCATACAATCTTTTACATCTTTGGTTAGGTTTATTCCTAGGTATTTTATGCTTCTTGGTGCAATTGTGAATGGGATCAGTTTCTTTATTTGTCTTTCTATTGCTTCATTATTCGTGTATAAGTATGCAACTGATTCCTGTACATTAATTTTGTATCCTGAGACTTTGCTGACTTCATGTATCAGTTCTAGCAGACTTTTGGTGGACTCCATTGGGTTTTCCATATATAATATCATGTCATCTGCAAAAAGTGAAAGCTTGACTTCATCTTTGCCAATTTTGATGCCTTTGATTTCCTTTTGTTGTCTGATTGCTGATGCTAGAACTTCCAACACTATGTTAAACAATAGCAGTGAGAATGGACATCCCTGTCGTGTTCCTGATCTCAGGGAGAAAGCTCTCAGTTTTTCCCCATTGAGGATCATATTAGCTGTGGGCTTTTCATAAATGGCTTTTATGATGTTTAAGTATGTTCCTTCTATCCCGACTTTCTCGAGGGTTTTTATTAAGAAAGGAGGCTGAATTTTGTCAAATGCTTTTTCTGCATTGATTGACAGGATCATATGGTTCTTATCTTTTCTTTTATAAATATGATGTATCACGTTGATTGATTTGCAAATGTTGAACCAGCCCTGCCTCCCAGGAATGAATCCCACTTGGTCATGGTGAATAATTCTTTTTACACGCTGTTGAATTCGATTTGCTAGTATCTTATTGAGAATTTTTGCATCCATATTCATCAGGGATATTGGCTTGTAGTTCTCTTTTTTTTACTGGGTCTCAGTCTGGTTTAGGAATCAAAGTAATGCTGGCTTCATAGAAGAAGTCTGGAAGTTTTCCTTCCCTTTCTATTTTTTGGAGTAGCTTGAGAAGGATAGGTATTATCTCTGTTTTAAATGTCTGGTAGAATTCCCCAGGGAAGCCATCTGGTCCTGGACTCTTATTTGTTGGGAGATTTTTGATAACTGATTCAATTTCTTTGCTGGTTATGGGTCTGTTCAAGCTTTCTATTTCCTCCCGATTGAGTTTTGGAAGAGTGTGGGTGTTTAGGAATTTGTCCATTTCTTCCAGGTTGTCCAGTTTGTTGGCATACAATTTTTCATAGTATTCCCTGATAATTGCTTGTATTTCTGAGGGACTGGTTGTAATAATTTCATTTTCATTCATGATTTTATCTATTTGGATCATCTCCCTTTTATTTTTGAGAAGCCTGGCTAGAGGTTTATCAATTTTGTTTATTTTTTCAAAAAACCAACTCTTGGTTTCATTGACCTGCTCTACAGTTTTGTTAGATTCTATATTGTTTATTTCTGCTCTGATCTTTATTATTTCTCTTCTTCTGCTGGCTTTGGGGTGTCTTTGCTGTTCTGCTTCTATTTCCTTTAGGTGTGCTCTTAGATTTTGTATTTGGGATTTTTCTTGTTTCTGGAGATAGGCCTGGATTGCAATGAATTTTCCTCCTAGGATTGCCTTCGCTCTATCAGAAAGCATTTGGATTGTTGTATTTTCATTTGTTTCCATATATTTTTTAATTTCTTCTCTAATTGCCTGGTTGACCCACTCATTCTTTAGTAGGGTGTTCTTTAACCTCCATGCTTTTGCTGGTTTTCCGGACTTTTTCCTGTGGTTGATATCAAGCTTCATAGCATTGTGGTCTGAAAGTATGGATGGTATGATTTCAATTCTTGTATACTTATGAAGGGCTGTTTTGTGACCCAGTATGTGACATATCTTGGAGAATGTTCCATGTGCACTCAAGAAGAAAGTATATTCTGTTGCTTTGGGATGTAGAGTTCTAAATATATCTGTCAAGTCCATCTGATCCAATGTATCATTCAGGGCCCTTGTTTCTTTATTGACCGTGTGTCTAGATGATCTATCCATTGTTCTAAGTTGAGTATTAAAGCCCCCTGAAATTACCACATTCTTATCAACAAGGTTGCTCATGTTTGTGATTATTTTATATATTTGGTGGCTCCATATTTGGTGCATAGACATTTATAATTGTTAGCTCTTCCTAATGGATAGACCCTGTAATTATTATATAATGCCCTTCTTCATCTCTTGTTACAGCTTTTAATTTAAAGTCTAGTTTGTCTGATATAAGTATGGCTACTCCAGCTTTCTTTTGACTTCCAGTAGCATGATAGATAGTTCTCCATCCCCTCACTTTCAATCTGAAGGTGTCCTCAGGGTAAAATGAGTCTCTTGTAGACAGCAAATAGATGGGTCTTGTTTTTTTATCCATTCTGATACCCTATGTCTTTTGGTTGGCACATGTATTCCATTTACATTCAGTGTTATTATAGAAAGATATGGGTTTAGAGTCATTGTGATGTCCATAGGTTCCATGCTTGTAGTGATATCTCTGGTACCTTGTCTCACAGGATACTCGTTAGGCTCTCTTGTAGGGCTGGTTTAGTGGTGATGAATTCCTTCAGTTTTTGTTTGTTTGGGAAGACCTTTATCTCTTTTTCTATTCTAAATGACAGACTTGCTGGATAAAGGATTCTCAGCTGCATATTTTTTCTGTTCATCACATTGAAGATCTCCTGCCATTCCGTTCTGGCCTACGAAGTTTCAGTAGAGAGATCCGTCACTCGTCTTACAGGTCTCCCTTTATATGTTAGAGCACGTTTATCCCTAGCTGCTTTCAGAATTTTCTCTTTATCCTTGTATTTTGCCAGTTTCACTATGATATGTCGTACAGATGATCGATTCAAGTTATGTCTGAAGGGAGTTCTCTGTGCCTCTTGGATTTCAATGCTTTTTTCCTTCCCCAGATCAGGGAAGTTCTCAGCTATTTTTTCAAGTACACCTTCAGCACCTTTCCCTTTCTCTTCCTCCTCTGGAATCCCAATTATGCGTATATTATCGTGTTTTATCGCATCAGTTAGTTCTCTAATTCTCCCCTCATAGTCCTGGATTTTTTATCTCTATTTTTCTCAGCTTCCTCTTTTTCCAAAATTTTATCTTCTAATTCACCTATTCTTTCCTCTGCCTCTTCAATCCAAGCTGTGGTCACCTCCATTTTATTTTGCAGCTCATTTATAGCATTTTTTAGCTCCTCCTGACTGTTTCTTAGTCCCTTGATCTCTGTAGTAATAGATTCTCTGCTGTCCTCTATACTTTTTTCAAGCCCAGCAATTAATTTTATGACTATTATTTAAACTCACCTTCTGTTACATTGCTTAAATTGTTTTTGATCAGTTTGTTAGCTGTCGCTACTTCCTGGGGTTTCTTTTGAGAGGAATTCTTCTGTTTTGTCATTTTGGATAGTCCGTGGAGTGGCGGGGAATTGCAGGGTTCTTCCTCTGTGCTGTCTAGAGTAATTTGGATTGGTGGGTGGGGCCTCAATCAGACCTGATGTCTGCCCCCAGCCCACTGCTGGGGCCACAGACTGGTGTGTCCCTTATCTTCCCCTCTCCCAGGGGCAGGTCTCACTGTTGAGTGGTGTGGCCCCTGTCTGGGCTACTTGCACGCTGCCAGGCTTGTGGTGCTGCTTCTGTGAGATCTGGCGTATTAGCCAGGGTGGATCCGCAAGGTGTACAGGGGTGGGAGGAGCAGACTCAGTTTGCTTTGCCTTCGGTGGTCCGCTTCAGGAGGGGCCCCTCTTCTGTGGGCCTCTTGTCTATGCTTGGCTCCGGAGAATCCGTTCTGCTAGTCTTCTGGCCGATGTGGGTGGAATCTAAGTGATCAGCAGGACGGGGTGAGCCCAGCATCCTCCTACACCACAATCTTCCTCCCAAGACCAATGCAATTTTTGAGATAAAGAAAAGATAACAAAACTAGCAACATTATGTCTATAATTAATAACTGTTAGGTAAAAAGAGACAGATGGTAACAACACTTATGGTGAGCATAGTACAACATACAAGGTGTTGAATCACTATGTTACCTGAAACTAATGTAACATCGTGTGTCAACTATACTCAAAATTATTTTTATTTGTATTTTTTTTCTTTAATGTTTATTTATTTTTGAGACAGAGGAGACAGAGCATGAACGGGGGAGGGGAAAAGAGAGAGGGAGACACAGAATCGGAAGCAGGCTCCAGGCTCTGAGCCATCAGCCCAGAGCCTGACGCGGGGCTCGAACTCACAGACCGTGAGATCATGACCTGAGCTGAAGTCAGACGCTTAACCAACTGAGCCACCCAGGCGCCCCTCAAAATTATTTTTAAATTGTTAAGCAAAAATAAATAAGAAAATATTTAAAATGTATTTATGTTATTTTCTTTAATTATATCAAACACAATTTTAAAAAATGATAGGTAGTGTATTTCAAAAACAAATCAAACGCTAAGTAAATCTTAGTAATGGTTATTCATTTAGATTTCCAAAGTGTATCCCACAGCACTTATTTAAAGAATTAACAAACATCAAATACTTCTCATTAGAAGACAAGATTACACTTAGATAACATTTTAATAAATCCAACTATGCTAAAAAAACAAACAATTTTTTAAAGAGCTAAGCAGTTCATGACTGAGTGACACTGACTCTGACCAGGGTGGCACATTTATATTTTAATACGTATTTTTTCAACTCTGACAATACTGTTGGAGTCAAATCATCAACTCAAGAGTATCATTAAATGGATAAAATTAATAATGGCAGCACAAGCACTATTAAAATGAAAGCCCAAAAATATAATGTTGTCTGGGAGAAGTTAAGCAGACCCAATACTGATTTCAGAAACATTTAGCCAATATGATATATGGCTAAGTTTTAAAAATGGGAAATTAAACCATAATAAGGAACATGATGGTCAAGTTCATATAATTTCCTATATGGTCTCATTAACAGGATCTATGAATGAATAAGTACCATGTCCTTATATCCCTCAAGAGATTACTTTTCCTATACAGACCTAAATGCAAAGCATCTTATGTATAATCTATTATATATTGTATGTAATATACTGTTAAGGACTGAATTGTACCCCCTCTCCCAAATTCATATGTTGAAGTGCTAACTCTTAATATGACTACATATTAGAGGGTGCAGAAAGGGTCTTCAGGAAGTAATTAAGATTGAATGAGGTCATAAGGTTGAAGCCCGTAAGACTATGGCCTTGTAAGAATAGGTAGAGATCTCTCTTTCTTTGCATTCTTAGAGGAAAAGTCATGTGAGGACAAAGTGGTGGTCTGCAAGCCAAGAAGAGAATTCTCAGCAGAAATTAAATTGGCTGGAAACTTAATCTTTGCCTCCAGAATGGTGAGGAAATAGATTTCTGTTGTTTAAGCCACCCAGACTATAGTATTTTGTTATGGCAGTTTGAGGAGAAAGAGACAGGCAGCAAGAGCGTTAGATTTAGAGATACTTTTTTTAATAAAAAAAAGAAAAAATTAAATAACAATACCAGAATAATAGGGTTTTTAAATAAGGAAAAACAAAATAATAGGCTACAGAATAAATGCATAAGTATTATGTAATACAAAACACAGAAAACTTTAGCCTGATAGAATGCCTTACCATTTCTTTGAAAACTAATGGCATATAGACATCTATTGTGAAAATTAATAGAGGAAAGCTTCAACAAAATGGACTTGGAGGGCTAGAAGGGGAGGCTGGAAGAGGGAGACTTAGGTGGATTACTGGAAGAATTATCAATTAGGAATCCTAACAGAAGAATCCTAAACAGGTAAGAACCCTCAATTTCAGGTCCCAACAGGAAAATTGGGGCACCTGAGTGGCTCAGCTGGTTACGTGTCCAACTCAGGTCATGATCTCATGGCCTGTGAGGTCGAGCCCCACGTAGGGCTCTGTGCTGACAGCTCAGAGCCTGGAGCCTGCTTTGGATTCTGTGTCTCCCTCTCTCTCTGCCCCTTCCCCACTCACACTCTGTCTCTCACTCTCTCAAGAGTAATTAAAAAAACATTACAAAAATTTAATGAAAAGAAAAGAAAAGAAAAGAAATCAACAAGCAACTCAGCTAATGAGAAACTGTCATCATTGTGAACTCTTACTTTCTCTAGTGGATTTTTCTTCAAAACAACACCTCAACTTTCTCCTCCTCCTCCGTAAAATAACATTTCTCTCCTTCTTTCTTGAATTTGCCTATGGTTTTGCCATAGCTTTCATGTCCCAAACTGCAATTCTCTACTATTCCCAAATAAACCCATTTTTGCTGGTAAAGTAACGGTTATATATTTTTAAGGTTAAAACTATTATAAAAGAACGCATTTATATAAAAGTTATAAGACTTTTTTTTTTAATCACAAAGCTACTATATATTGTGTGGTTGTACAAATATTTCATCAAGATTTTCAGAGAACACTGCCAATGATATTCTTATTTATGTTCACCTCTACAATACACATTAAAATATATTTTTAAACCTTACGAAACTAGAACTGAGCTAAAACATTTTTTTAAATTTATTTTGAGAAAGAGAGCACAAGAGAGCACAAGTGGGGGAGGGACAGAGGGACAGAAAGAGAATCCCAAGCAGGCTCCACACTGTCAGTGCAGAGCCAAATGCGGGGCTTGAAAGCACAAACCATGAGAACATGACCTGAGCCAAAATCAAGAGTCAGATACTTAACCGACTGGGCCACACAGGTGTCCCCTAATTTCTAAAAACCTATATAAGTATCTCGGTGGGAGAGGAGTATAATCAATATACAGTAGGGCTGAAACAATGTACCTGCAGGGTTTGGGGTACAAGAGAAGAGTAGTGGATTAAAGTTTGACTAAAAGTGTCCATAAGAAAAGAAAATGTGTCCCAGGTTCATTAGGTCCTTTCATTTGTGAATGAGTAATATGAAAAATACAGATTGCTGGCATTTCCATTGTTGTATGAAAGCCTGCACAAAGCTGTGTGGACTGAGGAAGTACAGCGAACAAAATAAATCCCTTCAATGGAACTGAAAAGTATATCCACTGGTTCAAAGAAAAGATCTGTGATTTCCCGTTATCACAACGGATCCAATTTGCCATTTTGTAATCTAATAGCACCTGAGTGAGCAGGGGCCTAGACTGAGAAAACTACAAAATGAAAGAAAGAAATTCCCACTCAAAACAAGACAAGCTTGTAAAACAAAGTTAAGTACCAAAATGGAACTAATGTTAATATAAAATCATTTCACATAAAATTAAAGCCACCAAAAAAATAATTTTTTGAAGAAAAAAGGCAATTAAAGACAAAAATGCATAATTTCATCAGAGTGTTAGGGCCAACTAAGATTTGTAGAATTGGTTTTTATTCGAGGTGGAAAGAATAGACATTTTAATGTTTATAAAAATCTGGATTGTTACTACCTACAAAACATAACCAGAGAAAATTTTATGAGAAATTCTGAATGAAGAAAAATGACCCCATATGAAAAACAAAAAACAAAAAACAAAAAACAAGATACAAAAAATAAAACAAAAATACTGTGCAAACATATTAACAAAAATTTTTTAAATTTTTTTTAAGTGTATTTTTTGAGAGGGGGAGTGGAGGGGCAGAGAGAGAGGGAGACACAGAACCTGAAGCAGGCTCCAGGCTCCAAGCTGTCAGCACAGAGCCCGACATGGGGCTTGAACTCATGAACTGTGAGATTATGACCTGAGCTGAAGTTGGACACTTAAGTGACTGAGCTACCCAGGTGCCCCAAATGTATGTTTTTATTTTTTTTTAATGTTTATTTTTGAGAGACAGAGTGTGAGTGGGGGAGGGGCAGAGAGAGAGGGAGACACAGAATCTGAAGCAGGCTCCAGGCTCTGAGCTGTCAGCACAGAGCCCAACGTGGGGCTCGAACCCATGAACCGCGAGATCAGGACCTGAGCTGAAGAACAAAATATTTAACATGTTGACTATTAAATATAATTATAAATCGTTTTCCTTGGGACGGGTACTCACTGTAAGGGGGGAAAGGCAGGATCATTGGAGAGCTAGGAGGAACATACCTTGTTTTGGGTATTAGTTTCATCAATCCATGGTAAATCAAACATGCAAAATATTCTGTCTGCATATTCCGTGTCAGTAAAGTGTTAACACAAATGACCATCTCTTTCTGCCTAAAAAAGAGACTATAAAATCCTTGACAAAAAATAACACTGTGTGTGCTGGGGGGGGGGTGTGCATGTGCACAATGGCAAGTTCAACCGTGAATCATAATAGGCTAACCTCTATGTCATGTCAGAGGGTAAAAATGCCAAATCAATTTAGATTTTAAAAGGCAATTTTATATAAGTATATATGAAAGTACTTAAGAAACATTTTAGTAACCAATATTAAAACTTAAATAAAGATATCAGTATGTGGAAAAGGAGGGGGCAATGTAGAAATTTTAAGCCAAAGATTTAGGAAAGAAGGAAAAACTAATAGAATTTTTTTAAAACTGTAACTAGAAGAAAATAAGATTTTAGAAATATATCAAACACACAAAAAAAGAGACAACCTCATTCATGAGAAGACAACTGTTATCAGCTATAGGGTGTTTACAAAACACACATATAAAATTAAAAAATTATATGTAATTTTCTTTCATGAAATTGTGTGTACATTATCATGCAGAACTATTAGAATATTAACTATATATAGTTAATATTATAATATTGTAACAGTATTTTAATACCATTTGTTTACTATCATGCTAAGCTGGAAAGCAAAAATTATGATTTCTGTCTTCTTTGCAGCTACGGCCCCACATGTGATATAGGTTTTGCCAAATCAGGACAGATACATGAAACTTAATTTTAAAATGAGTTTCATGGAAATCCTTGCAGGGTGCCAAACGTTAGTAATGATACCCAAAATCATGGTAGAAAGGAATTTCTGAGGAATCTAGCAGTTGAGGAGGCATTTTCCTGAATCCATCATTTTTAATTATTCCAAGACAGCCATGTCCTTAAGGAATCATTGTGAAAATGGTTTTGAAAGGTCAGCCTAATTTTTTCTCTTTCCTCTGATGGGGCTTAGGGCAGGCTGCCCTGAAATATGCTAAAGTGGCATATTGATTATTTTGAATTAAAGTTACTTGAGAAGCAGCTGGTTCAAGTGGCACACTCTGACCGTCCTCTCTGTCCCCCTGAAAGCAGGAAATAAATCTCAAGTGACAGGTACCCTCCCTGCAGCAGGAGGTGGAGTCACATCCTTGTATCCTTCTCCCCAGGGATACAGGATACAGCCCTAAGAATCTAGGTAAACAAACTCTGCTTAGTTTCTTCACTAATTAGTACCTAAGCCTAAGTTTTCCTTCTCAGTTCTTCACAAATTTATTGTTTGTCTAAAAGGTATATGGACATCTAACCTCAGTCACTTCTTGGGTCCCATATCGATGAGAGCATACATATGAAATTATTTTTCTCTCCTGTCAATCTGTCTTGTGTCAATTATTAGACCAGCCACAAGAATGAAGAAGGGAAGCGGATACTTCCCCTCTTCTGGTCCCTTCCAAATATATCTGTATCTATATCCTTTAACAAATACTTCTTTGCTTGAAATAAGTATAGTGTAATCTGTCATATGCAACTAATCTCCCAATAATAGACTAGCATACCATAGCAAAAGAAGGCTGGAAAGGACTTGAATGTGGATATTCTCTGTTATGGGCTGAATTGTGTTCCACCGAAACTCATATGCTGAAGTCTGAACCGCTACTATCTCAGAAGATGACTATTTGGGGATAATTCCCTCTTAAAAAGACTCTTAAAAGTAAGCCAGCCATTGGGGTGGGCCCTAGTCACTATGACTGGTGCACAAGTAAGAGCAGGAAATGTGGACAAAGACATGTACAGAGTAAAAGCCATGTGAAGACAACAGGGAGAAGAAGCCCATAAAATCAAGAAAAAAATGCTTCAGGAAAAAACCCGGCCGACACCTTGATTTCTGAATCCTAGAACTTGGAGAAAACGTATCTCTGTTATTCAAGCCATCCAGGCTGTGGTATGTGGTTTTGGAAGTCCCAGTCATAGCAAATTAATACACTGTCCAATTCTTCACACAACTTAGTTATTTCTATTTGAAATTCAAGAGACTCCACAAACTATTCAAACTAAAGGGAGTTCCAAAAATTTGCATCATAAACAACAAAAACCATCCTTCTACATGAGAAGAGAACATTAAAAAATGAGCTGGAACAAAATGATTCTATTCCAAAGGGTTAAAAAAAAGTATATATTATTTATGATAAAATCCAGTAATATACTTGGAAAATATTAATGTTTAAAATGTAAACACTTTATGAAAGACATAAAAGAAAAACTGAATTAAGGCCCAGATGAGGCACGTTCACAGGTAGAATTACTGATTATCATAACGATATACAATTTCCCAAAGGATCCAAAAAATTCAATACAATAAAAATAGAATTATCAGAGTATTTTTAATTTTTAAAGACTTTGAGAAAAGCTAAGATAGTTTTAAAAAGGGAAACAATAACTTAAAAAAATTAATCCTAAATAATATTCAAATAATCCAAAAGACAAGCAGAACATGAGGAGCAGTGAAGAAAAATTAACAAGGGATAGGCACAAAACAGTAAATGGTAAAATGTAATATGCCCTAAACAATAATTATAGCATATGATATACTTATCTGTGCTTATATATACACATACATATACAGAATTATTTGCTTTTTAAATGAGATATATTTTAATATAAAGATACAGATTAAAGACAACAAATAAATGAAGAAAGGTGTATCATTCAAATTGTAAGCAATAGAGCTAAAATGGCTACATTGATATCAGATAAAATAGACATCCAGGCAAAAACTATTACGGGAATAAAGAGGAGTATTTTGTAATTACAAAAGGGTCAATTCATCAGTCATAAATATGTACACACCTTCCACGGAACTGGTAACATTCTTAAAAATTTATTCATCAGGTTATAGCTACTCATATTCTCATTTTATCAAATGAGAATAAAAAATAATTTATTTTATTTTAAAATAATAAATTCTTACATAGTAAAATAATGCTGCATTATTAATATAACATAACTGTATTTTCAAAAACAAAAATTTAGAAGTTTGCTTTTTTTTTTAAATTTCTTTATCATCTAATTTAATAAAGACAATCTAGGTTCTTACATCAGCATCTATATTCATCTGTTGCAATTATGTTGTTTAGTTGGTTGTATATGAAAAACATCTGGCTTTATACATATATGATGTTTATATAGAAGAAGTCTTTTAATAACCATCTTAGGTAACGCTAGATATTCTTTTTTGACACTACATCAAGCCACAGCAAGTACTAGTACCTTTTAAATTTCATTGTAATATGAAAACTGAAGCCATATTAGTGACATTTTTAAATTAAAACCCAATGCTTCATCTTGCTTATTAAATGGACCTTTTGAGAGTTCTTGATGGTCTACCTAGACCACACTTTTGAGAACCAATGGACTATACACAAAAAAACAGCAAATATGGGGGCGCCTGGGTGGCTCAGTTGGTTAAGTATCCGACTTCAGCTCAGGTCATGATCTCGGGTCCGTGAGTTCAAGCCCCATGTTGGGCTCTGTGCTGACAGCTCCGAGCCTGGATCCTGCTTTGGATTCTCTCTCTCTCTCTCTCTCTCTCTCTCTCTCTCTCTCTTCCCCTCTCTGTCCCTCCCTGCTCGTGCTCTCTCTCAAAAATAAACATTAAACAATTTTTAAAAAAACAAACAGCAAATATGTAGACTGTCTGATGGACATTATCAACCCACCATGATGAAATTAGTATTTGGAATACTATACCCAACAATTGTATAATTCACAATCTTTCCAAATGTACATGATATATTTATTATGGATTAATCATCTTCTTGGTCCAAAAATAACAAATGTAGAATGATTATACAATATTTCTCTAACCACAACAGAATTAAATTAGAAACCAATACCAAGAAGATAGCTAGTAAAATACCAAATATTTGATAAATTCAGAAAATAATTTTCTATATAATCCCTATACATAAGAGTAGTATAGGAGAAAAATTAGGAAAAAATTGAATTAAATGATAATGAAAATAAACATGAAAATGCATGGTGCACAGGTAATTGAAGGCATGAAGGAATATTTTTGGTTATATGGTTATTACTTTAAAAATATAAATTCAATGATGTACATTTCCACCTTAAAAGCCTAAATAAAGGAAAGTGAAGAAAACCCAAAATATGTGGAAGGAAGGAAATAATGAAATAAGATCAGAAATTAACATGTATCATCAAAAGGCAGTCTACTGGCAGAATTCCTTCTTCTGGGGAAGAGGTCAATCCTCTTTCTCTTAAGGCTTCTAACTAATTGGATGGGACCCAGCCACAGTATGAAGGATAATCTTATTTACTCAAAGTCTACTGATTTACATGCTGATCTCTTCTAAAAATTACCAGGATAACAACATCCAGACTAGTGTTTGACCAAATATCTGGGCACTGTGACCTAGGCAGGTTGATACGTAAAATTAACCCTCACAGTGCATTTCTTTGTAAGTTTTACATTTAAAACATTACAAATAATTCTTGAACTTTAGCTAAGACATGAATGTCAAAGTACTGGATGAGATTGGATGAGTACTGGATGAGATTTTAATTTCTGCAATTTACTTGCAATGTATCAGAGAAATCTGGTGAAAGGGTATAAGAACAATGGGGAAAAAAGATTAATAGATGTGATAAAACAAGTACTATGGAAGGTTAGAATTTAGGTTGTAGGTGTATGGATGTCTATTGTAAAGACATTTCATGGTAGAAGAAATAATTTATGCGTTGAGCATATATTTCAGGGTCAAATTAGTGGGTAAAGGACTTAGAGGAAGAAGAATCAACATGGGATCATTTAGTCTTCTCACATTTGAAGCATGACCTTGACAAATGAGAAGAATACGGAAAATCAAAGGGAAAATATTGAGAAATAATTCTTAAGGTAAACACTACTGAGAAAAAAGAATGGATACCCTGCTGGAGTAAATATTTATGTGGGAAAATGGCAATATTAATATTCTTCGTATCTATTCAATAAAACCTATACTGGTTAGCCTTCCAGTTAAAAACCTGAGAGATCTGAGCCCCTTCTCCTCTCCAACATTAACCTCTATGACTTGCACGTATGAATCACTTCATCTATTGATCAAATTAGACTCCAATTGAACTTTTGTAAAGATTTCTCATCTGTAGACCTCTCCTCAACTTACTGAAACATTCTAGAATAGTTTCTTCTCTCCTGCACAGACTTTCCTTATATCAATAATCTGTAACAGCTTAAACTAATATCTCATCTGATTTCCCAAGATGCTCAAGTTATTCCTCTTCCTAGTGATTAAACCACTTAATTTGTATTATTTTATAACTTTTGTCATTTTATGTTTTGATTCATTTTTGTTATTTCAATCACTTATTCAATTACATTATATATATATATATATATATATATATATATATATATATAATCTTATTTGCTCAGGAACTGTGCCTTATTTTTCTTCCTTCATAATTCTCACTGTTCAACCTTATCTACTTTATATGGTAAAAAAAAATTTAGTGGGTCTGTTAGTTTTACCACAAATATAACAAAATAAAACATTTATTATTTCATGATCAGAAGTTCAGGAACAGCTTAAATGGGACCCTGAGCAGTCAGGGTTTAACAATGCAGCAATTAAGTTGTCTCCTAGGAATGTGATCCTCTCTGAGATCCTCTTCAAAGCTCACATGAATGTTACCAGAATTTAATTCCTTGCATCTATAGAACTTATCGTGACTTGTTTCTTCAAGGCCAGCAAGTGAGAGAAAGACTCTAATTTCTCTTTCTCTAGTCTCTAGATCCTCTTTTATAGGGCAGATTCAATAGAAAAACTACCTTTTGATTTGCTTAGAGTCAACGGATTAGAGATCTTAATTACATCTGAGAAATTTCTTAACCTTTTACCATATAATGGAGTATCATCACAGGAGTGACACCCTCCCTACCCACTTTTCTACACCCTATGAATAGAAAAATGTTGCAAGTCCTGCCTTCAGTATAGGCTTGTGCAAGAGTGTGGGTCATTAGGGGTATTCTTAGAATTGTGCCAACTTTAGGAACTAAAAAATAACACTGTTATGTGTATAATGCATTCACAATGTTGACAGACCCACTGCTGCAGTTACATATATTATGTCATTGAACAGATTGGCAAGGAATGGACAACGGGTTTTCCCAAAGCACTCGGTACATATTCCTGTCACAACACTATAAATGTGAGAAAGAACAGGGACTCAGGTCCCCTTAATCCTATTCACACCAAATCTGCATAACTTGATACCTCAAACCCTATGCCCCTTGAGTAGTAGATCTCCCAGGATAGCTAAAACTCTATGCCCTTCAGTTAGCATATCTTGCAGGAATGCAGAAGCAGGATGCTTACTGAAAGGAGGGACTGGACTACAAAGACTGGTGCACACCTAGTCAAACCAGTATATGTCAAGCTGGTCCCAGTGCTGAACTTTACACTGACTTTTTTCCTCATTAGAATACAAAAATCACACGAGGTGGAGATTAACACATTAGACATGTGACACATGAAGAAACATGATCATTAAGCGTGCAAGTGCTAATAAATCCCCACCTCTACATGCTTAGACATCACCCTTTTCTCACCTAAGTGTCTTTAACAAACTCTCCCTGACCTCTACTGGAAGTGTCAGCGTGAGGACTTTCCTTGGTGCTGCTTTGCTTCTACATAAACTCCAATTAAGCTTAGCCTGAAACTCCCATCTGGCCTCTTACTTACTTACTTACTTATTTATTTATTTAAATTCAAGTTAGTTAACATACAGTTAGTACTGGTTTCAGGGGAAGAACCCAGGGCTCATCCTAACAAGTGCCTTCCTTAATGCCCATGACTCATTTAGCTCCTCCCCTACCCACCTCCCCTCCAGCAACCCTCAGTTTCTCCTCTTTAAGGTTCTCTTATGGTTTGCCTCCCTGTTTTTATTTTATTTTTCCTTCCCTTCCCCTCCCCTATGTTCATCTGCTGTGTTTCTTAAACTCCACATATGAGTGACCTCAACCGCAGTAACTTCTTACCAGACATGCCTCCAAAGGCAAGGGAAATAAAGCAAAAATGAATTAGTGGGACATCATCAAGATAAAAAGCTTCTGCACAGCAAAGGAAACAATCAACAAAACTCTTATCAATTTCTATTGTTTAGAGAGTCCAATGGCCAGCTTTCGATCACTTATTTCCCAAGAGTTCTTAGTTTCTTAGTATAGTGACATGTTTTTAAATGTCTTCCAGTGCTTAATGATACGCCTGGTTTATAGTAAGATTTCAATCATGGAAAATAGATTTATATGTAAAATGTGTAAAATATTAAGAATGATCTTTGGAGGGAAAACACTGCATGTTAGCTTATGTAGGATGATAAAGGATTTCTGTAACAGAAGATACTGAGGTCTAAATTTCTTAGCATAAAATTTTAGTAGACTAGCTACAACTGAAGGCATTTCTGCACTCAGACTTATTTGCTCTTTATAAAAACTTTTGCTCAATCTTCCTAACGTGTCGGAATCTGAATAACGCCATATTTTTTCAAATTAAAATAGCATTTTGTAATATCAATGGAAACAGAAAGAAGTATCCATACTACAAAGAAATTTCCTAAGGGCATAATGTATTTATGGCTCAAAGGATTTTATATTTAAGGGTTTCTGACTGATTTACAATAACAGTCTATGCTTAATGAGCTAACAAAGCACTTAAAAGCATGTTTTCTCACCTCCTGCATGCAATGAGCAAATAAAAACAAAGCTCCAAAGGGAAAAACAGTATTGGCCTTTTTTCTTTGTTGTGGCTGGCAGAAAGTAATTGGCTGAGTCCCAATTCATAGAATGTTAATGCTGCATTTAAACAGCACATTAGCGCATCCCTTCTATAGAAGAGAATATATTGCCAGTATTCTCCTCTTGTGAATCCCTTCTCTTTGTATCATAACATAGTTGTAAATATAAGTATGGCAGAAAAAGTGGAGTGAAATTGTTCCATAATGTGTTATATTTTCTCATGAATTGTTTATTTTATTAAAAGCAAAACAGTTTTGCAGAATCATCTTAAAGAATCTGTGGGCAAATTTTATTATATGACTTATTTTAAAATTCAGAATTGATGTTTAATTACCATAGCAAATTCAATTTCAAATAGGATATATATGTATTGAAAGGGTAATGTGGTGTACAACTAAAAGATGATGTTTGCAGTTACTAGATCAAATAAACCAACACTTAGAGCGTTTTATTTTTTAACAATTACATTTTTATGAAGCTATTACAAATGGCACTGGCTATGTGAGATAAAATACTCATTCAGGCAAAGAAATTGCTCTGAATACAGTCCACCCCCCCAGACCTATTTATACAAATTAAACAAATATTCATCATTATGAGTGAAATGCTTCCAAGAACACAGAAATTGAGTACAGACTGGTGGTGTTCAAACCTGGTTTTGGTGGTTACTAGTCATGTAAGCCTGAGCGCATTATTTAAACATTCCTTGCCTTGGTTTGTTTGTAAAACAGAGATGATAAAAACACCTGTACTTATATAATTGCTGTAAACGTTCAATGAATAATTACATATGAAACATGTAGAATATGCTTCATGACAAGCTGTGTAAGCATTTTAAATACTATATTGTTTTGCTTAGAATGTTTCATATGTGTAGATACATGTTCTAAATCCTAAAATAAAAATTTATAATGTCATTTTACACTTCAGTGATATCACAGTATAGCAATACCTAATACAATAGGAAATACACAGATCAATAATAGCAATTTTAGTATATGCTCCTCAAACACATTATAGTAAATCCTTATGCCTAAATTGTAGCAAATCAAACACTCTGCAGATCAAGATGCTGAGGGTAAGTACTGATTACAGACTTGCTTCTAAGTCACACAAGTAAGTGACAAAATTGAGATCAACTTTGGTTTCCAAATTCAAACTCTATACTTCTTATTCTACTTGAAATATGTAAATGGAAACTGCCATATTTTTATTATTATTGTTTTTATTATTTTGCTACACATAAAATGCATGGTGATGAGTGCTCCTTTATTTTAAAACTAGATTCTTACAGTGAAATTTTAATACAAAATGTATGAAGGGGGGTAATTTTTCAGTTAAACAGAAATCACAACTGAGAAGGGTTTTATTTTAAACACAGACTTTCGAGTTGAACATATTCAGTTGAAATGAATTGAACATATTTTATTTTCCTACACATGTAATGAAATAGAATATTTTTATTAACAAGCTTCACCACTGAGACCTGAAAAGAACGGCAAACATAAATTGCTTAACTTAAATTATTACATTTTATGAACTCTGTATTGAGAGTAAAGACTAAACAGAAAAAAAAATATTCCACAAAATTGGGCCTAAAGTTAATAAAAAAGGTTTCTGGATATTGCTAAACATAAAAAAAATGTATATATTAATCAATCATATGGGTGTCAGGAACACACTTCTGATGCATATATACATATATACACATGTGAATAACTCCTCTCGCATAGTGACTAATGGAAGTTTATTCTGTTCTATTTTTTGACAGTAGCTATTAGCTTTGCACTGTGAAAATATAAAAGAGTACATTTATAGTTTGATATGGGAACACACAGTAATCATGGTTCTTTCAAAGAGGGATGTTCTACTGATATTACTTGCCTCTGCATAAACAATCATATTGAACTACTTTCTGCTCTTTAATATAACGACATTTAGTACAGTCTCTAGGGAGCTAAACTTGCCAGATGCACCTTGAAAGAGAATAAAGGACGGTAGAGAGCTAGGGCATAAGTTAGTTCTTTGACATAAGAACCCACCAAACACCGTTCACCTGTATGGAAAGAATAGTCTCATTTGTAACACAAACATTGGGTTCACCACTTACTATTATCTGAACCTTTTGATTCTGTTTAAGAAAAACTAACAATTCTAGGAAGATACTTACATTTATATTGTTGATTTATCATGAATAAATGTCTAGGTAGGAAAACTACCATGCATTTTATACCCCAAAGTTTCCAATGCTGAGGGGTGTGGGATGGAGTGTGGAATACAGTGTGGAAAAAAATATAAAGGAAAAGTATATTATTTAACAGCTGAAAAAATTAGCTTTGTTTTTATTTTTATTTATTTTTATTTTTTTTAACATTTATTTGTTATTGAGAGACAGTGAGAGACAGAACATGAGCAGGGGAGGGGCAGAGAGAGAGGGAGACACAGAATCCGAAGCAGGCTCCAGGCTCTGAGCTGTCAGCACAGAGCCTGACACGGGGCTCAAACTCACAGACCAAGAGATCAGGACCCGAGCCGAAAGTGGTCGCTTAACCGACTGAGCCACTCAGGCGCCCCAAATTAGCTTTGTTTTTAAAAAGTCTTAATAAAATTCTAAAAGAACAGGGAAATCTAAGAAGGTTATTAGGCAAGTGCCAAAAGATATGACAGAAGTTAAATATTGCGTGTTTCTACTTTTGAGAGATAGGAGGTACAAAAGAGAAAAGGCCAAAAACCAGAGCAAATAAAAAAGTTATAGCAAGATGGTAAAATCTTAGAAACCTAGGAACTCTCTATCCTAGTAAGATAAATGAGGAAAATGAGGAAATTTCTCTCTTTCACAACCAAGCTTAATGTTAATTTCAGATTGATCTCCTTTTCCTCATTTTCCTAACCTCATTAGGCTTAGGCTTTCAGTCCTATAGCACATGCAAAGTGGCTCTCCTTGATGTCAGGAGTAACGAGGACTGTATGATACAACTACCGAATCAGGCACTCTTGAAAGTAGAAAGGAAATGATTAATAATCAGGCGAGGCAACAACATAAACCAGGATCTTCCCAGTCAAACCTGAATCCTTGACATCATCTTATTAGATTTCTAAGCAGTGCTGAACACTGTTGCCAACTTCTCTTGCGGCACTCCCTGCTCAGAGTCTAAGTGTACTTGTCTCCTGCTTTTCCTTCGCTGTTCACTAAATTTCAGTCATCTTTGTAGGATTACCTCTTTCCTGCTCACAAGGAACAGGAGTTTTAGGACCTCACCTCTTTTCACTTCATGTGCCAATGACATAACCCTTTCACTCACATTTCTTTGGCAGGAATCATATGGCTCCAATTAAACACAAATGCTCTGCTTGTGGTCTAGAAGTGTGCTAAGGCAGAATCAAACATGGATATGTGTATTAACTGGCATTAGTGAATTATAGCTGCTACATCAATTATATTACTAGGACATTTGTAACAGTGCCCTAGGAGTTATACTTGGCTCAGACATGCCCAAAGTCTCGGAATTCAACTATCTGACAGAACATGAAATACAATTTCATGAGCCAGGATTCAGCACTCAGTGTTTACTAAGTACTAACAAGAAATAAGCATCTCTTTAGATGTAATAAGATTTACTAAAAGTTTGTAGCAAGCAATTAACTATTTGTCTACTGACTGGAAAACAAAACAAAAGAGCCACATTAGATTAGAACAAGACTTATGCCCTTTACAGAAAATTTCTGCTACAAGTTCCTGGCCCTGGATTTTCCTATACACTAGGTTAATTGGACAATATAGTTATATTGGCAATCTTGGAAAACAGAAAAGAACATCTCTGAAGTCACTGATTTTTGAAGTGGGAGAAGATTAATTAAAACTTACAAAATGAACACACATAAATTTGTGGGATGCATCTGGTTTCACTGATAAGTATGAAATGTGTATAAAACTTTTTGGTGAATTCCAAACAACCATTTCATTTTCCTAGAAAACTTTTGTTGATTTTTGCTGACTTTGGTATCTGTAGCTATTATATGGTTGCACTTGATAAGAGGATACAGTTCTGACATGAATGTTCCTGATATTTTCATTTACATTCATGAATAAGGGGAAAGCAAAGCAGCTAAGATAAATGTCGGAACTTCTGTTTCCAATGACAAAACCGTATGCTTAACAATTTAGCATAAATCCTCATAAGCCGAAATACCAAGGGTTGGTTGTATTTTGTTTACAAAATGTTCTGATACTTGTCTTTTCTCAATCTATCTTTTTAAAACTTTAATTCCATGTCAGTGTATAAATATCAGCCTCATTATGATTTATCGCTGAATAATATGAGAGTTTCATTAATTAAACATTCTAATATTGATGAACATCCAGTTGTTTCTGGCCTCATCCATATATTTTTTTTGCCTTATCTATATTTTTGACCAGGTTTTTTTCTATCAGTATAAAACTTGCTGGTTCATAATGAACAAAACAAAACCCATAACTTTGTCGGCGTTATTAAATAATAATTTAACAAGGTGTCATGCTCCTATGTAATAATATTGATTTTCTAACACATAAGATAGTTCTGAAATGAAGTTTTATCCTCCTGTATATTATTTGACCGTTAGTTCTTATTGTGACTCAGATAAACAAGACTTGTTCAGGCAATGACTTGTTTCGCAGAATGGAGACAGGAGAAAGAGGGAGAGTGAGAAAGTTGAGAAAGTTGAGAAAGTTGAGAGAGAGAGAGAGAGAGAGAGAGAGAGAGAATTTCTACCCAATATTTTAACAAGCTGATCGGTGTAGAAACTTTTCAAAAAATTACAACTTTCATTGTCTATTACTTTAATTATTGTGTGCCTGAGCTACCATTTAGCAAACTGAGTTGAGTTATACCCGGCATGGTTGTGATTACTTTGATACAACAAGGAAACCATTCCACATATTTTACAATTTAAGACTTAAAAAAAATAACTGTGCTTTCTGCATCATCTCAAGTTAAATGATGCATCTGGAAATTCTAACACAGGGAACTCTCTCTTCTGTTCAAATATGGCTTGACTGATGTCACCCTGCCTCAAGTGTATTACTTAAAAAACAGAGTGCAAAGAGAACAGCTGTCAGGGTGAAAAGTCTAAACACATTTCTGCAAAGTAACCTAGTGCTGACAAAATGCATTTAATCATGCTGAAGCTTCATGAAATTGAGTTCATTATGTTAGGATTGTTAGTAATTATGGCTACGAAAAAACATTATTTATATCCAAACTATTGAATAAGGCAACCATATAAAGCTATCTAAGGAGATGTAAATATTTTAATAAAATGGGTTAATAAATGTTTCTTTCAGCATTTCAATTTTTTTTCAAGAAGCTGAATTAGGAGATCCTTGACAACTCGTTTATTGCACTGCAGTCTGAAATTGTGAGAGAAGACGGAGCCTGGTACTCTGAGCATTGACCTGTTTCTTTTTCTTCCCTGCTGAACTTAACAACCTCATTTGTTTTCATGGGAATTTTGTGTGACACCATGAAGATAATTGTGCCATAGCCTGAGATAAGACATTGAAATCTATACCCCTGAGAAGCTACCAGAATTCACTTAGGGGAATAAAAACTGATTTTCTGTATTAACATTCAACGGTTTCCTCAGTACATTCCAAGAAGTTCGCATCTTTTTACAGAATAATTAACTCCTAGAAAGATACCTCCCAACCAATAGTGAAATATGTCAACAGGAAATACAATTAACAATCACAACACATCCATTTACTAAGTATATGGAGAAGTATCAAGTAAATATTGGGATAAATACATTCTGCAAGGTAGCAAAACAAAGCTTTATTTGATAATTGCATTTATACTGTAAAATAAAGGCAATCATATTTTACAGAAATGAATTTAACATCATCAGACAGCATTTTACACATTTTGATTTCTCTGGAGATTACCCTTTGACAAATATGGGATGCTGCATTTTAAATTTATCTGACATGTGTATTGGCTCTAAGTCTCTGATTAGGAGAATTTTTTATGAAATATAACTTTCTTCCCATACTATATTTTCCTTGTTGAGGACATTCAAGTAATGCAGAACACCTTTAACATTAATTAATTAACATTAATGTTAATTAAAGTTAATGATCCAAGCCATAAAAGGCTCTTCTTTTCTCACAGTGTCCCTGAGGTCTCAGTGAATGTTATTAGCAACCATTTCATTTCAGTGACTATAACTACCAACCGACTTACTTCCCACCCAGTTGTTTCATGGCTGACATATGTGATGACATATTTTGACATGTCACTCAGAATCATTTCCTCTTTAGTGTTTATAGATGCTTAAGCAAACAAAAACATAATAAACAATGCCAGTTCTCTCAATGTAAGCCTCTTCTCATTATTTGACATCCCTTATACTTTCATATGTAGGAATCGCTGCACTGTTACCAGGAGAGACCCTGAAAATCATTCCTCCTTATCTTCAAGAAACTGTCTTCATGTCTGTGAAGAATGATATGCATTGCATTTTTCACATCCAAGAGCCAGGTTCAGATCCTGGTTAAGGTACTCTTGGATATGGCAGATTTCTCCTTTTGCGGTCTTCATCCCTGTATTCTGAAGCTTATTCCAAAATTTTAAAGGTTCCCTTTTCCATCTTCCCAAAGAAGATAAAGGGCTTCATGTAACCACATTCCAAAGAGCTCTTGTCTGACATGTCGAAGTTTCTGAGGTATGCAGATTACTTTGTAGCCTTTGCTAACCATCAAAAATTTAAAACAGTTTCTGAGGAGCATGTAATCCAAAAATGAAAAAGAAATGAAGGAGGGAACAAAGGGGGGAAAGGAAGAAAGTTAAGATAGAAAGAGAAGGGAAGTGGAGATGGAGTGAAAAGGAGAGAGTAAATGCAGAGGGCAGGAGACAGATGAAGAAAAAAGGTGAGGGAGTTTCTGGGGATGGAGAAGAGACCTACCCCCAACACCACACATAGTGAAATAAAGCATGTAAGTTTTCAGACTTTAAAACCAGACTAGTTGGATTCACATCTGAGTTCCACAACTTTATGACCAAAACACGGTGAGAAGGTATTTAACTTCCTCAAGCTTCATCTTTTTTCAATTTAAAAAGGGAGGGACAGTACTACATTATGGTAAGCATTATTAAAGAAAGACCCATTGATGTGCGTAGTCTCTGCTCAAGAGGAAGGAACTAGTCCACATATCTTTGTGCCAAACGCATAGATACTTGTTGACTGTTGAGCGATTTACAGACACAGGTTCATTTCAGTTTACTTTAGCCACACACAGAAAAATGATTTTTCCAGGGACTTGTATGACACACTATTAGAGAAGTAGGAAAGATGGATAATTTGTCAGAGGATAAAGTTTCTAACGTACCCTTCTGTTTGCCGTATAATCTCCTATCTTCCTTTAACCTGACACTTCTTCATCTCAGAGTGATAGATCAGATCACCCATGATCTGATGATCATGCTATCATTGTATTTTGTTCCTCTGTTATACACTATCTTCTTACAGAATATTATAGAATGTGGTTTCCTGGGTTTGACTATCTTCTTCAACATTTAATATATTGAGAGTTCATCTTAAAAACTGGGACATAAATATTCTTTTCTGAAACTTTCAGTTTTAGAAAAGTGATAGTTCACCAAAAAAAAAAATAAACCACATGTGGCTGTAACCCATATGTTCAGCTGGCAGCCTCTGTCAGTGTATAGATTTGGGTGATATTACATTGAGTCCCTCCTTTTCAAATGGGCTTCCAAATCCCTCCTAAAGATATTAACTCCAACATGCACATCTCCTTATATTTCCCCATTATTTTGGACCACCATGGATTATTTGCTTCCTTTGTCCTTTAACTTAACTGCTCTGTCGTAATATTCAGATTTCCACAGTTTAAATATATATATATATGTTTCTCAATGAAAGTTTTTTAGTTTAATGGACTTTGGTAGGGGTTCAGAATATATTACTTCCAAACATGCCACTTTGGCACACTGATTATTTTGAATTGAAGATACTTTCAAAACAGATAGTAAGAGAAAGACATTCTGAGTCTCCTTTGTTCCCCTGAAAGGAGATAAATCTCCCACACATGAAAGATATCCTCCCTGTATCAAGAAGGTAGAAGGTATACTTATCATCAGAGACAGAGAACTGAGCACCAAAAAGGTTATAAATAAACCTTGTTACTTCTTTCTCATTTTACTAAACCTGGCCCAAACCTCTCTGTCTTATCAATTCTTCATAAATGTATTGGTTCTTTGTCTAAAACATATAAATGTTTCCTGCTCTGGTCACTCCTTCACTCTCATATCTTTGTGGGGCTACTATACGTGTGTGTGTGTGTGTGTGTGTGTGTATATATATATATATATATATATATATATATATATATATAAATTTGATCTTATCCTTTTATCTTTATATTAGGGAGTGAGGGTGCCTTAGCCAAGAACCTAGAAAAGTACAAGGAAAATTATTTTCCTCTTCTGCATTTTACTTACAATTTTGAGATTCTCCCAAGGAGTGGAACTAGTTCATAATTCATAGTCTTTAACTATCCTTTTGAGTCCCTACACTTTTCTTACATTCCTATGTTTTATCTCCATTGCCTCCTTCTGAAACCAGCGTTACAAACTTCATACATGATCAAGATAGCAGAGAAAACAGACCAGTTTCCAAAACCCATTCTGTACCACAATATTTAACATATTTAAAAACTGTCCAGGACTTCCTAACAAAAACATGATATCTACATACACACATGTCAAAAGAAAAGAAACCTGAATAACTGTGATTCACAGCATATATGTTGTATGGGATAGTCATTAAATGTTAGCTAATTTTAGAAAAGAATATTCATTTGTCATTGAAACATTGAGAAAAAGACTCACAGGACATCCCTGGCCCAAACCCACTCCAAACCTAGCTTCCTACCAAGGCAGCCCTGACTTGTACCCACTATAGCTCCAGCCATCCTGACAAAGTGGCCCTGGCACAGAACACCTCAGAACCCACTGAGCCCACACCCAACTCACTGCCATCAAGGAGGCCATGGTGCAGAGTGCCCCAGACCCCACCCCCCCTCCCCCCACCCATACCTGCTCCTGCTGTTTGATCCAACCAAGATGGCCCCACACAGCAGACCTGGGACCAACCCCCACCAACTTCATTCAACCCACCAAGATGGCCCTAGTAAGGCGCAACCTAGGATCCCAACTGCACCTGCTCCAGACCCAGATGGCCTGCCATAGCTGTCAGGCACATGCAATCTGATCAGGATATGTTCCTATAAGAGGCCACTCCTTCAAGACCAGGAAAGGCAGCTGTTCCACCTCATTCATAGAAATAAACACAGAAAGTCAAACAAATTATGGAGCAGAAGAATATATTCCAAATAAAAGGACAAGATAAAACCCCAAGAAAAGACCCTAATAAAATAGAAGTAAGTAATATACCTGATAAAGATTTCAAAATAATAGTCATAAAGATGCTCACTGAACTTGGGAAAAAAATGGAGGAATACACTAAAAACTTCAAAAAGAGAAAATATAAAAAAGAATCAAAGCTGCTGAATACAAAATCTGAAATGAAAAATACATTAGAGGGAATCAAAAGTAGATTAAATGATACAGAAGAGCAGATCGATGATCTGGAAGACAGAAGAGTGGAAATCCACAACAGAACTGTAAAAAGAAAATATTTTTTTACATGAGGACAATTTAAGGGGCCTCTGAGACAATAATCAAGCATATTTAACTTTTTCACGATAGGGGTCCCAGAAGAAGAAAGAAAGAAAGAGGCAGAAAACTTATTTGAAGAAATAATAGTTGAAAACTTCCCTAATGTGGGTATAAAAACAGACCCAGGTCTAGAAAACTCAGAGAGCACCAAAAAAGATGAACTCAAAGAATCCACACCAAGACACATTATAATTAAAGTGACAAGTTAAATATAAAGAGAGAATCTTAAAGGCAGCAAGACAAAAACACATACGAGGGAAGCCCCACAATACTATTGGCTGATTTTCAGCACAAACTCTGCAGGCCAGAAGAAGTTGAAGGATATATTTAAAGTGCAGAAAAGTAAAAACTTACAACTAAGAATACTCTACCCAGCAAGGTTATCTTTAAGAGTTGAAGAAAAGATAAAGAGAGTTTCTTAAATAAGCAAAAACTAAGGAGCTCATCATCAGTAAATCAGCCATATGAGAAATGTTAAAGCATCCTCTTTAAGTGGGAGAAAAAGGCTTTGACTAGAAATAAAAAAAAAAAATATGAAAGAAAAAAACGCACTGCAAAGGTTAATCCATAGTAGAGGCAGTAGATCGGCCACATAACATCTAGTATGAGGGTTAAAAAGCAAAAATAGTAAAGTCAACTATAACTACAATAAGTAGTTAAGGGATACACAAAACAAAAAGATGTAAAATATCATGTCAATAACATAAAACCAATACTAAGAGATATATGCACCTCTATGTTCATAGCAGCATCCTTTACAATAACCAAGATAAGGAAGCAACCTTAGTGTCCATGGATAAATGAATGGACAAAGAAGATATAGTATAAACACACACACACACGGGAATATTACTCAACCATAAAAAAGAATGAAATTGCCATTTGCAACAACATGGATAGACCTAGAAGATAATATGAAAGTCAGAGAAGACAAATCCTATTTGATTTCACTCATATGCAGAATTTTAAAAAATAAATGAATAAACAAAACAGAAACATACTCATAGATACAAGAAACAAACTGTTGGTTACCATAGGGCATAGTGGCTGGGGACAAGTGAAAAAGGTGAAGGGAATCAAGAGGTAAACTTCCAGTTATAAAATAAGTTACAGGAATGTAATATACAGCATAGGAAATATAGTCAATAATTTAATAAACACTTTGTACAGTGGCAGATGGTAACTAGATTTATCAAGAGGATCATTTCATGATGTATAAAAATATTGACTCATTATGATATATACCTGAAACTAACAGTTATGCTTAAATAAGTAAAATAAAAAACTGAACAACATAGCTTCTTAAGCAGATAAATCCAAATATTTTTAACAGTGGGACTTTAAATTTCTATGAGAATCTGTCTCATAGAAAAATTATATAGATATATATATAGATATATATATAGATATATAAATAAATATAAATATAAATATATATAAAATAGATATACAAATATATATAGATATAAAATAGATATATAAAAAAATATATATATATGCATGTGTATATGCATATATATTTGTACACACACAGAGGCTTTTCTTGCCTCTCGAATTCTAACGTTTATCTTAAAGCATTAAGTAGGCATTATCACACTTCCCACAGCTGAAATTCCTTAAACTTGCCTAATGGCTTCACAGTCAAAGCAATTATCTCTATCACTGCCTAACTGGGCAGCTTGTTCTCTAGAGCAAAATTAATAGATATCATTTAATGGTCAGAGCTGTTTGTGACCTTCCCATGACTCCAGGACACTGACACTGTTGGTTCAATCTACCGCACTCACATAAAAAGCTGCTGCTAACCGCTTGGATTTAGCATCAATTTGACAACAGAAGGTCTTTCTCAGCAGGGTCAGCACACTTGGCGTGGTGCAGTGCAACAGCAACAAGAATTGTCAATATTATGAAAATACAACTCAGGACACTGATGTTAAGAAGAAAAATGTGTAGAACAGCTTTCTCTGGAGAAACTAGGATATATACTGTCACTGCACCTATGCTAGCATGTTTTTTTAAGCCTGAATCAATAAAATAGGTAATAAACAGATAGATGAACTATGAAAACAGTGTAATTTAAGAATGTAGTGAAGCAAATCAGATTACAAAAATACAATAGTTTACACTTGATCCTTCTTGTAAATGTATTTGTTACTAGAAGTGAGAAAACATTTCCATACATAAAAAGTAAGTAAAAGTGTATATAGCTTCTTGAAGGTTTTACTTTTTGGTGAACATACATGATAACAATATTAAACTGAGAAAAAATGTGAAGGCAGGAATATTTTTACTCAGAACACAATGTAAGAGCATAGATGCAGTATTAGGAAAACACTTAGCTACATATTTTTTCATTAGTGTCCTGAGAGGATTTTGATCCTGGAAGTCCCTTGTTGCCACTTTTCCATACATTACTGTAGGGAGCTGACCCCTCTGAGAAAAGACCTATTATAAAGATTGGATAAATATGATTGTATTTCAAATATGAGTCACATTTTCTTTTTAAATAAATTTTTAAATAGAAAAATTAAATATAAAGCTTTAGCTATTTATATTTTAAAAAAGTTACCTGTCTATGAAACACACCCTATAATGTAGCAATGCATTTTCTTGCATCTATTAGTAATATAGATATTTTTAGATAACCAGAAAATATCCTTTGACATGGACTATTACTGAATAAATTGTAATCATTAATATCACCAACCATAAAAACAGTTACAAAAATAATATAATCAGTCAACTATAAAAACATTTTAAAATTTACTTTGGCAATAAAAACTCAGGACAACATGTATTTTTTAATGTCTTAAGTTCTCACAAAAAAAGGTACTCTAAAATAGATCATTAGACATATTAAAATGTGACTCTTGCTAGCCCTTTCTATAAACGAACATACACCATTGAATACAATAACAGAACTATCTAAACCCACTAATATCTGAATTCTAACAGAAAGTATGGATTTAAGTTATTTTAAAAAAAGTTATTGCAAAAAGATTAAGTTGAGGAAGAACTGAGTGCAAATATCATGAACAAAAACCTTGGTTTTCCTAGGTCTTTATAAATTGAATCCCAACGTTGAACCCTAACTATTTTCTCATTTCTTTCTAACTTTATTTTATTAAGTTTCCCCCAGATTCTTCTGTTTGGTGAAAATGAAGGCTTTAAATTGCTGATCTGAAGATGAAACTGCCAGAAGCAATTTTGTTAATGGATCTTTTAAAAGTGGTTTAGTAAAAAAAAAAAAAAAAAAATCCCCAAAAAACAAAAACAAAAAAAAACAAAAATCCCAACATGTTTATGCACCTTGTCTTTTAACTAAATATATTTTCAAATAAACAACTATTAATATGATTACTGAAACTTTGGAGCAACTAACAAAACATAATCCCCTCTTGAAGAGAGTCATAGCATTAACATTTGCATTTCTTTCTACTGAAAAAGGGCAAATAAAATATAGACAGTAAATATAAAAAGAATTTTCTGACTTTTCCTTGATTGCCCTTGTTGGTGTGAACTTCAAAGTATCCATTCATTGTCTGAACAATGGACTATCAGTAATATTAGCTCTTTGAGAAGAGTTTTAGCATCTTCAAAGATATCTTTTTACTTTTATGACAATCAAACAAGCTTATAAATTTTTCATCAGAGGATGAAGTGTCAGGTAGCCTAATTGATTTACCGGTTTCCTAAAATAATAATTGCTCAGAAATGATCATTTTTGCATCTCTACCATAGCCTTATAAATGTCATTTAGACAATGAAACAGAAAATCCATTACTGTATATTTAGTTGGCAGCTCTGAATGCTGTGTAATATATTTTTAAATATCTATTTGATTGAATTAGTATTGCTATGTCCCAGTCCATTGAAATTACATTTAAAGTTACGATGGATGGTGTGCTCTCATACAAAGTCACTTTTCATTGTAAAACCATAATGATTATAATCAAAATCAATTTCAAGGGCTCCAAGCCCTTTAGGACTACCACACTGGCCAAAATAATGGAAAATTAAAATGATTTAAAATCCATTTTAGCCCTGTGTATCTTAAATATTATACTTTATCACATTATGTAAATTACATATATTTGCAACATAGTCTAGTTTAACAGCCTCTTATGTCCTCATGCAAGTGATAAGGGTGACATACTATCCACTTTGTAATGAGTGCATAAAATGGTAATTTTGTAGGCAAACATTCCCATCTCTCTGGCAGATGGCTTAAAAGGCTGTTCAAGAACCCTTTCAGAGCAAGTTGAAATAGTCTAATAATGAATAAATAGCAGATGTTGTCATTGTAAATTCCAGAACACACAAAATACTCACTCAAGCAGATTCTTCTGAAAGCAAACTTGAGTCAAATTTGTACCAATATATTTATTTTTAATTTAACTTTCTCGTTACTTCAAACGGGTCAGAACTATCAACCATTGTCACAGTTATTATAGAGGATGCCCTTAAATGATCTACTAACTATATTTATGTATTCTATAATCAGAAAAGAATATGCAGTAATTGTTCTAAGTGTGTATGTATGTGTGTGTGTGTGTGTGTGTGTGTGTGTGTGTATATTTAGTAGAAAATATGTTGTATACTAAAAATATACCTACAATTCTGCCTTCAGTTTAACCCTTCCATTATCTGAAAATAAATGTTCACAGTTGTAGATAGCAGGTTTATACATTTACTCTCAGCAATGTCTTTTTCAATGAATGGACAATTAATATGCATGAATTCCAGAAATAATTTATCTCCATACTTTTCTTCAGAAATAGACTGATTACTTACTGGGATAATGTGAATTTGGGCCTTTGGCTTTATCTGTTTATTTTTGGTTTGGGTTGACTACCTATTTTATGACTTTTCATGCCTTCTAATCCTCTAAAGAGGCACTGGGGTGGCTCAGTCAGTTAAGTGTCCAATTCTTGATTGTTTGTGCTGAGCTTGGAGCCAGCTTGATCTCTCTCCCTCTCCCTCTGCACCTTCCCCTCTCACTCTCTCTAAATAAATATTTAAAATAAAGCCTACCAATGGACTTCCTTTACTTTTAGTTTACCTCAAGGCTCTGAAATTTTTAGCACAGTTCAGATTTCGGTGACAAACGTTGGAAATTTTGGGATAGGTAGACTATTGCCTGGTATATAACATGACAGTTGAAAAACTTCATAAAAACCTTAATGTAAAATAAGTCAGATGGAGAAAGTCAAATGCCCTATTATTTCACTTATATGTGGAATCTAAGAAACAAACAAACAAAAAAAAGCCAGACACTTAAATACAGTGAACTGGTGGTTGCCAAAGAGGAGGTGGGTGGGATGTGTGAAACAGATAAAGGGGATTAAGAGGTACAAACTCCCAGTTATATAATAAATCACAGAGATGAAACGTGCAGTATAGGGAATATAATCAATAATATTGTAATAATGTTGTATGTTGACAGATGGTGACTACACTTACTGTGGAGAGTACCGAGTGATACATAGAACTGCTTAATCAATATGTTGTACACCTGAAACTAATGTAACATTGCATGCTAATTACAATTCAATAAAAAAATAAGTAAAAATTAAAAACTTAAGTTTGGTTGAAATTATTCTAAGAATTACATAAACACATACTATATGTTGGACAAGCAAAACAGTAATAATGGTTTTTTTTTGTGTTTTTTTTTTTTAATTTTTAATATTTTTTATTTTTTAATATATGAAATTTACTGTCAAATTGGTTTCCATACAACACCCAGTGCTCATCCCAAAAGGTGCCCTCCTCAATACCCATCACCCACCCTGCCCTCCCTCCCACCCCCCATCAACCCTCAGTTTGTTCTCAGTTTTTAACAGTCTCTTATGCTTTGGCTCTCTCCCACTCTAACCTCTTTTTTTTTTTTTTTCCTTCCCCTCCCCCATGGGTTTCTGTTACGTTTCTCAGGGTCCACATAAGAGTGAAACCATATGGTATCTGTCTTTCTCTGTATGGCTTATTTCACTTAGCATCACTCTCCAGTTCCATCCACGTTGCTACAAGTAATAATGTTTTTAAGGATATTTGAAAGGCACTTATTAGAAAGTGGACTATAATTTGGATCAAGTGTAATTTGTAAGGATAAACTTGAAAGAATCCTCTACCTTAGTTGAGATCTTTCTGCTTAAGTCAAAATTAAATTTCAGGCATTGTATGAGTTTAAATTGTTAGTTCACTGTGTAGTAGATGGAGGTATGGTGGTATTAAAAAGAGTCCCATGAGTTTTTGTCAATTGTATTATAAACAGGACTCCCAGCTGAAAGAATTTTTCCTTTTGTACTGCCCCTGAAAATAGATACTACTTTGTGGTATTGAAAATCCCAAACTCACTTTTTCTACAAAAGTAAAAGTTTCCTTTGATTTTTTCCTGGTATATTAAGTGGTTTTTCCATATTCATTATGGAATTTAAAGAAATACCAATGGTATTTACTTAATGCATAACTCAGCCTATTTAAAAATATTTAGATGGAAAGCACACTGTATGTAAATATTGTATTTATCAGGTTGCTATGATGAAATTTGCATTAAAAGTATGTTAGTATACTCAGTTTGTTATGAATTATTCTAATTGTAAATCTGTACTCTGGTTGTGGTTAGTTAGGTTTGATATACCGTGGATGAACAGACAAGAGGTAGTTGTTTAGGCACTTCGAATACAATTGTCAAAGCCTATCCCAAGACATTTGTTAAATAACATAGGTGAAACTAGTATTATTTCATGGATGTGTTTGACTAGTCAGGCCATAGATGCCAACTGCTTACCAAAGTCATGCTGCCACTTTCACAGCATACACTGTGTGTAGAAATACAGATGTCCAGCCAGGTGCTTTGTACTATATTCCCTTTCATTTAGTTATGAGCTCTTGACTTATTTCACCAGTGCAGTGTGAGAGGAATTATTATGTACATTTTCTGTGCCTGAGGTACATTTCAAAAGTACCGTCACATTCTCTTTTCTTTTTCCTTTAATTTCTGGATATAAAAAGTAGATGTACATTCTCTAACTCTTTTCTCCTTTAACTTGCAAGCACAGACAGTAAGATGATCTTACAAGATGACAAACCACAAAATTTAACAAGCCAGGAGGCACCTCACTACAGAGATTGCATGAGCCACTTTCATTGCATGAACAAGGCATATGAATCATGCCATCCCAGCAGTCAAATACCTTCAGAACATCATGTAAGAATTAATATCCCATTGCATCTGTATTCTCCCAGGGGTCTTCTGTAGAGATCAAAATATTTTGCATCTTGGAAGAATGTGTTTTCCCAGACTGCTCGAGGTGCCTAGCCTTGCAGAATGGGACTTTACCAAGAAAAAGAAAATTTATACTGCATACACATAAATGTTTAAACATACAGAAGAATTGGGTCCAAAGGCTGGATTTCATTTAAATATTATACCAGGTATGGGGAGCCTGGATGGCTCAGTGGGTTAAGTGGCCAACTTCGGCTCAGGTCATGATCTCGCAGTTTGTGAGTCCGAGTCCTGCACTGGGACCTCTGCTGACAGCTCGGAGCCTGGAGCCTGTTTGGGATTCTGTGTCTCCCTCTCCCTCTGCCCCTCCCCTTGTCATACTCTGTCTCTCTCTCTCTCAAAAATAAATTAACATTAAAAAAATTTAAATACTATATCAGTTAACAAATTATTAAACAATGGATATGTAGCTTTCATGTATATCTTTAAAGAGTAGGTTACTGACATATATTCCAACTATGTAACAATAGCTAAAGAATTTAGTGAACTTCAAAGCAAAATTTTGTAAATGTTAAGTATGAACAAAAATATTATTTCAATATGACTTGAAGTTAAGAAAGAAGTAGCCATGTTAGAACACTGAGTGTATTTTTAGTGTTTTTAATATTAAAAAATACATTAATAATTTCCCAGTTTTTACATGAACTGCTTGGATTGTAGTTTCTAGAGTTGCAGAATTATACTTGGTAATGCAAAAAATGAAATATTAGCTCACAGCTTTTGATACTCCTTTTCAGAAGTTTTAAAATCTGAAAGTTTCGGTGATAGTTTTTAATCTCTTTTTAGTAAATATTGTTTGGTAAATGCTTTATGAAACATACAAACAGAAAAGAATATGGAAAGGGCTTTAGTAATATTGTGACTCTTTTTTCACTAAAATATTTTTATTCTGAGATAAAGAGTGGAGGAAAAATCATAATAGTCTAATTATCTAAACCAATTTTCTCAATACCCTTCATTAATCTTTGATAAATGTATCCTAATAGCCTTAAAAACGATCATTCATCCAGAGTGATAGATATTTCAGTTAATTATTCTGTAGATTTCTTTATATCTTTGCTTTCCCTTCCTTTCAGAAATTCCCTGGTTACTAAGACAAAAAGAAAAATAGAAACCTCACTCAGGGTAGCAAAAGATAGAAAGCATAAGTAGTGGATTTGCAAGTAATCAATCTGGGTGTTTACATTTAGATTGTTCTTTAACCTTTCACATTAGAGAACTAAACACCCCTTAATTTATGGAGGAAGCTAAAATTAAAATGGTTTAGAGTTTGCTGCAGCTCAATATTAGAGCTTCAGTGTCTGCAAGTCTTTTTAAAAGGGTTAAGGGTCACCAATAGAGATCATTTGTTTTGGATCACCAATCCTGAAAGGATTAAGGAAAAAGAGATCAGGGAAAAGGTAAAATAATAATTTAAAAAAATGAATGACAGATTGCACTTCTCCTAAATTTAATGAATATTTTGGTTATTTTCTGAATATTTTTCTTTGAAAGTGGATGCCAAATACATAGAAAGAAGTTTTTCCCCAATCTTTCATCCAAAATGCCATATAGAATTAACAATTGTAAATGGAAAATGGTAACATGGGAAATACCCAGATATATGGTTTTCTCAGCAAAATATACTTTTGACTTAGGTAAGGGAAATTATTGTATCCACTCTATGCAAAACCAGGTAAATAGCAAACTTTAACTGTCACTGAACTTTACCAACCAGGAGACTAGAGAAATGGTAATTTCTGTCTAGCACTTTTTTGATCCTCACTTACTATTATCTCCTTGAGAGGGCAAGAAATAAATTCATCATTTTTTTCCAGCCCTTTTTCTGGGTCAAATTCCTTTTAAGGCAAGGAGTTCAATAGCTTTAATCTAGGTATAAACAGGTACAAACTAAATCTTCAGAAATCTGTATTATGATCATAAGGATTCTTTTTCTCCCATTGGTACTAGTTTAAAATGCTTTTTGTTTGTTTGTGTCACATATTGGCACCAAGTATTATATGGCAGAATGCCACTGCATTAATCTTTTATAAATTTTAACTTCTCAAATACAGCAAAAAAATATGTACCAAATCAGCAACAACCAGTAACACTGGCTTTCTGTAGAAGAATCATGTGGATCAAATCATCTTTGTAAACAGTGTCATCATGAAATGACCTTGAAGTGCATTACAGGCCCATGATACCAAGATACTTTTTGATGTTCCAAATTGTACCTCTGAGTTAGCTAAATATTTGCTGATGAAGTTCAGGATTCATTGTTTCATAGACAGGGTGAATACTGCACCTTTCACTCCATTAGTGACTGCCAGATTCATTTTTGATTTGACATTCTCTATCTAATTTGACACCAAATAGCTAATCTCTTTACCCTTTAAATTTCTGATGTGTCATATTGCATTACATTTCTTCTGTCACCTTCCATCACTGTATATTTTGTCACATAGAAAAGCCAATGTGATTTGACATAACACAAGAAGATGAGATCCAAGAGATTTAAAGCAATGCTAGTCAGTGGAGCAGAAATGTGACACATTGCTTCAAATGTGCAAATACTCATTTTTTGAAGAGTAGATATCTGCTAAAAGCAGGTATATAGGGTAATCCATAATAGTTTCGGGAAAGATATAGATTTTACCTTTTAGTGGCAAATTTAAAACCCTGTGCTGCCCTATATAAATAACAGAAAAATTGATTCCAGGTGACAATGGCCAGAGAAAAATTAGGTTGATTCTATTCTATTTTGTGTGGTAAGCATTCTTCTAAGCTCACTAAATAACCCATTGAAATGCCTCTCAAAGTTTCATCATTTTACTTTTAGACCAAATTGCAAATAAATTGCATAAGTTTACATCAAAACATACATTATCTATGTATTTTAACACCTAAAATAGTAATTAAAAACACAACACACGGAAAAGAAACACATTTCCACGCTGCTTAAGTAACTTTCTTGGCTCATTTTTCTCCCACATTTTCTTTAAACAATATTTAATTTTGAAACAATAAAATAACTCATGCTATTTTCCAAAGAAAATTACAAAAGAAAAGAAATATGTCAATAAAGTTTATACCAGTTTTACCTTTTTTTTTAATACTAATTAAATAAAAACTATTCCCTGAGTCCTAAATGTCAGTCATGGACTACAAATTTAAATTTCATGGTATTCCACTGAAAAGATTGTATTAAAAAAATTCTCAGGAAATTTGGTTTGATGAATCTGATACGGGGCATAAGAATATGTACTTTTTAAGTTTTCCCAAATGCATCTAAGAAGCTATTTCAGGGCATCATTCCTACAAAAAAAGAATGATCAGGCATGTCTGTATTTCATTCCCTGAAGCACTCTTCTCTAAATACCAACAAACCCCCATTGCAACTGATTTCTAACAAGAAAGTTTTGTTCAATATAATGAGACTAATTATATACCATACATGTTAGTTGTTTAGGACTCTGTGTCCTTATTAACTGGTTTCTCTGTTTTTAATGCTTGAATCCCTGCTTCAGATGTATCAGCAATTCCCTTCTCCCTTGAAGGACCCTGGGGCTGTGTGCTGTGCAGCCAGTTCCAGATTAATACTGCTATGTTTGCTGCTAATGGCTAATGAACTCATGCTAGAAAAACAGCAGCCTGATTAATTCTATGATCACCAATGCCCAGCTCACTTGCTGCCGTGCTATGGTAGGACAGTCTAAGGTAACCTCTTTTCTTTGGTTTGCATTTTACTTTACATCCAGACTACCAGTTACCTCTGTTTTCATATCATGAATCCCAGGCCCTGCCTCTCAACCTCAACTCTTCCCCATTATCTATGCCCAGGTCTCTCACTCACACAGGGATCACCTCAGCCAATTCCAGTTCCTGATTTTGGCCCTGCCTGCTCTGTTTCCAACACTTTTAATCTGGAACATGGAGCATGAACAACTGTAATTGCCATATAAAAATTGAAAACTCTGATCTCTATATAATTAAAGTATATTTTAATTGCTAAATATGAGAGGATATCTTATTAACAAAGGGCAAACAATAAAGTTACTCTCATCAACAGTACAAAATACTATTGAAGAGGAAGTAGAGGCTTGTAACTGTTAGTCCCGATTGACATTTTATTTTGTGTCATCAGAAGTATGACACATGATATTCTATTAGCCGGACTAAATGTAATCCTCCCAGAGGGACCAATTTTCTACTGGGAACTTACTTAGGCTCATCAATAGCATGACTTCACGAAAACTTTTCAAAATACTTTAGTGCTTTCAAATTATCACCAAATGTGAGTAAGTTGATACATCTTTTCCCCCAAGCTATTTTATTTTGGAAAAGAATGAAAACTTCCAAGAACAATACTCCTTGAGTTTACAGAAAAATAATAATATTCAATTCAATGTAGGAATCTATGTACATACTCCTGGTACTAATTTAGTCAAAGTTTTTCTCCAAATGAGAATTCAACAAAACAGTGAATGTATGGAGAACAGCTAAGAATTTTTTTTAACAGCTCACATAATGTAATTATTTTTTACTATACTTAAGGAGAAATTAAACTTTTTAATTAGAAAGTTACATTGTAATTTGAATCTAAGCAACTGTTCATAAAATAGCCACTGGCATTGTCATTAAAGTAAAAATAGATTGAATTTAAATTAAAATAAATGTCTTTTTAGAAAACACAGCTGGATGCCTAACACCATTTTCTCCATAAAGTTTCCTAAAATGAAAGCAAGCTCTAAATTGTTGGAATCATATATTCCATTTTATTAGTTATCAATTTTTTAAAAATATGCTTCTATTTTGTAGACTTAGTATTGCATACACTGTTGTTAGTTATAAGAGTTACTACCCGAAGTTGCTATGTGAATCTTAAGTGCATGAAAAACCCTGCTCTTTTACATTAAAAAAAAATACAAAAGTCTGGTTGAGTAAATAGAAGGCTTTGTGATACACATTTTAGTTCAATTATAGCCAGTGATGGCATGAATATTACAGGTTAATGGTTCTAATTTTCCCATTAATGGTTTATCAGTTTTATTGAGCAGTGTAAAAAGAAAGTACAAATAAATGTTTCACAATAAATATTTTTAAAAAGCATATAAAATGGTATTATAAAGTTTAAACCTTGAAATGTTATACCACTGATAATGGGAAAAATGCAGATAAATATTCCATAGAGAAAATAGTAGGTAGCAGGGTATCTAAATTTTAAGTTAAAAAAAAATATGCTTCAATTAAAAGACATTTTGTTAAGTTTCTGTATACCTTAATGGAAAAGACATTACTCCTGTCTTCAAGAACCTTTTCATTAAGTTTGGTAAAAACAAGAAACAACTAATGAGCAACCAAGCATTTATATGTAGTCTATGTGCTACCACCATTTATCCTACAGTAATTTGTATATAACTTCCACTGAATTTTTAAAAAGAATTTGAAAAGAGAAAGTACAGAGAGCAATGTGGGTTTAGATCTTTCAGAAGGTAAGGGAGAGGTCTCTCACCTCATTCATTTCATTCCACTTCTATTTCTTACAGGGTAGCCAGTAAGAAGGTGAGACCAGAAGGCCAGAAGGCACTACAGATAATTTCAATTTCAGTACAGCCTGAACGGTTTCAGTTCAGAGGTGAGTAGACTTGGGACTAGAATCTACTCTGAACTTCAGTGTCTTTGACAAGGAAAGGAAAGTGGCTCAGAGTACTTAAGGAGAAGTTTAACAGAAGAGGAAGGACTACACTGGGCGAAGGTGGCGAAAGAAGGGTTCAGAAGAGAAAGTCTATGACTATAAAACAAAGAGAAGATACCCAGATTGTTTCAGAAGATGTCTATGTTCTGTACAAAAGGTAGAAAATAAAAAATAGATAATGTACTTGTAAAGGACTAAAGAGAGGGAGGTGGACTGTTTTATCTTTTGAAAAAAGAAGCCCCTCCCTCACCCCTCAACTTACTTCCCCACTCCCTCTCCTCCCACACCCCCTCCTCCACTCCTCTTACTAGGTAGGAAAATGGTGTGATTAAAATTTTTTCAGCTTTGTTTTTTTTTAAAGTATATTTAAAATGTTTATATTAAGTGATAAAAATACTTAATAGGAGATCTATCCTCTGAATTTTTAAGTATTCATCACTGAATTGTTAACTGTCACTCTGTGTACAACAGATCTCTCTAAAACTTACTCATTTTGCAGAACAGAAACTTTATACCTGTAGAACAATTCCTCATTTTTCCCCTCCCAAGCCATTGTACTGTTTCTATGGGTTTATTTAGATAACTCCTATAGAAGGAATCATGCACTATCTGTCCTCCTATGGCTAGTCTGGTTTCACTTAGCAGAATGCCCTCTAGTTTTGTTCATGTTGTATAGGTCAGGATTTCCTTCTCTGTAAAGACAGATTAAAATCCCACTATATGTATACTGTTTGTACATTTTTTTTCTTCAGCATTAAGATATAATTTACATATAACAAACAATGTGTAAGTGTAAGGTGTACTTGTGATCATTTGATACACATATATATTGCAAAATGATTACTAAATGAGGGTAATTAACACACCCTTCACCTCATATATTTACTATTTTTTTGTTGTCACAGTGAAAACATTTAATATCTACTGTCTTAGCAACTTTCAAGTACTGTTAACTACAGCTACCCTGCTGTACATAAGATCAACAGAGTTCATTATTTATAACTATAAACTGGAAGTTTATACCCTCTGACCAACATCTCCCCATTGCCTCTACTCCTTAACCCCTGGCAACCACCATTCTACTGTCTGTTTCTTTAAGTTTGGCTCTTTTACAGTCTACATAGAAGTAATGCCATACAGTATCTGCCTTTTCAATCTTATTACACTTAGCAAATTCCCCTTCAGATTCGCCTATGTTGTAAATGTCACACTTTCCTTCTTTCTTATGATGAATAATATTCCATTGTTTATGTATGTGTGTGGGTGTTCATTTTTTTTTTTATCCAATGACAGACATCTATGTTGTTTCTAAGTCTTGTCCATTGTAAATAATGCTGCAATGAACACAGGGCTGCAGATACCTGTATGAAATAGTTATTTCTTTTCCTTTGAGTATACCCAGGAGTGAAATCCAGATGCTGGATCTTATGGTAGTTCTAATTTCTGGAGGAACTACCATACTATTTTCTAAAGTGGCTATACCAATTTATATTCCCACAAATAGTGCATAGGAGTTCCCTTTTCTCCACAAATCACTTGCATTTTTCTCTTGCATTTCTGATAACAGCCATTCTAACAGGTCTGAGGTGGTATTTCATTGTGGTTTGGATTTGCATTTCCCTGATGATGATCAATGGCCTTGAACACTTTTTCATGTGCTTTTTGGCCATCTGTATATCTTCTTTGAAACTAAAATGTTTATTCAGGTCCTTTGCCTACTTTTTACTCTAGCTATTTGTTTTTCTTGTTTGTTTGTTTTTTTGTTTTTTGGCTGAGGTGTAGGCATTCCTCAAACTCTTCCAAATAATTGAAGAGGAAAGAACACTTCCAGACTCATTTTATGAGGCCAGCATTACTTTGATACTAAAGTCAAATAAAGGCACAACAAGAATATTATAGGCCAATATCCTTGATGAACTTGCATCAAGGATATCCTTACACATATTAACATCCTAAATGCAACGGTGCAGTATATTAAAATGAACATACACCATGATCAAATGAAATTTATTTTTTGGATGAAAGTGATTCAACATGTATAAATCAATTACTATATTACATTAACAGAATGAAGGATTAAAAATCATATCATCTCAATATATACAAAAAACATTTGATGAAATTCAACACCCTACATGATAAAAACTCAACAAATTTAGTACAGAAAGAATTTTCTCTATATATATTAATGGCCATATATTATAAGCCCACAGAGAGCATCATACTCAATGCTGAAAAACTGAAAGCTTTTTCTCTAATATCAGCTACAAGACAATGATGCCAACTCTCACCACTTCTACTGAACATAGTACTGGGAATCCTACCCAGAGCACTTAGGCAAGAAAAATAAAAGACATCCAAATCAGAAATGAGGTATAACTGTCTTTGTTTGCAGATGACATGAACTGATATGTAGAAAATCTCTGTTAAAAATAATCAATTCAGTAAAATTGCAGTATTCAAAACCAATATTATTTTTTATTATAAATGCCATGAGAACTATGTTGTTTTTGAGCTTCTATTGTTGTAAATTTGGCACAGTAAGATAAAGCTATTAACTTAAAGGAAGAGTGTTAATATATTTAAGCCATCATCCCTTTTCTGGTACCTAACTAAAACATATGGGTCCAGTGGCTATGTTTTTTCACACCTAAATATCAACTAATTAAAACTCTCTCCCTCTCCTGGATTGGTCCCACTTTCAGCACAGTGATTTGTGGTAGGTTTCTTCTCTTTTTCTAACTCTTCCTCAACTGAAAAATTTGATATATATACAAGGGAATAGGGGAATCTTCTCAATTAGAACAGGATGAGGCACATGAAATGAGGAAAAGGAAAGGTCTTATTGATTAGTGCAGTGGTTATCAAACATTCATACCCTCTGATTGGCTCTCTCTCTAGTGGGATACTTTTATGGGTTACTTGGATGACCCTCATTATTTGGAAAGCCTAATTAATGGAATCTCTTATGGAAAGTTTTCTTGGATTTTTTGATGAGCCGTTTACTCCTTTGACATTCTATTCACCTGGCTGGGGTCCCCTTACCCTTCATGGCAGTCTTTTTAGAACGGGATATCACATCCTCGTTATCCACCATTTTCTATCTTGGCACACCAGGACAACAGAAATAAAAGCAACCTGGTCTGACCACATTCTAAAAATATAAGCCATTTCCAGTCTTATACTCCCCCGCCCCAACTTCTGCTCTGAAATATGATCCCTCTGGCTACATTATCTTAATTTAGACTTTTCAGGGATGAGTTAGTTTTCAGTTTTCATGTTGACTTAACTCTTGGGAGACATACATATCAAGCTCTCTGAAAGGTATTTGAAGACTCCTTCCTCTCTCCTGTAGTGGATGAAACATCTTCCAAAATTTTTCATTCTTTTATCTCTTGTACCTAAAAATGAATCCTCCCTCCCAATAAAGTCTTTCTCTTGATGAATCCTAAATAGTCCAGAAGTAAGTGATGGCTCTTGTTAGCAAAAGGAGTTTACAGAATTAGCCTATCTGCAGTGACAGATGAGTTTCTCACATTTGAAGCCACAGGTAAATGGAATTCACTCCTGTTCTCAGCACTGGGCCTTGTCCAAAACAGGGCTACAGAAAAGCCACAGGCTAACATCTTATTCTGTCACCTGTGTAATCTTAAGAGTCATGGAGTAGCAATATTCTATGTTGGGAGAATAAAAGAGATAAACAGTGTGACAAATAAACATACTGACTCAATCAAAGGAGGACACAGAGACTTGGAGCACAGTGAAGCGGAGATTTAATCAATGTTCTTGCAAGAGTGGGTGTCTAATGCACAGGCACACTTGGGGCAGTTACAGCAGACAATTTATCTCCTATTGTGCAAGTCCCTCCCCTAATTCCTCATTGGCTGAGTACTACAGAGGTTACAGCCTTACCTGGAGTCGCCTATGCCCAGGTAAGGCAAAAAGTAGCCTGATAGGAACAAAGGTCATTCCTTGAGGTGATGCAGAGACCTCAGCTCTTTGGCACATGCTCATTGCAAAGCCAGTGAAAAATAAGCCCACGAAATGAAGAGGGGAAGAAGCACCAGGAAGTGAAGTGTCTAAGGGTTAGGGATTCCATTGGGGTGGGGGGGGAGGGCAGTTCACACATATTTCTAATAGGTTGTAAAACTATTGCTAACTAGACAGCACAGCTTTTATTTGGTATTTTTAAAAATGAATCATCTCACTTCTCACAAAGAGATATAAAGAAACACAGAAAGAAGAACAAAATCAGAACAAGGGAAAAACAAAAGAATCCTAGCTATCTTCTTACTCTTGGAATCTATAAAACACCTCTTTTAAGTCATATTTGTATTTAATTTATAATCCAAAGAGCTTTAATTAAATAAAGACCATTAATTATATGCGTCTTTCTTGCTTTTTTGTCATTGTTTTGTTTTTGGTTTTGTAAGATTATGGAAACAGCAAAGCTTATCTGTTGAAAAGCAATGTCACTTCCATATTCCCTTTTCAATCTTTCAGATTAGAGCTAGTGACTCTGCAAAGCTCGAATTAATTTTAAGAAGTCTCATTCTTGACAGTTAGTTATTAGTAAACAAAAAATTATTACGACTTAAAACAATTTTGATAAATATTATTTTGAAAAACTATTTGACAAACATGTGCTAGATTGATAAACTCTGACTGTTAAAGACATCCAGATTTAACATTAATCTGCATTCAGTCTTCATAACAAAACAGTCTTTCAAATCAACTGTGCTTATGGATCCATACCATATTTTTTTCTGAACTTCTATAAGAGATCTAATTGTCAGGGAGGTAAATGGTCTGATAAGAGTTTCAAAAGTCAAAAAACTTGGACTGAAGATTAGCTTATTTCTAAAAGTTATAAGGGATTTCTGACTGACTGGGAAACACTGTGCTATCTGAATCTTGGCAGAATGAGCATATATCCTCTCATGATATTCTCTCCTCAGTTTAGAGACTTGTGTCTTTTACCATCAGAAAACTAGGCAGCATGGCCTAAAAATTATTCGCACACACCTGAACATTATTTGGCAAGGAGGTGATGAATATTGAGTGCTTAGTTTACCAGTACCAGATTAAATACAAATTTGCTAAACACTGATGATTGTTCTAGAAGTTATATATAACATTTTTGTCCTTCTGAAGTGAAGCTAAGAGGGAGACTGAAAAATAATTTAAATAAAAAAGTACAGGATCAATGATAGCTAGCATTCCATGTGAGGGAAAATACTTGTCTTATTTAATTTTTAAAATTCTTGTTTGTGGGTAAACAGGCAAAAAAATTTTTTTTGACTCCCAAAATCTAATGCAAATCAAGGGGGGAAAAATCTTAATTCTGAGGACCCAGAATAAGAAGTTGTTGTGAAATTCAAAAGTATTCAAGTCCATGTGCTTTTTCAAAACTATGACCAGTAACCATAGTAAAAGAGTAAAATGGTATGAATTAGTCAGAGAAAGACAAATATCCTATGACCTCACTCATATGAGGACTTTAAGACATAGAACAGATGAACACAAGGGAAGAGAAGCAAAAATAGTATAAAAACAGGGAGGGGGACAAAACATTAGAGACTCTTAAATATGGAGAACAAACAGAGCGTTACTGGAGGGGTGTGGGAGGGGGGACAGGCTAAATGGGTAGGGGCATTAAGGAATCTACCCCTGAAATCACTGTTGTACTATATGCTAACTAACTTGGATGTAAATTAAAAATAAAAAATAAAAAATAAAAAAGGATAATAAAGAGATGTCTTCTGGGTAAAAAAACAAAAGACAAATGAGGTAATAAGCAAGAGAGAAGACACAGAGAAAAATAAAAGATTTCATACTGATGACTAATTTTAGAAACACCTGCAGAAATTATAAAATATAAAGAGATAGAATGGATTAGAAAGCCACTGATAGCCACTAAGGGAATGATGAAGCATTAGTTTGGTTTTTTTTAGACTGACTTTAGAAACAATTAAATTTTTGAATGGCTATGAGAAATCTAAAATGCCTCTTAGAGCTATCTGTAGCTCCCTTAAAAAGAAGCATCAGTGTACAATATTTACGGTAGCTAACATGAACCAAAACAGATGGAATATAATGTAGTGTATCAGTTATCACCCTCAATGTAAATGGCATAGACTTCTTTATATAAGAGATTACTTATAATTAACAACCCCATTATTTTGTTTAAAGAAGTATTTTTTAATTTTTTTTTTAATGTTTACTTATTTTTGAGAGAGAGAGAGAGCACAAGGGGATGGGGGAGAGAGAGAGGAACACACAGAATCTGACAGGCTTCAGACTCTATACTGTCAGCACAGAGCCTGACGTGGGGCTTGAACTCATGAACTGCAAGATCATGACCTGAGCCAAAGTGGGACACTTAACCAACTGAGCCACCCAGGTGCTCCTAAAGAAGTACTTTAAAGGGAAAGGAGAACTTGGAAACAAAGAGATGAGCAGGTAATGTTTAAAAATACCCAAGATATTATATTATGTCAGCTAATATGACATATTACGTCAGCTAATTATCATTCAGAACAAAAAGGTCTACTAATAAAAACACAATTTATGAGTAAGACATTAATCATAAAATTGTGTACAACTATTAGAATGACTACTATTTTAAAAAGAGATAACAGGTGCTGGTTGAGGATGAAGAGAAAACAAAACCCTCATGCACTGTTGGTGGGAATGTAAGTTTTTGCAGCCAGTATGGAAAATACTATAAAGGTTCCTCAAAAGATTACAAATAGAACTACCATATCATCCAGTAATTCCACTCTGGGTATATATCCAAAGTAAATGAAATCAGGATCTGAAAGAGATAGCTAAACCCTCGTGTTCACCACAATATTATTCTTAACAGCCAGGACATTAAAAAAAAAAAAAAAAAAAAAACAAGCAGCAATTAAAACACAAATTCAAAAAGGTGGATGAACATATAAAGAAAATATTATATATAGATAGATATAGACACAGATACATACAACTGAATATTATTCAGCCATGAGAAAGAAGAAAATCCTGCCATTTGCAAAAACATGGATGAATCTGCAGGGCATCATGCTAACTGAAATAAATCAGATAGAGAAAGACTAATACTATATGATCTAACAACTACTTGTGGAATCTAAAAAAGCCAAACTCCTATACAATGAAAGTAGATTGGTGGTTGCCAGGTGTTGGAGGATGGGAAAAATGGGAGATGATGGTCAAAGAAAGCCAACTTCCATATAAGGTAAGTTCTAGAGACTTACTGTACATTTTGACTATAATTAGTTCACTCAGTCGACTATAATTAACCATACTGCACTGTATACTTGAAAGTTGTGAAGGGAATACATCTTCAATGCTCTCACTACACACACAAAGAATAGTAACTCTAGTGCAGTGATGAATGTTAACTAACCTTACAGTAATTGTTTTGGATATGAAATGCATATCAAATCATGCTGTATACTTTAAAAATACACAATGTAGGGGGCGCCTGGGCGGCTCAGTCGGTTGAGCATCCGACTTCAGCTCAGGTCACGATCTCACAGCTCGTGAGTTGGAGCCCCGCGTCGGGCTCTGGGCTGATGGCTCAGAGCCTGGAGCCTGCTTCCGATTCTGTGTCTCCCTCTCTCTCTGCCCCTCCCCCATTCATGCTCTGTCTCTCTCTGTCTCAAAAATAAAATAAAACATTAAAAAAAAAATTAAAAAAAAACCCACAATGTAGTATGTCAAATATATCTCAGAATTTGGAGGAAATCTGTAAAATAAATAAATGCCTGCTGACCCAATATTTAATTTATGTGAATTTATTTTGCAGTATCAATAACTTATTTTCTAAGAGTTTCTCACTGACAGCTATTTAAACGTAGGGCTTATGATTTCAACTATATATTTAGCCATGGCTGCATCTAGTGATTATAATTATTTATTTGCATATGTACATGTACAAATATACAAATACATAAATTTATATACATACATAATTAAATATACAATGAAAAATACAGAAGACACTGGTAGGTTTAATAAAAATAACATTTTACAGAATTAAAAGATAAATAATACAAGAAAATCAAAGACAACACTATGTAAAAACCTAAATGTGTGAACAATTCTGAATTATGGGGAAAGCTACCTAATCATGTAGTGTTTGGTACATTCAGATTTTGTTCATGCCATATTTACATAGTACTTAAAATGTGGCATTCCAACATTCTTAGTTGGCAATTAATTATTAAGAAATTTTTGTCTATCTTCTCCCAAGGGTTCCACAGTTGAAAATAAATAAATACATACAAGTCTTTCGCTTTTTGTTCCTGTGCTTGCTTGTTAATTTTTCCCTAGATTGACACTCCTTAAGATTCACTTTGTGTCTGCTCCATCGTTTACCCCACTTCCCTTTTCCACAGTCTGGAAAGATACCTCTCTTCCATTTTTAGGACTAATTAGTCTAGTTATATGACTAATTTTGGCAACTGTGCAGTCAAGAATTAAAATGAAGGAATTGCTAGTATGGTTTCTCTCATGGGACTACAGAGATTCCAAAACATATGCCTTTGTCTATTCAATTTCAAAACTTAAGAATTTTTTTTTCTGGATGTCCTATGATTGTTATTATTTGTGCTTTGTAACAGAAAAAAATGTTATTTCTAGAATTTTTCCATTTGTCTCTTTTCCTTAAGTAAACATACAAATCTCTATTAAGTTTATAAGTATCTTTCATTTCTATTTTTTTATTTTTTTAATTTATTTTTAATTTTTGAGAGAGAGAGAGAGAGTGTGTGTGTGTGTGTGTGTGTGTGTGTGTGTGTGTACACGCACATGCCACAAGCAGGAGAGGGGCAGAGGGAGAGAGAAAGAGTATCTTAGGCAGGTTCCATGCCATGTAGAGACCGATGTGGGGGCTCGATCACACGACGAAGAGATCATAACGTGAGCCTAAATCAAGAGTCGGACACTTAGCCAACTGAGCCACCCAGGCACCTCGTTTTATTTCTTTGAATAAGCAAATTCCATGTTAAGCTGAACTAGATTAAGGAATGCATTATAGTCACAAAATATTCAACTTTAAACAGAATTAATAGAGTCAGAGGTGTTTATTGATCTACCATGTCACAAAGCTAGAAAAATCACAATGCTAGTTACTTCTGCATTTATTTTACTTCCAAATTTTTTGAAGACAGTAATAGCGTTTTGGTGAATTTTCTGTCCACAGGACTTGGCAAAGCATTTTCAATCAAGTTTCACATAAAGGATTTTATGACAGTAAGTAGAATGACGAAACAGTAATGGATTCATATCTTACATGAAACAAATAAGAATAGAAGACAGATGAGCAAACAATATATGGGACTCTGTAAACATGAGGTATATGTTTGACCACAAAAATGTGTAAAGCTTAAGAAGAGTACTTTCAGAGGCAACAGATGTGATCCTGGAGACCGATGTTTCAAGGTGAGGTGGTACTGACACTCCAACAAGGATCACACTGTGGGGCCAAGACTCCAGACTGAGAAAGAGATTACTGCCAAATTTAACCTTATGTATACAAAGAAGGTTAACACATTCCGGAACCCTATCCTGCTTGTCACCTTATCTCACCATGTTCTGAGATCACTTCTCTCCTCTTTTGAATTTCACCATTTTCCATCTTGAATCCTGCTTCATTTCAAGCAGTGGCATAGCTCACTCTGGGCTAACTTGCTATGGCCATGTGTCACAGGCAGACACATCTCTTACCACAGAGGGTTAAGAAGGGAATATAATATATAACAATTCTCCACGCAGCAGATTTTACAAGAAACAAAGTCCATATATATGTAAAAAATTAAAAGTGGATACCAAATATAAAATATGACCATTTTTTGCATCCATAACCTAGGCCTCACAGTTTTCCAACAAATACTACTTACTCCATATCTTAGCATAATTCATTTATGTCTAGAGTCTAATCTCTAACCGCCCAAGAAATAACAGCTTTCTTCTCTACCTCAGACTTGCCCTGAAATCAGCTGCCGTTTCTTGATCCCTTGATTTCTATTTTTAGATAAGACTCTCTTCAGGATAATAATTGAGTGAAATGCAAAAAGCTTATTTTGCTCAGACTGTATACCAGTCAATGTTTTAGGAATCATCAATACACTATTGAACAACATAAAAAAGATTCACGTTCCAGTGGGAGATGATGTATGTTACAGTAAAATAACCTCTGAGCAGTCAGCACAGAGCCTGACACGGGGCTCGAACTCATGAAATGTGAGGCCATGACCTGAGCCGAAATTTGATACTAAACCACTTGAGCCACTCAGGTGCTCCTAGATGCTTTCTCACTTTTAAATATTATCTAAACCACTTGAGCCACTCAGGAGCTCCTAGATGCTTTCTCACTTTTAAATATTTTCCAGCTATTATGTATGTTTTTTAAATATATGCATAGTATTATTTAATATTCATTTTCGACCCTATTATTGACTTTCTACTGTGAGGGATGAATATGTAGTTTCCCTTACCCCTTCCCTCACCTACCAGGCCTCTTCTGCATTTTTTCAATATTGTTCTGGTCATATTTTAGTTAAAATTACCTTTATATGATTACGACCTTGAGAAAATTACTGTGTTATAATTGCATTATGCTCTTCTTCCTTTTTAAAATTAATTTAATCTTAATAGCCTTTTTTGTTGCCTTTTGTTTTCTTTGCATTATTTATCCATTTTCTTCCCTCATTTGAACATTTAGAAATGTTTAAACTCACATTTAGTACTTTATTAAGTCTGATCCTTGCAACCACATTCCTTAAATAGGCTCCTGCTTTCTGACTTCAATCAAAACTGTTTGCTCTCCATCACTGCTGTAAATATCTCGTACTGGGACTGCCTTTGACTTCAGCTATGGATCACAGGCACTCAGTACTGCTTCATTCTTTAGAATACATACACCAAAATTTCTAAGGAGTAAATATGTGAAAGGACCTTGAATTTCTCAAAAATGTTTTTATGCCATCTTACTCAATTGGTAGCTTGGTGAATTATACATTTCTGAGTTAAAACAACAACAACAACAACAACAACAACAACAACTATGTCATAGAAACATAAAAGCATTGCTAACCTGCCTTCTGGTATCTAATGTGTAGTTCTTGAGATGTTGGCTGCCATTTTATCAGTAGCTAACCTGCTTTGTCTTTCTTCATTCTATTTATCTCTCTAGCAGCTTTTATTTTTTAGTATTCCCCAGATTTACTAAAACTTGAGGAAATATGCACTTAGGTATATATGTTTGTGTATTGGTCCTTAGTCTGAAGAGTTCTATAATTTTTTCTCAAGTATTTCCACTACTGTTCTGCAGATATTTTCTTCACTCTATTTTCTCTAAGTTAAGAAACAATGTATAAATTAGATGTTGGAACTGCTGAAAAATCTCTGTTTTTGCTATCATGTTTCTTAATTGTGTATCTTTTCTTCTGTTTTCTGGCAGATATTTTAACTTATTTTTCTAGAGTTTCCAATAATTGTGTGTGTGTGTGTGTGTGTGTGTGTGTATGTATATATATATATATATATACATACACTTATATTTTTCAAGAAATATATTTCCCACATTTCCATCCATACCTACTCTTTATTTTAAAGGCACTGATTCCAGGAAATTCCTTGAAGATACTCATTAGAGGGGTGTTTGCTGTTTCACAGCCTAGGAGAGAAGAATGTTATAATAGCTCTGTCCATGGAAAAGCAAAATAAATAAAAATCTCTTTTAGAGAAAATCCCAATGATTGCATCTCTGAATCCAGGGCCACATACATATGTAAAGCACTAAAAACTGGGACAAAGATAAGGGATTCAAGATAGAAGTGATGGAACTATCTGGAGAAAGAACATTCAGAAAAGGAAAATATCATTCAAGAATAGTGAACTTGAAGACCTACCTTGAGGTAGGACTGTGTCTGTCATGTTAAAGGAATAGTAATAAAGAGAGCATACCTAAGAGTGTGAGAAAGATCATGTAAGATTTCATAGTCTACTGAGATTTAGATTGTTAATCTAAGAGAGATGGAAGTGTACTAAAGAGACTTGAGCAAATGAATAATGAGATTTACTCGCATTTAGAAAGGATCAGTCTGCTTGATGTGTTGGGAATAGAGTTTAGCAAGGCAAGGACAAAAAAAGGACAATTAGATAGTTCTGTACATTTAAAAAAGATACATCCCTTGCATTTATTTAACTTAATTATAAAATGCATTATGTTTTTATTGTTAAAAATTTATATAATATAAAGGAATTTGCTACCATGATTGGACTATTTCCATCAATTTGATTATCATCTCTGATCCAGGAAACCACAAGAGCTTTGAGAATTTAATGAGGTTCACACAGCTTCCTCAAACATTACCAATGCTAATAGGATAATGGAGTTTGATTAAATTCCATCTCTTTGGAGCCAGGGCTATTACATATCATTTTATTTATTTATAGTTATAAACAAAAGGCCTGTATAAATTTCCCATATGGCTATTAAAGGAACTATATACTTAGTGCCTATTAATAGTATAGGTATCTGTCCAACTATGTAATATTACATTAATTTTGAATAAAAGTAAAACCCATCCTTAATTAGAGGAATGGGAATATATTATAGATGAGTCTGAACAAAATAATGAAGTTACTATTAGAAATAACTGCAAAAAGTAGAGAGTAAGATGGCTGACTTAGAATAATCAAATGTAGATGATTATTAGGGCACGCTTAGAATGGTTGAAATTTTAGTTAAGAATTATATTTGGGAAGAATAACCACTGAAATAAGTTGAGAGCAAAAGCATGATATAAAGCATGAAGGAGGTGGGGGTTTGCTATACAGGGTCTCCAGGAAATTTCTGAAAATAGCAAGCACAGGATGTTTATTTTCTGGATCAAAGACACAAGGTTTCTCTTTCTCAGAAACTACAGCCTTACGTCTTGTTCAAGTGTTACATTCATCTGGAGAGAAGAAGATGGTGGCAGAGTAGGAGGACCCTAGCCCTCCTTGGCCCACAAACACAACTAGATAACTATCAAATCATCCTAAATACCCCAGAAGTCAACTTGAAGACTGACAGAAAAAACTCCACAACAAAAGGGAGGAAAGAGGCCACACTGGAGGCAGAAAGTATGGAGACATGGTTTAGGGAAGAAATAGATAGCAGATGATGTGGGGGAGGGCACTGTGGTCAAGGAGCAGGCCAAGAAAGAGAGGGACAAACAGTAATGTGGGAGAACATCTCCTCAGTCATTGGCTTGAAAATGAGAGGGAGGGGCTTAGTGAGTTCTCTTAACTAGCCTGGCTTAGAGCCTGGAGTTTTAAAGGTCAGCTAGCTTGATTGGGATGGAGCCAGGAAGTCACTGAGCTGCTCCTGGAGAGAAGGCATCCAAACAATGCAAGGGGGGGTATGTGTGCGGGAGGCAGGGAAGCAGACAGATTGGAAAGAGCGATCTAAAGAATATCTGGGGTTGGGGCACCTGGGTAGTTCAGTCGGTTGGGCGTCCAACTTCCACTCAGGTCATGATCTCACGATCCTGAGTTTGAACCCAGCGTCAGGCTCTGTGCTGACAGCTCAGAGCCTGGGGCCTGCTTCTGATTCTGTGTCTCTCTCTCTGCTCCTCCCCCACTCACACTCTGTGTCTCTCTCAAAAATAAGTAACGATTTAAAAAAAAATTTAAGACTATCTGGGGCACACAGTGGGGGAGATTATTTGCTCTTTTAGAAGCATGTCCCTGAGAGGCAGCTTTCAGCAGATTTTTTCCAGGAAAAAAGGAGCTGGCCCTCACCATTTCCATCCCCTACCCCTCAGCAGAAACATAGAGCCACATGCAGGAAGCAGCTCGGCACAGGCAATGACTGCCTAACTTGCTCACACCAAGCCACACCCTCATGCGTTCTGGCAGGACTGCCCACCTCAGCCACCCTTGCCTCAGTCCCAGAAGGGTGGGCCCCTTCTACAGAAGACCAGCACAAACCCCCACCACACCACATCGATGGCCCATCCAGAGAGTTCTGCAAGTGGGTGAGTAGAGGTGGCAACACATCTAATTTCACAAGCAGACCAGTAAAACTCACCACATTCAGGCCAGTAGCAGTGTCCATAGCAAGCAAGGAGAACCTCTGCAGATGACTGGCCTGAACAACAGAGCAGCCAAACCACAACAGCAGAGGGCATGCAGCACACACTGGGACACTTGCTGAAGCACCAGGCCCTGGGCACTGCATGACCTGTTTTTCATAAGGCCATTACCTTGATGAGCAGGAGACATAACTGGCTTTTCTAACACGGAGAAAGCAGAGACTTAGACAAAAGGCCAAGACAAAGGAATTTAAGCAAAATGAAAGAACAAGAGGCTATGGCCAGAATCTAAGCTAAACATATAAGACATGCTTGATGGAGAATTTAAAGCAATAATCATAAGGATCCTCACTGAGATTGAGAAAAGACTACATGACATCAGTGAGACCCTTACCACAGTGATAAAAGAGTTTAAAAGGAATCTATCAGAGATAAAGAATGCAAAAACTGAGAATGGAAACAGGCTTGATGTAATGAAAAGCAGGCTAGGAGAAACAGAAGAATGAATTAATGATACAGAGGACAAAATAATGGAAAATAATGATACTGAACAAAAAGAGAGAGAAGAATTTTGGAATGCGAGAGCAGACTTAAGGAACTCAGTGACTCCATCAAATGTTACATTAAGATTATAGGAGTCCCAGAGAAATGAGAGAAAAAAAGGCAGAAAATTTATGTGTAAAAATAGCTGAAAACTTTACTAATCTGGGGAAGGAAACAGATATCCAGATCCAGGAGGCACAGAGAGCTCCTATCAAAATCTATAAAAGAAGACCAACACCAAGATATACTATAATTAAATTTGCAAAACACAAAGATAAACAAAAAAATCTTAAAAGCAGGACAAAGGAAGTCCTTAACTGAGAAGAGAAAAATCCATAACGGTAGCTGCAGATTTCTCAACAGAAACATGGCAAGCCAGAACGGAGCAGCATGATATATTCAAAGTGCCCTTAGGGAAAAATCTGCAGGCAAGAATACTCTATCCAGCAAAGCTATCATTCAGAATAGAAGGAGATAATGAGTTTCCCATATAAACAAAAACTAAAAGGGTTCTGGATGACTAAACTAACCCTGCAAGAAATATTGAAGGGAGCTCTGTGAGGGTAAAGGAGAGACCAAAAGTGACAAAGACAAGAAAGGACCAGAAAATACCCAGAAACAATGACAAAAGAATAAAATGACAATAAATACATATATATCAATAATTACTTTGAATGTAAATGGATTAAATGCTCCACCGAAATACATAGGTGGCAGAATGGATAAAAAACAAACAAACAAGATCCATCTATATGCTGCCTACAAGAGACTCATTTTAGACCTAAAGACACCTGCAGATTGAATGTAAGGGGATGGAGAAACGTATCATGCAAATGGATGTCAAAAGAAAGCCAGGGTAGCAATACTCATATTGGACAAACTAAATTTTAAAAACTGTAACAAAAGACAAAGAAGGGTAATATATCATAAAAGGGGACAATCCAAGAAGATCTAACAGTTATAAATATTTATGCACCCAACTTGGGACACTCCAAAATATAAAATAATTAATAACAAACATAAAGGAACTAATTGATGATAATACAATAATAGTAGGGGATTTTAATACCCCATCTACATCAATGGACAGATCATCTAAACAGAAAATAAACAAGAAAACAATGGCATTGAATAACAAGCTCTACCAGTTGGACTTAACAGATATATTCAAAACATTCCATCCTAAAACAGAATACACATTCTTTTGAGGTGCACAGGGGACATTCTCCAGAATAGAACACATATGAGGTCAAAATTCAGGCCTCGACAAATACAAAAGGTTGAAATCATACCATGCACATTTTCTGAACACAAGGCTATGAAACTAGAAGTCAAGCACAAGAAAAAATTTAGAAAGACCACAAATACATGAAGATTAAACAACATGCTACTAAACAATGAATGGGTCAACCAGAAAATCAAAGAAAAAAAGTAAAAAATACATCAAAACAAATGAAAATGAAAATGCAACAGTCCAAAACTTTTGGGAGGCAGCAAAAGCAGTACTAAGAGGAAAGTATATAGCAATACAGGTTTACTTTAATAAGAAAGAAAAATCTCAAATAAATACCCTAGTAGTACACCTAAAAGAGCTAGAAAAAAAGCTTAAAGCTAGAAGAAGGAAATAAATAATAAATATTAGAGCAGAAATGAATGATATATAAACTAAAAAAACAATACAACATATCAATGAAACCAGGAGCTGGTTCTTTGAAAAACAATAAAATAAATAAACCCCTAGCCAGACTTATCAAAAATAAAAGAGAAAATGCCCAAATTTAAAAAAAAAATCACAAATGAGAGAGGAGAAATCACAATCAACACCACAGAAATACAAACTATAAGAATATATTATGAATAACTATATGCCGACAAATTGAACAACCTGGAAGAAATGGATAAATTCCTAGAAACATATAAACTAGCAAAACTGAAACAGAAAGAAATAGAAAACATTAACATTCCGATAACCAGCAATGAAATTGAATCAGTAATAAAAAAACTCCCAACAAACAAAAGTCCAGGGCCAGACACTTCACAGGCAAATTCTACCAAACATTTAAAGAAGAGTTAATATCCATTCTTCTCAAACTATTGCAAACATTAGAAATGAAAGGAAAACTCCCAGCATTACCCTGATACCAAAAACAGATAAAGATTCCACTACAAAAGATAATTATTGGCCAATATCCCTCATGAACATGGATGCAAAATTCTAACAAAATATTAGCAAACTGAATCCAATAATACATTAAAAAAAATCATTCACCATGATTAAATGTGATTTATTCCTGGGCTCCAAGGGTAGTAATCAAAACACTATGGTACTGGCACAAAACAGACACTTAGATCAATGGAACAGAATAGAGAGCCCAGAAATAAAATTACAGTTATATGGTCAATTATTCTTTAACAATGGAGGAAAGAATATGCAATGGGAAAAAGAGAGTCTTGGGAAAACTGGATAGCTATATGCAAAAGAATGAAATTGGACCACTTTCTTACACCATACACAAAAATAAATTCAAACGTAATTAACGACCTAAACATGGGACCTGAAGCCATCAAAATCCTAGAGGAGAAAACAGGTAGTAACCTCTTTGACATCAGCCGTAGCAATTTCTTTCTAGATATGTCTCCTGAGGCAAGGGTAACAGAAGCAAAATAAACCATTGGGACTACATTAAATACAAAGCTTTGCACTAGGGAAATAATCAGCAAAACTAAAAGCAACCTACTAAAAGAGAGAAGGTATCTGTAAATGACATATCCTATAAAGGTTAATTATCCAAAAAATATAAAGAACTTATACAACACAACACTAAAAAACAAATAATCCAATTAAAAAATGAGCAGAAGACACGAACAGATTATTCCTCCAAAGAGGACATACAGATGGCCAACAGACACATGAAAAGATACTCAACACCACTGATCATCAGAGAAATATAAATCTCACCTCACATCTGTCAGAATGGCTAAAATTAACAACACAAGAAATGAGGTGCTGGTGAGAATGTGGAGAAAGGAGAATCTTCTTGCATCATGAGGGGAAATGGAAACTGGTGCGACCACTGTGGGGAACAAAATGGAGGTTCCTCAAAAGTTATAAACAGAACTACCCTACAATCCAGCAATTGCACTACTAGGTATTTACCCAAAGAATACAAAAATATCAATTTGAAGGGATATATATACCCTGATATTTATGGCAGCATTATCTATAATGGCCACATTATGGAAGCACCTCAAGTGTACATTGATAGATGAATGGATAAAGAACTCATATAGATGTATGTATATACATACACACACACACATACACACTACACACACTAGAATATTACTTAGACATAAAAAAGAATTGAATCTTGCCATATTCCACGACATGGATAGAGCTAGAGAGTATTATGCTCAGCAAATTAAGTCAGAGAAAGACAAATTTTATATGATTTCACTCATATGTGGAATTTAAGAAACGAAACAGATGAACATGGGGAAAAAAAAGGGACAAACCAGAAAACAGGCTCTTAACTATAAAAAACAAATTGAAGGTTACTGGAGGGGAGGTGGGTGGAGGGAAGGTTTAAAAAGGTGAAGGGGATTAAGGAGGGCATTTATTGTGATGAGTACTGAGTGTTGTATGAAAGGAATGTATCACTAAACTCTATACCTGAAACTAATATTACACTCTGTGCTAACTGGAATGTCAATAAAAATTTAAAAAATTTTACATTCATCTAAAAATTTTTAACAAACATGAGGACCATAGGGAAGGATACTTGGGCCTGGAATAAAAAAGGACATGAACCCACAAGAAAAAAAATAGGTCTCAAAAAGTCAAAGACCGTTTAATGGAGAAAAAGGTCAAGTCAGATCTTGTGGTTTATAGAAATTACAGTAGAGCGCAACTTTGTGGATTATTTTGAACGTACAGAGTCTCTATAAATAGAAATTCTATTTATATTGATATAAATATAAATATATATTTATATTGTTGACTGTTGGGGCAGTCAACATAGAGAACTAGCCTAGTCTTAAACTTTTCTAACAGGGCTTTGTGATATTATGGGAGGGTTTTTTTTGTTTTTTTTTTTTTTTTGTATCAAATACTATCTTCTGAGCAGAATAAACTTGAGAATTTTTGAAGGGGGGATTATATGTAATCATTCATGATTAAAAATTTCCCTGAAAACATAAAAGAATAACAAACAATGAATGTATGTGAACGTATGGATAAAAGGGAAGAAAGGAAGGTAACTCCAACAAATCCTTAGAATGTTCACATTTATGTATCATAAAATTATATATGAACATATAAATCAAAGTATACAATAAAAATAGGTAGGAAAACAAAAGGAAGAGAATGAGCAAATATTTCTGATTACCTGTATAAGGCTTCACATGTAAATCACACAAACTGACCGTGGAAAATTTCAAGACAAAATATACTTGTTAGTAAAACTGTATGTAACCTACAGGATCTTTGGTGGAGAATTAGATTTGGAGCCATACCATCTGGACTCACAAGTTCACGTGACAGAACTGGCTCAGGCACTACTGGCACCTCTGGGCACCATACCCACTAGTTGGATGATTGAGACCATGGACACTGGGCTTAGCACACTGCAGTTTACATCACTAATACTACTGATTCTGGCCATTGAATGATGTTGATAAAATTACTTCCTTTGGAAACTAGATCTAAGAAACATGTTTTTTATTTCCCCTTCAAAATGAAAGAAAGCACATATTGGAAAATGTTTTGATAGTGGCAATAGAAGAAAATTTCTAAGTTTATATACTTAATATTTTGAGAAAATACACAATCTCTTTCATCTGCAAGATAAAGTCTTAAGATGAAAGGAAACTAGGGACAGATGATAATAGAGTAAAAGTATCTAACAAACTTGGTACAATAAGGAACAATAACAGAGTGTACTATAATGTAATAAATTAAACTACATATTGCGATAAGCAAGTGCATCCTTCGTATTATTAAGAAAATTAATTAAATGTAAAGCATCCTGAGAACTCTTCCTGATAGCCAAAGGGAAATGACAACAGGATGAAAACAGTGAGGAATGAGATAATACATCTGAAGGGCAGGGAACAGAAAAGTTTCAAAAAAGAACAAAAAAAAATCTTTGAGAGACTGTCATAAAATCTATAATGGCTGAAACATTATAGCATTGAAAAATAAACTGAATATGTACATTAAAATTCTGATCCTGTTTTTTTTTTTTAAGAAACAATCATCTAGAAAAATCCTATGATCTTTTCAAATTACTGGGATGCCAAAAATTTGGACAGAAAAAGAGATTTTCTTTTTTTCAAACTGTATAACTACCTCTCAGCATCACAAATTTCAGAAGAAAATGAAGCAATTGCTACAGAATTTAGAACAAAGTTTTTTGACTTGAGAGTTCTGTATTCAGCCAAGCTTTCATTTTTATGTGATGAACATGATACACAGGGATTCACAAATATGTCACCAACAGATAAATCTTTAGAAACTGAATGCAGCAGAACCCCAACAAGATATTAATAAATATTTATATCTTGAGAAGGGATACTTGTGTAATAGATTCTTTGGCATGTCTTCCTCCATTCAGTTAAAGGCTAAAATCAGGAATCTAAATGTACAATACAAAAGTGAATTATTGAAATGGAGACCAACCTTGGCCTTGCTTTACTTCCACATTTGCATTTGTTGCCTCCCCTCACTGCCATGAAGTGTTGTTTCTTTATCCTTGTCTAGATATCAGATTTGAATTGTATTATTTAATTGCTTAAGCCTTAGCAAGTACTGTTTAAATACACCTTTAATAAACATTCTGGATTATTTATACAGCTATTTGTACACTGGATAGATTATTTTTTTAAGTTTATTTACTTATTTTGAGAGTGTGTGTGCAATCAGGGGAGGGACAGAGCAGGGGTAAGGGGGAGAGAGAGAGAGAAAGAGAATCCCAAGCAGGTTTCCACACTGTCAGCATAGAGCCCTATGTGGGGCTCAGTCTCAGGAATCCTGAGATCACGACCTGAGCCAAGATCAAGAGTCAGATGCTTAACAGACTGAGCCACCCAGGTGCTCCTGGGTGAGATTATTAAACACATTTATAGTCATTGGTTCATTGGGAACAGGTTTTATTTTATCCCAAAAGGGTCTTCTTTATTATAGAAGAGTAATGATATTTTCCATCTTTTGATTTCACATTGGATAATCTGAATCATTTTTTAATTAAAATCTTTTTAAAAAATAGTTCCTTATCAGTAACCTAGAAGGAACTGTGAAGGTTTTGGGATAACTAAATCAAATGCATACAATGTGATTTCACAATATTTTAGGCAGAAAAAAAAAATCACCAAAAACAAAATACAAAAATAGAAGTTGCTAATAATATTTATATTTGGGTGATATTTAAATTCAAATTTTTATATTTCTCATATTTGGCTTATCAGAAAATCATAAATAGTAAAGGCATGTACAATCTTATATGAACTACAACTGTAATCATATTATATAAAACTATTATTAGTGGTGGACAATCAGCGAAGAGTAAACACAATGAAAAATAGCAACTGCTGATTACTTTTAGTGTTTATTATAACAGAGTATCTGAAAGACATGGGAATGCCCAAGTACTTGAGGTTCTAAATTAAAGTAATTCAGTTATGATAAATTTAGTTTCTTGACACTTTGTGCTTTTCCCAGTCCTTCAGTCTTTTAACCTGCTTATCCTAAATGCTTACTAAAAATGCCCATTTATAGATGACTGTCTGAAATGAAAGTATTCCATAGGTATTATTTTCACTTTGATCTATGCTACTTAGTTATTTTAAGAAGTTAAAGATTTCTAGTTGTATTCATGATTTTTTATCTGCTTCTCCCCACTAATTTTTCTGACCCTAACACTAATATTCATTCTATTTTCAAACTGAGAGATTATTTTAAATGCTGGTGACTGGGTTCACTGAGCTCCATTAACCATTGTAAAGAGTTTGCTTTATCATCTTTAAAGTGGAGAAAATAATTTTTAACAATCACATATGGTCATTAGACATAAAGTTAATTTTCTTAGAAACATACAATTTAAGGGTTACACAAATACTAAGCTAACATTTTCCCTCTCTTTTTCCTACCTCTTTTTCCTTTACTCTTTTTGACTACCATATTTTAACTAGTACATGGGAAAAGACACCTGTGTTTTGAGTTCACTTATAAAACCATGAGCAGGAAGGTGGCATGGCCAAGAATTCACAAGGGAAAGAATCAATAACTGATACAGATATAGAAAACTGGGAGTTCTGATGGTCTGACTCTCACACACACCCAGTCCCTCCCACCCCCATACACATACTCCTTCTCTTGCTTATCACTGCATATCTACTTCATTCCTCCTCACCCCATAAATCTCAGACCATAAGGTCACCAAATAACTGCCACATCTCCCAGTTTATCTCACTGGGAAAGGCTGTATGACTTTCTCTGCCACGATTACAAAAACATGGAAAATATTCTCTCATTAATATGGGCTATATAGTACATTGTCATATCATGTTGACCTATCATTAATGGTCAGAAGACATGTTTCATACTGGTACAAACAGGCCTTTTAATTTGTGCTTCTTCTGTGGACATATTTACAAATTATACAAGGACACTGCAATCTGGGCATATATCCTAATACATTTCCATTCTAGACTTGGAGAAATGTTCCATACACTTGAAGCATTATTAGAGGTCACTAAAAACTATAAAAGTTGATGAGTTAACCCCTTATTTCATTTCTCTTTTATATACCTTAGCACTAATGAAAATATTCAAAGACTAATCTTAGTGGTCAAAATTCTCATGATTCAAGAAATTAGTAACAAATTCTCTTAAAATATATTAATGAAAGACAATATGAAAGAGATTTTATTAAACTTTCTTCAGTAGTATAATTGGCCTTAAAAATCAACAATGGTACAACATACTCTTTTTGAGATCATCAGAAGAACGTGGATGCATCTGTGTTATAGTGAAGAAATTTTAGTCACCAAAACTTAAGCCTCTTTAGTATTGCAACCACACTGGAAATAAGTATCATAAAATTTAAATGATATTTATGTAGATTTTAAATGTAAACAATAAAAATAATTTAATATGTTTCAACATGTTTCTTCAAGAGTCAATAGTTACTAAACATGTATGTTATTTTGTTGGCAAAAATAAAATATCCAAGTAGCATTTCCATAATTTATAAGATAAACCAAAAGCTTTCTAATCTTGAGAGAAATGAACAGAGGCTGAGTTTGCTGCTATCCCTGAAACATCTTATCACGTGTGAGTAGATTTCATTTGTATACAGAAAATATGAAAGAGGGCAAAAAAGAGAATTAGGAAGTAAATATAACCTATTATGTTCTCATTATATTCCTTCAAAGAGCATAGCCACTTTAAAAGTCTCTATCATTATCAAATTGCATACTTTTAGAGGCAAAAATTATGATTCTTCTAGTTGAAATAGCCATGTTTAGAAAGAGTCTGTGTGTGTGTGTGTGTGTCTCTCTCTTTTCCTTCTCTCCCTTCCCGATCTGGAAGGAAGGAAGGAAGGAAGGAAGGAAGGAAGGAAGGAAGGAAGGAAGGAAGGAAGGAATGAAATGCTTCACAAGAATTGTATTCTTTAAAGGAAACTACAATTACAATCCAATCACAGCACAGAAGTAGAAATTTGTTAGTTTTGAAATCTTCCTTTTTATGTAAATCCTTGCATATGTGAACTATGTAACAGTAAATTTGACTTTCCTTGGAAAATAGAGAAAGTGGTCTTTCGTCAAAGATCTAGGAGATCCTACACTGTCATTTCATAGGTTTAGGGGAAAAAAAGTCTATTTATATACTATTCCTCCCCTTCATAAATACATCCCTCCACAGTGAAATTCTAAGCAAACTATCTCACCTCTCATGCTTGCAGGCCACAGAAAGGATGGCATGGCCACAGCCTCATTTCTTTTTGTACATTAAAAAAAAATTTTAATGTTTATTTATTTTTGAGACAGAGAGAAACAGAGCATGAATTGGGGTAGGGGCAGAGCGAGAGGGAGACACAGAATCTGAAGCAGGCTCCAGGCTCTGAGCTGTCAGCACAGAGCCTGAAGCAGGGCTGGAACCCACCAACCGTGAGATCATGACCTGAGCCAAAGTCAGATGCTCAACCGACTGAGCCACCCAGGCGCCCCATCCTCATTTCATTCTCCCTCATTTTTTTGTAGAATGTGAACTCATGTTATTTAACTCCCCTTCCCTTCCCTTCCCTTCCTTTCCCTTCCCTTCTCTCTCCTCCCCTCCCCTCCCCTCCCTTTTGAGTGCAAGAGTCAGGGAGGGGCAGAGAGAAGAGAAGAGAGAATTTCAAGCAGGCTCCAAGCTGTCAGCACAGAGCCCAACACAGGGCTCCATCTCACAACTGTGAGATCATGACCTGAACTGAAATCAAGAGTTGGATGCTCAACAGACCGGTCCACCCATGTTATTTAACATTTTAGACTTCAAATTCTCAAGAGTAGGGCTAATTTACATCCATCACAATACTAACCACAGCTCTGGGGCTGTACATTTGAACAAAGAGAGAAGGAAGAAAAGTAGGCCTGCAGCCAGTCTATCCTACATTTATTAATATATAACTTAGGTCAGATTATTGACTATGTTATATACAACATAACTCACACATTCCCAGTGAGCTATGTTTAAAATACATGACGAATTGAAATGAGTTTAAAAAAATCTTAAGAAATTAAAAAAAAAATAACCACTGACTTTTAAACTACATAACATCTATACATGGAAGACTTTATCTCATATTAATTACTAATAATTAATACATTTTAATGTAAGAATAATAGATTTAAGTCTATTTTATGACAGGTATTTGTATAAGACGTTACAGAGGAAATTACCCTCCCCAGGGTTCTTGTTGTTGAAAGCAACAAAAACTAAGTAGCAAATGGCTTGAGTGAAAGGATGTCAGAAAGCTCACATTATTGCCATAAGGTAGTTGAAACATCCTTAGTGAAAGGATATCAGAAAGCTCACATTATTGCCAAGGGTAGTTGAAACATGTTTTAGAATGAAAAAAGGAAGAAAGCAAGCCATGCAGAAGAAGCCACTCTAAAGTGACATCTGAGAAATTGTCTACTTAAGGTATGCTGCTACCCGTTTCTACTGGGGGTCACCAGCACGACTGGACATCTGACATTAGACACAATCCTACTGTTCTGCAGCCACACCCTTTATAAATGAGTTCCAATCTCTAATTCTACACTCACATGAGTCAATCCCACATGAAAGCACTGAATGGGAATCAGAAAGGCGGAATCCTGATCATAATCTGCACCTCAGCTACAGAGACAGAAGAGAGGGAATACTGGGCCTTCTGCAATTTATACAATGGAAGACTCCACTGAAATAAGGATTGTGATGAAAGGAATATCATTTAATAAACATATAATTAATTCCTTATTTAAATAATTTTTCTAATTAACTTTGAAGATTAAGATACTGAACTTAATTTTATATTTATAAACAAAGTCATAGAAATCAACTATTAAATATGTAAGCAAAGATGTCTTCTTTGGCTACTTTGTGACAGTGAACATCTCTGCCTTATACCAAAGAAACAAATTGCTGCCACATTAAGGTATAAGCAGAACTGAATATATCCCGGGATAAAGTGTATTTAAACTACTAAATGCCAACATACTCAGCTGAATACTCTTTATATATTTTAGAGAAGGAATTAAATAAAGGACATCAATCATGTTCTAGTCAAGAAAGTAAAGTTGTATAATTTTCCAAACCATTCAAACATTATTTTATAATAAAATTTAAAGAATGGAAATTATATTACCATGAACACTTTTCTTCCTAAAGCCCAGATTGAAACAGTTAAGTTCTACCAATCATCAGATGTTATATGTATGTGGCCCATTCAGTTATTAAGACTTCTTATACTGGGAATGGTAAAAGAAACTATACCAGCTAGTGCATTTGGAGATTTTTAGTCAGTTTACTTCTAGTAACGTCAAAATAATGTGAAAATGGTTAAGTGGTAACTATCTCACAGATGGAGAGGGAGAATTAAGCCAGCAAATGCTTATTTAACAATGAAAATCATTTGTAGTTACAGCAACATTGCTGATAATATAAATTTGGGGGAAATCTTGAATCAAAGATTAAACTTTTTGAACTATTTCATTTATCCATTGATTAGTACAGTAAGAAAAACTGGGGGAAAAAAGAAACAAAAAGGAAAAACATGCTCCTCCCAAGTTATAAAAACTAAAAATTTAAGATATATGAAGTTGGGGACTTCTTTAAATAGTGTCTTTCCATGATTATTTTTTTTTTACTTTTCTCTAAAGTGAAAAAAAAAAACTGTCTTAAAATTTTTTATTACTTGAAAACATATTCTATACATTAGTTGAGTCATCAAGGTTAAGATATATTTGAATTTCAAAATTAATATTTAAAGTTAGATTGATATAAAAATATTTATTTCTGTGTTTTACCATTTATTTTTTAAGTTTTTATTTAAATTCTAGTCAGTTAACATATAACATAAGAGTGGTTTCAGGAGTAGAATTCAGTGATTCATCACTTACATATAACACCCAGTGCTCAACACAAGTACACTCCTTAATCCCCATCACCCATTTAGCCCACTCCTCCACCCACCTCCCCTCCAGCAACCTTCTGTTCTCTATAGTTAAGGGTCTCTACGGTTTGCCTCCCTCTCTTAAAATGATATAAAATAATATTTAAATTAAAAAGAAGTAAAATTTAAAATATTTAAAATATTTAAAATGCCAAAGGCAATCCTATTTCAGCTCAAACATGAAATCAAATGAAACTTTAAAAGTGTTTTTAGATACATATTTTAGCATTTTTTGAAATTATTTAATAATTTAAGGCTTTCTCAGAAATATAAAAATAGTTTGAAATGAAAATAATAATGAAACTCTTACTATCTTGAGACAAATTTACATGTATGCATCTGGGGCTATGGTTTCTTAGTGCTATTAATGTGCATTTTAATAGCAACATTTGGTTGACTGCACACAGAAATCATAACACATTTTCACTGATTCAATTTTGCCCAAGAGATGAACTATCTACTTTATAGCCATTTCTTTGTTCTCTCCTATGTACAATAATTTGACATTGTCAAACATACACAGAAGTCTCTTAATGTTGGATCCTCTCCTGGCATAGTACAATAGATATATTCTCTTTCACATTATACACTTTATTTTTATAATTAAATAATTATGTTTATTTTATTATTTTTTTAAAAATTGAGACATAATCTTCACCCAACAAAATGCACAAATCTTGGCTGAATGGTTTGATGAGTTTTGACAAACGCCAAGTAACCCACATCCCTATCCAGATATGGAATATTTCCAGTTAGAATACTGCCAATAGAGAGTATTTCCAAATAGAATATTTACATTCTATATACTTATAGTGTATATATATTTCCAACATAGAATATTTCCAATGTCTCAGCAAGTTCCATGATCCTCTGTAGGAATTCTTCCCCTGAAGAAGAAATCCCACTTGCTCTGCTCTAATGAATCGGTTTTGCCTTCTAAAACTTCTCATAAATAGAACTATGCAGTAAGTATACATTTGTGTCTAGCTCCTATCAATTAGCATAACATTTTGAGAATCATGTATCTATTACTGTGTGCATCAGTATATTATTACATTTTACTGTAGATTTCTATGATTATACTACAATTTGCTGATCTACTCTCCTGTTAATGGACATCGGATTGCTCCATTTCTTGACTACTATGAATAAAGATGCTATACACATTTCTGTACCACCTTTTGTTTGTTTTTGCTTTTGTTATTGGCATAAGTTTTCATTCCTCCCAACTAAATACCTAGGAGTGAAATTGCTGGAATACAGGGGGAAGTGAATGTTTAAGCTTAGAAGAAACTTCCAAACTGTTTTCCGAGATGGTTATAACCATCTTACAGTTGCACCAGCAATATCTGAGCCTTCCACTTGCTCCATACCATTGCCAACATTTGGCCCTCAGAGGTTTTCAGTTTAGCTATTCTAGAAGAAGTACTGTGGTATGTCATTGTAGTTTTAATTTGCATTTCCTTGATTAATACAATGCGGACCACCACATTTTCATGTGCTTATTGGCTATTTGTAGATCTTCCTTTGTGAATTGTCTTTTCAAGTATTTTGAGTATTTTTCAATTGGATTTTTTATAAGAGTCTTTTATATTCCGGATACAAATCTACTGTCATATATGTGTATTGCTAATATTTTCTCTCAGTCAGTGGCTTGAATATTCATTTTAACAGTGTATTTTAATAAGCAGGAAGATTTTTTTTTGCTTTCCATGAAGTTCAGTTTATTATTTTCTCTTTATATAAACTTATTATTTTTTGTGTCCTGTCTAAAAATTATTTGCCTACTCCACAGTAAAAAAAAATGTTTGCTCCTGGTTTTTTCCTAGAAGCTTGATGGTTATAGTTTTTATGTTTATGTATGATCCAAATTGAATTCATTTTCATGTAAGATATGAATTAGAAGTCAACATTCATTTTCTTCTGTTTGGTAACCACTTGTTCAAGCACCATTTAGTGAACAGACTTTCCTTGAGAATATTTATTAAACAGATGTAAGTAGGAAAAAATCTGAAAACTTGAATAGCCCTAAATTTGTTTTAAAAAACTTGAATTCAGAAGTAAAAGCCTTTCTGGAAAGAAAACACCACATCCAAATAACTATGTTGGTGAATTTAATCAAATAGGTAAGAAGGAAATAATATCACTCTTTCACAAACACTTTTGGAAACTAATAAGGCAGTACCAATCTCACTAGACCTTATAAGAATGTCTATGTTCATGAGATACCAGTATCCCTCATGAATATATATGGACAGAATATTAGCAAATGAATTCAGCAATATGTAAAAGTCATAATACAGAAAGACCAAGAGGCATTTATTTCAAGAAAGTAAGAATATATCAACATATAAACATTAATTAATGTAATTTACCACATGTACAGAAAAAAGGAGTAAATGTGTGCTCATCTTAATAAATTCAGGGTTACTTCTGAAAAAGTTCAACACATTTGTGAAAGCAAAGTGTTAGTAAAGTAAGAATAGGGAGAATTTCCTCAATCTGATAAAGGGTGTCTTCAAAAACATCTCAGCTAATATGATACTTACTGGCAAAAGCTCAAAGTCTTTCCTCCTATATTCTAGAAGAAGAAAAAGACATCTCTTCTCACCAGTTCTTTTGTTTTATGTCTATTTATTTTGGGAGAAAGCGCGTGCACGAACACGCATGTGGGAGAGGTGCACAGAGAGAGGAAAAGAGAATCACAAGCAGGCTCTGTGCTGTCATCTGCCCTGTGGTTGGATCTCACAAACAGTGAGATCATGACCTGGGCTGAAATCAAGAGTTGGACACTTAACTGACTAAGCCATCCAGGTGCCCCTAGGCATTTTTTTTTCTTTTTTTTTTTAGAGAGATCTAGCGATCAGAAGAGAGGGGCAGAGGGGGAAGAGAAAGAATCTTAGGCTCCATGCTCAACGCAGAACCCAATTGTCTCACCAATTCTATTCAACTTTGTACTTCAAGTCCCAGCTAGTAAAAGGCAAGAAAATGACCTCAAAGGTATACAGATTAAAAACAAAATAAAATAAAATCACCTTTATTCTCAGTTTCTATGTAGAAAGTCCCAAGCACTCTACAAATGAACCACAAGAAATAACAAGTAAATGTAGCAATGTCACTGTATGCAAAAATCGACTGTATTTCTATTAATTACTCATGAATAATTGGTAAAGAAAATTTTAAATAATACCATGTGCAAAAATATGAAAACATAAAATACTTATGAATAAATATAAAGATGGGTATATAAGACATATAAACTGTAAACTACAAGATAATCATGAACGAAAAAAAAAGAGGCTCTAAATAGGACATATATAATAATTGACTGAAAAATTCAATAGTATTAAGATGTCATTATCCCCAACAATCCTATAAATCCATGCAACCTCAGGGTGCTTGGGTGACTTGGTTGGGTGTCCAGCTCTTGATTTCAGCTCAGGTTACGATCCCAGAGTTGTGGGATTGAGCCCTATGTCCACACCAGGAATGGAACCTGCTTAAGATTCTCTCTCTCTCTCTCTCTCTCTCTCTCTCTCTCTCTCTCTCTCCCTCTGTCCCTCCCCACTTGCCCTCTCTCTCTCTAAAGTAAAAAAATAAATAAAATGAAATAAAAAATCCACGCAATCTCAATCAAAATTGTAGCAAGCACAGTGATAGCAATTGACAAGGTACTTCTAAGGAATTATAAGAAAAAGCAAAGGACTCAGAATAACAAATACAACTTTGAAAAGAATAATATTTGATGACATACACTACCTAATTTCCAGACCCTCTACAAAGCTATAGTAATCTGGAAATTGTAGTTCCAGCATAAGTGTAGACAAACAGCCAATGGACAATAATAGAGGGCAGAAATAGGCCCACACATATATAGTCAACTTGATTTACTACAAAGGTACTAAAACAATTCAATGGGGAAAAAAATCTGTTTACTTGTACTTTAGACTGAAAAAAAAATGCCCTATGATGGTTTCATGAATATATAACTATCTCCTTCCTAACTCATAAAAAATTACTCTAAAAATAAACATGCTTCTGAACTGAACATTTAACCTTTACACATTAATATTCATTAATGAAAATATTGTTCTTTGGAGCACAATTTGAGCATGGAATATATGTAGTTATTTTTTAATGTTTATTTTGAGATAGACAGACAGAGAGTATGAGTGGGGGAGAGGCAGAGAGGGAGAGAGAGAACCCCAAGCATGCTCTGGTGCAGAGCCTGACGTGGGGCTCCATCTCACTAACCTCAAGATTATGACCGGAGTCAAAATCGAGAGTCAGACACTTAACTGACTCTGCCACCCAGGTGCCCCTGTAGCTCTTGTTTTTTCTTCTTCTTTAAATGTTTATTTATTTATTATTGAAAGAGAGAGAGAGAGGGAGTCAGAGAATCTGAAGCAGGCTCTGAGCTGTCAGCACAGAGCCTGATGTGGGGCTCGAACCACAAACTGTGAGATCATGGCCTCAGCCAAAATCAGTTAACTGACTGAGCCACCTAGGTGCCCCCCCCTTTTTTAATGTTTATTTATTTTTGAAAGAGAAAGTGTAGTTCTTTTTTTAATCCCTTTTAGTAACTAGACATTCACTTTAGTCCTTTTTCAATATCATAATTTTGATTGCTTTAATATGGGGCAGAAAATCAAGCAAAGGCTTAGCATTTGAAGGAATACTTTTCCGTTTACTGAAACAGAATAAGTGCTTATGATATATAAGAAGAGTCCTAATACATATCACCATAAAATGATGGTCAACTGTTTTGTTTTCTTTTCCCCAGCTTACCAGATATAATACTAAACAGAAGTTATATGAGAACAAGGATTAAGCCTACCTTAACTTTGACTTTATAACTCCTATGTGGTACATGATAGTACTATATGCATTTTGTTATATGAATGAATATGTTAGTCATTTACGAAGAATGAATCTCCATGTGTTCTTTCCCTCAGAAATCTCTTAATAAGACCACCAGCACAATGTGGACCGTGTGGATGCACTTTACATCACTGCATAAACTTTTAGATAAATCTGGTACTCCAGAATCATTTTACTGTTACTTCCTAAAACAATAAATGACATGCTCACATGAGCCAAATGAATCCAAATACACAATTCAGTTATACGCCTAAATAGTAAAAATAGTTTTATACACAATTTAGGAAGAAACATGTCTTTGTAAAATGAGATTTTGTAAACAAAAACTGCTGTTTGTGTCATCAAAGTCTGACCTGCTCTGACTAGCCTGAGTCCCACTCAGTCTTCCCGTGACAGACAGCTCAGCAATCAATAACGGGTCACAGGAGCTGAAGGTCAAGAATTCTACATCTTGAGGTCTCACATTTATTTTCAGTTCTTAGCCCCAGTATGTTTGGAACTTATTTCTTAACTCTTACATATAAAGCAGAAGATGTTTTTCAATGTATTACATCCAATGTATTACATCTAATGTATTACCCAACTATAGTGTCTGAATGTGGTCAGGATGTAGACGATGCATTTCGATAGAAAAATCAAACTAAGAATGGCAAAAGATTGATATTAAGTTTTTGCAAAACCAGTATAACTATGACCAACTTAGAGGTAAATATAGTCTACCCATGTATGTGTCTTTAATCCAATAACTCTCATTTGTTTCCCCAAATTAACCTGAAACATTTATGCTGCCATTGAGTCGCTTTGCTTATTCAACAGAAATCGAAGGACAAAAAAATATTTCCAGAAGACAGGTGGACTATAAAAAGGTAGTGAAATAAATTTCGAATAATAATGGTTTTGAATCAGAGTTTTTTTGTTTGTTTGTTTGTAAATCAGAGTAAATATGGCAGCTATTTTTCTTCAGTGTCATGAAAACTACTCAGTAAATTATCCTAGAGTGAACTAAGATTGACAACATTATTCATTTAGGAATCCTAAATGAACTTTCTTGAATGTGCTTCCAAGCTAAGCAGTCATGTGACACTCTCCATATCTAATGTTTGTACCTTCTGCAGTTGTATTGTTTGTTATGCAGACAGACACAGACAATTAAGTTCCCCAGGAGAGCACTGTTGGCACAACCCAGCAGAAGTTTCCTTTATGCTGAAAACATGAAACAACAGACTAAATGGCAGCCAAGAAGAGGAAGTCATGACCTCTGGCAGTACACTCTCACTCACCTTTCTCTAGTGAATTAATTTACCATGAACATTAGAAATAGCATCCTTCATGTCAGAAGTAAAACCATTAGATCATCATCCAGAGAACGGACAGGAATTATACAAACCTCTAGGAACTCTAATGCCACGGTAATTATAATCTTCAGTAACTCAGTGGCTCAAGAGTTTTACTCATCTGTTGTTTTAACTGATGGACATCTGTCTGTTAAATCTATGGGCCCCATGTGGCTATTTAAAATACCAACAGATGCAGAATAACCAACATGAACAAAACTCAGTTTAAATGACACAAAAGTTTGGTTGCTATCAGAAATAAAAATAGATAACAGTTAAACAGTGATGAGAGACACTGATAATAGAGAAATACTTTCTTTTGTTTCATTTGGTTATTCTATGCTCATCTACCCTCTCATTGCATGGCTTCTGACATCATGACAGGACTTTATTCACTGGTGGCTATGACTGATGTAGTAGCCACCTCACATGTATGCCTTAGTCCTCCTCCTCAGCCCTTCAACCTACCTTCCATATCAAAACCAGAGAAGTTTTCCAACAATCGTACTATGAGTGTGCCATTTCAAAAGAAAGGTCTTCATACTTCATAATCTGCAGATCAACCTCGACTGCCATGTTTCTCCTGCACTGACCAAGACATCCTTAATGTTCCCCTCAGCTCCACTAAGCTTCTGAAAAGCTATTTCTTGACTATAGGCCTCTGACCTCCCTTTTGTTAGATCATTTACCTTTAAAAAACTTGTGATTTTAAATTCTTTCTCTGCTCCACTGAAATGTAAATCTTCTCCCAGCCTGTTCCAGGATTACAACCCATGAATATCTTTAGTTAGGACCACAAAGCCATCCCTTTGAAATCCTCAAGGAGACAGATCCCCTATTTTCCAGACTTTGTGGGAGGGTAGAAGTCTAACTTTGCTAAGCACCAATTAGAAAACACAGATGTCCTAATCACACTGACCAATCTCCTTTCTAGGGCTCTCCAGTTCTTTTCTATTAGCTCAACCCAATGCTTAAAAACCAGTACAAACACTCCTACCTTCTGTTTCAACGGAGTTGAGTTTGGTACCTCTCCTCTATTGCAAGAGTCTCAACCTCTAATGCAATAATCTTAAGTAAAGTCTTCCTTGCCTGTTTAACTCCATTGGGTGGGATTTCTCTTTGACAGCACTTCCTCTGAGCTGTTTCTTATGCCTCTTTGTGTATCCTCCCCAGTCTCCCTTTCTTGAGACCCTAATTATTCTGCAAGACCTAGATTAAATGAGAGTGGAGTTAGCTGAACTGAAAGTACATAGGAACGGGGAGAGACAGTTTATTTTGTTTTACTATGTAAAACAAAATCAACCACCTTGCCCTACATGATTTACACATCCTCTCTCAGAATACTCAGTATCTTTAATGAGATTGGAAGATTGGAGAAAATGTCCTTTCTTTCCTAGCAGTTATCAGGACATTTCTTGGGTTTCCAATCTTCACATATTCACTTAGAAGGGGACTTACACATTGAAAGGAAAAAAAAATGAATTAGAACACTGTGAAATTTGTCTCGCTGAAACATTTTTCAGTTACTTAAAAGACGAAGAAGACTATCATCTTCTCTCTCACCAGGCAACTTCCCTTCAAATGACTTTGTAATGTCACTGAATATAGAACTCTGCTGAGCAGGGAATAGAAACATTGATGTCTGTGGAAAAGTGCTAAAGAACTCCTTGACATTTTGTGTCTGGCACTGTAAGGAAGTTTGCTTATGAGAAAAGTTTATTGTGATGCTCATCAGGTATCGAATGTTCTATTTTTCCTCATACAAAAATGTATAATTATGTACAGCAGTGTATATGTACATCTGAGTAGAAAAAAATAACACAGTGGAAAACGAGGGCAAGCATGAGAGAGGGGTCATGTGTTGTTTTTCCTTTCATCCTGAGGCTCAACAGAGGAAAAAGATTAAATGTAAACAAAAAAACATGATGACCACAAATCTGTAAATTAGTGGTTGAAAGAGAATATTAAGATCCTATTAAAAAGAGTTGCCTCAACTCCTCTAACTCAACATGCAATCTGTTTTCATGTTCTCTGTACCTAACATAAAACTTATCCCAAATTGCCCACTATGCAGAGCTATTATGACTTTGCTCCCACCATCTCTCAACTGGAGTCCTGCAAAATTTTCAGAAGTGATATTCCAGCTTCCCCTGTTTCCTTCTAAAAACTATTTGTTACCTGGCAGTGAAAATCACCTAGGTGAAATGGTATCATACTCTCAGCAAAAGACAAAGCATGTCACTCTCCTGTTTAACAACCTCCAAATCTGTCCCAAAAAATCTCAACAACTTGACTGTGGGCTAAAAGGCACTATATGACCTGCCTTACATCTCTTTCTCCAAAATTATTGCCTTTTATTTTTCCCATTAGACCCTCTATTCAGGCCAAACTGGAATTTTGCTATTCCTCAGAAGCAGCTACCTAGAATATCCCTCCCAGAGATCTCCACATGATATGCTCCCTTGCTTCATTCAGGATTCTGATCAAATATCTCCATTTTAGAGTCTTCTAGAATCTCTCCTTGAAACAGATCATTTCTCTCTCCAAACTACCTTCTAACATATAATCCTCCTTTATTGTTTTTACAGCAAAATTTCCTCCTCAAATAATAGTATGAAAACAATAATCAGATTTTATTGCTTCCTAGTCACACTCTGCCCACCCCCTCACTCCCCATAGTGACTGCTTCTCATTTCACTAACACAATGTTTTCTATGGAAGAAGAGGTCATACGTAACAAGAGCCCTTCCCATAACTGTGAACTACTCAGCACACACCATTCTATCTACCCACTTGTTCCTTTCCAGCTATCCTAAGATTCTTGCATGTTTTAAAAACACAAAGCTAGTTCCTGTTTTAGAGTCACTACATTCGTTGTTCCCTGCATGGGGACACTAGTTCTCTATTGAGACCTTCCTTAATCACAGTATTAAAATACCACTTCATTGAATCTATTGCCTTTATTTTTCATGGCATTTATAACTACTTTATATGTTTATATACCTATTTTATTTGCTGATTTCTACACTTCCCAATAAAATAAGAATAAAAGCTTTGGCTCTCTGGGTTATCACTGTATCTTTGCCTCTTAGGAATAATGCCTGCCATGTAATAGGACTCAGTACATATGCTGAATAAATAAATCCTATGTATATTTATAGGCAATTTTCTTTAAATGCCACACATGACTGTCAGGAACACATCAATTTCCTTGGAATAATGTCACTTTTGAAATATTATGTGTTATTTTCTTTAATGTTGAAGAGAAATTTGACTTGGCTCCTCCCCTGGGCAATTCAGTTTGTCATGATATTTGATTAAAGAAACAATAGAAAACATAGCTTCAATTTGAAGAAATGATCCCCATGATCTATGACATTTCCTTTTTTAGTATCATTCTAAGGTACTAGTATAAGGAAGGCAGAACAAATCATAGTTGTAAGATTCTTGATACTCTATTTCTTTTCTACTGTGTTAATGAGTTGACTATTTACTTAATCGCTGACCTCTAACTTAGACTTCTTTACTAACCTTTCACTTCCTATAGTTCATACCCACTTGATTTACTACTTTCTCAAAGTCAACAAGTGAAAAAGGAAAATACTACGCTTCCTGTTGCCATCCTAAATCCTCCTGTTTTGCCTTTACTCCTGCTTTTCCCTCTCTACCTCAGTGACAGCTTTTAACATGAACCCAGTTTCCAAAGCAAGACAGGTAAGTCATCCTTAATTCCATTCAGCTGCCCCACTGAAAGTTTTATACACAACTTGAATCATTCAATAATGCAATACCAGAATTAGAAATTTGAACAAAGAATGTGAAACAATTATTTTCATTCACTGAACAACAGGCAGTTCAAAGCTGTGAAAGAAGTAAAACAAATGAGATACACTCTGCCATTAGTCTGGTTTTCTAACTTAACTCAAGTTGCTTTTGGCACCATGGTGCAGAGGGAACACAGATAAGATTTCACAGAAGTTGAGGTAACTGGATTTGCAAGGCTGAATAACAGAGAGAAGGAAAATAGGCAGACAAGGAGCTCCACATATCTACAGATAGGTCTTCTTAAATTCCTTGCTGAAGAAGAATATGGGCATACTTCAGGAGCATATGAAAAGAAAAAAACACCAGGGAAAGAACAAACAACGGTTGAGAAACCATGAACTGAAAACTACTGTAGCTTACACAGAGTTGAGTAATATTTGAGTACCAACCAGCAAGTGTGGAGAGATCTCTTTGAACATCAAGGGAAGTCAACTGAGACCCTGGAAAGACCATAACTTAAGGTGTAAGGTGAAGCACTAAACTGGTCATAGATTATAGGTTATGGAGATATATCCTAACAAAGCATCAGAAATAAGAACAAAAATATCCGCAAAGTAGTGCCTGATTAAACAGCCATTTTTTAAAGGAAGGTCCAGGGGCGCCTGGGTGGCTCAGTCGGTTAAGCGGCCGACTTCGGCTCAGGTCATGATCTCACAGTCCGTGAGTTCGAGCCCCGCATCGGGCTCTGTGCTGACCGCTCAGAGCCTGGAGCATGTTTCAGATTCTGTGTCTCCCTCTCTCTGTGACCCTCCCCCGTTCATGCTCTGTCTCTCTCTGTCTCAAAAATAAATAAACGTTAAAAAAAAATTAAAAAAAAAAAATAAAGGAAGGTCCAGACATTCAAAACATAACATTCCAAATGTCCAAAGCCAATAAAAAATTACTGGACATCAAGAAACAAAATATGATCTGTAGGCAGTACATAAAATCTCAGAGAGGTAGCCAGAAGTAACTGAGATGATGGATAGCTGATAACATTTTAAAATAGCGATTATGGATATGTTAAAATATTTACATAGACACAAATAAGGACAAATGAGAAGGAAAATAAAAAACATGAGAACAAAATGGAACTTCTAGAATGAAAACAAAAATACAATCTGAAATTTAAAGACACACTAGATATAAGTAACAGCAGTTTAGAGATTGAACAGGGTTGGTGAACTTGAAGAATTCTACTTGTAATGAAGCACAGAAATATTGGACTCTTAGAAGGAGTACGTGAGAAGATAAAGTATTTCTAGTGATAATGACTCCAAAATTGTTCATATATGATAACAATACCAACCCACACATATGAGAATCTCAAGAAATCACAAGCAGAATGAACACAAAGATAATTTCATCAAGGTATCATAACTGAATTCCTAAAAAAAAAAAAAAAAAAAAAAGCAATAAAGAAAAACATTCCAAATCAGCCAGAAGTAAAAGACATGTAATGTACCAATGCCCTCTAGAGAATGACAACATCTCCTTTTTAAAATCTCAAGCAAATGTCCACAGAAAATTGTAACCTGAAAACAAGTGCAGAAGAGGATGCAGGGCATTATAGTCCTAAATGTTCCCTCTGCTGTGCTTAGTTGACTACAAACAGAAAGGAAATGATGCAAGTTGACAATAGCTCATTTCCCCAATGATCTCCACTGCTTACATGCAGCAAGTGTCAATGTGTTTCATATAATGATATCAATGTTACTGTTTTAAATAATTTTTCATATATTTATTTTAATATTATGCTTCTGTCTGCCAGGAAGGCATTTATGTGAGGAATAAAACCCATGGCTTTTACCTTAATGAAAAAATTTAAGATTTCCCAAAAGAAAAATGTTCTCTTGAATTTACAAGGCTTTTTAGACCTAAAAGTCTATTTCCTGACACACATTTGCAGATGTTTGTAAAATCAGCGAACAAATACAACTACCTTTGCATTAAATATGTAACCCTATTTTTTTTAACCTCATCTAAAATCCCTTGCATGGAATCCCAAGCCCACACAATAAGGTCCAAGTTCAGTTTTTGTTCTTACAGGAGCTTCAGGTCTATTCCATTTTTCTCCCTGATATTTGGTTCTGACACTCCATTTAGGTAAAACATCATTTTTTGACTTTCTTCTTTCTATCCAAAATGCCCCCACACTAAATTAGAAACCTCTTGCTAAACATATCCAAAGCATCTTGTATTCCTTCTAGCAAAATATTTGTTTCACTTTACTGCTTATTGAAATTGCTTTCTTTCTCTTAGAGTAGGATTTACTATAGAGCAAATGAATCTTAAACCTCCAGGTCCCTCACTTAAGGCAGGTACATTCAAAGCCCTGGTTATTGAGTACTGACAATCAAAGTTCATTTAAAATTAGTCTCTGCACACAAAATCTCAGATCCCCTAAATTCTTGTAGCTGATATAAGAAATAGTCTTAGGGGTTTTACTACATAATGAGTTCAAAACCAAAAGAAATTAGAAAACTATAATAAAATGGACAATCTTGCTAGAGCAAAACCTAAATTGTATGTGTTTTTTAGATATCTTTTAAGAATTATTTGAAAGTCCAGCACAACTGAAATCATTGTTGCAAAGTAACATTCACACTAGAAAACCCTAACCTTTTCAGGCACTCAGGAATAAATATGGAAGGAATAGTTATTACTCTGTTCCATTATAAATTAAAAGACATTATGTAGGGTTATGGGTTATATGCTCTTCTGTCCAAATCTCCAACGACTGCTCTAAAAACAACCACCAGCTTTCCTCAGAAGAACCATTTGGGGTGTTTATGTTTACATGAAACTCAGCATTATGTGCAAACAAGTAAGAGCCATCTGGTTTAACAGTTATAATATAAAACCTGCTTATTCTGGAAAGTGGGGGAGTACTTGAGGGAAAGTGATTCAATAGAAGGTGTTGGGATTGTAATAAATCCTATTTTGATCAAAGGCTTAAATGGGGCTGATTCTGGCCACGTGAAGTAAACCATCCCTTCTAACATTACCTGAAATCGAAGTTACTAATATCATAGATTACTAATGAATTTCACAGGTTTTGAATCCTGATTTAGATTAAGGGAAGATGCATTTTTGTTTTCCCACCAATTTTTACCAAAACCCCCATTTTAAACAAGCCCATAACTAGTGAGATCACAATGAGATTTTTGAGCCCTGGGGCCATGGAGAGAGAAGCAAAAATCAGAAAGGCAATAAGGAAAAATCAAGTAAAAGCAATACATAATGAAATCTCAGCCTCTTTTTTTTCTGAGAACATACCATATATTCCCCTTCTGTGTCATTAGGCCCATCAAGAATAATCTTATGTATAGCTGATAAATAAATGTTTGATGAAACAAATACTTAAAATGAGTTATATTTTAAGATTTATTGAGACTTCAGCTTGTTTTGCATCTATAAAATGAGAGGTTTGAGCCAGATCGTGCTGAGATTCATTCTATTGTTAAAAATTTGATAGCATCTTGTATAACATAATATGTTCACAATGTACAATGTGTCAAAGTTGAAATAAATGGGTTATATAATGTAGATTATAAATACACAAATGTGATTTTTAAGTTTTTACACACATGTGTGTGGCTCCATTTCTGTCTCTAAACTGCACATTTTATCTGGTGTATTCTCAAGCCTTTATAATAAAAAATACAAATCTGAAAAATAAAAAAAATTCAATTTACTTGAGACCAAAATTCTGGAAACTTGGATGTATGGATTTTTAACATAAGTTTTCAAGATTTCTTAATATGTTGAAACTGTATAAGTACCAACTAAAATATTTTAATCTCTGAAAAGAAAAAATAGGGTAAAATATCAAGTAGTCAAGTATTTTAAGAGGAATGATGTTCAAGATTAAGTAATAACATTCAAAGAGTCAGTAACCGGCACTTTTTCAAGGTTTTATGATGTTCAAAATGAGAACATACAAAAATAAACAGAAAGATCACTTGGAATAAGTTGACAATATGTTTCCTTCAAGATTAATCATAGCTTAGAACAGGTCAAATACATCCATTTATTAAAGAAGTTTTATGATCAAAACTTTTAATAACTGACAACTGTCCTGGTGTCCTGAGTCACCTCAGTCCCTGAGAGGAATGATCTCTCCTTCTCACTAAATCACACCAGATTATGTGACAAGGCATATGATGTGTTAGTGGCCACATGCTGACTGAGCAGCTGTACAAAATGAATTAAAACCAAATTGCAAAAACATCTAGAGTTACAAACTTTTTAGAATGTTAAACGAAAATAAAAAGATGTTTATATGGATTACACAAGCAAAGGAAGTTCTGATTTGAACATATTTAAAATTAACATTTTGTAAACTGCCTTTGAATGGTAAGCTATGTTTCATTAAGAACATACTGGATTATATAGATTTCTACCTAGTGGCCAGAAATTTACCAAAAAAGTGTAAAAATATGTGATGGCAGCCTGAACAAAAATGGTATGTAGAAGCATTTAGCAGAACGATCACTGAATTACTTCATAAAAGTTAAATAATATCCAAGTTTCAAAGGTAATTATAGAAGGGAATCAACTGATATCAAGGGATATTAGTGGCATAAATTTTAAATATTAAAAAGACATACCATTCTTTGATATCTATTCCAATTATCAATTGACTACCTCTCAATACCAAATTCACCCTTCAATATATGCTCTGTGATACTGAACATAATTTCTTGAAAAGTTTCTTCATTATAGTAAGCACAACATTAAGGTTTCTCAGTAGAGGTTGCCAGAAGGACACTACAAGAGAAAAGAGTTCTCCTGCATTTCCAGAAGGTGTACTCTTGGTTGGTAGCATGAGTGTCAGAACTGTCCCAGCTACACATGTGACCTCCTTGCTGTCTCCAGCTACACATGGCACCCTTGCAGCCTTGACTTAGGCTAGTGATCACCGAACTGGAGTCATCTTAACATGACCACTATGTGCTATAGGATTCCTACACACACCAGAGCCCCTCATTCCTCTGCTCACCTATCCCAAGGCCCCAGATGTTTGTCTCCAAAGGTTCTTCTGATGCTGCAGCCCTGTTAATGTCATGGACCTCCCAACACAGACACCATGCTTTCCAGGCTTTCTGTTCACATTGGTACCCTCATTCTCTCATGGGTATGCCCGTACACCTGGCCACACCGGGTGTGGCTTACCTGTGCCCCTTTGGTACTCCGGAGGGTTGCCTCCTGTTTGCCCAGAAACTGTGGATGAGGCCAGGCAAGCCAGTGAACTTCTCTCCCATCCAGTAGCCTGTAAGTACACCTTAACTATGATATCTGAACCCTAGCCCAGGAGTGGGCCATCCTTTTAAGTATGACCTTCACTAACTGGCCTTCCCTCAATTTAAAGATGTCACATTTCTTGTATCTCATAATCACTTGTATCTTAATCATTCTCTATATTAAACTTCCCCTGATTATATCACTTTGTAGTTTAGTCTCTTGATTTGATTCAGACTCCTAGAAAATTGGTATCAGGAGTGGTCCTTAAAGATGGGATTTGGGAGTTAGTTTTGTCCTTGAGCTTGATTACCAAGCAAGTTCCTTCTCAAAGAGAAATGGAACGCTAGTGGCCCATGGCCTACAGTGGAATCACAGGCCATAACCTGTGATTGACTATGATAAAATACCAAGTGAAACATGGGGAGATCATGTGGCTGCTGTGCAGGGCTATTTTGGTAGTAATGATGACACAAGGACCATAATGTAGATTCTTTTGAGAAGTAGCTTGCCCTCTGTTTTCTGAAAAGATGAGCCTTTTGTGTTTAAAATTACAATGATAGCCTCATTTGTGGAAGATGCCTTGGAAGGTGTTGCTCCTTTTACTCAGGGCCTGCTACAATCACCCACTGATGCCACTAGATACATAACTAATGGTCACACAACAGCATGCTCCGGGGGATTAGATATGCCTATAACCCAGGAGGAAATAACTTACAAATAAAATGACTGCAAGAATCTCCTAATATATTTTGGCAAATACTGGACGTGTGTAGCGATGAATACTAAGGGTGTTAGACCACAGAGGGAATACTAAAACAGTAGATAAAGCTAGATTAATTGATATGGGTTCACTTTCTAGAAATTTTAGATTGAATAACACACCTGTTATTTTTTTAAACATTACTTCTGAATTGTTTTCTTTTGTTCCCTGGAGTCTCTGATTACAATGCTAGAATTTTTTCCTCCTCTATTTATTTCTATGTTTTTCTTAACCATTTGCTTGTGTTCCAGTTAGAATATTTACTAGTTTCTCCAATTCACTATGATCTGTTCTTTCTTGTCCAATTTGTTATTATATCTGTTAGAGTCTCAATTTGTTAGTATTTCAGAATTCTAAATTTCCTTTTGATCTTGTTTATCTAGATTACAATTCTCTAGTATAACTACCATATATATATATATATATATATATATAACTCTTGACATATTTGTATTTAAATCAATTGCTAATGATTTCAATAAGTTTATCTTCAAATCTATTTTTATTATTTTTCTTTTCCCTCTTAGCCACGGATATTTTAAGACTAGACATTGACTTTGAAAAACTTAAGAGGCTTTAGATGATGTCTTTTTCCAAAAAAGCTTCACCCTATTTTCTTACAGACAGATATGTAAGGTCATATTACAGTAACTTATTCAAAGCTGTGTTGCAGTTTGCTTGTTTTTTGCCTTTTTTTTTTTTTTTTTTTTTTTTTTTTTTAAGATTTATCTACCTGGGATTCATCTTCAGTCTCAGGATATAATTCTCCAGAATCACAACTAAAAGTACAGGCTACTCTAATTTTGTGTGTCATAGACTCCAATTTTTATCTCCTCAGAATGATAGGATGAGACCACCTCTTACCCTGCAAGTCTCAGAAATAAACCACTGAATGAAAGGCTAACCTCTCTGAATCTCTCTTCTCACTGGTATCTTTGCTTCTTTAACTTTTTTGTCATGCTAGTCTCAACTTTTTTTTTCCCCCAGCACTGTATGCTGGTAAAAATAAAATCTGCTATCTTTCACATTCTTGGCAAATTGTTGGATTATTGGACTTTGTTCAATTATCATTAATCGGCAAGTGCCCAAGGCAAAAATGCCTTCATGACTGTGGGTTCAACTCTCTGTATTTCATTTTGTTCTGGCATCCTACCGTCCAGTTATGTTAGAAACATAATAGGAAAACAGTATAAAACAGGCAGAAAGGGAAAAGTTAGGACCTGAGGTACGGAAAAAAAAACACATATTTTGGAACAATGCTGGAAGTGGGAAAAACAATGCGGGGTGGGGAAAAAAAACACATATTTTGGAAAATGCTGGGAATGTCTGAACACAGCAAAGCCTCTCAGGTGTAAGGTTCCTCTTAAGAATGAATCAGACACCACCTAATCCCCCTCAGGTTCCCCTCAGGAATTTGACAAAAGACCCAACTAAAACAGACCATAAACCTATGACCCACAAGGAAAGGTATGGCGATAGGCCACCCCTCACACAATGGAAACGAGCCAATCAGGAATGGACAACCTAGCACCTAGACTTATCTAGCCCACAGAACATGAGAAGGAATCTAGTAGAACATGAGAAGGAATAGGGGAAAGGGAAGGAGGGGCTGACCAGAATCCTATAAAACAAAGACCCTTGCCTACAGTTTTTAGGCATTCACTTTTAAATGTCTCCTCTGTGAAAAGAGCTTTAATACTATTCTTTCTTTCTTTCTAATATTATGCTCTAATAAACTTTCACCTACTGCTCATTTTGTGTCCACCTCTTCATTCTTCAAAGGGGCGAGACAATGACCCAGATATTGAAGTAAAAAATCCTGCAACAAGAACCCTTTAATTTTTTCAAATGTTCAAAAAAATTTTTTTGACCGGATCTGGTCATGGTGCTGTTGTTCTAAATTGGAATGGTCATCTCCCATAAGCTACTCCACCATATATAAAACCAGAAATCTCCCTGCCTTTTAATTACATACATTTTCTATCTAAATTCCATGAGAATAGACACAATGTCTACACTTATTTTTAATGTGAAGTATCTTTGCAGTCTGTAATAGAATTTAATTATATGTGTCAGAGAGGGCAAAGGTAGACATAAAGAAAGAAAATAGAATGTTGATCTAACATAATGCCAAGATACAATAGTGGCTTTGTCTGAAGTAGTATCCTGGGAGTGGACAGAAGTGATAATTAGAAACTTTTTAACTCTCCAGGTGTGTTGCTAAGAACGTTGCCCACTAGGAATCATAAAAATCATTTTCTGAGGGTCTCTGTACCAGGAACATCTGTTCTTCCAAACAACCATAAAGAAATACTGGATGTTACAAATACTGTATTTCTCTTAATTTATTGTATTTGTTTCTGATTTGGGTATTCAGGAATTCAGAAATAACAGCCTATCTTTAGTTATTCAATTGTGCTTCTTGGATTTACAATTAGCTTTCTTTTTGCTTTCCTACTATTTGTCTCTTTGCTAGCATATATGTTCTCATAATATTTATATATTACATACACAAAGTTCCCCTCTGTGCTATTGAATATAAATTTTGGTAGGTGTTTTTTTGTGCGTGTTTTTTATTTTGTTTTGTTTTTGTTTCTGTTTTTGTTTTTTTTGGTATGAAGCAGAAAATACATTAATATATACAAGATACTAAAATCAAAGGCAAAGAGAATAAGAGCCTCTTTTTCTTCCTGGCTTACATATTTTCATAAACCACAGGCATAATTTATAGAAGATGGCTTCCGTAAGTAGTAAAAAATTCAAATACAATGACCTGAATGAATAAAGAATTTATTGTTTCGCATTACAAGTAGCCAAGAGTCACCGAAGTGCCCAAGTTGTGTTTCTTGGTGTTTCTATGTTGTCAAGGCTTCAGTTTAGCCTTTCTCCAATTCACTGGGCTTTCTTTTCCTTGAATCACAATGCCTACACATCTACCACCCATGTATACTCGATAATATCAAAAGATAGGAAGGGAGTATTTTCTTCTAATAGCAGAGAAAATAATACTTTCTCATGAGCCAGAGTATTTCCCTTTACTTTTTTTATTTAGGGGAGTCAGCTTCTTAGGTCTACACATATTATTAGCGAAGAGACTGTAATTTACCGATTGGTATCAACCAATATCCATCCCTTATTTCTGGGAAAGGCACTGACAGTGCAGAGCCTACTTTGGGATTCTCTCTCCCCCTCTCTCTCTGCCCCTCCCCCATGTGCACATGCACTCTCTCCCTCAAAATAAACTGTAAGAAATAAAACATTTAAAAAAATCAAGGTTCTGGATTCAAGAAAAACAGGAATAGTGATCATTGAGTTGGAAAACAAAACAGTGGTCTCTGCCACATTCCCTTAATACTCCCTCATGGTTTTTAGGCTCAAAACCTCAAAACCTCAGTCATCAGTCATTCATTCAACAATTAACTGAGCATAGAATGTGTCCTAACTATAGTTCTAGAAAATGGGACATAGAGCAGTTGACAAAAGAGGTAAAATTTCAGGCATTAACAGAGCTTACTATCCAGTGGAGAATATAGAAAAAAGAAAATAAAAAGTTGGTAATGTGTAATATATTAGATCAAAATAAGACTTAAGGAGAAAAAAATACAAAAGCAGAAATATGAAAAAATAAAAATAAGCTTGTTCTATAAGGTAGCCAGAGAAGGCACACAGAAAAGGAAAGTTTCGATTAGACTTTTGGGAGAAAATGAGCAAGCAAATGGAGATGTTTTGAGAAGAAGCAAAAGAGGTAGAGAGAACAAGTGCAAAGTTCTGAAGCAAGTGCATCTCTGCATTTTTTGAGGAATCTTAAGGGTCAGTATGACTGGAATGAAACAGACAAGAAAGAAGAAAAGGTGAGAGGGCTTTGTAATCTATTTTAAGAGAGTTGGTTTTTAATATGAATGTAATGAATAGCCACTGGAGAGTTCTGGGATAGAACATTGACACAATATACTGGAATTTTAATAGAATCATTTTGTATGCTATATGAGAATAGATTGAACGAGGGCAAGTACAAAAATAGGGAGACCAGTCAAAGAGCTATTTCAACAATATAGGTGAGAGAATGGTGACTTGGACTCAGAGAGTTGAATCGGACTCAGGTTGTTGAAGAGAAAGAGTGGGAAGTGGTCAGATTCTGTGAATATATTTTCAAAGTAAACCAGAGGCTTTGCTGATGGTTGAGATGTGGGAATATGTGGAGTGTGGACTGCAGAGGAAAGACAAGACAGGATTGAAAGATCATGCAAAAGTTTTTAGCTCAAGGGATTAAAATAACTTTTTCAATGTAAATATTATTTCTTTATTGTCTCTAACTTTATAAAATTCTAGCTAAACTTTGTCATTTATACATTTGCCCTACTCTTTCTCTGTGTTTCCTAAATGTTGCCACTCTTTCCATTATTTTACAACCATATTCTGAGTTGTATTTTATGTGTTGTCTTCCCCATCCACTTCCATTTAAAAATTTTGTACTCCTTGAGAACAGAAATGTTACCTTCTGTATCTTTCAATCAGGCAAATATTTTCCTCTCTTGGGTACCAGGCTAGGCATTGGGACTGCAGATATATATGTAACTGAACATGATCCTACCTTTGTGAAGTGTGTTCATTGTATATAAATGTCACTTCTTAGTGTTCAATCTGTATTCACTGAACTGGGATACAGTACACTGTTTTTGTAGAAATATTTTTTTATTGTTTACAGTGTTGTTTTTTTAATACTGACAAGTATCTTGCTTCAGCATGAATATTATAAAATGCTATACCTGTAACTTTATCCCATGGGATGGAACATACAAGATTGCTATTTGCTTTCCTAAAGCTCATAAAGAGAATTTCAAACTGCTGGCATATATCTCAGTGACCCTGGAAAATGATTGGCAGTGTTCAGTGAGGCCATTTTCAAAGCTTTAAACAAAAATTAAAAAAAAAAAAGAAAAAGAAAAAGAGAGAGAGAGAGAGAGAGAGACAACAGTATTGTTCAAAGCCTCCAGGCTCTGTTTGCTCCTTGGTATTTGGGTTTCAAGGTGACTATTTTATATTTGCAAAGGTAGTTTTCAGAAGAGAGGGAAAGTATGGTTTTTAAATCTACAACTCAGTGGAGGATATTTGTATTTGAGAAAGTTTACCCCAGTTTATTTTAATTGCAATTTATATAAATATTTTCCCTAGATAAAAATGGGAGACAAAGGATAATTTAATAATATTGCAGAAAATATTTTTATACTTCCTGCGAGTGGGCAATGCACTCCAGACAACATTCTGGAGCCCAGCTGTCTGGCTTCAAAACGCAGCCTTGCTACTTATTTAATATATGACCTTGGTAAATTATTGAAGTGTTCCAAGCCTCTGTTTCCTTGTCTACAAAAGAGTAAATAATAAGTTTTAAATACAATGCTTCCCCATAGGCTGTGTTAGGTGTTGAACTGCATCCTCCAAAAAAGATGCATGTAAGTTTTAACTCCTGGAACCTATGAATGTGACCTTACTTGGAAAAGGGGTCTGTGCAGATGTAATCAATTAAGATGTGGTCAGTAGGGCAGACCCTAATCCAACATAACTGCTGCCCTTATAAGCAGAAGACGACATGTAAAGACAAAGACACAGAGGGAGAGTGCCACGTCCCAGGGGAGGCAGAGACTGGAGTAATGCAGCTGCAAGCCAAGGAATGCCAAGGATTGCTAAGGACACCAGGAACTAAAGGAAGGCATGGAATGGGTTGTCCCTTAAGAGTCTTCCAAGAGAACATATCTCTGCCTCTACCTTGGCTTCAGACTTGTAGTCTTCAGAACTGCGAGAAAATAAATTTCTGTGGTTCTAAGCTACCCCTAAGGAAACTAATACAGGGTGGGTACAGGTCATTAAACCATCTTTGATAACTAAAGTACGCAGACTAAAGCCAGGCATATTTTAAGTAGTTTAGGAGTTTGGGCTTTTCATATTTAATTTTTTTTCATGTTTATTTATTTTGACAGAAAGAGCATGCACACACGAGTGGGGGAAGGCCAGAGAAAGAGGGAAAGAGAGAATCCCAAGTGGGCTCCAGGCTGCCAGTGCAGAGCCCAACACGGGGGCTTGATCTCACTAACCATGAGATCATGATCTGAGCCAAAATCAAGAGTCGGATGCTTAACCAACTGAGCCGCCCATATACCCCAAGGGCTTTTAATATTATTAAGCACTTAGATAAAATAGAATATTCTCTTCAGATAGCTGCATTTATTCTAACATTTAAGATCTCTAGTCATTACATAAAATAAATTTAATATAAAATTTGTAATGCTTTTGATTTAGATAGCATTGCTATTCAATTTGTATAAGCTTTAATTCAGTAATTTTCCCTTGTAGTGTATGAGAATATCATTTCGAGGTATGTTTACTTATCTAAGATATCTGTAAGTATATAAAAGCATTTAAAGAATGTATGAATTTTGGAAAATCAGTCATTCCTAGAAATTGTTTTTATATGTATTCCCTTTATAGAAATAATATAGTACTGATTTTGCTGGTAGATTTTTTTTCCATTCATGTTACTGAAAACAGTAAATACATTCAGATAATGCTTTTTTAAAATGTTACCTTCACTTTACCAAATTATCATATGCAAAAAGAGTAAATGAGTTAAAATATCATGTCTCATGCATCTGTTTTTTTTTTTAAGTTTTTTATTTTAATTCCAGTATAGTTAACATCATATTAGTTTCAGGTGTATAATATAGCAATTCAGCAATTTTATACATTACTCAGTGCTCATCATGATAAGTGTATCTTCAATCCCCATCACTGTTTCACCCACCCACCTCTACGTCCCCTCTGATAACCATAAATTTGTTCTATACAGTAAAGAGTCTGTGTTTTGTCTTTTTTCCTTTGTATGTTTTTGTCTTAAATTTTAATATGAGTGAAAACATATGGTATTTGTCTTACTCTGATTGACTTATTTCACTTAGCATTATACCCTCTAGCTCTATCCATGTTGTAGCAAATAGCAAGAATTCATTTTTTTTTTATGGATGAATAATATTCCATTATACATGCACACATACACACACACTGCCTCTTCTTTGTCTCTTCATCTATCAATGGACACTTGGGCTGCTTCCATAATTTGGCTATTGTAAATAGTGATGCAATAAACATAGGGGTGCAGGTATGCTTTGGAATTAGTGTTTTCCTACTCTTTGGGTAATTACCCAGTAGTGGAATTACTGGATCATAGGGTAGTCTATTTTTAAATTCTTGAAGAATCTCCATACTGTTTTCCTCAGTGGTTGCAGCAGTTTGCATTCCCACCAACAGTGTACGAGGGTTCCTTTTTCTCTAATCCTCTCCAACTCATTTCTTGTATTTTTTATTTTAGCCATGCTGATAGGTGTGAGGTGATAGCTCACTGTAGCACTGATTTGCCCTGATGTTGAACACCTTTTCATGTATCTGTTGGACATCTGGATGTCTTCTTTGGAAAATGTCTCTTCATGTCTTCTGCCCATTTTTAGTTGGATTATTTGGTTTTGGGGTGTTGCATTTGATAAGTTCTTTATATATTTTGGATACCATCTATCGGATATGTCATTCTCAGATATATTTTTCCATTCTAGGTTGCCTTTTAGTTTTGGTGATTATTTCCTTCACTATGCAGAACCTTTTTATTTTGATCTAGTCCCAATAATTTATTTTTGTTTTTGTCTCCCTTGCCTCCAGAGACATATCTAGAAATATGTTGTTACAGCCCATGTTAGAATAAATTAATGCCTTGCTCTCTTCTAAGATTCTTACAGTTTCAGGTCTCACATTTAGGTCTTCAGCCCATTTTGAGTTTTTGTGTATGGTGTAAGATAGTGGTCCAGTTTACCCAATATCACTTGTTGAAGAGACTGTCTTTTTCCCACTGCATATTCTTGACTCCTTTGTCAAAGATTCATTGGCCATGTAACTGTGGGTTTATTTCTGGGCTCTCTATTCTGTTGTATTGATCTATATGCCTATTTTTGTGCCTGCACCGTATTGCTTTGATTACTACAACTTTGTAGTGTATTTTGAAATCTGAGATTATGATACCTCCAGCTTTGGTTTTCTTTTTCAAGATTGCTTTGGCTACTCAGGGTCTCTTGTGGTTCCATGCACATTTTAGAACTGTTTGTTCAAGCTCTGTGAAAAATGCTGTTGTTATTTTGATAGGGATTGCTTTAAGCCTGTAGATTGCTTTGGATAAGGTGGACATTTGAACAATATTTGTTCTTCCAATCATGAACATAGAATGTCTTTCCATTTGTGTCATCTTAAATTTCTTTTATCAATGTTTTATAGTTTTCAGAGCATAGTTTTCCACCTGTTTGGTTTATTCCTAGGGGTCTCATTATTTTTGATGCAATTGTAAATGGGGTCCTTCTCTTCTCTTTCTGCTGCTTATTAGTGTATAGAAATGCAACAGATTTATACACACATTTTGTATCCTGCAACTTTACTGAATTCGCTTATCAGTTCTAGTAGACTTTTGGTGAAATCTTTTAGGTTTTCTATATAGAGTGTCATATCATCTGCAAACAGTGAAAGTTTCACTTCTTCCTTACTAATTTAAATGCCTTTCATTTCTTTTGTTGTCTGATTGCTGCAGCTAGGATTTCCAGAACAATGCTACATGAAAGTGGTGACAGTGGACATCATTGTCCTGTTCCTGATCTTAGGGGTAAAGCTCTCAGTTTTTCCCCACTGAGTATGATGTTAACTGTGAGTTTTTCATATATGGCTTTTATTATTTTTCATTCATCTGTTTTTTTTAATCAAGAAACCTATTCAATTTTTACATTCTGTGATAGATGATAAATATAAGCATTTAAAAATTTAATGCAAAATTAATACTAAAGATCAAGATTTTCTTTAGCTTGAAACTGGCAATATAAAAGATATTTAATTATTAGTTTAGGCTATTCAGGTTTTTAAGTAAATGCTAACATGTTGCCAATGCTCACATAGACACGTTGGTTAAAAAAAAAAAAAAACGTAATTGTTTCATTTCATGTGACAGTAGTAATTTCTAAAGATTTATCATTTCATAGCATGTGTATTGATATTTTAACCATACTCTGTTCTCTTTTAATGATATCCCTAGTAGAAAAGGTACATATCCATTTAATAGCTGTAAGAAAATGAACATTTTTAGAAGAGGAAAGAAAAGAAACAAAAAGAGAGAGAGAGAGAGAGAGAGAGAGAGAGAGAAAGAAAGAAAGAAAGAAAGAAAGAAAGAAAGAAAGAAAGAAAGAAAAAGACAGACAAGAAGAGAAACATGGGCAGAAAGAGTATTAGAAGCAGGAAGAAAAGGAAGTTAAAGGAGCTTTCAGAAGAAGACATTAGGTAGTAAAGGCAACTCTTTGAAAAGTCATCATTATTCCATTAATGTGAGGAATGGAGAAAATTACTAGTGGCATGCTGTCTACCTTGGAAAACCTTCAGGACAGATGGAAAATCTAGTGCTTGACTTTAATATATTAGTAAAGAACGAGCTTCTAAAATGTGCACAGAGCCATAGGTTACTTGGTTACTTCCACAGAAGCCTCCCAAAGTACTCACAATGACTGGCATACAATGACTACCAACATCCGCAAGGAAAAGCATAGGTCACTAATCCTTACATCTGTCTCAGCACTGAACAGAAAAGAGTTGTTCAAAAATATTTTTAAAACAATAATTTTACAGAAACCGTATGCTGACTTCATGAATCTACTAATGCAAAGATGATGCTTTAAGATGTGGTAGATTGGAGCAATTTGCCTTTGCTTATTATCCATAGCAGTAAACTGCTTATTAACCATATGAGTACATCAGTCCCAGCCATCAGTTTCACATACAGGTAAGTCTGAATTACAAAAAAAATTAAAAAAAATAGGCCAACTATCCAGGCTCACCTTAACACTAAAATATTTTAATCAGTTAACATGAAAGATAAACTGGAGAATATCTAAACACAGAACAAAGTAAAAGAAATCCTTAACTGTATTTAATAAGAATTGCTTAATAATTTTAGGCCATAGACTTGGTCTTGGACTCAATTGAGATAATGTATTTAAAAGTCTTTAGTTAATATGTGCAAAAAGAAAAATTTACTTTGAGTCATCTAAAGTCAGATCAATAACTTATAATATGTTAATCTCTATGGACTCAATATGTTAAGGAGTTTTCTTTATACTTAAATCATAATTATCCTACAGAGCACTAAATCAGGTGTCAGCAAACTGTGGCCCACTGGCCAAATTCAGCCTATCTCCAGTTTTACAAATAAATTTTTATTGGAACAGAGCCACACTCATTCCCTTTTATATGCCTGTGATTGCTTTCATGCTACAATGGCAGAGTTGAATAGCTCTATCAGAAGTTGCATGGCCTGTTTACCATCCAGCCCTTTACAGAGAACGTTTGCTGGACTCAGAACCAGATTACGTTTTCATTAATGCTTACTCTAATTTTTTTAACACAAATCTAGAAGTAAAAATAAATTTAACGATTTAAGTAAGAATACTTGCTTCTTGGGTTTTATGGTTAATCTGGTCTAAAAGTAGTTCAGTCATTTCTCTTTACACTAAAAATCCCTCTAATAGTACTTCTTCATACTTTATTAACTTAGCCATCAGAATGAAAAAATTTGAGTCATAAAAGTCTCTTTTATAAAATAAGTTGGACAAGATCTCAACAGGCAAGAGTTAAAATGATTATGATTTCATAATTAAATATGAGATATTAAGATAGATGTTCCTCACAAATGTTATTATTAGCCATGACGATAAGTACTGTGAACTTTTAGACATTAGGTAATATGATGGCTATTGAGGAACATGATATTTAGTTCAATTTATAACAGCTGCATACTGATTTCCTAATATATTCCTGCTTAAAATAAAAACAGTGTCCATATGATGTATCTTTGAACTATAACAGGAATTTGCAGTGAGTACATGCTGATTTTCAAAACTGTGTTCATCTGTGAAAGAACACACAAAATTAATTATTTGTACATGGCCCTTAAAATTTTTAGGTAATATGACCAGCAGAGACTCATTACTATAAAGCCTACTAGGACTTTTTTCTTTTTTTTTACAAAGAACACTCTAATGCAGCTTTTCAAAGAGGTAAAACTTTAGATATGCCTTAGAATGGCTTGGTTGAAAATGCCAAGAGTATGTATAAAACAGGAAAAGAAAATCTAGAGATTAGCCAAGAGGAGAAGAAAAATGGGATTTTCTTGAGATTACCAACAGTTCCCCCAAATTTAAAAATCTTATCATCATGGATTAAGAAGATACTCCTGTTACTTACAAGATGAAGAGATTTCTAAGTTTACCCAAGGTTATGCACCACAAAAGCATAGTGAAGAACATTACTCTTTGAGAACCCAAGAAAACTCTAAGATTTGTTGAAGATCATGAATTGGAAAACTTTAATAAAGATATGATATGCAATTTAAAATATCGTGTTGCTGATTCCCAAATTGTAACCTCAGGTTCTAATTATTTATTTTTACAACCAACTCATTCATTATCTAACCCAATCCTCCTATAAACTTTTAAAGATCAGCTCTGATTTAAAATTTTTTTTAACGTTTATTTATTTTTGAGACAGAGAGAGACAGAGCATGAACGGGGGAGGGGCAGAGAGAGAGGGAGACACAGAATCGGAAGTAGGCTCCAGGCTCTGAGCCATCAGCCCAGAGCCCAACGCAGGGCTCAAAATCACGGACCACAAGATCATGACCTGAGCTGAAGTCAGACACCCAACCAACTGAGCCACCCAGGCGCCCCTAGCTCTGATTTTAAAAATTTGTATTTTTCCTGTTTATTTTACTTATTTACTTTGCAGTTTAGCTAAAGATTTGCCAATTTTGTTTATATTTTCAAAGAACCAATTTTTGGTATCATCAATTCTTTGTTATTTTTCTATTCGTTTTTATCCACTGCAATTTTGCTCTTTTTCTAGTTTGTTAAGGTATAAATTTAAGTTGATTTGAGATCATTCTTAAAAGTATGTGTATATTGGTATACATTTCCCCCTGAGAACTGTTTTCACTGCATCTTATAAGTTTTAATGTTTTGTTTTTATTCATCTGTAGTGTTTTGTTATTTTGTCACCAGAAAGTTGATTTCTTTAGTTTATCAATTTTTTTAATGTCACTCACTTATTCCTTTAGACTTTTAAATAGGCTCATGTGTGTGTGTGTGCACCAGTTAACACATTTTCTGCTATTTACTATTTTTTAATGGTTTTGTTGAAATGTATTAATTTCAGATACAAAATATATTGATTCAATAATTATATACATTATGAATTGCTCACAATAAATGTATTACAGTATTATTGACTGTATTCTCTATGCTGTACTTTTAATCCCCATGATGTTTTTTATAATTGGAAGACTGTACCTCTTAGTCCTCTTCACCCATTTTACCCATGTAGGTATTATCTAATATCCTTATTTCTTCATCCACTAATTAAGGACATGTTGTTTAATTACCCTACAATTGTGAATTTTCCAATTTTTCTTTCGTTACTCATTTCTAGCTTCATCCCTTTTATTTGGAGAAGACACTTTATCTGATTTCAATCTTTTTAAATTAATACTTATTTTGTGACATGAAATATGGTTTACCTTGAACACTGGTATGGATCTAAGAAGGATGTGTATTCTAGAGTTGTTAGCTTTAGTGTTCTATATGTCTATTATGTCTAGTGTTATTCAAATTCTCTTTCTTTAAGGTTTTTCATTTTGAGAGACAGAGAGAGAAGGAGGGAGGGCAGGCACGTGCATACACATGGGGAAGGGGCAGAGAGATTCCCAAGCAGGCTTCACACTGTTGGTGCAGAGCCCGACAAGAGGCTCAATCTCATGAACTGCAAGATCATGACCTAAGCCAAAATCAAGAGTCTGATACTTAACCAACTGGGCCACCCAGGCACCCCTCAAATTCTCTCTTAATTGTCTTTCTGTTTAGATGTTCCATCCATCATGGAAAGTGGAGCATACAAGTATCATCACAGAACTGTCTATTTATCCATTCATTGTTTTCTTTGTGTGTTTTAGGACTGTGTTGTTTGGTGCATATATGTTTTTAATTGTTATGTCTTCTTAATGAATTGACCTTCTTACCAAAAAATATCTTTTGGTCTCTTGTAATAGTTTTACTTATGGTAAAAAGTTGTTGTATTATATTAGTATAGTCACTCTATTTGGTTACTATCTGTATAAATTATTTTTTTCTATCCTTTCATTTCAACCTATTGCTATATTTGGATCTAAAGGTGATCTCGTGTAGACAGCACATAGTCAGATAATTTTTGAAATCCATTATGCCAATCACTATCTTTCGATAAAGAAACTCTCCCTTGCCACTTTCAAGACTCTCTCATTTTGTTTTTCAGCAATATGATCATAATGTGCTTCAGCACAGTTTTATTTTAGCATGGATTTCATTGTAATTCTTACATGTATAGATTCATGTATTTTAAAAATTTGGAACATTTTTGGCCTTCATTTCTTTAAACAGTCTTTCTCCTTCTTTATTTCTTCTCCTTCAGTGATTCTATGATACATATGCTGGTCTTCTTGATGATGCCATACAGGTCCCACAGGGTCTGTTCACTTTTCAGTTTTTTTGTTTTTTTGTTTTTTGGGTTTGTTTTTATTTTTTTGTCTCCTCAGAAAAATTTCAATTGTCCTATCAAAAAATTTGCCTTTTATTCTGCCTAATAAAATCTATAGTCAAATCTGTCTAGTAAATTCCAGTTTTTTGTACTTATGAGCTCCATAATTTGTATTTCTTTTTATAACTTCTCTTTATTAATATTCTCATTTTGTTCCAACATCATTTTCTGGTCTCTTTTAGCTCCTTGAGCAGATTTAAGATAGTTGATTACATCTTTTTGTAGAGTAAGTCAATTTTCTGAGCTTCTATAGGGACAATTTCTGTCAACTAATTTCATTCCTCTGAATGAATCATACTTTTATTTCTTTAACACATTAAAGTTGCCCTTTTATGTTTCAACATTCACTTTCCTGACACAAACCTTTGACTGTTATCTGGAGGTCTGAAAAATTATTTCTGAAATCTTCTGCTTGTTTTTCAATGTTTCTCTGGAAGAACAGGATTTTGAAGCTCCACCATTTTGCTGATGCCACTTTTATATATTTAAACTTTTAGTAAAATGTCATAGGTGTTTTACAGGATAAGGTTTAGAATACAAAGATATATAGGACCTGGTTAGTTTATTTATATGAGATTATAACTAAGTAGATAAAACAGCTCTGTACATATGTAATTACACAAAAGTAGGACAAATAGGTGAAAAAAAGGGAATGAAAAGTGACAACTGGAAAGACGGCATTTTCTACTGAAAATAGAATGTTAATATTAACATAGATCTGGAGTTTAACTGATTTTTTTAGCATCAGGTCATTATGAAGAGAATTTTATTTTTACTTGATGGCAGAATATCCCCCATTTGAATTGAATTTAATAACACCTTTATAATCATTTAAAGCATAATTTATGCTAGGGTGCGAGGGAAAGAGAAATGACATTTCTAAACTTTACAAGTTTTCCCTTATCATTGAGAAGTCACATCATGACACACTCACCATAAAGCTAAGATGGAATCTGTAGCTATTACTCCTTGCTCATGGATTTCCAGTTTATTCCATGAATATCATTCATTAAAATACCACCATTCTTGGTATATAATCTGAAATGTTAGTATACCTTCTCTAATTTAATTTTCTGTTTAAAGAATCTTTCTTCTTGGTACTCTCCTCCCCTACCCCTGATTATGTACCCTTGATTTCTGAACCCTGATTCTTTTCTTTATTTGAAAATTGAGCTCACTATGGTCTTATCTGTACAATGAATCAAAACCCTCAAGCTCAAAATTTTTGTGAAATTTTTCTCTTAATTTTTTTTCTATTTATACATGATGGAGCAATGAATAATTTCTTGATCATTGTTTACATATTAGGGCTTATCTCCCATGAAACATTTATTGTTTTCAGATATTTACTTTTTGTTACATGATTTTCTATAAATGTGAATAGATCTGTTCATATTGACAAAGATGGCATTATCTTACATAGTCACTTTAGTCCTGAGAGAATTAGACACTTCAAATCCCTGAGAAAAATAGAATTTAAACTTAAAAAGCTAGAGTTTCAAACAGTGATATCCCTTAAGCCTTCTGGCCTAATTAGCTCCAATCAAAATCTCTCTAGCTATGCCTTTGACAAGAAAAGCAGAACCCAAAGTTAAATAATTTCATTGAAGACATCCAGATGGCTAACAGACACATGAGAAGATGCTCAACATCACTTATCATCAGGGAAATACAAATCAAAACCACAATGAGATACCACCTCACACCAGTCAGAATGGCTAAAATTAACAACTTAGGAAACAACAGATGTTGGCGAGGATGTGGAGAAAGGGGGAACCCCTTTATACCATTGGTGGGAATGCAAACTGGTACAGCCACTGTGGAACAAGTATGGAGGTTCCTAGACAAATTAAAAATAGAACTACCCTAAGACCCAGCAATGACACTACTAGGTATTTATCCAAAGGATACAAAAATGCTGATTCAAGGGTCACATGCTATGTGACCAATGTTTACAGAAGTGCTATCAACAATAGCCAAATTATGCAAAGTGCCCAAATGTCCACTGACTGATGAACTGAGGGTTGCCAGAGGGGAGGTAGGTGGGGGGATGGATTAAATGGGTGATGGGCATTAAGGAGGGAACATTTGGGGATGAGTCCTGGATGTCATATATAAGAGATGAATCACTGGGTTCTATTCCTGAGACTACACTCTATGTTAACTAACTGGAATTTAAATAAAAAATAATTTCATTGAAGAAGAACTTATTTTTTTCTCTTAGATTCTTGAATCTGCTTGTAAGAAGATTAGCAAAATCTATCAACTGTGAGTTCAATATTTTAGAAAAGATTCTATGACTCTTTTCTTCTACAACCCTCCTTTAAGGAGCCTGTACTTTCTTAGCTTTTTTGAGAACACAGAGAAGTACTCTTTTTTCTTTTCACTGACAGAGTAGAAGAGAATGGATTTAAAACAACAAATCTTCTTTGAAAATAACTACTTGAGATATTACAATATTTTCCTTAATATAGATTATGTCATGCTTTCTCATTTAATACCAATATAGGCATTTTGGATGAGCACTACATTTCTTACACTAGGTTTGCTTCTAATTTTTTACAGTTTCCAAAAACCAAGAGGCTGAATAGGATAGACTAGAATGTCTGAAAATCTTATATGTGGTCTGTGCCCCTGGAATTGTTCATCATATTTTTTAAGAGACAGTAAACCACTGAAATCTGATGACAGATGAAAAATAAGCCATTTTCAAAATGTAGTAGTATTATTTTAGAAAAATTTCTAAGGGTGTTCTCATTAATGTCTTAGATTGCTTGTACATTTGAGAAAATATCATGACCAGCCCTACACCCTGAGGGAGACACCCTCTAAAAAAACAGAAGTACATTTGAAAATGTGTCAGTACATTTCAAATTTTTTTAATGTTTATTTATTTTTGAGAAAGAGAGCGTGAGCAAGTGGGGAAAGAGAAAGAGAGACAGACAGACAGACACAGAATCTGAGGCAGGCTCCAGGCTCAGAGCTGTCAGCAGAGAGCCCAACACAGAGCTCGAACTCACAAACCATAAGATCAAAACCTGAGCCCAAATCAGACACTTAACCGACTGAGCCACCCAGGTGCCCCATATCAGTACATTTTAAATACCACAATTATAACATTGTTCAATATTAAAAAGAAGTAGTATCTATCCAGTAGAGTGTTAAGAATTTAATTAGATAATCCATGTAATATACGAACACATTCAAATTTTTATTAAGTAAATTTTATTCTATATTGGAGTATTATGGGAATGTTGTTATATTTTTACATAAAAAGGAGTAGTATTTTTTTACTTCTCATAAATGAAATTACTATATTAACATTTTTGGACAATACAAAAAGTATATATAATTTATACCAAATTTAGATTTATCACTGTATTTCAATCACATAAACCCCTGAGAAGTTGTCCATATTATTTCAAATTTCTCTATTATTACTTAAACTCACTTCAAATAGGCATCCCCTTTACCACTCCATTGAAATTGCTATTACCAAGTTTGCCAATCATCTCCATTCATGTTAAAACAATTGCCAAATCTCATTGTTCTTGGTTGACTGTTATTATCATTTAACACTGCAGATAATTCTTCTTCAAGTACCCTTTAAATTTCAGAATACTACACTATTAGCTTTTCTTTTTTCTATCTCACTGAAACTCATCTTTCTCTGCTGGTTCCTCCTAATTACCCTTCTAAAGTCTGGGGTACTCCAGGGCTTGTTCTTTGTGTCACATCTATCTTCTAGCTGTACTCACTCATTTGGCATTCTCATGTGTGACACTCACTTGTTGATGTGATCATTCTCAGAGGATGTCCAAATTTATATCTCCTCCCAGGGTCCCACCTCTTAATTACAGATGTGGATATTTAATCTCATACTCAACACCTCTATTTGAATATCCAATAGGCATTTAAAAATTAAAATATATTAACATATATTTAAGTATTTGGAATATTACAGGCAGGTACATTCAGGTACATGCAGTTATGTATATTTCTAATTTGTACATGGCAGCTTTCTAATTATAGAATTTCAAAAACAGTTCAGGTAATCTAATAACACAGGAAAAAAATTTTAATACATTAAAAAGCTGAATAGTCCAAACATGTTTGATGATCTCAAATACATAAGTCATACTAATAAATTTCAGAAAAAGTTAAAATGAAAACATAGGAAATTGTTTTTCTGTTAGAGTTTATTTTAAAAGGAAGTAAATGGATTATATTATGCTAAGCATTATACTACTGGCATTCCTAATGGAAACTCTGAAATAATTTTTTGCATATTGAAGTTTGCATGTGTTTTCTCTGTATAATGATTAATGTTACCATATCATTATCATATCACCATGAAAAAGACACGTATTTGTGGATCATGTGTTCTTTTTGGGTATAAATCTCATACTCAACATACGGAAAATTTTCGATTTGGATATAAGTTCAATGAGGTGGGTACTACTCTTGCTTAACTGAAGTATATGTCTTATAAAAATATTCAGAAGCTATTAACTTAAATCAATAGGGAAAAAAAGAAAACCTAATTATCAACCTCAAGTGAACTTTAAAAATAGCTGAGCAATGCAACCTTGGACACCACCTACAATATATGAACAAAGGACTGTTAAACCTACAGAAACTAGATTACGTTACACAGAGGACAATATACACCTTGGTGCATCACTGAACATTTGCAATACGGGGCTTACTCCACTGCCAATACGAGAGCATTATGTGATACACAAGCATAACTTTATGTCAGTGGAAATTAGTGAAGTGCAACAGGAGGAAAACAGATACACGTGTTCATCTAATTCAGACTCAAGCACAAACACTTGCTTTGTCCAGTCAGCAAATTCCAGTGGAGAACTGAAGAGACCTCTTACAAGTCTGTTTTTTTAATTAAAAATAGTTTTAAAATGTGCTGATTGATGACAAGTTATTTATTGCTCCACTGAGCCTGTAATGAAGGACCTCTGAAAATAAGCATTTATCTATTTTCAGACCTATATGAAAGGAAAACCAGTTGTTGAAATCACATATTCAATTAAAAAAAAAGAATCTTATGCCAAATAGAAAATTCACTCATAAAGGATGACAACATCAGTAAAGGTAGCTATTTGTAGTAATGAGCCACAAAAATCCTTAAGAAAATTGTTTTTTGTATAGAAGATTATATTATCATTAGTGACATTGGTAAGCACTTGCTTATAATTAAGAAAACTGAAACAAACCTAATGTGGGCCTAAAAAATAAGAGATATTTTGTTGCTTGGTTTTCTCCCACAGCTTACACGTAGCCAATTTTCAGCTGAAGAAATTCTTCAGTCAATTAGCCTCTATGTCATAATTCACATAGTGTTAACAACAGTGATTTAGTATACAGACAGTGATGCCAGAGTCCCAGTTTTAAAACCTGGATCTGGACCACTTTCTTACACCATACACAAAAATAAATTCAAAATGGATGAAAGACCTAAATGTGAGAAAGGAAACCATCAAAATCCTAGAGAACACAGACAGCAACCTCTTTGACATTGGCCTTAGCAACTTCTTACTAGATATGTCTCCTGAGACAAGGGACACAAAAGCAAAAATCACCTACTGGGACTTCATTAAGATAAAAACCTTCTGCATAGTGAAGAAAACAACCAACAAAACTAATAGGCACCCTTGGAATAAAAAAAGATACCTGAAAATGACATATCTGATAAAAAGACAGTATCCAAAATATAGGAAAAAAAAACTTATCAAACTCAACACCCACAAAAACAAATAATTCAGTTAAAAAATAAGACATGAAAAGACATTTTTTCAAAAAAGACATCCAGACGGCTAACACACACGAAAAGATGCTTAATATTACTCATCTTGAGGAAAATGCAAGTCAAAACTACAATGAGGTATCACCTCACACCTGTCACGTTAACAACACGGGAAACGACAAATATTGGTGAGATAGTGTACCCTCTTACACTATCGATGGAAATGTAAACTGGTGCAGCCACTCTGGAAAACAGTATGGAAATTCCATAAAGAATTAAAAATATAACAACTCTATGACCCACCAATTGTACTACTAGGCATTTACCCAAAGGATGCAAAAATATTGATTCAAAGGAGTACATGCACCCTGATGTTTATAGCGGCATTATCACCAATAGCAAAATTATGAAAAAAGCCCCAAAATCCATCAACTAACGGATAAAAAAAGAGGTGTTATATACATACAATAGAATATTAGCCATAGAAAAGGATGAAATCTTGCCATTTTCAATGATATAGATGGAACTAGAGTGTATTACACTAAGCAAAATAACTTAGAAAAAGACAAATATCACAGGATTTCACTCACAGATGGAATTTAAGAAACAAATGAACACAAAGGAAGAAAAAGAGAAAGGGACAAACCATAAGTCAGACTCTTAACTATAGAGAACAGAGTTTCTGGAGTGGAGGTGATATGAATTAAGGAGGGCACTTATTGTGATGAGCACGGGGTGTTGTACGTTAAGTGATGAATCACTCAATTCTACACCTGAAACTAATATTACACTATATGCTAACTAATTGTAATTTAAATAAAAACTTGAACCTACAAAAAACTGGATCTGCCACTTTCTTGAAATGCTATTTGGATGTTCACAAAGCCTCACTATTCCTTACTTCTGTCTCATGTGAAATGGCGAGCATAATACAACTTCTTCCCAAGGTTAGTAGAAGTATGAGTTAATACAAATAAAGATCTTTGAAGAATGGTTAGCACATACTAAATGCTTAATACCTTGGCTGTTGGATCATTCACACTCACAAAAGTGACCAAAGGAAGCAGCAGAAACAATATGCAAAGGAGGATATATACTAATGTACAAAGTTTAGGAAAATACATCTGCAAGACAAAGAGAAGACCATATAGTATATAGGGCAAAAATGACAAGGAAAAAACATGTAGCATAAAAACATTGGTTCATTTTTTGGGGCACTTGGGGGGCTCAGTTGGTTAACCATCCAACTTCAGCTTAGGTCATGATTTCATGGTTTGTGAGTTTGAGCCCTGCAACAGGCTGTCCTGTCAGTATAGAGCCTGCTTCAGATCCTCTGTCCACCCCCCCCCTTCCCTCTCCTGCTTGCTCTCTCTCTCAAAAATAAACAAATATTAAGAAAAAATAGGTTCATTTTTTTTGTCAACTTGTCATAATAACCATCATTATTAATAGGCATCCAGAGCAAGGATTTCTTTCCACTGTACATTAGTAAAACTTTACATATATTTGTATTATTCCTTATGTTTTGTCTTCATTTCCAAACTGCACTAATAATTAGGTTTGTGTGTAAAACGAATCCAAGTATAAAATGAACGTGTGGCTTAGTGTGGCAAATCATGGCCTGTGAACCACAGTCTGTGTCCCATAAACTAAGAATGTTTTTTACATATCTAAATGGTTGTAAGAATAATCAGTAGAGGAAGAATAATGAAAGATTACAAAACCTGTAACATTTACTATCTTCCCTTTTATGATGAATATTTGCTGACTCCTGATATATAGGTAAGAATTGGCAAGAATGACAGGTAAGTTAATAAAAAATATGGGAAATGAGAGGGGAAAAAAGAAAAAAAGGAAGAAAAAATATATACTTTTTAGAGAAAAGGGACATCATTTTTCAAATGCCATTTGCTATAGGATCTCAAAGTAATGCAAGCAAATGCTAGCATACTGTTCAAAACGAATGGCATATACAGGGTACACTATTAACACAGGCAATGCCAGGTGAGCAGGAAGGACAAAACTCGGAGAAGGTATTTGTCATTTGAATTACCAAACCAACATTTACTGTTTCCTCACCGAATTAACATCTGGTCTTCAATGACATTTAGACAAGAGAGATCAAGGATATTAAGTTAGAAACTGCCATGTTTTGTTTAAACAACAGTAACAAAACTAATAAAAATACACAAGGCACAAGAAACCAACTATATGGTAGATATGAGATCTGGACATAAATTATGTCTAAAAGTTACACAGAATTTATGATCATGCCTACTATAAGGAGTATTTGTGTACTTATTATTTCAAAACTATGATCGTTGCTAATTATTCATTTTTACCTTTGGAAGTCTTTATGGAGAATTAATTATTGAGAATCCTCTATAGTTTAATAGTATGCTTCATTGTTTTATAAAGATATTGCATTTGAACATTTGAGATAAAAAGACACATAAAGTTTTAACTACCCTCCTGAGGTCATACTGATGAGGAATTGGTTGTGCTGGTGATGCTGTGGATAAGTGACTAGCAGTCACTTAAGTCTGACTAACAGGGTGTCAATTTAAATGACAGAAGCAGGTGACCCTGTTTTGCTTATACTCTGGCTTTTTGCTTTACTCAAGGAATACTATTTTTTCTATCTGTATTGTGCCCAGAAATCAAAATCTTTATTGGCACTGACCAATGTCATCTAAATAGGTGTTTCCACATCCTTGAAAACAATGATGATCATTAGTGACTTGGCTGGAAGTGACAAGAAGTAAATTGAATCTCAAGTTACTATTTTATAAAATTAAAAATACAAATGTTGACATTAGTTGATACTTTTAGAGCTACAGTGGTTATACCTATAATAAGTCATTGTTATAAACTTGCTAACATCCTTCAGAAATGGAAAAATGACTGTGCTTTTTGTTACCAAGGAGAGACCAGTACAGAAGAACAATACATTTCAGAATTGAACTAGTGTTACTCCATTCTCTGTCACCAAGAGGACTTATACAAAATGCCAGCCATAACTGCAAATTGCAAGTAGATTGATCTCTCTAGAAAGTTTAGTGCTGCAATCAGTAACATGAAGAATGGTTGAGTTCCTGTTTCTAGTACCAAGCCCCCAGAGATGGTCAATACGACACAGGCAAAGGACTGTTGAGAATTCCATATGGATTCTAACAGTCCTCCCCCATGGACCAGGAAAAAATGGCAGAAACTGTAGGAACAAGTGTAATGAAAAATCATCTGTAAGGCATTGGGACCTCTGTCAATAATTCAGATACTAGGACCACAGTATTTTTGTGTTTCAGCAAAGAGATTTACTAAGGATACAAGTATAATGGTTTATGGAAGGATATATATGTACTTAACTCCAAACTCCCCAAGAACAAAACTAATTACCAACAGTAAGGGCAAATGGAGAATAAATTCACTGAAAACACCAAGAATGAAAGGAAACACAAGTGTTTGGGTAGTATTAGACATTAATGGATAATTTTTTCCATTTTTTTGTCCCTTCATATCCTCTTTCAAATACTTAGTCTCAGTTCCTCAGGAAAAACACGAAGCAGGACATAGAGCAGAATCTAAATGACCTCTTTCGTTTGGACAAGGTTCAGACTTCTGTTGAAAAAGTGGGATTCTTCAGTGGTTTAATGATTCTGGGTTTCAGTGGTAGTCTTACTCCATCAGCATTTGAGGGCATTTCATTAAAGCAGTCCACACATAACAGGATGCGTTCGTATTTAAGGATGTTACAGAAAATACTCTGACCACCTGTATTACAGATCTGTAGGCTTTGGGGAAAGTGAATTTTTTTTAAATGGTAGTACTAATATAAAACTAAGTAACAACTCATATTTATCAAGCTACTATTAACAAACAGTATACCTAGTACACTAATGTTTGACCTTCAAACCAAGGCTGCTGTGTTCAGATTCCAGGTCTTTCTCCTACTGCTGTGTAACCTTAGGAAAGTTGCGTAATACTCTGTGCTTTTCCTGTCTCATTTTTAAAATGTGGATAAGAATATCAATCTTACAGGGTTTTATGAGAATTTTGTATTTACTAAGATAGAATTATGTCTGTCATGTAGTAAATGTGGCATGGCTCTGGTATGTCTATCACCTTAGAATGTCATAAGCAAATGTTTCTAAGGAAAAAGAGACAATCTCAGTCTGCAATTTTTTTTTGCTCAGAAAGACTTGACCATGAAAAAAGCCATTTTTTTTTCTATAATTCAATGGCAGTATGCCTCTGAAGTCTACACATTTAACCAATCAATGATACTAACACATTAAAAACTTTTCAAGGTGATTTCTAAAAATATATATATTTTATTGTAAGAAATGTGTTTTAATCAAAAATAGCCCATGTATGGCGTCACAGTTCACAAAGATCCTAGAATGGGGGATTTACTTTGTGATTCATATAATACACTTGACTGTACAAGTCAGGTGTGTAGAGTAGAAGAAGACAAAGGACAGGGATTTTTAGAATTCCAACATATAAAAAATAGAGATAGAACAGGGATTTTTGGAATTCCAACATTAAAAAAAACACTTGTATGAAGAAAGGGAAGGATGAGAGGAAAAGAGAGAGTGCCTTTTTCAGTTTACATACTCTCAGACACTTCTTGGAATTCGAAGGTTGAGTTATAATGCATAATTTTAATTTATGTGAGTTCTCAAAAGTTACTAGAATATGAGCCATTCCATTCATCTAGATATTCCTTTTTCTTAAGTCCCAGCAAGGCTGTAAATAAATATCTACATTACCACTCAGAAATTCTACCACTATTCATCCTCTCTTACAGAAATTTACAAGAAAGTGAATGATATTTGGGCCAGAAATCACTGTCTTTTGTATATGGCACCTGGTCCAATGGGCTGAATTCACACGCTCTAAATTTCCAGAATCTCAAGGAGAATGGCTAGTCCCTATTAGTTTTATCTCTCATAGAAAACCTCTATCATTTCTTCTAGAATTCTGTAAAGGAAATATTATAACAACATCTTCACTTTAAGAACAAAACAAAAAGCTACTAGCAATTATTTTCTTGCATAATGCTTCAGGGGAATAATTTATCTTCATAGTCCTACTCAGAATCTTCATTATTTGGGAAAACAAATATCCATGTAACAATAAGTGAAATCATATATTCAGATACTATAAACTATTGTATAGTCGTGGGACCAGTTCTAAATATATTACAATGATTTCAATAAATTATGTCATTGCTTAATATACTCTCCCAGAGTGGCAGGGCATGGTATTATAAAACTGACTAGACTCTCTCAACAGTTTTCCATATTCAGATTTCTATTAGATTTTACAACTCCCACTTGGATCCCATCTGAAAACTGTGCCCCAATTATTGTCTGAATCACCCTTGGGAAACTTTCTATTAAGGTTTGTTAATAACACTAGTTCATATAAATATTTTAGCTGCAGAGTTATTTTCCTAAATATGTATGAGTTATTTTAATGTTTAAATTACTATTATTTATTTTCTGAGATCACAGTAAATTAAAACCTCTTTTAGAAGCTAAAAAGCAACACTGGATTAAATTTGTATTATAGCTAATTCACAATTTGGTTAATATCCTTGAGTTAATAGCTGATTTGTACTTTTATTCTTAACACTGAGTGTGTAATAATTTCTTATACTATACTATAATAGTTTATGTAAAACCACTTCCTAAATTTGGATAAATTGTCTTCAAACATGTTAATAATCTATGTCTATGAGAAATTTAAAGCACATCACAGTTTCATCCTCAAAGAAGCTTTAAATACATTTCAGTTCATTACACCAAATGAAAATAATTGTGGAATAAACCTAGTTTATCATTTCAAGGAACCATCTCTGAAGACAAGACTCTACAGGTTAACTGCAAAACAATGTTAACTTTGTTCCCTCAATGAAGCATAAAAATGTAGTAACACATTTTAGTTAAAACTTAAATACATTTTGTTGAAAACTCTTTAGCAAACAGTCTTGGGAGTAACAAGAGTGCCTAAATTTTAAAGCCAAAGTGAAACACAATGTTGGTGCAAATTTAAAATCAAGCTTAGTTGTAAATTTGTTTGAATAAATGTGACCTAAGATAAACTTCTTAGAATCAAACATGAATTTTCCCTTTTCTTTATACTTTGGAAAACATATAGTAATAGTCTTAAAAGTATTAATATAGTATTAACTTCTACTTTATAAATCCACACAATTTTTACCTTCATGAAAACCCCCAATAAATTGTAATCAGATGAGTAATTCTATAAAACAGTGGTATAAATCACAATAATTAAGCCAATTTCTTAAACTCAGGTCACTATTTATGAACAAATAAATCATAGCAATTAAACTGGTGGTTTTTATCATGCTGTGTTTCTTAACAATAAATACAGAAATTCATGCCATGGACATTTGGGCAATGCAGAAGTTATCAGTTATCTGCATAAATCATGCAACAGTGGCACTCTTATTGTCACTTCATTGTAAAGTAACAACCATTGGGACCAGAAAGCCAGCAACTACTGATAACATGGCACAAAGACAAAAGGAGATGATCCCCGATGGCGCCTTGGAGCAGCCAACCACCACCATCAACCAACTTCTGGATTTGTTCATGTATGAGAAAGACAATTGCTTTTTGGTTTAGGCTAGTATTGGTCATGCATGCATTACTTGAAGCCAAAGGCATTATTAACTGATACATCTTTATATTAATAAAATAACGTATGCCTGTTTTCCAAGTCTATCATCATCATGAATAATATGAATGGGAAATTTCTAAAATGTATGAAGTATACCATTTTTCCCTTTTTTCTAAGATGTATTTACTTTAGATCTAGAAAGCTATTTTTATAAAGCTTTTTTTCTCTTAGAGTAACTTGATGTGTTACAATTTCAACTACTGATGACATACAATAACTTTTAAATGTCAATTTTTAACTGAAAGTTTTCAGTAATTACCCTCAACAAGTGACTCATTTCAGTTTTTACTACTTCAGTGAAACTTTCACAGTTTTGTGTTTTATATAAAAATTTATATATAGGATTCACAAAGCCCTGTCCCCTATAGTTTTCATATGAAAAAATAAATAAATATATGTAATTAATCACTTAATTTCCTCCTACATCAAGGGGAACAATTTCTGAATTGGAAACAACAGATACTGATTATAGAGCCCTAAAGCTCTCTATGGGAAAAACAATTATAAAAGCATCCTATCCCATTTAAATCTGTTAATTTTTTTTTCATTCCTGACTGATAATAGACATGTAAAAGAAATCATAGAGAAGGTGTTGTTTAAAAAATGTTTTAAGTGGAGAGTGGGGAATGTTCTGATCTTTAAAAATGGTAAGGTTAAAAATAAGAATGAGGGGCACCTAGGTGGCTTAGCTGGTTAAGCATCTCTTGATTTCAGCTCAGGTCACGATCTCATGGTTCCTGACACTGAGCCTGCTTGAGATGCTCTCTCCCTCTCTCTGCCCCCCCCCCCTTGCGCACATGTGCACGCTTGAGTGCGCGCGCTAGTAAACTTGAGGGGGAAAAAAAAGAAAGAAAAATACACTTAGCTCTACTCCTAGGCAAAAATGTAAATAAGCTGATTGGTAATGGATACCTAGGAAAGAAAACATCTGGAAATTAACTTTTGTTTACTAAGAACACATACAAGCCTGGGTGACCAGAAAAGGAGACTCAAGATATAGAGTAATAAGGAAACTAGATAAATTAACCATGAATGGGAAATTACTTAGAAGTATGATGACTTTTTATCTTCTTTCATGAGACACATTTTAGTTAGAAATTTCTCACCATCAAAAAAGTAGAGATACAACACCCATTTATCACCCCTGTCTTTTTTGTTGTTGTTCCATCACACAGATTTACTGTTATATTTAGCTACTTCAGCTCTCACAACCATAAAATAATGCTGGCCCTTTGTTCCAGGCATATCTGGAACAGCTCCTCTACTATATTAGGAAAGCAGCATCTCTACAGTCAAACTCTAAATAATTGTTTGCATGGGACAGTTCCCACACGTGGGACATTTGAGAATAATGATGGGAATCTACTAACTTTTAATGAGCGTGGTCAGAGATATTAGGCATCCAACAATGCTTACATGCCTGTCATTAGTGAAGAATTTCTTCACATTCCACACTACTTCCAAATATCTCACCATATATTAGTGGATACGATAAATTGGCTAAGTCATCTGAGCCTAGGACCCAATATTTAACACAAAAATAATTTTTCAGTTTTAAATACTCCCTATTTCCTAGAAATGTAACTACCATTTATGCCAAATGAAGAGTTTTTTTTTAATTTCTTTAATCCCAATATAACTAACAGAGTGTCAAATTAGCTTCATGAGTAGAATATAGTGATTCAACAATTCTATACATTACTCCTTGTTCATCATGATAAGTGTACTCTTAATCTTCATCACCCATTTCACCCATTCCCCCACCAATCTCTCCTCTGATAACTATCTGTTTGTTCTTTATATTTACCAGTCTGTTTTTTGGTTTGTCTTTTTATCCTGTTCCTTTGGTTTCTTAAATTCCACATATGAGTAAAATCATCTATTTGTCTTTCTCTGATTAACTATTTCACTTAGCATGATACTCTCTAGATCCATCCAGATTGTTGCAAATGGCCAGATTTCATTCTTTTTTATGGGTGAGTAGTATTCTATTGTATATACAAACCACTTCTTTATTTACTCATTCCTCTATCAATGGACATTTGGGCTGCTTCCATCATTTAGCTATTGTACGTAATGCAACCATAAACATAGGGGTGCATATATTTTTTCAAATTAGTGCTTTCGTATTCTTTGAGTAAATACCCAGTAGTGGAATTACTGCATCATATGTTAATTCTAATTTTTTGAGGAACCTCCATACTGTTTTCCGTGGTGGCCACACGAGCTTACATTCCCACCAACAGTGGAAGAGCGTTCCTTTTTCTCCACATCCTCACCAATCCTGTTTCTTACGTTTTTGATTTTAGCCACTCTGACAGATGTGAATGATATCTCATTATGATTCGGATTTGTATTTCCCTAATGATGAGTGATATTGAGCATCTTTTCACATGTCTGTTGTCCATCTGTATGTCCTCTTTGGAGAAATGACTGTTCATATCTTCTGCCCATTTTTTTAATTGGATTATTTTGTGTCAGGTGTAGTATTGAGGAAGTTCTTTACAATTTTTTGATACTCTTTATCAGATGTGTCATTAGCAAATATCTTCTCCCATGTAGTAAGCTTTTAGTTTTGATTGTTATCTTTGCTGTGCAGAAGCTTTTTATTTTGATGTAGCCCCAATAGTTTTTATTTCCCTTAATCCATGAGACATATCTAGAAAAATGTTGCTACAGCCCATGTCAGAGGAACTTTTGCTTGTGCTCTTTTAGGATTTTTATGATTTTTAGGTCTCACATTTAAATCATTAATCCATTTTATGTTTTGTGTGGTGTTGAGTGCAGTTTCATTCTTTGGCAAGTAGCTGTCCAGTTTTCCCAACACAATTTGTTGAAGACTTTTTCCCATTGCATATTCTTGACTCCTGTGTCAAAGATTAATTGACTACATAATTGTGTGTGTATTTCTAGGCTCTCTATTCTCTTCCATTGATCTTTGGGTCAATTTTTCTGCCCATACTTTTACTGTTTTCATTACTACACCTTTGCAGTGTATTTTGAAATCTGGGTTCGTGATACCTCCAGTTTTGGTTTTCTTTTTCAAAATCACTTTGGCTTTTCAGGGTCTTTTGTGGTTCTGTACAAGTTTTAGGATTATGTGTTCTAGTTCTGTGAAAAATGCTGCTGGTATTTGATAGAGATTGCATTAAATCAGTAGACTGCTTTGGGTAGGAGAGACATTTTAACAATATTTGTTCTTCCAATTCATGAGCATGGAGTAGCTTTCCATTTGTGTCATCTTATTTTTTTAATGTTTATATTTTTGAGAAAGAGAGAAAGTGCTAAGTGGGAGGAGCAGAGAGAAAGAGGTGGACAGAGGATCCAAAGTGGACTGTGAGCTGACAGCAGCAAGCCTGATGCAGGGCTCGAACTCACAAACCATGAGATCACGACATGAGCCAAAGTCAGATGCTCAATCAACTGAGCCACCCAAGAAGCCCCTCATCTTATAGTTTTCAGAGTACAGGTGTTTCACCTCCTCAGTTAAGTTTATTCCTAGGTATTTTATTATTTGGGGTTCAATTGTAAATGTGATAGTTTTCTTAATTTCCCTTTCTGCTGCTTCATTATTAGTGTCTAGAAATGCATTGGATTTCTGTATATTGATTTTGTATCCTAGGACCTTCCTGAATTCATTTATCAGTTCTAATAGTTGTATTCTGCTTTTTTGAAGAAATTTTCCAAACACTGTTCAATATTTTGAAAGTTACTTGATCAAATATCAATGTTATTTTGTATTTCAACACAATATGTAGTCTGCATCTGTAGCTATTACATCTAGGCAGAGATGTGTCTAAGGATATAAATCTTCTTGTAATGTTAGATTTGACCATTTATACATTATTTTATGTATCAGTTACAATCATTTTGTGTTTTCAATATTATTTTATTGAAATAATATAAGTAGAATTAGGTTTTTCATTTTTTTCCTTATAACTGTAAATTGTTTTTAAGTTCCATGTGTACATGGGCTATACGGTCTTTGAAAAAAAATGTTTTCATGTTTATTTTTGAGAGAGAGACAGAGAATGAGCAGGGGAAGGGCAGAGAGAGGAGACAGAGAATCTGAAGCAGGCTCCAGGCTCTGAGCTGTCAGCACAGAGTCCGATGCAGGCCTCAAACCCATGAAGCTCTACTATCTTTGAAACTCATTTCACAACAGTAAAGATGGCATTATAAAATACTTGTTAAGGGGCACCTGGGTGACTCAGTCGGTTAAGCGACTGACACTTGGTTTCAGCTCAGGTCATGATCTCCAGATTCATGAGTTCAAGCCTGCATCGGGCTCTGTGCAGACAGCACAGCAGATTTCTCTCTCCCTCTCTCTCTCTGCACCTCCCTGGCTTATTCTCTCTGGCTCTCCCAAAAAATAAACACAAAAAAGTTATATCCGTATCGTAAATACTGAAATCAAATTTGTCCTATTATCGTGTGCATTTGTGTACAGTTACACAAACAACTCCACTTGAGTTGCTCTGCAGTGTCCTCATGAAACTACATGAATAGATGCAAACACAATGCTCACACAATCAAGAGTTTATGTTTCTGCCAGCACACATAACACTAACAAACTTATTAGCTGATAAGAAATATAAAATTCAAGATGCCAAAATCGAAACAAAGTGCAAATCTGCGACTTTGAGAGACTAAATTTGTCCTATCATGTGCATTTGTGTGTGTACAGTTAGAAGAATTATGATCTTTCGAAGGAAAATTATGTACAGCCAATTAGTTTTGGAAGACTTCGCAAAGTAATAGACCCTAAAAAATAGATGGAACTTAATAGGGATATGTTAAGTGTTCAGATGCACAAAAAGTCTAATGATTTTTCCCGCCTTTTCCAGTTCCTTCTCACTTGTCTCTCGGAGGCAGTTCTCCCACTGAATCTCATATATGTCTAATCCTATCTCAGTCTCTGCTCTTAGGAATATGTGAAGTAATGCAGAAAGAATTATGTTCAAGGAAAACAGAGTAGTTGTGTATTACTGAAATAGATTTCTCCTGTGTGTTTACAGTAAAGAAACAGATTGGGTGATATTAGGTAACATTTGAAATCCAAGGATAATGGATTCACAAGCAATATTCACAACTGAATTTGGATTTTAGTTAAACAGCACTGTACAGGAAGACAAAACTACAAGGAAGAAAAAAAACTACTAAAAATCTTCGTAATATTAATTAAGGTAGAAGTGATTGAAAACTTGATCCAGGGTGATGGCTGTTGGGAAAGGCAATCTGGCATAGGTGCTGCGTATTCCATTAAGATCTTAACAAGCAAGACCAGATAAATAACTTATAGGACTGAATGCAAAAACAAAAACAAACACAAGGCACTTCACGGAACAGGGCTCTATGTGACTGCATAGGTTGCATGCCAATGAAGTGCGCTCTAGGTGCTGAGTATGCCAAGAACTATAAGCCCCGAACATGCTCTATGTGGGCCATTTCTCAGGGTTTTTTCCAGTGGCAGACCTTGAACACTGAGACAATGTTTGTTATGGACTGTCCAATATTTATATTTTGAAATCCTAACTCCCAACATGACAGTATTGGGATATGGGGCCTTTGGAAGATCACTTGGTCATGAGGTTGGGGCCCCAGTGAAGGGATGTGTCCTTATAAGAAGAGAAAAAGAGCATCTGCATCTCCACCATGTGAGACACAGACGAAATGGCAGTTTGCAACCTAGAAGCAGGCTTTCATTAGAATCAGACCTTGCTGGCACTCTGATCTCAAACTTCTACTCTTAGAGCTATGAGAAATAAATTCCTGCTGTTTATAAGTTACTCAGTCTGTGGTACTTTATTATAGCAGCCCAAACAGACTGAGGCAGTCTCCATTAGGGACAAAGAAGAAACTTGCTTACTGCTTCCTTTTAATACAGTCACTTCTGTAAGCTCAGGGTTCCTCAGCTATGACCCAGAACCACTGCATACACAGCTTCCACTTGAGTTGCTCTGCACTGTCCTCATGATACTCTGTGAATAGATGGGAACACAATACTCACACAATCAAGTGTCCTTCACATGAAATAGTAACAAACTTATTAGCTTATAAGTAATATCAAATTCAAGAAACTAAGATTGGAAAAAAAGTGCAAATTTGCCAACATTAAAGAAACATATTACAGACTATATCGACTAGTAACAGATTGCATGATGTTTGGGTGAATAAGAAGGAAAGAACAGAAGATAAATATGTGTTTACTCCAAACAAGCATAATCCAGGTAACTGATAAAAATAAGAGTGACAGGAGAAGGGGCTGCTGGAGAGAAAAATGAAAACTATTTAGAACACTTAGAACTATTTATGAACACTTCCTCATAAATGTCTCTTGAATCTGATTCCTTTTTTCAGTTTTCATTGCCATTGCTTTTCTCCTAATGAATATACCACACCCATCTCTCTTCATTATACATCACTATGTAAAGTGAGGCCTAAGTAATTCCAAAAAAAAAAAAAAAAAAAAATGGAGAAAGGAAAGGAAATACAGAAGGTTAAGAGAAATCAAGAGGTACTGCATACCAAGAAGATAACTAGGATTTATACCCAGGTCTGACTCAAAACATAATTTCTTTCTTAACATGGAAGATACTGGAATCTGATGGCAAGATATCACATGAAGAGTAGTATTTTGTAATTTCTTTAAATATATTCAACTTCTATTGCAATGCTTTATATAAATACACTCTAGCTCTGCATGAAAAAAAGCTATTAAATGATCATATATCACCTTGGCCACATTTAAGAAAAAAAAAATCTGAACCTAAAAGAAATACTGACTTCCCTTAAAATATTTTTAAAAATGTAATGTTTATTTATTGAGAGACAGAGAAAGAGCACAAATGGGAGAGGTGCAGAGAGAGAGAGAGAGAGAGAGAGAGAGAGAGAGAGAGAGAATTCAAAGAAGGCTCTGGGCTATCAGCAAAGAGCCCAACACAGGACTCAAAGTCATGAACCACGAGATCATGACCTGAGCCAAAGTCAGAAGCTTAAATGACTGAGCCACCTAGACACCCCTAAAATATTTTAGAAGTAGGAAAGTTCAGCTTATTTGAGCAATACAGCACCATGTTTTCCTCTCCAGATACGTTTCTAGATTCAAAGTCATTCATCCATGTAACTTTTTTGTATATTAGCACTCAGAGCATAGAAAAACAGAAATTGTGATTTTCAGCATGCAAATTTCATACTTTCCTTCTTATGTTAATGGAACTGCTTTCAACAGAGAAATTTAGAGTAGCTGTTCCTACATTTTATATCATGATCTCCAAAGGTAGATCTCAATTTTTTAAATAAGTACATTTGCAATAAACCATTTAATGTATTATTTCAATACTCTCTTATAGAGTGGAATTTCAAAAAAGCAGAATTTTGCTGTCATCTGCATTGCACTATCTTCCATATTCTAGCACAGCTTCAGCTTGACTGCATTTTTTTTCATCATGGTCATTTTATGAAAACTTAAAATGGATTCTGAGAATAAAACAATATATACCAAACTATTTTATTATCTCTTTGTGGGCATTTTATGATTCGTTTGACTTCAAACAGCAAATATTTGGCGGTCTGCAGAAGAGAAAATTTAAATTTAACTTGATGTCTGCTGGCATTAGGAAAAAATAGCCCTTCAGCCTCTGAATTTAATTCCATCCCTTTCACGGGAAAGTATATGTGTCCCTTATATTCTCCCTGTAACAATCTGAGCCTGCGAGTTTCCCTGTGAATTGGCTCTGCTTCAGGTCTACACAACAAAGTGAACTACATGATATCAGCGTTTATAGATATGAAATATGACAACTCTAGAAATATTGCTCATTTGCAAAGCCCAGCGACTTTACTTTCCCCCCTCAGCTCTGCGTGTCTAGGTGCCACTCGCAATGTGTCAAAAGCATTGAGCATAAGGCCCATTCTCACTCCCCTTCCTCCTTCAGCACACTAGGCAGATATGATCCCTTCTGCCATAATATCCAATGAATTTTGCATGAGATTCTTAAGAGCAAAAGCTATTAAGTACAGCAGTGGGTAAAAGTCAGTCTTACTAAAGAAGTTTTTTTTTGAGTGCTTTTGGAAAAAGCCAATGTTCTTTCTAAAGTTCTGGGTCACTTAAGATGGTTTCAGCAACTGAAGGTTAGAACACCTGACTTCCTTTCATTGGCAGACAGTTTTTTGTTATTTTTTTTATAAGTGGATAAAATAATTCATCAAAGACTGAGGAAAATAGTTCAGACTTTAAGAGTTATAAAATAAACCCTACAGAAGTCTTCTACAAAGTTGCAGGAGTTAACCAATAGATATTCCTTGACATTATAATTTAATTGATTAACCCAGAAAATAGACGCCAGTTAATACAGCAGCTCTGCTACATTTCCTTGGTCAGCTACACTAGGATGCCTCATTGTGTAGATATAATTAGTTATAATTCCACTGTTATATAATTTTTCTTTGGAGAAATCTCTCATTTGCTAACCAGTTCAGTATTCCATTTGTCGCTTCAAGTATCAGAATAGAATTTTGTTCAAATAACACAGACTGAATCAAATATTATCTAAGGGCAAACAAGGAGGAAGTTAAGAGTGACATTTTGAAAGGTGCATTAATTTTTTACCTTAGGGTATGATTTATCTTGCTGAAGTAGTCATTTATAATAGAGTCTAATAATACATGCTATTCTAATCACTTGGTAAGTAGTTACTTCAGTACTTTGAGATTTTAATCCATGAAGGAGGGCTGCAGTGGGAAAAACCTTATTTTTGTTGTTGTCTCAAACACTAATATTTTTTTCCAAATTTTTAAATTCCAGGTGGTTAACATTGAGTGCAGTATTAGTTTCAGGTGTAGAATTTGGTGACTCATCACATATAACACCCAGTGCTCACACAAGTGCCTTCCTTAATCCCCATCACCTATTTTACCCCCCAGTATCCTCCAGAAGCCATCAATTTGTTCTTTATAGTTAAGAGTCTATTCCTTGGTTTGCCTCTCTTTCTTCCTTATGTTCACTCATGTTGTTTCTTAAATTCCTCATGGGTGAAATCATATGGTATCTTTCTCTGACTTATTTTGCCTAGCTTTATACTCTCTAGTTCCACCCATGTCATTACAAATGGCAACATTCCATTTTTTATGGCTGAGTAATATTCCATCGTATATACACACCACACCTTCTTTATCCATTTGTCAGTCAATGGACATTTGGGCTCTTTCCATAATTTGGGTATTGTTGGAAATGACAAAAGTATAAAATGAATACTAGATATTTATAAATAGGCTCCAAGGGGCACCTGGATGGCTCAGTCGGTTGAGCATCCGACTTCGGCTCAGGTCATGATCTCACAGCTCTTGAGTTCGATCCCCACATCGGGCTCTGTGCCGACAGCTGGGAGCCTGGAGTCTGCTTCTGCTTCTGTGTCTCCCTCTCTCTCTGCCCCTAACCCACTCACCTTCTGTCTCAAAAAATAAATCTTAAAAAAAATTATAAATAGGCTCCATGCCCAATGTGGGGCTTGAACTCATGGCCCTGAGATCAAGAGTCAGATGTTCTACCAACTGAACCAGCCAGGTGTCCCCATTTTGAAGAAAAGTAAAATAAATTGAAGAGAAATGCTGAAAAACTTCAGGATAAGATCTGGTCAAGGGACTAAAGATTTCAGTTGGCTTTAAATAATAGTGCTTAGGAAGCACTATCAGCAAGATGACAGAATACGAAGCCCTAGACCCACATAACCCCTATAATCCAACAATTCAACAACAGATAAGTTCCCTTTGTGAGAAATCCAAAAACTAGCTAAGAGGCTCCTGCAGCCTAGTCAAGCATAAAACAGCTATATCAAAGGCCAGCAGGGAAATCTGAGCAATCTTCTTGCCATAATCTTTATCCATGGCACAGCACCATTTAATGGAGAGGAAACCCGTAGCTCTTAACTTTTTCCTGGGGAGGGCAAGAGTTGGACCATGAGTCAACAGTTCCAGCTCTTCTGCCCTGTCTGCTTCAGAATACTAACAGAAGAAGCACACTCTAGCCACCTGGGGCAGAGTGAAAAAGACGGCAGATTGGATACAATTGCCAGAGCTCCTCCTGCAGGCCCAGGAAAGAATACTGAGGAAAAACTCCAACTTCCAACTTTTCCCTGGAAAGGGAAAAGGGCAGACCATGCATCCAATGCCCCAACTTTTATGGAAGCTGCCCAGAGGACTGACCCAGCCTATCTCAGAGTGCTAATGGAAGCTAGCAAACTCTAAACTTCCTGGAAGCCAGTGTTGGGGGTGGCAGGGGGTGGAGGGACATAAAAGCCATTTTGAACTAGCCAGTCACCACAGCCCTCTCCATGGCTCAGCACAGAACAGTTAAAGATGAAAATCCCCACTTCCAACTTTCCCATGGGAAAAAAAGAGGTAGGCCGGTGTCCAGAATAAATATTTGCATTCAAATTTTTCTCTTAAAATCTGCTCCCATAAGAATTCAAACTAAGATAATCACATTAGTTAGATCTTTAATTTGCCTTTTTAATTTGAACATGGTATTTAGCAGTTCCATTTCATGTAAAATGTCATTTTTGTTCTTGTCAATTTTGTTAGTCTTCAATACTCCTTTCTCACATGCAAATTTGCCTTTCCTTTATCCTACTACAGAGGTTATAATTTATGTGAATTTGTTGTATTTATATAACTTATGCCAAATATTTATCTCTTTAGTCCATATTCTAGCCTATTAAGAGCACAGCATTTTAATTATAGACAAATTATAGTGGGGAATGCTAAGCACCTTTGCTTCGGAGTCAGGCAGGCAAGGTTGAATCCCTAATTTTACATTATATTTTTAAAACTTTGAGGGAATCATCTAATTACTCCAAACATTAGTTTCCTTATCTGTAAAGTGTAAAAATACTTAGAGGACTTGTGCAAGAAGTGGATTATTTAATAAATGCAAATTTCTTACCATGGTATCTGGCATGTTTTCAGCTATCTGATGATTAACAGTTGGTATTACATCAGAAATTCTCTAAAGTCCCTTTCTTTATGTTTTAGTCTAAAAAATATTTTCTCATATTTCATTTTATTTTGTCTTACTAGGCTATACCTTCTCTCATACGCATAACTTACTGCCTTTCAATCTATCATTTTTGTTTTGTTTCACTTATCTTCTCCCCTTCTTTAATGTTCTGCATCACTAGAAGTACCTAAGTGATCCATAACATGCATTGTGTTTTTTCTTATTTTCCAAATCAGCATGATTTTCAACTTTTCTGAGTATTTCACAACTCAAAAATGATGCTTTGTTTCCTTTTTATCTACTAAATCATGGACTCTCTTGTATTACATAGGTTTTACTTACGTGTCCAACCACTCTTTGGTGTAATAGTCATGTATTTGTGGAAGAAATATGCTATTAAAACTTGCAAGTTCCTTTCCGTCATCACCTAGAATGACAGTCCCTTTTGCTCAAGCCATTCGCTAACAAGACCACTAGATTTTCTTTTGATCCAGAAAAGTACATCTGAAATTTCAAATTTAAACTCCTCAGTCTCTCACTACTGTTTCCTACTATTACGGATGTCACAATCATTGGCAATTGCTTGTCAAATTGAGAGCTATTGTTTATATGTCAATTTATTTTCAATCTATAAAGAATTTACTAATCACTAAAGTGGCAATATTGTACCAATTTTAATGATAATCGTGTTCCGTTCTTTGATTTCATAGAGCTTGATACTTAATAAAAACAATTCAAAAAGCAAGATCATTCTATGATTTAATTGTTGGAAGAGAGATAAAATAGGAAACAATTATATTTCAGTATTATTTCTTTGTTCACTGATTTCTCCCTATTGGCCCAATGTTTTGTAGTAAAATTTCACTCATATTTACCACGTTAGCAATTTCAAGGCCTCCATATTGCTTCAATTCTTCACTTGACAATTCACCCCTCTCTTTGCAGGTGATATTTTCCTACTTCATTGAAAAATACAATTAAATTCTATACTCTTCTTACACATAGTATATACATTCAGCTGCTCCCATAAATATTTTCTCCTTTATTTCAATCATCTTGAAATTACTCTTTTCACCATGCTATAACATGCATTGAAATTATTAGTACTCATTGAAATTATTAGTACTCCTTCTGTATAAATTCATTTCCTTGGATTTTCAATACCATTTGATTTAATTCTATCAAAAACTTATTTCCATGGTCTAAACCTTCTGGTTCTGTCCTCTGACAATTTCAATTCAACATCCCAACATTCTTCTCAATTCTACCCATTTGAAAAAACATCAGCCACAAAAAAATAAAATATTCCCAGAAACTTCAATATTCCCCCTGCATCTACCATTTACCTCAAAATATTTTACTGCAAAAGTTTTAGGAAAAGTAGGTTACCCTCGCCATTACTATGCCCCAACGATACTAACTCATCCCCTGACTAAATCTCACCTCTTATACTTTAATCTAACTGCAATCTGTCCCCCACTCACAACCTTCCAGTAAGCCACATTTCCCCAGTATCGTAAATAACTCACAAAGAATATCAATCACATTTGACATTGTTTACAGTTCTCATTCATGATACTTCTGTTTTCTTAGTTTCTCTAAGACCAACCTTGGCTGGATTTTATTTATATAACTGGCCAATCTTTACCAAAATCATCTTTATTTACATACACCTTCCCAAAACATAGACATAAGATCTCCACAGAGTTCTACTTTAGACCTCTATACCATTTCCAGACATTCTTCCTACTTTAAATGTAATACACAGTTTTGTCCATCTACTCATACTTTTTTCTTCTTTCAGAAAACCAAAGTCTATCCTAGAGTTATTCTATTTCACAAGTCTGTTAAGGTACATAATTCACCAAAAATTGGAATTTATGCATAAGCATACTACTTAGCTGGTTTTAGGTTAAAGATAATTTCCTAAGATTTATTATAATTATTATTAATATGGTATTATTTCTAATTTGATAAAATATACTAAGTATATGTATAAATTTTGAATTCTATAATATATAAGCATATGATTTATATGTAAATGATACATATTTAATTTTTATATATTTATAAATTTTTATACATTTAACATTTTTATATATTTATAAATTTTTATATATTTATATACAAGTATATTTCATATGTTTATATTTATTATAGTTTATATATAGGTTATATAGAAATATATATATACACACACACACACACACACACACACACATATCTGTGTTTTATTCTTCCTCAACATTTAATAAAGCATGGGAACTTATTTGGAAATGGCCAGGAACTACATGACAAAATATATATAGGCCAATTGCTTCTGTTAGGTTTTGTAGGAGCCAAATAAATCATTCAACTTGCATTTCTGAAACTTTCTATTACTATTCAATACAGCCAGCATAGAATGTTTGTTATATAATGAAGGAAAGTTTTCTCAAGGGTAATAGACAACAAAGAGACTGCTCAGTTCCATTCAAATATTTGGATTTTAACATCTTGTACTACTAGTGTATTTTTGCTCTCAAAGTTATACTCAGTGTATATGCATAATCTTGAATTTATTATACTCACATTTATTTTCAACAGTAGAAACCTTACTGTGGTACCTGTATATTGTTTGTTGTTGAATTCCTTAAATGTTTTTCTTTCATGTTGGTATTAGGTTAACATCTCTATAAAATTATCTAATAGTAAATATTAGGCTGATGTACTTTTCTCTGGCAACATTAAGCGTCCATTATTACAAATCAACCAACTTGTTTCAGTTAAACCTCTTACTAGATCATTTTTGCCATAGTGTATATTGTTATCCAAATATAGCAAATTTTACAATTATTTCAAGAGGCCAAATAATTTCTGTAAAATAGGCAATAAGTGATTCTTAATAAAAATCAAGATTCTTATCAAAACTAGAGGATGTAAAAATGAAAATATCATAGACTTGAAAATCAAAGAAAAAAGTGATAAGCATCAGTGTATTTAAAGAAGTATTTTTTTAATTTGTAGTTTAACTACAAATTTGAAAAATATCACCAAAATAACAAATTCTTCTCTCTCCCAGAACAGATGTTCTGAGATTACATTGCTCCAGATTCAAATTGTTTTATGTTTTAAGGTTACAAGTAACCCTAACAACAAAGTAAGGTCTTAAAAATCACCATTCTCTAATTTTTTAATGCACAATTCATGCAAGTTTCAGAGAAGTGCTTAGATTTGCGGGGTCCACAAACCCTCTTTTACAATTTCAACCAGACAGTAAGTTTCTTTTAATTCCTGATCATAGTTTTAGGACAGTGTATTGTGGAAGTTTCAATCATTTTCTGACTAATTTTACTACAGCAACTTCTGTCATTTTTCAAGTCTTTCGGTTATTCAAAGTCTATACTAACATATTCATAAAATGCACAGCAAAGAATGGCAAATCTATACATGTATGACTGTATCAGTCACACAAAATACTGAATTTGTTCGATTTAGTATTGCAACCTAGATATATCCTGAATTATTTACCAGATATTTAATTAAATCCATTAAATTTTACTCTATTTTGTTGGACATAGGTCTAGAGCATTACTGGAGACTACAAGAAAAAAAATGTTGAAATGGTAACGAATTCCATTATGTAGAACAGATTTGGCTGGGCTACCAATAAAATTTGTGTATGTCTGGTTTACATTAAAGACATCAAATGTAGGCTTGTCAGATGATAGGAGTAAGGAGTACAAATTGGGGCTAAGGGCTTGTTATCCAACTATGACATAAATTTTTAAATTCCAAAAAAAATGTTATTTTCTCAGCAAATCACTACACAATAGCCAATAATTTTCTCTCCAAATTTAGTTTTTAATTTGTAAACTAATCTCTAGACAGGAATGCATACAATCCTGACAGAAAAGTAATTCAATCTAGAGTTCAGGCATCTTTCATCGTCCCTGTCAATTGAGTCAAATAATTGGCTCATGCAGCCTTGTGGAGGTAAAGAGGTATAAAGTAGAATAGTAGTGATGAGGGAATGTTCATGTTTCATTTCAGTAATGTGAGAATCAAAAAGGTCCGAAGACTGTTACCCTAAAGGAATCCTCAGTTAAATTAGTGAATTCTTTGAAAAAATCAGTTGTTTGATGCAATTTCACATGTGTTTCATATATATATATATATATATATATATATATATATATATATATATATATATATATATATATATATATATTTTTTTCCCCCCCCCCATTAACTCTGGAGAACACAATGTAACCACTTAAAAAAGGCTGGTATTTTACATATTAGTGTCCACTTTAATAGAGGATTACACCCAACATTATCTGTCTTCACATTTCTGAGTCCTGATCCATATGACTCCTCGAGTCTCATTTCCAATAGACCATGATACAGAAATAAAGTTCTATTCCTCAAGTAAAAGTTGCATTTGAGTCTAGTTACAAAGAAAAAGGAAACTTTAGGAACCTTCATTTCAAATGACAGATAGTATTACATTGGCAAGTGTTGATCAGTTATGATTGAGAGCTCTGGAGGGGCATGTGTGACAGTATGAACTGATGAATACATAAAAAATGTGGGTGTCTTTACTGTCAGGTTATTTCCTGTGTATGTCCCTGAAATGAACAAATGTTAAGTAAATTGTTATGTAAGTTAAATTAATAAAGTTCTTGAATAGCCTAACTCTAATGAGGGAATAGCTGTATAGGTTTCCACTTTTGTTTTAATTGTTGTTGTTTCATATTAAATATTAAAATCATTAAATAGAATAATAAAGAAAATGACAATATCCCTGTCAATACTTTGGAGATGACAGAAATTGATAAATTTTAAGCACCAGCATTCTAAAAATGAGAGGTAGTGCAGCTCTTTTTTAGCACAAGTTGCATTTGGACTGTCAAGACTAGGAGGCAGTGCTACAAATAGTGACAGGCCCTGCAGGCTGGGGATAGAGTTATTACTCAAAGGACAAACCATGCCTGTAATTAGTTCACCTTCCTTCCATCCCATCATACTCCTTTTCATGGAAAACAGTGCCATGAAGAACATTCCGATCCTATATGACAGACAAGAACTTAGCAGTTGAGTGAATGTGTACATGAGCAGGGATGGGCTATATTCTATTCGATTAATGTTTAATCTCCCACGGTTTTAACTACATGTTTCATAATATCTTATTCAACAAACCATTTATCACAAAAAAGTAGTTCAATGATCTATACATTATCAATTTTTATGAAAGGTCTCTTGTAATCTGGGCAAAAGAACCTCTCTATGAATAGTTCCCATTATGTGAAATATACTTAAGTAGTCAGCAAACTTTTCATCCATCTCTTGAAATTGTACATCAGATAATTTTATTATGATTTTTAAAAAGAAAAAAAAGTATTCAAAAGCAAACTAGAGAGATGAGCTTTAGCTTCATGTATTATCTCCTTAGAAATTAAAAATAAATACTTATGAAAACAGTAAGAATTCAAAATAAATTATGAAAACAGTAAGATATCAAAATAAATTTGAATTAATGAATAAAATTCATTATTATGTGAAAAACACTTTGGAGAATGTTTGTTCTTTCCTAATATGCCACATTTTGTTCTTCAGACTAGCACCCTAGTCTCTGGTTTAGGGTAAATCAGTACAACCTACTGAGATAGCCACGTTCTCCTGTAAAGCTCCTGTATTTTCTAAGAAATGCCCTTGCAGGTTTTTGGATAATCTCATTCAGCCTTATAAAATATTAACCAATGGAAAAACACAGCATTATTTCCCTAGTACAAACAAAGCAGGAGTGTTGACATAATTATTCAAACCAATGAGTGTGTGGCAGGATACTTAAACAATTATTCACATCTTGCAATGGAGATGTTGTAGATCGAGAATTTAAAATGCATTTATTCAAAGATTACAACTAAATGCAGATAGTTACCCTCAAACACTGCCTGTGAGATTTGTAGATGTGTGTAACTTTCCTAAAGGGAAATCTGAGACTATGAATCAAATGCAAGAAGCTATGCATACACTTAGCCTCAGAAACTCATCTAGAATTTTTTTCTCAGGAAATGAAGATATGCATAAATATTTAGCTAAAATAATGTTAACCAGGTTATTATTCATAATGATAAAATATTTACAAAATAATGATCAATAATGTGGATTAGTAAATTCTGGGGAATCCAAATTATTGGATCTCATAGTAATACTAAAATACATTATGAAGTTAAATGTATTTACACAGTAGAATATAGGGTGGATATAACATATTTAATTAAAACATTATGTAAAGACAGTTGATTGTAGTTTTTAAATGCATATAATGAGGAAGGCACTCAAACACAGACATGGAAAATGTCTTAAAATTGAGAGATATTTAAATAAAAATTAAAACAAGTTAAAAAAGAATAAAAACAATTCAATAAAAAATTGAGATATTTTTCTGGGTACTAAGATGTGAGTGATTTTTTTTATTTTCAACTTGTTTCTATGTATAAGTCTTTTCTAAAAGAGACAAATATTGTTTATATAAGAAATTAAAAGACAAATCTGTTACTGAAAACAAAATTGGAGCTTCCCAATGATTATGTTGAACCAACGAAGCTATCTCAGCAAGAAATACCGATCTCACTTAAGCAGAGTCTCCTATCAAAAATCCATATATCTTAGTTGGTATCTAAGCTTCATCCTAAGTTATCTGGGTAGGAAGTAAACTTTAAGACTCAGTTACACATTAAGATTCAAGTGGGAATGTGTCATGAAGTTGGCCTAGAAATGAATGAAGGCCACGTATATGCATGGTGGGAAGGAGGAGAGAGACAATGCTAAAAAATACTGGTGTACCTCCACTTTAAAAGTGCCTCTTGGGGCGCCTGGGTGGCTTGGTCGGTTAAGCGTCCGACTTCGGCTCAGGTCATGATCTCACCGTCCGTGGGTTTGAGCCCTGCGTCGGGCTCTGTGCTGACAGCTCAGAGCCTGGAGCCTGTTTCAGATTCTGTGTCTCCCTCTCTCTCTGCCCCTCCCCTGTTCATGCTCTGTCTCTCTCTGTCTCAAAAATAAATAAATGTTAAAAAAAAAATTTTTTTAAATAAAAAAAATAAAATAAAAAGTGCCTCTTGGTCACGCCTAGGACCTAAAACTGCTCTTAAATAACTAAAATATATTAACTAAACTCAGGGTTTTAGATGTATTTCTTTTCCTCCTTGAGTTTATACATGCCTCAGGCAATAGGGACATAAGTTGATACAATTTACTTGATTTCCATACCACCTTTTAAAGCCCATGGTCCTTCATTCCTCAAATGTCCGTTAGACCGTAGTTTTTCCAACTATCTAGGTATTTTCAAGCTAAACCTCCTAAATTCTTTTCAGTTTTAACCTACACAGATATTCCAGATCTCCATACCCCATTCCCTTCTCCCTCACTGTCCTCCCTCTCCGTCTTTCCCACACACCACCCACCTTCTGTTGGGCTCTTTTACGCTCAAGTTTCTTTAGACTGCAGGTCAAATCTTCCCTTGAGGGCAAGTCCTCCCACCACTCATCCTACCTTTTCAAACCTTCTTTTAAAATGCCCATTGTTCATTAAATACCTTTTGACCATGGGAAATTTTTCATGAAGACACTTCCATGGGGCGCCTGGGTGGCTCAGTCTGTTAAGAGTCCAATTTCAGCTCAGGTCATGATCTCACCGTCCGTGCGTTCGAGTCCCATGTTGGGCTCTGTGCTGGCACCTCGGAGCCTGGAGCCTGCTTTGGATTCTGTGTCTCCCTCTCTCTCTGCCCCTCCCCTGCTCATGTTCTGTCTCTCTCTGTCTCAAAAATAAATAAAAACATTTAAAAAAAAATTTTAAAAAGACACTTCCAAAAAAAGAACAAATTCTCAGATACCTTTGTTTTCTGCAAAGATAGATAACTTCTCTAAATGCTAGTATTTTGAAAATAGGGACAGTGGGTTGAGAAAGATACAGCATGTTAAACTTTTCTTTATACCACATAAAACAGAACTATTGACACATGTCAGTCAGCATTTACATACAGTAGGACCTTTCTATTACATAACTATAAAATATATAATCTTTCTCCCTTATTGGTAGTAATCTATCCCCATGTCTTTGAGAGGAATCATTTAAGGAAATCAGTGATTTACAATGTGTTTTTGCCCCCTACCAGGAAATGTCCTTTTTTTTTTTTTTTTCTACCAGGCAAACCCTAATCATCCTTAGGGTGATGGTTCCCAACTTCTGCACATGTAAGATTCCAAAGGATTTTATCCTTAGCAGTTTAACAGAAAATGTCACATTATGTATACAATTTTACATATCTTCTAACTCAATGTGCAATTGCTATCTTATTCATGTTTGAGCTAGGTTGGTCTTTTTTTTTTTTTTTTTTTTTTTTTTTATGAAATTTATTGTCAGATTGGTTTCCATACAACACCCAGTGCTCCTCCCAACAGGTGCCCTCAATACCCATCACCCACTCACCCCTCCCTCCCACCCCCCATAAACCCTCAGTTTGTTCTCAGTTTTTAGGAGTCTCTTATGTTTTGGCTCCCTCCCTACTCTGCTCTATTGCTTAAAAAATTTCTGACACATTGCTGGCACACAAGGCATTTCCACTCAGTGTAAAACCTTGTTTACATATAAGTTTTGAATTTGTTCAGTAGAGACAGGTAAAGCCTTAAAATTATTTACTGAAGAGGGTGAATAATTTTGTCTAAAAAAATATGGGTGTTTGCAACACAGTGCAGAGAGCATAGTCTGGAGACTAAAGGCTGTAGAACAGTTTAAGAGATTTAGATGTTATCAACCAAAGGTACTAAGGGTCAAATTGAACTAGGACTGATTTTAACAAATTGGCAAGCTCTTCCTAAACCTATTTCTTTGGTTTTTTAGGCACAGAATTAAAGTCCCTTTTTTTTTTTTTTTTTTAAAGATTCCCTTGAAGTTAGTGTGTTAATGAGTTCAGGCCAATGAAATTTGAATAGAATAATGTCCACCTGATGTAGACATCAGGTACATGATGTAGACATCATGTCCAACATGATGTAGACATCAAACAATGGATTCTTTAAAATATATATATGATATATATATGTGATATAGATCTAGATATATATGATATATATAGACATAGATATACAGATAGAGGATTCTACATTCTGTAATCACATTTGCCCTATCACTACCTCTAAGAATCTTCTTCCAGGATTCCTAATTTTTTTTTTACATTGAAACATAACACATATAAATGTACACAATTCTCTGTACTGTTGATTAACATTTAAGTTTCTAGTTTGGGACTACTAAAATGTTATAATCAATATTCTTGTACATTTTAATCATGTAGATATCTGGTAAATATATACTAAGGAAATGAAATTGCTGTGTCATAGAGTAAACCTATAGTTAATAAATAAGACCAAACAGTTTTGCAAAGGGATCCAACAATCCATATTCCTGCTGGTAGTGTATGAGAGCTATTATTCAAGATTCTTGTAAACACTTGGTATTGTCTGTCCTTTTAATTTAAGCTGTCCTAGTAAAAAGTTTGCTAATGATTTTCCTTGACATTTTCTTGATGACTAACAAGTCTTATCCCCTTTTATGTGCGTAGATTTAATTTTCCTTTGTGCTTTTGGGATATGGAGCTGTGAAGTGACTCTTGTGTCTTTTGCTGATTTTTAGTGGATTATCTTTTTGTTACTGAATTGTAAGAATACTATAATTAAAAGTCCTATGACAGTTAAACTGCATTTTTTTTTGCATTCTGTAGCTTGTTTTTCTACTCTTTAACAAGCCTATGTTCTGAATTTAAATGCAGTCTAATTTATTAATCTTTCTTTGCACTTTATTTCTAGATCCTTAATATTTTTCATAATCCATTTTGATTAACAGATTTTAATGTCATCCATAAACTTTAATATTTTCTCTTTAAAATTAGATCTATAAGCTAACTAGAATTGTTCTTTAGAGTAGAATATAGGAAAATAGGAAAACATTTAAATACTGACTGGGTTGTCAAACCTAGATGTTCCCTTGAACTTACTCATTTACTGTTTTAACAAGATTTTAACAATTGCATTTAAGCAAGACTTTTTAATCCCATGTCTTTTATATAGGATTTAATGTTTTCCAACCAGATGCCTTGCCAGAAATGAATCAGCTTAATGGATCAGTCCAAATTCAGGACGGAATATTGAAGTCTGCAGAATTGGAGGTCCTCCCGATTCTCACTTGAAGTGAGTACTACTTTCCCCAGGAGGCACATGACTATTTGGCACATCCTTCCCCCCGCCCCCACAAAGAGCTGTTGTAGCAGAGAAACTACTTCATCCCCAATGCTACTAGTGCCCCTTTTGAGAACACTAAATTATCTGATGTTGATACTATTAGACATTATTTGCAGAATATTATTTCTAAATTCAAAGTAGTAACAGTCAGCCTCTCCTGATTTTGGTTCTTGTCTTGGTTGACTTATACAAAATTCCCCGAATCACGCTTTCCTTTTTTACTTAGGTAGAAAGATATAAAGTAGATATTTATAGACTTTAAAGGCACACTTACATCAAATTAGACATATATTAATAAAAATACCTTTATTCTAAAATAATGACTATAAGACAATATCCTTTGTTTATATGTGTCATTTTCCTTCTTAATAGTGTGGGCATTTCTTGTGATCAACCATGTTCCAATTAAATACAATTATTATTCTCTTCTCAGGTCATCAATTTAGTAAATAGGACTTCCTACAAGTTGACTGCACTGTGTTTTCAGCCCTAGTCCTAGACATTTGGAATCACTATTGTTTTCTGATAGAAAGATTTTTGTAGCTTTTATCTACCTTCTAATTATCTCTGGTTTTAATTTTAAAAATTCATTAGGAAAATATGCGTACTAGTATTCATGCCTGCACAAATTGAGAAAACATTGGCCAGAATAGTCAGATACTCTGAGACACTCTGGAGACAGGGCTTTAAATTATAATTAAGGTCACAAGTCTGTATCAACTTTTCCAACTTGATTTAAAGATTTTAAATCCTTTTTGGGATATTGGGGGGGAGGGGGTTCTTATCTCCTTAATGTATTTGCAAAACTAAGACTACTTTTTTTTAGATGTTTAACCCTTTCAGTCATAATGAAAGGGCAATTATTCCCTATTATAATTACTCTGCCTTATTTTGTGGTCACTTTGTTAATATTCTAATATCAAATTTCCAAATCAACTTGTCTTTTCTTAAATATGGGGTTTTGCTTGTTTGGATTTATATGCATCTATGTATATGCAACTGATGTCAATTATTTTCTTCTCTGTTGTCTTAAACATGGCAATGTGGGAGAATCCTATTGTATTTTTAGATTTTGTTTTTATTCAGTAATATGAAAGGCTAATAATGTGCTAGTTACTAAAAATAAAAAGCAAAACAGACATCCAGTTTTTCCAATTTGTGTAAAATGTAACTCTTAGGGAATATGGAGAGAATATTGATGGAAGGGTTTACTGTAGAAGGAAGTGACCTAGAAGCTGGAGATAGATTCATGTGCTTCCATCTTTACAAGTAACTTTGGTTGAATTTTAACTGATGTTAATAATATTCAGCCATATACATGTAAACATGCAAGAGATTCGTTATTTTGTTGGAGCTTAAAAACCTTAAAAGGATTTTAAGATTCAGCAAAAACTGCTTGTATTCTCAATAAGTAAAGGTCTCAGATGTTAAATTAAGCAAATACTCTGGAAGACTACAGTGGTAGACAGCAGGCTTCAAAATTCAATATAACTCCCAGGTTGCACTCCTTCCAAAGTACCATAAAATTTTCTCAAATGATGACTGCTTTTTACCCCCAAAACAGAAAAACTACATACATATGAATTTCATACACACAGATTTATTTCGCTACACAAGGGTGAATGATGCCAGTTAAGAACATGCTGTTAATAATGGTGATAAATTAAGAACCAGACAACTGGAACAAGTATACTACAGTATCTTTTAAAAAGCTGAAATAATAGTATCAAGTTCAGAACCCAAAACAGTCCTCTGTGCCTAAACATAAAATGAAAATAAATGTACCAATGTAAGAAAGAAATTTTTCAATATAGTCTCAGTAAGGAGTTACTCTATAGATACCTGTATTTTAACTTCTGCAGTTTGGGCAATTATAGAAAATACATACAACAAGAGATAATGAGTGAACACCCCTCTGGCTCAGTGCATAAAAGTCAATACTATTACTTGCAATATAGGACTATAGAAAAACCCAAACATCTTGGTACAATGATTTTATAGCCATGAATGCCAGGTGTCTTATTTGGAGTTATTTCAAATTGGAAAAAATAAATGAGTTTATTTATTTCACAAAAAGCTCTTGTGAGTTAATTTCTCTTCATTTGCCTTGGAATCATCTAACATGGATACTTTCCCTCCAGGGGTATTCCTCCTGGTTATATTCCTTAAAACCACAGGCCACAAACTACATTAGAATGATTCATTTATATATCTAGAGATCTGGTGTTCTACTACAAAAAATATAAAGTATGTTATAGTTTTGGCAACAAAGTTATCATTTCTGATGGTTTGGTTTCATGACATTATTCCTTTTATTAAAAGCAAGGAAATAAATGAACTAATCTGGGCTCTTCAAGGTCTAGGATTCTATTAATAACTGCAACTTAGTAAGATGCTCTTTTTCAATATATTCTCATCATTGCAGAATTTTAAGCATCCCCCCCCCCCCAAAATCTTCTAGTTTACTAATCTACACCTCTTGAATTACCTGAAGCTAAATTATAGTGGGACCTGGATGGGATATATATTAAATGTTGAAATCCTTTTCATTATATATATCCACAATTGATTGTTAAAGCCTGACAAGGATAATAAACACCCCTAATTACCAAGAAGCACTGTCTCCACAAGCTACTACTCTTTTCTTAAAGGCATTTATGTGCTTTTTCAGTCAGATTTGCTCTGCCTCTTAGCCTGACATAAATTATTTTTATATCAATCTTTCAGAAAAGAGGTTGTCCTCTGAGTGATAGCTATGGGGAATATAGTACCTCTGGGAAAAGAAAATTAATTTGTCTCATTATTTTCTATATCTCACTATTCCCTAAGCTGCAATAGAGCTCAGAAACTTATAGTGGAAGTAAGCCCCAACAGTTAAGTTTCATGAACAGATATCATTAAAGAGCAAAACTCCTTAAAATAAGGTTAGCTGTTGGGAATTGAAAGCAAAGAAAAAGAATAAAAGAATCCAACTAGGAGAGATATTTAATCCAGCTTCATTATTTTTACTATGACACAATTATATCACCTTGTTATTTGGCTAGAAATTGCAAAATGTAAGGCACCTCATTAGAGAAATGGGATATACTATCACCTTTTAGACAGGAGGGGGTACATTTTTCAACTGAAGAAAAAAAAAGAACTCTACAAATCACATTAATATATAAACAAATTACTTAGTTTAAATTGGCTTGCATGTTATGCCTAACTCATACATGTATCTTTTATCAGGTTAGATTTTGAATGGGATGGTTTAACTCAACAGAAATTAATCTCTCAAAAAATGTAAGCTCAGTAAAAGTTAAATTGTTTGATAACTCAACTCTGGAAAATAATATTCTTGGTATATCAACATTAATTAATAGCTTTCCTAATGCTGAGATTTCAATATATTTATATAAGATAGTTAAATATTTAAACATTTAATTAAAATTATATTTGATGAGAATTTAAATTAAGAAGATATTTGAATTACCAAGATACCATATGTTGTACTAAGATATAAGGATTTAAAAGAAAATTACACCAAGTTCCTCAAGAAGCTCATAACAGCAGACAAATCGTCCTTTAATTCTTTAAAAAAATAATTTCAATAACAAAGCCATAAACAAAACTATGAAAAACAGGGAAAATAATACCCTTAAGACTTCCAAGATTATGAAATATGAAAAATTGAGGTTGAGGTTTCTTTTTAATTAATATCAGAGAAGAGTCTACATTTTCAAGCAGAAATCATGTGGCAGGACATGTGAAAATTACAAAAGCCTAACCTAGCACAGTATTTTCAAAGAGATACAAAAAGGTTGACGCTATAGGAGATGAGAGATAAGGGTGGGCAAGAAGACAGTGTTCATATGTGGAGTTTAAGAAACAAAACAGATGAACATAGAGGATGAAGAAAAAATAAGATAAAAACAGAGGGAGGCAAACCATAAGAGACTCTTAAACACAGAGAACAAACTGAGGGTTCTTAAAGGGGAGGTGGATAGGGGGATGGGCTGAAAGGGTGATGGACATTAAGGAGGGCACTTGTGATAAGCACTGGGTGTTATAGGTAAGTGATGAATCACTGGGTTCTACTCCTGAAACCAATACTACACTGTATGTTAACCAACTTGAATAAATAAAAGAAGTAGTGCTAGTAATGAAATGTTTTTTATAAAAATTCTAGGAATTAAAATTCTCAAGAATTTTTAAATTGTGTCCAATAATCAAATTTTGTTTGCAACGAGTCTCAAACATAAGATACCCTGAACAGATAGAACCTGAAAATACAGACAGTAGGGCCAATTCACGTACCCTAATCCTCTATTAAGGGAGCATATGCTTTCATGTGGCATCTAATAAGGCAATTATCACCTTATTATGTTGTTCAAGTGTAAGACTATATACTCACTCCCTCATAGCTCTATCATGCTTAGTAAAGAGGTATTTTGTGATTACATGTTTAAGGTATATACTGCTTTGTCATAAATGCATGTTTCTCTGCCAGTATCTATGTACAATGCCTACTTGTAAAAGCACAACACATAGAAACTTAGATGAAAGAACGGCAGTAGGAATTGCCACCTCAAACAAGTATTTAAAAGTTTATCAAAATCATATGGTCCTGAATATGAAAGATAAGAGGCAAATCAGATGTTTCCTTTTAAAGCAAATGGTGCCACTCGTTGACAAGCGTGTGAACAAAACTGCCCACAGTGTGTGAGAAAGGTCAAAAGGGTCCTATATGATTGCTAGAGAAAACAAACACGAAAGAAGACTAAAAATGAACTATGATAAGAGTCTGAAAGAGCTGAGTAAACCAAGACATTTAATGAAGCTACAGTTAATTAAGGAAGTAAATTGGGTCAAATTTGATACAGGCTGGATATGGATCATTGAATTTGGCATTCAGATGATTTTAGCGAGATCAAGTCCTTCCAAGTGGAGAAAGTGGTTATCAGAGAAGAGTGGGTAGAAGGCAAAATAGATGATGAGGGAATACTAATTGCTGACCACTTGTTCTAGAAACGATGGAACTGGTAGAGAAAAGAATCAACCTCTTCCTGTATATAGTATAGTACATACAACTCGGAAATTCTTCATAGAGGGGTCCTGAACAATTTTCAGATAGGAACAAATTCACATTTAGAAAACACAGATAAGATGCTGAGTGATGGGATTATGATAGTGTTTGAGTTTATTATGTCTGAAACTTGCCAATGTCTCTAAATGCCGTGCCCTGAGGTTGTTCATTGCTTCTTTCAATCATAAATACATACACACGTGTGTGTGTATACACACACACACATACACACACCTATATATATGTATATATAATTTATTGTCAAGTTAGTGAACATACAGTATATACAGCGTGCTCTTGGCTTTGGGAGTAGATTCCTGTAATTCATCACTTACATATAAAATCCAGTGTTCATCCCAACAAGTGCCCTTCTCAATGCCCATCCCCCTTTTTCCACCACCCCCACCCCCATCAACCCTCAGTTCTCAGTATTTAAGAGTCTCTACTGGTTTGCCTCCCTTTCTGTATTTTTTTTTCTCTTCCCTTCCCCCATGGTCTGTTAAGTTTCTCAACTTCCACATATAAGTGAAAACATAGGACATCTTTCTGCCTTATGCTAAGTAAAATAAGTCAGACACAGGTTATCTTTCTAAGTGCCCTATTTTTTTTGCCTAACATGTTTCTCTCTGGGATCCTGTCATTTGCAAATACAAAGACTGACTAATAAACTTACTGTTAGAAAGTACTTTGAACATTTAGTTCAATTTCTCGATCCCTTCCACAAAATCCCTAAAAATTGATCAAACAGCTCAGCTACTTTTTGAGGTGTTTATCAGATTGACCGACTATAGATTGCTAAGAAACAAAAAGCAACAAGATACTAACTCTTTGTATTTAGTAAAAAATATGCCTGATTACCTTTTCAGTCTTACACCTAAAAATTTCAGAATGATAGGTAATTTATATGGAATACTTATTAAACATTATGCATTATTCTGAGTATACCATGGCAACTACCACACTTTACCAGTAATCTTAGGACACATTATCATTTCCATTTACAAACATTAGTATTGAAGCACAGAGGGGTTGCATAATGGCACCAAGTTCTGCCAACTGATCATTTGTAGGAGTATCTAAACATGTGGAAAGGTCTCCAGAGTTCAAGATTAATAATTATTCTAAGTGGTCCACATGCAAATGATATAATCTGTTAAAATATTTCAAGAAAGTAAAACTCCTTGTGGAGTTTACTCCTTATGGCCTATAGTATTATAGTATGCTTAAATAGACTCAGTATAAAAATTGTGGAATACTCAACAAAGAACAGCGTTAATAATTCACTTGTTTTTTGGCTGGAATTGAGGTCTTTGCAACTAAATCGGTCTCTAAATAAATTCAGACAAGTAAAATATTTCAGTGAACTTGTTAAATTGATGGCAATTTTTCTTAGTACAGCAACCCTGAATAAACAGTTACTAGCTGTCTCAATGTTTCTTACCACCCTTACTCAAATGCTTACCCCTGTCCGAAGTCTAACCACTTTCTCCCTGAAAGGGTCCTTCAGAGAGACTCCACCTTCAATTCTATAATGTAGGTGAATCCATAATCACACAATTCACACACTATCCTATTTGTGTACATTCTGACACTATTTGTAGAATGAGAGCAATCTTTTGAACTGTTCAGAACATATGAAAAAAGATCTTCTGTGTATCTTTAAATGAATTTTAGTAAAGACTGAATAGATCAAGGAATCCAAACAAGATAGGAAAGAAGATGAATTAAGTAAAGAAAATCAATGTGTAAAACGTTTTTACTCTATGAAGAGTCACCAGAGTAGTGATTGATCTAGAGCTTGAAGTAATTATGAGGTCATTACTTACCAATAGGAATGCAAGCTCAATACTGGATAGAATCCTAGAGGAGTCCTGTCCTTGAAGTTAGGAAATAATGACTACAACACAATAGTATTCAATTAGCAGCTTACTTCCTATAAATTACTTTTTTTTTTCCCAAGTGGGAACAGAGTCTTAATCAATCTTCAGTTTAGCTTCTTATCCTAGAACAGAGGTAAATTCATTCTTCTGAAATGACTAAAATTAGTAACATGTAAGAAATATTAATAAAGAAAAAATGAGAAACAGCATTTAAATGCTCAGAACATCACTATTAATTTCAGTTGTTGCTTCAGATTAAATTTTAAAATAGCTGAGAATGTAGATGGTCTAATGAATTAAGATATTAATGAAGGGTTTTTTTTTTTTCATTTTTTTTTTTAGGGCAGAAAGTGAATAATTTCAAAGACTAACTCATTTTCATCCCATGTTAAGTGCCACCAGATAAATTTCCGTATAGTTTTAATTTGTGCATTCAATACGTTTTCACTGTATTTATAAATTGAGAAAGGCTGTTAACTCTTCCCCACAAATACTGTTTTGCTATTTTTTCCTTCTTTCAAGCTGGAAAACTATTACGACAGTTAAGAATGGGAGAGTCACAGTTTGAAATTCACCAAGGAGTTTGGATATGGGCTCACAGACTAAACCAGAGTTGGACATAGTTATGATTTATACCCAAGAATATTACAGATGTTTCATGTACACGGAGCATGATTTTTTGGTTTTTCCAATTCAACAGTGTGTTCTTACAAAACATCAGGAGACATCAGAAACAAAAGTTTATTTCCAGAAGTATTTCTAAAGGAAACCATTCACTGAGTTGGTATCAATTATTCATTTCACGAGAGATTACCACATAGTTGTATTTACGAAAACACAATGCCTAACATTCATAGGGCATCTTCCTTGGAGTTATAGCATAAGTAAAGAGGGAATTTGATAATTGCTTGAAGATAATCAACCAATGCGCTATCATTACCAAATAATCAGAAGAAAGGTTGGTAGAAAAAGAACAAAACTTCCCTTAGTGAAACTGTTTTACTGACCACAAAATACCGTGTATAATTACGATCACCCCACTTCAAAATATTCTGAGGGCAGACCATGTGATTTGAGGTGAAACTGACATGTTAAAGGATGAAAGAACTGTTAGATGTTTCAAGTAAGTAAAGCTAATGGCAGATATTGTCAGAGCTTAAAAATAATGAATAACGTGCAAAAAGAACATTGAACTCTAAACCATATCAAAGAACATGAAGATCACAATAATATACCTATTGTTAGTAATAGAGATACTTAAAATATTTTATATAGCTAGTTTGGGCTGATGACAGTACTGCTCAGCAGTAAAGGATGAAAACACTCAAAGTTCAGGATTTAAAATAAATTAACGCTTAGCATTAATTCTTTCATTGAACAGGTACATGACAAGCAACTACTATGCTAAAAGAAATAGCTTACTAGTGATCTCAATAACATATTAAGAATGACTTGATAAAGGACATTTTATTAGGATTTAGCCTAATTTCAGAAGTCAAGGAAGATCTCCAAGGGATGTTTAATTTGACACGGGCAGAATGAGCAGGAATCAGTCAAAGGTGCTTTGAGAAAAGTGGTAAAGAGATTGCAGACAGAAGAGAGTAGAGACAGCAGATAAATAATAGGCTATCTCAGGGAATTAATAATGGTTGAGGGGACATCACTAATTATTTGATACTTACACATGACAATCATGACTTAAATTGCTAGAGTAACACTATCCAAGATAGAAAATTGGGTTTAATTGGCCATAAGTCTGCTGCATTAAAGCCCTTTTTGTTTTCATATCTTTGGGTATAAGGTGGGAAATTTATAAAATTCTATTATAATATCCACATAATTTCTGAATATCAATGGTACTGTAAAGTAAATTTTTCAAAGTATGGGTCTCCTCTTAATTCTATGGAGTTGATCTTTAAGGGTATAACAGAATCCAAGAAATTTGTGAGCTGAAGAAACAAATTATGTTTTCTAATTTCTGCTGAGGGATCTGGCAGAGAAAAGCATGTTTTCAAATATTTTATATTAGATTTCTTGCTTTATAATAATGAATAAATAGCTCAACATTTCATTGACTAATTATACAAAATTATTTTTGAAGTCTCAACTACAGTGCATAATATTCTTGTGGCAGGATATTTGCATTCCATTTAGGTTCCTTTATTGTATTCATTTTAGAAAAAAATCTAAGTATTTTATGAATTTGAAATTTGGACATTTCAAGTGGCCTTTTCTCATATTTTCTGGGTTTATGGGTCAATAACATAGTCTTCTACCCTTTGAAAATAATCTCTGGAATAATCACCACCATTTTATGGAGAAGGTTATGCAGAGATGTTGATGAAGGAAAATAAGAAAATGAGGTATGCCGATTTAAAATTAACAGTTTCTTTGGGCACCTGGGTGGCTCAGTTGGTTAAGCTTCTGACTCTTGATTTTGGCTCAGGTCATGTTCTCACGATTCAGGAGTTCAAGCCCCATGTCAGGTTCTGCACAGACAGCATGGAGCTGGCCTGGTATTTTCTCTCCACCTCTCTTTCTCTGCCCCTCCACAGCTCACACTCTCAAAATAAACATTTAAAAAATATATAATATAATTTCCTAAGACATTGTTTTTGACACTGCATTCAAGTATTCAAGAGATGTACAAAGTCTGGACCAAAAAGGAAGGAAGTATTTCAAGTGGGGAAAATTTGAAGTGGGGAGAAACAAAAAGACATTTTCCTAATAATAATTAAAATTCAAGTTATATCTTTTATTTGAGAGAATGTGCATGTGCATACATGCAAGGATGTGGGAGGGACAGAAAGAGAGGGAGAGAGAGAATCCCAAGCAGGCTCTGCAGTGTCAGGGAGCCCAACTCACAAACTGTGAGAGCCTCTGTGGATCAGAAGCTTAAGTAACTGAGCCACTCAGGTGCCCCATGATCATTTTTACCTCTTAATCATGTTAAAAATTAAATGCCAAGAAGCAGTGAAGTACACCGGGTAAGACTGCAGGTTTGACAAAGGTTTTATAAGGCTTGGATTCCCTATCTTTTTCTCTCCACTTCTTAGTGATGTCATCTTGAGCAAGAGATATTTAATCTTTGTATTACTTTTTCATCTGTAAAATGGAGCTAACCGTATTTACCTCAAAAGCTTTTGATATCTGATAAGCTAATACATGGAGAGTGCTTAAAATAGTGTCTGACCTAGAGTATGTTCAACCAATGATTCTTAGTTCTATTATTAACACCTAGGAGAGGTGATGTATAAAATGACATTATATAAATTGAACACATCATTAAATTTTGTATTTAACAAAATTATACAAGTTTAAAATTGAATTGTGATTTTAAAACCAGAAAACAGAAGCAACAACACAAGAAAATCTTCTTGGCAACAGAATTGAGTTATATTACCTAATGGTTTCCCAGGGGAAATACATGAAATCCATCAACTTAACCATTTAAAATTGCTAAAACCACACTGTACAAATCACTGGAGGGCATATTTTAAGGAGCCACCCAATAATGGCAAGGTGGTGACCAGTGGCCTGTAATAGCATTTACATTTTGTTCTATTGTTCTTTGATATTTCAGGGGGAAAATTTTGCTACAGAATTTTTCATTTGTTATTTAAACTATGATAATGTAACGTGCATGCTAAACTGCATTCAAAACTGCAACTTCAAAACTAAATGAAAGTAAACAATTTTCTTTCTCAAACTTACACATTTAACTCGCCCCAAAATCACGCACCTCTCCCCCCCCACCCCCCCCCACCCCTGCTTTTTTAAACACAACTTCTAGAATACTGATACCAGGGAATTCCTTGAATATTATGATAGAGGGGCACCTGGGCACCTCAGTCAGCACTTAAGCATCCAAATCTTGATTTCAGCTCAGGTCATGATCTCACACTTTCAGGAATTTGAGCCCTTTGCCAGGCTCTACGCTGACAATAGGGTGCCTGCTTGGGATTCTCTGTCTCCCTTGCCCTCTGCCCTTCCCCTGATCATGCTCGCTCTCTCAAAATAATTAAACTTAAAAAAAATAGAAAAAAGAAAATTATGATAGGATAAAACTACAGGTGAAAAATCAGGTTTTTTTGCTGTTTTAAGATAGTTTTTTAGAATTGTTTTCCCCAACTTCCTTCAGCTGGCTCTTTATTATGTGATGACAGTATTAAGACTCACCTTGAAATCTATCTTAAATTATTTTCCAGTCTCATGGCATATAATGATCAGTTCATGCTTAAAAAAAAAAATCCTAACATTTTACCATGAAAATGAAATTTTATCTCTTAATAAAAGTCACTTGCTTTTCAACAGTTAAGCTTAGTAAAGACAATAAAATGTTTACTCACTTTTTCCTCCACAACAGCTTTTAAAAGGCCTGTTGATATTACGATCTCTGAACTTTACAATATTTTTCTCTATACTGTAAATTTGCTCAGAGGAATACCTACATGCAAGATATATACAGAGGCTGAAAAATGTGTACCTATCAACACACATCAATTCATTTAACACATAACTGAAGATACACTTCCAGAGAATGTGAGGGATAGAAAAAATAAATCCTGCTCTCTATGAACTTACAGTATTTTGGAGAATAAAAATATGAACACCAGCAGGAGAGAAAAAAAATAGGACAAATACTGTAAGTATTTATAATATTCAAAAGATTAAAGATGCACTTCCAGGTAGAAGATGGTGTCAAGATTTAAGGAAATTTCAACCGCAGACATGAACACTGACAGGTAATACTAAAAACCAATTACAACGGCGAGACCAATTCCAATTGTGGTAATGGCTCAAGAAGAAACAGACAGGAAAGTGCAGCTCTTACGGGCAATAAGAGGCACAAGTTAATTGGAGCATTATGGGATGAAACTGGAAGAAATACATCAACAAAATTAGGATGGAATTTGATTTTTGACTCCCTGAATTACCAAGGAAACATTCCTGGAGTTGTTCAGAAAGAAGCTTGAAATGGTAGTAAAGAAGATATATACCAACAGAGAGTGAAGTCATACTGATAGCAAAGTCAAAATTAACTAGTTGGAATTTTACAAGAAAAAAAGTCAGTAGAGTTATATAATTTCTCTGGCAAAAATAAGTGTTAAGAGTGGTGGGGAAAGGGTAAAGTTCATATCATATATTCCTGGAGAAAAAGTCTCTTTTGGATATCAATAGGATATTACTATATTACTAGGTAAAGAGCTCCTTATACTGTTATTCAAAATATTATCCATTCTTGTGAAATGCTATCTAATGTGCTATGCTAACATGAAAATGGAAGTCATGAGAGAAAAATAATCTTTTAAGGTAATGAGAAAGAAGTTAGGTACTTTGATACTCAACTTCATCACCGTAATGGTTAATTTAATGTGTCAATTTGCCTCAACCAGCAGGTGTCTGAATATCTGGTCAAGTATTATTCTGTGTGTTTCTGTGAGAGCATTTTGAAGGAGATTAACATTTGAATCAAGACTGAGTAAAGCACATTGCTCTCCCTCACCCAACCTACTGAAGGCCTGAACAGCAAAAAGGTTGACCCTCCCAGAAGAGAGAATGCCTCCTGTATTATGGTCTTGGGCTGGAACATGGACATACATCTATCCTGCCTTCAACTCCAACTAAAACATCATCTCTTCCTGAATCTAGAGGCTGCTGGCTTTCAGACTAGAACTACATCATCAGGTCCTTCTTGTTTTCAGGACTTTGGATTTTTTTTTTTTTTTTTTTATAATATGTATTTATTTTGAGGAGAGCACAAGTAGGGGAGGGGCAGAGAGAAGGGGACCAGAGGATCCAAAGCAGGCTCTGCTCTGACAGGTTGACAGCAGGAAGCCTGAAGTAGGGCTCTAACTCATGAAACCTGAGATCATGGTGTGAGCTGAAGTCAGACTCTCAACCAACTGAGCCATCCATGTGCCCTGCAGGCCTTTGAATTCTGATTGGAACTGCACCATCAGCTTTCCTGGGGCTCCAGCTTGCTAACTGCAGATCTTGGAATTTCTCAGCCTGCATAACTACATGAATCAATATCCTATCAATTCTTCTTCTCTGGATAAACCTAATACAGTAGTATAACAGCAGAATCTAATTAAAAGAGTCTGAAATCTACCTGTTGAAAGTAAGGAAAAAGACTTCTCCCCTACCTTTTCCTTAGGCCATTTACTTCAGATAACTTGTAAATTCTGTCTCTTCAAAATGTATGTAAATTCTTCTTAAAAGGTAAATAAAACTCCTGCAGGCTTAATGCCCCAGGAATGGTCTTCTCAAGGACTCTTTGAAAAGTAATCAGCAAGGAAGATAAGCGTTCTCACCTCCAGTTTGTGGAATGTTAAGAACCTAACTTCCATGGGGACATCCCTCCAAGTTGCTACATCATCTCCTGTCAAAGGTAGGAGTAGTTTACTTTTCCTTAGGATAAAGCCAATCAAACACAGATGGCCACTGCAATTACCAAATGAACCTATGATAAAGTACACTTGACAAACAGTGCCATCAAGTCCTGTTACTTGAGACCTAGTTACTGTTCATCTCAGGAACATGTAAGTAATGGGGTGTATACACCTGGGTATATTAAAGGGTAAGATTTCTTTCTGTTTTTGTAATCTTTTAGTGGATTTCTTCAGATATGCATCACATTCTGGTCTAGTGCCCCTTAAATAATAAAACAATTTATATTCTACCTTTGTGGAAGGGTTTTCTGAATAGGCAGATTTTGTTTTTAATTGAATTTCCCCCAAAAGTAACAGGGTCTTAGGGCTAGTAGAAAGATACATCCAAATGGAATGGCTGTGGTTGATCTAGATACATTGAATTATGTTGCAAGTGGTAGCAAAGACAACAAGATTGAAATATTGTGACAATGAGGGTTTCAGGTATAAAAAAGCAGGAGACTGGGATATAGTCTGAAAAAAAAAATACTAATTAGAAAGAAAGAGTAATAACTGTTTTCACTGAAATACTGCTTTAATGGTGTTTTCTGAATCTTACCTCATGATGTGGGAAACAGATTTTATAGCCTGTTGTGGTGATTCAAAGACTGCTTGCTTTTGTATAAGGGTATTTCAAACAACAAATCCTATTAAAAGAACATGTATTAAGAAAAAGTCCTGAGAAAAACTGAAAACAGATTAGGTGAAGACATTTATTTTAGCTCAACAGTAAAACCTTACTGGTGAAGAAATCTGGTATCTAACACAGTGCTAGGAACATATTTTATGCTTAAGTCTTCCTCTTGCAATCAAAATATGCCTTGGTATCTCCATTCTGAGATGCAAAGTAAAGCAAAAGTGGGGAAATTGGAATGATTCAAATATCTATTATAACACTAAAGCAATATATGTTCATGTTCAAAGTAATGAAGACATCAAGTTGGATTGAGGATAGATGAGTAGTAATGATGGAGTAGGCCATTAGCTAAATATGGGCTGGAAGCAAGGGTGGTGGTAAACGGTCCTTTGTGGTCACCCAGCTCCTGGGGCCATCAGAGCAAGAAAAAAAAAAAAACAAAAAAAAAACAGGTGCAGAGCATGTGCTTCCAGCTTGGGTCCTACAATAACCTATAGCTCCTTACAATGTATTTGCCTGCAGTTTCAACCTCTCAACCCCCCTAACCCATGGGGGAAGATGGCCATGACAGTTCTAGAAACAACCTTATAAGGCCACAAACTCCCCTTCCAACCAGAAGTTACTTAGACAATTGGAAACAACCTTAGCTAGATGCCCCAGCTAGGGCCCATAATCTAAGCAAACATAAAAACAAAAGACACCCCTAATCCCAGGGCAGTTGCCACTGCTGGGCCTGCCCCTTCTCCCATCTTGAGAGTGTATGGTCCTTAAAAAACTGTTTAGGGGCTCCTGGGTGGCTCAGTCGGTTAAGCGTCTGACTTTGGCTCAGGTCATGATCTCACAGTCCATGAGTTTGACCCCCCTCACCCCCACCCCCCGGGTCAGGCTCTGTACTGACAGCTCAGAGCCTGGAGCCTGCTTCAGATTCTGTGTCTCCCTCTCTCTCTGCCCCTCCCCTGCTCATGCTCTGTCTCTCTCTGTCTGAAAAATAAATAAAAACATTAAATCTTAATAAACTTACTTTATTTTTATTTAAGAAGGAAAGTGCTTACTACTTTCCTTCTGGCTATCTTTATTGGAGTGTGACTTCTCATGTAAATCTTTGGTGGGAAATCCAAGAACTGAGAGCTCCATTGACACAACACAAGTGTCCACTGGTAACAGTAAAATGTTATACAATGTCAAATTTCTTCAAAACAACATATCCAATTAAATTTTAGATGATAAAAATACTGGTTGATGAAAAATAATGGTCAATTCTATTCAGCCACCCAACAATTCTTCAGGAGAGTGGAAGTTTACCATATTTTTATAATTAGTAAATTGTATTCGTTTCTATCTACACAGTGAATCAATGTATTTTTCATATTTGAACTTAATCTTGGAACATTATATCTTATTTGTGAAAGCAAAATAATTTAAGAGCTCAAGTTAATAGTCAATAAAGTAAATTTCATATACCTAAACACTATATATTACCTATTTTTTTTTTAATTTTAATGTTTATTCATTTTTGGAGAGAGAAAGTGCAGAAGCGAGTGGGGGAGGCACAGAGTGAGAGGGATACACAGAACCTGAAGCAAGCTCCAGGCTGTCAGCACAGAGCCCCACATGGGTCTTGAACTCACGAACCTTGAGTTCATGACCTGAGCCAAAATCAGACTTAACCAACTGAGCCACCCAGGCACCCCATAGATTACCTATTTCTCAGTTAAGCAATGGAAACAAAAATAATGTGTCCTAGAAACAGGAAAATAAAACTGAATTCTCAGCAACATCATCTGTAAATCTAATAGAGTCAGAAATCCAGCTCCAAATATTCTAGCTAGAGAGCTTCTATTTACATATTTTGAACAACCAGGAGAAATACAGAAAAGTCTAATTACCTTAAAAAAAAAAAAAAACAGGAAAAAAGAAGATATCAGGTTGGTTTCTTTGAAAAAGAATAAAGGCATATTTGCTATCTTCAGTTTTGTTTGGGATCTATACAGATCCAGCAGAATCTGGCTCACTTTACACCTGAATATGCTAAGGTTTTTCCAAAATATTTCCACATAGAAACAACTAAAACTTGCAAAATCACCACACTATCACAGTATCTTTGGCTGTGGGCTTGCTTAGGTAAGAGAAGAAAAATAAGAATTATCCTAACTGGTAATTTTGTTTTAAAATATGGAACATGACAAGAAATTAGTGGTGATCAAGTAGAAAGGAAGAGACTTCAGAGATTCCAGAGACTGTATAAAGTGTTGAGATATATAAAAAGAATAAAGTATTTTCCCAAATCATTCCTATCTCATATCTGCAGAGTGTTAATCTGGCATTCTCATAAGTAAAATGGAAAAAAAAATTCCTTTATTTTGGCTTTTCACATGGACTACTTGTTTCTCCTTTATTATAAACACTGCCAATATATATTTTTCTCACAGTATTTTTCTCAATCCAAAATTTCCAAAAGGTGACATTTATGTTGGTGATGGTATTTTTATATTGCCTGTTTGGTTGTTGCTATTTTTGCCCTTTAATCAAGACCCTAAGGGATTTTTCTGGGCTAAACTCAAATTATTTTGTTGTTGCTGGAAAGGTTCTCACTCTCTGAATATTCCTCCATAAGTCATTTATTTAAACAAATATCATGATAAGATAGCATACTCTCCTCTTACCTTCCTTTGAAGATTGCCTACAACAGAAAGAAGTAAAAGATAATGTGGATTTATAGTATTTAAATTAATGCTGGCTTTAAAACGCATATTGTAGGCTGCTGGCTGTTAGCATGTACCTACAAGCACATTTTCTTAATTATATTTTTTCTGACAGACGTCACCATTGTTAACCAAACTTACCATTACAAAATGGAAAAAAAACAAAAAAAACAAAAAAAAAAAACCACGTCTACTTATTTAAACTGTCAATTTATCGTGAGGCTTCTGTGAAGTCTCAACACCACCACAGTGCATTTTTGAGGCCAGGGGTACCCGTGATTCTCTGAGGAAATAATCCTAATTCAACCAGTCGAAAGGTTTCCGGCTGCCTATGCACCGTTCCTGAGACTTGCTAGTTCCTCCCCAAGGCGCCTACCACGTACACGAGACGGGCCACAAACCCATATGCTGTGTGTGCCCCAGTGGGTCTCACTGCAAAACGTGGAGGCCCAGATCCCAGTTTTCCCCCCGGGAGGCCGAAGACCAGAAAAGAGCTCAGAACTGGAAATAAAGCGAGCTCCATAGAAGACAAGCTTACCGAGATCTCAGCAGAGGGTCCAGTAGCGTCACCTGCGTCCAAGTGCCGACCTGGCGTCTTCGGCTCTTGTCTCCCAAGTCTGCCTCACTGTCAAACTGCTTAGGAAGGGCTTTGGTGCCCTTTATTCGAGGTGAAACGATCCACTGAAGACAGGAGGCCTGCACCTGCCGCACAGCACAGACTGGTGCAGGAAGTTTGGCCCGGAGCCCCTTTATACTGGGCCGGCCGCGGTAGAAGTGGAAGGAGGAAGCAGGGCCTGATTGGCTGGGAGGCCGAGGATTTCCTCCCAGGGCAGGTGGATCCTATTTTCTAAGGTGAGGGGGAAGGAGCTAAAGCTGAGATCCGGGAATAGGTGGTGTCAGTTAGGCTTCCTTCACAGGTGCTTCCCCTAATTGCGGGCTGCTAGATTTAAAAAGCCAGGCCAGGGGCGCGTGGGTGGTTCAGTCCGATGAGCCGTCCAATCTTGATCTCGGCTCAGGTCATGATCTCACGGCTCTTGGGTTCCAAGGCCACATCGGGTTCAGTGATGACAGCTTGGACCCTGGAGCCTGCTTCCGATTTTGGGTCTATTTCTTTCTCTGCCCCTTCCCTGCTCATGCTCTGTGTTTCTCTCTCTCTCCCTCAAAAATGAATAAGCATTAAAAAAAAATAAATTTTTAAAGATCAGGCCACTGTAGAGACCTCTGTTTTGTGGGTCCAGGTTTACCAATTAACTTTATCAAACTATATCCTGATTCAATTTTAAATTTAACGTATATCAAATTGGGGTACCTGGGTGGCTCAGTCAGTTAGGAGTCAGCCTTTGGCTCAGGTCATGATCTCATGAGTTGTGAGTTCAAGCCCAGCATGGGGCTCTGTGCTGATGGCTCAGAGCCTGGAGCCTGCTTCAGATTCTGTGCCCCCACCCTCTGCTCCCCCCACTCAGGCTCGCGCTCTCTCTCTCTCTCTCTCTCTCTCTCTCAAAAGTAAACATTAAAATTTTTTTAACATATAGCAAATTGAAGAGCAAACTATAATGTAAATTAATCAATTTGCATCAAAATAATATTTTTTCATATTTATAAGCCAAATATTTGTGTTGTTTTCCAGATATTTATTTTAGATGAAGTTACAAAATGTTATTTTAACAGTTGAAACTGTTAAACTGTTGCTAATTAACAAATATATTATTTTTATTAATCTGTATCCTTTCACAAACATTCCACTCACCACTTTCAATATATTATGAAAGATTAAGTATTGGGAATTGAAAAAACATACTTTTCTGTTTCTGGGCTAATCAATACTGGAATCACATAAAAATAACATAGCAACTTGCTTCTGGAAATATTTGCTACTGAAAGATAAGCCTTTGAACAAATTAAAATAGCAAAACTACAAAAACTAACACCTTCTTCATGAAGCTCATGTAGAAACCCTTGTTTTACTCTGCCCACAAAACCAAACTTTAATATTATAAACTGTGCACATTCTCAGCCAAATTTCCACTTCGAAAGATTCTTTTAAAGTCACTCTGTCTATATCCCAAGATTTTATAAGTATTCTTTCCAGATTTCTACCTTTTGTAGAAAGGTTCTGTCAATGTGGCATTCTCCCTCAATGTGAAAGCCTAATGAAATCAATAGGTATTTTGTAGGGACTTTAAGGGGAGTGGGCATTTGATAACAAATTTACTTTTTAAGTAAATTAAATGGTTTCATTTAAACTAACTCTCCCACAAATACACAAATATAAAACAACTTACCGAAAGCCTCTGGAGAGTGACCAAAAGCAAACAGATTCTGGAAGTGTTCAGCACTTGGAAGAAGAGAACAGTTATGGGTGAGTTTCCCATTTTTATAACTTTTAGAATGAAGAGGGTCCCTAGTCCACACCATGTAGAGCCATAAAACTAATATAGAGATTCTCATCCTACTGACTTGATGGACTGGCGGGTGCATTTCCGAATATTTACAACACATTACATGTGGAGAGGAATCTTGGAAAGGAGACTTTAGAGAGACATGGCACCAAATGCTATATATAATATCTCCCTAATATTTGCAATAGGAATATTTGGAACAAATGACAAACATCTCCAACTAAGTCTATAACTCTGAACTGAAAATTCAGTGGCTTCTCACAGCAGCAATGAGTTTTTCATTGGGGCAGGTAAACTGCTTGATAAAACAATAACAAAAATTAATGCTTATTTGGAGAAACAACACAATTCAGATCTCTTCCACGTGTAGTTCATAACTCCAGGATACAAACCAAAATTATTCTACATAAGAAAAGAAAAATATTATTCATAATAAGAACAAATGGCAACTAATGGAAACTGACCTTGATGTATTTCAAATTTTGAAATCAGCAAAGATTTTTAACTTATTGTCACAATACTTGAGAACATAACATATACTTGTTATAAGTGAAAATATATAGGAATTTCAATGAAGACTAGAAAATAAAGAGGAAAAAAAGAAATGGCATATAGAGTGAGTAAACAGAAAAGAAAAAAAAATGGAGAACAAAGGATCAAATGGAAAAAAGATTTAAAATATGAGTGGAATCTCATGGCCATGTGGAACAATATCATGTGCTCACATGCATATAATTGGAGTTGGGAAAAGCAAGAGGGAGAATGTGGCAGAAAGAAAAATATTTTAAGACATCAATAGTAACTGAAAATTTCCCACATTTGGTAAAAGACATACATGTATAGATTCAGGAATCTCAGTGACCCCTGGGCACGATCAACAAAATAACCTAGGAACATAGCAAAGAGCTACAACTTTAAATTGGAGATAAAAGTGCATTTCATGCAGGTCAAAACATTTCAGATGGCCAACTTCCCATCAAAAACAATACAAACCAGAAGACATTGTTGCACCAATGCTTTAAAGTGCTGGGTGGGAAAAACATGGTGCCGACTTAGGGTTTCATGTCTTAAATTATTATCAGTCCCTAGCTCTCTCAGATATCTTACACATCCTAAATCTCTATGCCTTGCAAATAATTCCCCTGCCTCATATAAAATTTGAAGCATATCTGGTATTTCATCTTAAACCAGCCATCATTATTAAGCAATCTGAGTGACATAAAACAGATAGGTTTGGAATTATCTTTTAGTGGTGGTGGTTGCAACTTGACATACTTCAACAGGTCCCTCTTTCATGGGCTTGTGCATTGGCCCCCAAAATCAAACAAAAATGTGTACAGCTTATTAAAGCAAGTCTTCAAATATTTGAATAGAGGGCATCATGATAATAATTAGAAATTTTCTTATTGTTTTCTAGAGCATTATGACTATCAAGGTAAACCAGCGAACCAAAAATAAATTACATTTTCATTATAGGTCACAGAAAGTTAACTGATATCAAGATTGATACCAATACATGGTCCTCAAATTTGAGTTTACTAATAGTAATGTTCAGAGAGTAAAAGACTGGAAAATACATGTCATTAAAAAAAATGCCTTGGTCCTTTTCTCTTTCTGTGAGATGATTAGATTAAAACATGCAACTACATTTGAATTGAAATTAACTAGATCAACAAATAGACTACTGGGCAAGAAATAAAGTTAAGTTTTTAAGACACCATTTAATTTGATAACCATTGTTTATATGTTTTAGTTCATATGGGGTGATGCAAAAATTACTTATGTGGTGCTAGAGCATACTTTATTAAGAGAGGCCATTTCTTTTTTATGGTAACAATAATTAACATGAGACCTCCCCTCTTAAATATTGAAGTACATGATATCGTATTATTAGCTATAGGCACTAAGTTGTCATATATCTAGAAGTTATTTGCCTATCATAACTGAAACTATATCCATTGAATAACAGCTCCCCTTTCCCCCCACGTCTTAGTCCTGGGCAACCATTATTTTACTCTTGCTTCTATGTGGCTATTTTATATACCACATATAAATGGAATTGTTGTCCTTCTGTGACTGGCTTATTTCACTTAGCATAATAACTTTCAGGCTCATCCACATTGTTGCAAGTGTCAGGATTTCCTTCCTTTTTTAAGGTTGAACAAATTCCATTGTATGTACATACCACATTTCCTTTACCCTTTTCTCTGTTGATGGACCCTTGGGTTGTTTCCATATCTTCGTGATTGTGAATAGTGCCTTAATGAAAATGGGAATGCAGATATCTCTTTGAGATGCTGATTTCAAAATTTTTGGATATATACCTAGAAGTGTGATTGCTGGATGTGGTAGTTCTATTTGTAATTTTTAAAGCAATCTCCATACTGTTTTTAATAGTGGCTGCAGCATTCTACATTCCCATGAAGAGTCAACAAGGATTCCAATTTCTCCACAACCTTTCCAATGCTTATCTTTTTTTTTCTTTAACAATAGCCATCCCAACAGATGTGGGGTGAAGTCTTATTATACTTTTGTTTGCAGTTCCCTGATAATTAATAGTGTTAAGCATCTTTTCATATACCTGTTATCCATTTGTATAGCTTCTTTAGAGAAATCTCTGTTCAAATCCTTTGCCCATTTTTAATCCGGTTATTTTATTTAATTTTACCTATTTTTTGCTATTGACTTGCAAGCATTCCTTATAAATTTCTGAAATTAATCACTTACCAGATATATGATTTAAAAATATTCTCCCTCACCCCACCCAGGTTGTCTTTTCATTCTGTTGATTGTTTCTTTTTTTCTATGCAGAAATTTCTTTTTTTTTTTTTTTTTACATTTTTTTAATGTTTATTTTTGAGACAGAAAAAGCACACATGGGTGGGGGAGGGGCATAGAAAGAGGGGGGCAGAGGATCCAAAGCAGGCTCCACACTGACAGAAGATGGCCTGATGTGGGGCTCAAGCCCACTTACTGTGATATCATGACCTGAGCCAAAGATGGACTCTTAAGCGACTGAGTCACCCAGGGGTCCCTCCATGCAGAAGTTTCTTAGTTTGAGATAGTCTCACTTCTTTTTGATCTGGTTGATTGTGCTTTTCGTGTCATTCCCAAGACCAACATCAAGAAACTTTTCTCTTACATCTTCTTCTAGAAGTTTTACAGTTGTGTCTTACAAACAAATGTGTATCATCCATTTTGAGTTGATTTTTATGTATAGTGTAAGATAAGGGTACGGTTTTATTTTTTGCATATGGATATCGTATTTACCCACACTACTTATTGTAAAGAGTATCTTTTCTCCATTGTATGTTCTATTACTTTGTTTGCAGTGGGGTATCACAAGTGTTTGCCTGTGTCCCAACTCATTAAATTGGACACATTAAATATATACAATTACTCATGTATCAATTATACCCTGATAAAGCTTTTAAAAAACAACAAAAATAAAACAGAAGAAGCCATTTCTTATTCTTTAAACACACACCTATTCCAAGCACACTTTTATAGTTTTGAATAGAGAAAATAAAGTTTAATGTCAGAGTGAGTGGAGTTGAGTACACATCACAGAAAATAAAGCATAGAAAATTAGAGAAAGGATGCAATCTTTGCAAAACTTTCCCTAAGTTTACTGTCAAATTTTACTCTCTGCTATATAAATAGCAGCCATCTCCTTGCACTACAATCCTGTCACATCTCATAAACCTGACTGAGTGAACTGAGAAGATGGGAAACCTCCAAGGAAACATCAGTTACTGCAGTAAGTAGGATCAGTGATTCAGGAGAGTTCACTCATAAATACTTTTCCAAAGTCCCAACTTGGTGTAGGTAGAAACCAGGCTACTGGCGCTGCTATTAAATGGGTTCTTCTCTCTATTTTTAGTACTCAAAGCCGCTCTGGGATATTTCTCAATATAACTATAAACATAATAGTTTCTTGGCTAACTTCCAGTCCAGAAAATCACACACCACCCCTCTAAATCCTCTCTGATCTTAAAAGTGCATACAAAATGTTAAAGGCTGTTTCTCTTAATGCTTGCCAATAATTCACCCACTACCCTGACACTGGAGCAAGACCGTTTAACTACACAGTGATAGTGAGCATACAGTCTACAGAATTTAGGACAAACACAAGTTCTGACTCCAGACATCTAAATTAAAATGGAAAGATGAAAATAAAACAATGTGGAATTTATGATGATGTTTCCATAGTAATGCAGGTGTAAAGCCTAAGGAAGCCAAACAAACAGCAATAATCAGATGTTAGGCATTAACCCAAGAAAAACACATGTTGATGAGCACGTATTTAAATCTGGGTTCACAAATTCAACTAAGACAGTGGCAAGATAAGCAACCTAAAAGTGTGAATTAGGCCGTATTAATGGTGGTAGATTGGACTGAGAAGCCTAATAAATTCTGCCCAGGTAGGTGTACTCATTTTTATTTATTTTATTTTATTTTATTTTATTTTATTTTATTTTATTTTATTTTGTTATGTTTTATTTTTATTTTAATTTAGGTTTATTTAATTATTTTGCGAGAGAGTGAGACAGCATGTGCACAAGCAGGGAAGGGGCAGAGAGAGAAGGGGAGAGGGAATCTCAAGCAGGCTCTGTGCTGTTAGCATGGAGCCCAACACAGGACTCAGTCTCACAAACTGTGAGATCTTGACCTGAGCCAAAACCAACTGAGCCACCCAGGTTCCCCCATATTTATTTTATTTTTAACATTTTGCTAGCCAAAACAAAAAAACAAAAACAAAACAAAACACCCAAAAAGGCCTCTAGCTGATTCTGGCTCAGAAACCACCAGTTTAAAATCATTGCTTTAACTATACCTCCTTAAGTGAGACTGTAAACTTTTGGTTTTTTCCTTGTAATATCTCACCCCTCTTTCTATTTATGTTAACTACCATGTGAATGTCTTCCTCCCTGTGTAAGTTTATTTAATAAAAGCAATGGTAACTGACACTTACTATACACCAGCCACTAATTTAATCTTCACAATGAGACCATGAGGTCACTTATTTCCCCCCATTCTCCATATAAGGAAACAGGAAGATTAAATCTAATCACTTGCCCATAATCAAGTAACTACTAGTTGGCAGAGCTTGGATTGGCTCAAGATATAATGAAACTCTAGAAGAAGGAGCTACAGTGCCTATGTTGAAAGCATTCCATCAGCCCTCCAAAACAAGATGTAAAGGATTATATAAAAGAGGAGAGGGGTGGCTGGGTGGCTGACTGAGCCTGGGTGGCTCAGTCAGTTAAGATTCTGACTCTTGATTGTAGCTCAGGTCATGATCTCACGGTTGGTGAGTTCAAGCCCCCTATTGGGCTTCATGCTGACAGTGTGGAGCCTGCTTAGGATTCTCTCTCTCCCTCTCTCTCTCTGTGCCCCTCCCCTGCTTGTGTGCATGTTCTCTCATTCTCTCTCAAAATAAACTTTAAAAAAAAGGAGAAAGGCGCTAGCAACAATTATGGTGAAATATAATGACAGGTCTCAATACCGTAAATAAATGTGAAACCTGTTGTAGTACTGTGATATAATGACTTATAAGAAACATGTATTTGGTCATTCAGATGATATTTAGGTATATTTGGTTTTCACACACAGTTCCTAAAAATATTTCCTAGCTTTAAAGGTAAAATGAGTGTCTTGTTATTAATGAAGGTGATTTTTGGACCCTACCCAAGTGCAGGGCTGGTTGTCATGAGGACAAGGTTATTACAGGGTTAGGATTTTTAGTCCCATCCCCCCTCACCCCCATTTCTGAAGAGGGGTGAGAGGCTAGAAGTTGAATCAGCCAATATCCAATGACTCAGTAAATTACAACTGCCTAAGGAAGCCTCCATAAAAACTGAAGAGGACAGTTTTTGGTCCCTTTTCAGAGAGCTTCCAGAATGCACCAGGTGCCATGGAGCCAGACCCCAAGCTCCAGGAAGACAGATGATCCTTTGTTGAGGACCTTGACCTATGTACTTCTTCATCTGGCTATTGATTTACGTTCTTTAATAAACTGGTAAATGTGTTTTGCTGAATTCCATGAGTTGCTCTAGCAAATCTTTTGAATCTCCAAACTGTAACTGCTTGGTCAGAAGCACAGGTAACAGCTTATGGCTTGTGGCTGGCATTTGAGTTGGGGCGGGGCAGGAGGCAGTGTTTCAGGACTTGTGGAATCTGAACTATTGGCTGGTAGACAGTATCAGAATCAGCTGACACCAGCAAGGTATCTGAGAATTGCTTCCTGTTGTATGTGGGGGATCCCACACTTCATGTTGGCATTAGGTCCAGGGACCCTAAAACAGTATCCATCTACCAAAAAGGTCATGGATTTCTGTATTAGTTTATTGTTGATTCAGGAGATGACCCCCATTAGACATCCATCTCTCAAGTCACAAAGATGTCTGGTGCCTCAAACTATAGGTATCACATTTGTTGTTTGTCCTTCTTTCCATAGAAACCTCCGCAGTTTGCTTCATTGCCTACCTGATGCTGTTCCCTGTTATTGTAAAGTTTCACCTTCCCACTTCTATCTCAGTAGGACAAGGCTTTTACATCAGAACTTCCAAGTGAAGACTCCGTTCTGTCTAAGGTAAGGTTAATCCTGGTTTTCTCTTTGGCTCAGGTCCTCGAACTTTGTTCAGTGTAACCAGTCCATACTGGTATCAGCAAGTATTCAGACATTCGTTTTTAATATCTTTGAAACTATATCCCATTTCCTCCTTGTCTTTGTCCAGAGAATATACAAGCATTGTTTCTCTTTCTAATACAAGCATTTTTTGGTTCATCAAGATGTGCTTATGCTTTGGAATCTACAAATCACCTATTGATATTCCTCAGAAGTTAGAGGAATCAAAACTTTAGGAGCACAATCCTCTGCCTACCTCCTAGAAAGAGGAAAAAGTATTTTTTATTTTAATATGTATTCATTTAAAAATGAGTATTATTGATAAACTAACTACATCTGATTTAGAAAGCAGAGTATATTATATCATTAGCTATCAGTGCTAAACATGAATAAAGTAAGTTCCTGTAATAGCAAAGCCAAATAAATAAATAAATAAATAAATAAATAAATAAATAAATAAAAACTAGAGTGCAAATCGAATCTCTAGTAAGTCATCCCTCCAGCCCATGTACTAGCTCCATATTCTACTACATACAAACTGAGATAATAGGGCTTTTTCCTTCTTTTTTTTTTTTTTCATTACTGCTGACACTGTTACTCTTATAGAGACTGAGTATAATTACTGCTAGTATTATGATTACTATATTTGAAGAAGAGAAGAATGTTACCTTGTTGAATGACATTTGTTCTATGATATCCACGTATACAGTGTCAATTGTAGGAACATGACTTTTATTTTTCAGGTTGTGAGTTCTCCCCTGGTCAATTTAATCAATTCCAAAAATAAAATCCTTCCTTGTACTATCATTAGAATAATAATGCTTGAAGTGAAGAAAGCTATTTGTTTGTGATTATGGTGCTAATGTTGATGGTGATGTGGTCATGGTGATAATGATGTGGTAGTGATGAGAATGTAAAGGTAATGACTTTTTTTTTTTACCAACTCCAAAATTTGATTTGGAAAATGTTGATAGAATGTTAAGAAATATTTATAAAAGTTTTTTTTCTTAGTTCCAGTAAACATATAGCATAATATTAGTTTCAGGTATACAATAAAGTGATTCAACACTTCCATACTTTACTTGGTGCTCATCACAAGTGCCCTCCTTAATCCCCATCACTTATTTCCCCCATCCCCCTACCCTCCTCCCCTCTAGTAACCATCAGTTTGTTCTCTGTAGTTAAGAATCTGTTTCTTGGTTTGCTCTCTTTCTCTTTTTTTCCCCTTTGCTTTTTTTTTAATTTGAATAATTTTCTTCATTGCACTAAAGACAGTTCCTACGAACGTCTAATGCAAATGGCAAGGTGATACGGTTAGAAATAGTTGGGAAGATGACTCTCTTCTCCTACTGGAGAAGAAATTAAGGAAATTAAAAGAAATTAAGGATATTACGGAAATCAGTATCTCCAAGCCTGATACCTCCTGCTATTTGCATCCTTTCTTCTCAGGGTGATAAACTTCCATCTTTCTGTTGTTTATGTTATAGAATTCTCAACTGTCCAAGCTTTCAACCAGTTCCTCTGGTTTATTATGACTATTTCTCACTTACTTCTTGTCAGGTCACTTTACTGTTCTGCTGACACACTTCCACTGACACATCTTACCTCACTGTATCTTTTTGGTTCTTAAAACAACTTTTACCAAATGCAGTACCTGTTACATACTTCATAATCCACCTGCCTTTTCTGTGTTTGAGTCATTATATTTTGGGACGTTTCCTCATATCTCCAAACTACAGGTCAGATTTGCTCACTAAGTGACTCCATCTACAAGCTCTCAAAGAAACCTTGATTTTGAGGGACCTGGTATCTTCCAGTATGGGATGCATTACTAGTCCTCTACCTTATCTTCATTATGCTATGAGCAGTATTGTATCCAGAGTCAGACTATATCATCCTTTTCACTGGGCCATACGATTCAGTAACATTCTTTCCTAAGCATGAAAAAAAATAAGCTTTCTTTCTTTTTGCTTTTTGAATTTTATTTATTTTGAGAGAGAAAGAGGCAGTAGGAGAGGGGCAGAGAGAGAGGGAGAGAGAGAATCCCAAGCAAGCTCCGCACTGTTAGCACAGACCCTGATGCAGGGCTCGAACCCACAACCGTGAGATCATGACCTGAGCCAAAGTCAAGAGTGGGGCTCTTAACCGACAGCCACCCAGGTGTCCCCAGCTTTCTTTAAATAAAATATATACTTTTGTTCACTATTATAAACTGAAAAGTCACATTTCATTGATTTCCTTCTTTAATATCTCCTTTAGGAAATTCATTTTGGAACCAATAAAATAAATCAAGGCTCTTTAGATATAACATCTACTTTTAAATGATATGCTGAAGCATGTTTTTCCACATCACATTATTCTTCGAGTGGGATGCATCCCTAGCATTGCTACTATTCCTAATGGAAACCTTGGCATGATTATATTAATAATTTAGAAGCACAGGGGGAGAGTTTCTTGGTTTCATTTAGCTGTAAGCTTTGATTAGGATTTAGTCAAAGCCCAAACCGTAGTGGGTCATATCCTCTTCACCATGCATGTAATTTTTGCAAATTCCTGAAAAGAAATGTTTCTCTTATATTTTCTTAAATATTCCCTTTGTCTAGGGAATACTGTAACTTTACAGTACTTTTCAAATGAGAAAAATATGCATGTGTACAGGGTCAGCCAAGGACAGATATTTAGAAAACATTCCTCTCTGTAGGTTTTGCTGTATGCTTCCTTTAAGTTTCATATGTGCATATTTTCAAGGCTTTTGCCTACCTAACCAACCAGATTCTTGGCTCTCAGTTATTTTGCCTCAGCCAGGAGAAACCCTCAGATGTTATGCTAATCTGGTGAAGATTTCAGTTCCTTTAGGCTTTCTCAAAATTTGAGTTTTTTAGGACGTGGAAAACTTTCTGTTGCTAATATAACTTCTCAGAGAAAAACCTTAATATCTGGTTTTACCACCAGAGTGTGAGTCAAACACACCATTTTCTTGCTTATATTGACTTCTTATTACAGGTTAATATTAAAATGTTTTAATGAAAATAAGATTTTCCTCATCAATAACCACAGGTCCTTATAGCAAAATTTTGGTGAACAACAATACTAAAAAGAACTCTGTCATTTTTCTCTATTTTTACAAGCATTTATTACCAGCCTGATGAAAAGAACTATAAATAAGGTAATAACATAATTCATTATAGCTTAAACCCCTTAAATCTTTATGGTAACATTTAGGAATAGGCATATCTTTCAAATTTGCTTATAGTATTGTGTTTTCAAGAGTAACAACATATATGAGTCAGAGAACACCATAATATTCTTGGGAGACAATTCACCAATGAGTCTTTCACCTTTTTGCTTGTCTTACAAGCAGAGGCACAAACTGTCTTCCTTCTGGATGTCATTACAAGGAAGTTAGTAGAAAGGATATCTTTGAAAGAAAAAGACTGTATTTTCTTCTAGAATAAGGGGCAGGCAGGCTTACTTCCAAATATAAAAGATTTGGTTTCCCTAAACTTGGGATTTTTCAACTGTGATACAAGCCATTGCATGTGTTGGCATCCCCTGGCCCACTCTGTGTCATGATGTGGGAAGTGGCACTTTAGAAACCTCATCAAATGCTCATATCCTCGTCACTATTAGGAGTGGGAAGTTGTACATTGTTTCTGACCCAGATATCTCATGTCTTCTTCCAGGACTCGGAAAAATGAGGCAGGCTAAGTTGTGAGCTTGTAAGTAGGACACAATCTCAGACTCTTCACTGTTCTTGACAAATACCTGCAATTTAATTTCTCTGTAATTATAATGACCCACCAGGAAACAGAAATGGGCTATTGATGACAGAAAATGGCTAGTGGTTATTTTCTGTCTGTTTATTTGTGAAGCAATTGATTTAAAGCCATCTCTTAGCCGATTTTTATTTATTTATTTATTTATTTTAAAAAATTTAATGTTTATTTGTATTTGAGAGAGAGACAGAGACAGAGACAGAGAGCTAGCAGGGGAGGGGCAGAGAGAGAGGGAGATTGAATCTGGAGCAGGCTACAGGCTCCAAACTGTGAGCATAGAGTCCGAAGTGCAGCTTGAACTCAGACACCATGAGATCATGACCTGAGCCAAAGTCAGACACTTAACAGACTGAGCTACCCAGGCACCTTCATCTTAGCAGCTTTTAATAAGCATTTTAAAATTGTAATAAGACTCCTCCTTTTTTTATGTCAAAAGGACACAACACAGGCATTGTTAAGGAAGTCAGAGAAATGGAATCTGTACTCTTTTTATACTCTTGTAGTAGTATATCAGTAGTATATCAGTAGTAACTGATAGATATAGCTAGACTGTTAGCACATAGTATACAATCTGCACTTCCTTACTTGATAATGGCAAAGAAGATAGAGAAAGAATGACCTGGTCAAAACTCCTTGTAAACATATTCATCAAACTTCTTGATGGTATTTATGAATACATACTTATAATTTATGGATTTATGGAGCATGGGCTTATAGAAAATATTAGTGTCAGCTAAGTAATTATCAGAATATAGTATGGATATGTTTTATGACTAAACTAGTCTTTTTGTATACATGATGTATTGTGTGCCTTGCTCAGGGACATCATCTGTTATATCTGAACTAAGGCACTTACTTATGTGAGGAAGAAGGAAGTAGGGAGCTGAGTGAGAAAATGTTCAACCTTTCACTATTGAGTATGATGTTAGCTATGAGTTTGCCATATATGACCTTATTATGTTGAGGTACATCATCTAATTGCTTTTACAGGGTTATCAAAATTTTTTAGTACTTTTTAAAAGTTTATGAGAAACAGAGCATGCATGGGAGGGGCAGAGAGAGGGCCATGTGGAACTCGAGACCACCAAGCTGATTTCAGCTAAGGTCATGATCCCACAGTTTGTGAGATTGAGGCCTGTGTCAGGCTCTGTGCTGACAGCACAGAACTTGCTTGAGATTCTCTTTCTCTCTCCCTCTCTCTCTGCCCCTTATCCAATCTCTTTCTCAAAATAAATAAACATTTAAAAAATAGCATTTACTCAAATTGACATCTCTATTTTGTTTGAAACTCTTATTTCAGTTAGCTTTAAGAATATTACACTTTATTTATTGCCCTGCTTCCCTGGAAGCAACATCCATACTTTTCTAATTTTTTTATTCCTTTCCTGGAGAAAATACACATAGAAATAATAATATAGCTATTGAAGTGGCAAAATAATATTTCCTCAGTTTGAATAAAGTTGGCATGATATGATTTTACTTTTATAAGGTGAAATATCATTAAACTTTTTTTCCCACCTTACCTAAGAATTATATTAATTGTGGGGGTACCTGAGTAGCTCAGTCTGTTAAGCTTCCAACTTCAGCTCAGGTCATGATCTCGCTGTTTGTGGGTTCAAGACCCATGTCAGGTTCTGTGCTGAGAGCTCAGAACCTGGTGCCTGCTTCACTGTCTCCCTCTATCTGCTCCCCAACACACACGCACTCTCTCTCTCTCTCTCTCTCTCTCTCTCTCAAAAATAAACATTAAAACATTCTTAAAAAATAATTATGTTAGTTGTTCCAAAAAACAATAACTTACCCACAGAAATGAATTTCTTTCTACATGAAGGCTATTACCTGTTCCTCTTCATTGATGCAGAATACTTATAAAATGGATGATGAGGAAAAGTAGGTAGGCGTCGTAAGACACACACATTCCAAACAGTAGCATTCAAATCCAATGCATAAACTGGAGCCATTTCACTTACATTTCTGGGCATGGGATATTCTATTATAATTGAAGGACAAATTACTACAGCTTACAACTTCTGCACTTAGAAAATGGGTCTTTTCTGATCTGGAATTAACATATGCTATATTATATGTCCTGTGATCCGTTCACTGAAGTGACTACAAATTTTGAATAGGACAAGAAGTAAAAGTAGTTTCTTTAGCACATCAGGCTACAATACAAGTAGCATTGCCACTTGGTGTTTATGAAAAAGAATATGTAAATGTTGAAGTTCTCTTGATCCCCTGGCAAATTTCCATGGGAAAATTACAGTGGGTGAGTTTGAACTTTTATTTAAAAAAAATTTTTTTTTTACATTCATTTATTTTTGAGAAACCGAGTGAGACAAAGCGTGAGCGGGGGAGGGCAGAGAGATAAGGAGACACAGAATCTGAAGCAGGCTCCAGGCTCTGAGCAAGTAGTCAGCACAGAGCCTGATGTGGGCCTCAAACCCACAAACTGTGAGATCATGACCTGAGCCGAAATTGGATGCTCAACCGACTGAGCCACCCAGGCACCCCGAGTTTGAACTTTTAAATAAAGCTATAACTTCTTAGGCTAATAATCATTTTCCCTTAAAGAAAAGCTATTTGACTACTACAGGATTTTTAATAATATTTAAAGCCTAATTATAGAATGTCAGAAGAGCAAGTGATTATTACAGATTGGGTATCCATAAACAATAAGCTATAAATTAAGAAATGCCTGGAGGTGTTTTAGCTTCCAAAAGTCAGAGTACTTATTCACTTATAAAAAATTGTGGAGCAGATAGTTGTATAAATGTGCTTCTGACACCTTAAATTTTGGCTAACATATATATTTAAAACCCCAAAAGTTTGTAAATTAGTTGTTAGAACATCTGAAAGTAGACATTTATCTTTGGTGATCAGAGATACAAGCCAGCCCTGAATCTGTATGAGTAGTGACTCATGACAAGAAAATTTACAGAAAAGGCATATTAATTAGACCTTTCAGGATAGGCCAGAATAGTAGAGAAATTTTGGTCCATATGACTATAATTCTAAAGGCCCCTTCTGTACAGAAAATTTTCAATATTGTAGATAAATAAAATGATCCAATCTTTGGATTTAGTCAATGAACTTATTAAGAGAAGGTCCATGATAGTATTGAAGGAGTCTATTCAAATATAAGGACTATCTCTCACCAAATCTGACCATGCTATCTACATTTACATTTAATAAAATAAATTTCTCTAGTGACACTAAAGAAGAAAATAATTATTTTAATAAAACAGAGACATAATTAAAGATTCAGCAAATATTAGAAGGGAAAAAGAAAATATTATGCAAAAGTTTGTGCCAAAACATCTAGAAACTAAATGTAAAGAGCAGTGTTATAAAAATATAAATTGCAGGGGCGCCTGGGTGGCTCAGTCGGTTAAGCGTCCGATTTCGGCTCAGGTCACGATCTCACGGTCCGCGGGTTCGAGCCCCGCGTCGGGCTCTGGGCTGATGGCTCAGAGCCTGGAGCCTGCTTCCGATTCTGTGTTTCCCTCTCTCTCTGCCCCTCCCCCGTTCATGCTGTGTCTCTCTCTGTCTGAAAAATAAATAAACGTTAAAGAAAAATTAAAAATATAAATTGCATAACTGACTTAAGAGAGAAAAACTAAATGAATCTATAATAATGAAGTGAATGGACTAAATGGTCAAAATTTTCCTAAAGAAACAATCAGCTTAGAGAATTTTAAGGGAAGTTCTAACAAATAGTCAATAAAGAGATAAATGTAATTTTAGCCGATTCCTTTGGAAATTGGAGGAGAAAGTATTCCCAACTCATTTTATTAGGCTATTAAAATTTTGATATCAAAACCATGCAAAGATTTTTTTTTGAATTACCTTTAGATTAAAGGATAAAGATTTACCCTTGGAGTCATAACAGAGTTTAGGAACAAAGGGCCAAGACTTTAGTCTAGGCTCTGTTATTAACTATGTGATATTGAGCAAGTCCTTTCTTAGGCTTGTTTCCTCAATGTAGTATCACAAGGATGTTCACATAAGTCAATATGTGATAAAGGTTGCAGTATACACCATTATATGAATGCAAAATATGGATTGTAATCATTGAAAGAACAAGAAGAATATGGAAACTTTCTTGACAGAAACAAGCCAAGATGTAAATAGTAGGAAATCCAAAGACCTAAAAGATAGAAGGTCCAAAAGATTAAAAGACTTGTGAACTAAAAAAGCTTGAAATTTGCTTTTGCCAAGGATTTTAGAATACCTAAAGCTATTTGAACCTTAGAGACCTGTTGTGAGTATATTAAAAATATGGTCCCTCATACTAAAGAAAAAAATGAGTAAGATTTGAAGAATTCTGAGAATATTTAAGAGTTAGAAAAAAATAAATTCTTTTATACAGATCAATGACAAGAAATTGCGTCTCATTTTCTGACTCCAGTCTTAAGGCACAGTCAGAATTCAGTTAATTCACAGTTCTCTGAATTATTCAGATGGAAATAAAAGCCATTTCAGCAAATAGTTAGCTACTATGATGAAAACACACCATCTTAAAGGATAAATTGAAATACATATAGCTCATTTAAAAATAATGCTTTAAGTATGAAGAACTAAGCAAAAATTATATATGGGGTAGAAGAAGGAAAGAAGAGATCCCTGAAGAAATCTTGGCTAATTGAAGTCTAACTTGCTTCATTGATAAACACAGAGGAAGAAATGAACTTAACAATGAAAGTCACTGGAACCAAACTCAAGTAAAAGTATTTATTTTGTATATATTTTTTGTCTTTTAAATAATTAGGAGACAATACGATATAAATCAAAGAATTATCATAATGATCTACAGTGATTTTTAAAATGCTTTCTTAAGAATGTAGACAAATTTGGCCTACGATTTATTTTTATATTTGTAACTGGAGCGTCTATCAATAATACTTAGTGCATAATTAATGTCCCCTAATTCATCCCAAGAGTATAAATGCTGTGGTTTTGAAACTACTGGGAAGAGTCTGTTGAAGTCCAATCTACCTCATCCAAGGCTTTCAATCCCACTGCATTACGGGAATCCTGATGTTCTAAGAAATTATTGCTGTGGCAATGACTGGAGAGGAGATAAAATCTACCTTGGGCCTATCTTGATGCATTATCTATGAAAGATAGTTGCTGCTAAATAGGAACAGTTTATCTTAGTGTGTCATGTGAGTGAAATAACTCTGGTGATCTGCTTTCCCAGGGTTAGACTCAGTGGAAAAACTCCAGGGCCCTTCAGTTTAATTCTCCTTCAGTTGCCTATTGCTTCTCAAACCTAACCCAGTATACATTTGAGAATTAGCAAACCTGTGATCCTTTACAGTAATGACACCACTTATAAGTCATGCAATATTCAGAATGGTAGGAAGAGTAAGGTTATAGTAGTAGAATATTTGACTACTAAAAAATAGTTTCTCTAAGCTATTAAGTTGTCCCTGAGGATTTGATAAAATGTTTTCCTGCTGCTCTGGTAGATTTGGGAATGCTGAAGCAGGACTCTCTTGGCAAAAAGCAAATCCCTCAGCGTCTTGTTTGTTCAGGTGGCACTGATATCTAGGCTTGGATTGGAAGCACAAATCCCTCTACAAGGACATATTTAGTTCAGATATATAATCACTTTTCAGGGTTGATGAAATTCTGGCTGTGGAGTCATTCACTACTTTATGCACCCTGAATCATTGCTTCTTTTCCCTCCGTAGGGATTTATCCTTCCAGAAAAGCAAACAAGATTCATAGGGATGTCTCATTGACTTACTGCACTCAAGGAACAAATTTTTAGAGATTTCCAGTCTCTCTGGAAATGATTCATTTTTTTTCCGGTCATACTATGTGTTATCGAATAAGACATAGGATATATGTATGGTAGGGTAAACAATAACAACAGTAAAATAGGCAATTCTGTGGTATGTTCCTGGAGCGTTGAGAAAGAGTCCAGCAAAGTGAATATATCCAGTTTTGCCATCATATTATGAATGCCCTGAGATCCTTTAAATAGTAGAAGAATAGGTCTTTATAACAAAATCTTTGAGAGATGGCAGCAATTATTTTCAGAAGCAAATAAAGAGAAATTTCTACTTTATTTCCATATTATTGATGTTAGTAAAAAGAACGTTATTATATATGACATAGAATTGTGGAATATTTAACAGGAGCGAACTACTTACCTGAAGTAGTGTGGCTAATTCTCTGCTTCTTCATAGTGACTAATGATACTAAGCATCAGTATCGCTTCTTTTCCCCCACACTTTAGCCCTTGGTGACAACAGTTCTACTTTCTGTTACTATGAATTTCACTTCTTTTGTTTAGATTTCACATATAAGTGTGATCATGCAGTGTTTGTCTTTCTGTGTCTGGCTTATTTCACTTAGCATAATGTCCTCAGTATTCATCCAGCTTGTTGCATTGGCAGGATATCCTGCTTTTTAAAGGCTGAATAATATTCCATTGCATATATGTATACCACAACTTTCTTTTTTATTTTCATATTTTTTTAATTTGAGCATAGTTGACACACGTTACATTAGTTTCAGGTGTACAACATAGTTATTCAACATCTCTATACATGATGCTGTGCTCACCACAGGTGTAGCTACCATCTGTCAACATACAACATTATTATAATATCACTGACTATATTCTCTATGCTGTACCCTTCATTCCCCATGCCTTACTCATTCCATAACTGGAAGCCTGTACCTCCCACTCCCCTTCATCCATTTTGCTCATCCCCCATCCCTCCTCCCTGTGGCAATCACCAGTTTGTTCTCTGTAGTTATAGGTCTAATTCTGCTTTTTGTTTGTGTATTCACTTGTTTCGCTTTGTAGAATCCACATATGAGTGAAATCATATGTATACTGCACTTTATCCACTCATCTGGTGGCCCCATTGCGAATACATTTTGAAAAAATAGATTGTGAAAAGAACTTGTAAAGGAGGGAATTCACCACACTACTTCAGATAGTGTGGGTTTAGAGGATGCTAGGAGAGCTCATCTTAGCCCTAAACATAGTACAATCATGAGATAGTACACCTCGTAGTTCCTTGGGCATGGATTATCAATGAAGGAATTATAGATATCAAAAAGATGGAATATGTTGTATGATTTTATTCCCTGGGGTCTCTGAAAGACATTTTGGATGGGAAATCTTAGCTCCTAAGTTATACAAAGGGAGAGAGATACAATAACAAATATGTTTCTACCAATTATGTTACAGAATTTGTTCTTAGACCATGAAAATTAATAACAATTATTGAAATCCTTAATAGTTATTAAAATTATTAAGATAGCAATTATTTATCAACAATTTATTGTTTATAATTAATTTATAAATTAATGCAAGTATTGATTTAAAAATTAAAATTAATTAAAATCAAGGGTTATTAAAATCCATAATATTAAATACTTACATGATTTATGAGCAAAGGACAAAAAAAAATCCCATAAGGAAGAGAAGACCGTAGAATTCAAAATCATATATAAATTATTTTTGGTATTAGCAGATAAAACAAGTTATGTCAGATTGGCAAAGCATACTTAAATCACAAAAACCTAATAAATTGAATTTTTAAAAGAAATTTTAACGCTTCTGCTTTAGATAACATTAAAAACAGTTGTTTTACTAGTGTACTTCTAGATATGAATATAAACCCGATCTTTCAAGAGACCTTTTAGGTAACTTTGATCTTCCCTTAAAAGTTGCATGGTCAATAAAATCTATGGGGCTAAAGCACATAAAAAAGAAAATATGTTAGCGAAAGTATATGTAGTTGGACTCACACATTATTAATGTACTGAAGTTTGTTGAGATGATCAATGAGCATCATGAAGGATGTTATGGGGGAAGAAACAAGTTGCTGTTGATAACTAATTAGGTAGTGGGCAGAGCACTGAGTATCCTTGCAAGAAAAATATCTCAGAGGTAATTATCTCCATTTCCTAAACAAGGAAACAGGTTAAAAGCAGGAGACAAGTAGATTTCTGAAGATCAGTCATTTACTAAGTGGCATAGTTTAAATTCTAACTTATGACTGCTTGAGTTCAGCTCCCATGTTTCTTCTGATAAACAATGATTTCAAAGAATCTGCCCTCAATAAACGTAAAGTGACAGAATCATAAACCTGATAGATTTCTCCATTCATATCAAACAATGGATTCATTAATTAAAAAATGTCCATCTCTGGTATTGCTACTAAGTACAAACCTAATCACTGTTCTAAGGAAATGAGGCTTGCAAGAGGTTTCATTGATATGAGGGTTAATGGAAAACCTTTTTGAGGAAGATACAGTCAAAGAAATTAAAGCTAAATTTCAGGAAAACAAAATCTGACTGTGGGAAATCAGAACACAAATGGGCTTTACAGAAAGGAAACCTAGTGCTTACAGAGTCTCTTGCAAGGCTAGAGAACAGGCCTTAGAGATCACAGTCAAATCAAGCCCTAAATGAGTTTATGCAGGATAGATGACTGCCTCTAAGCACCAGCTGCTGTAGCATCAGCAGTGACACTGGCCCCATTGCTCTGCCACAACACCAATGCACCTGCCATGCATGGGCATCAGATGCCATGCTGCTGCTGTTGTCATCCACCTTCGGGATGATTTCGCAGGTTTCTTACCTTCCTATACTAATATTCTCTATATCATATTAGCAGAGAGAATGTCCCTTTTCTGGTTTCAAGGAATGTGGGAACTTGGGTGCTTGGCATGTCCCCTCTATGTACTTTACAGTGCTTTAACAGTGTCATATGCAATGTGATATCATCTGTTTTAATTATTATTCAATTATAAATATATTCCAGTTTTTATTAGAAGTTTTATTAGAAGTATTAGAGTTATTAGAATTGTTATTTTATTTTTTTTTTTAGAATTCAAGATTTAAATTAAAAAAAATTATTCTCTGGGCCCATAAATTCTTCAGGAGTATGTGTTCTAGTTTTTAAACAGATGGGATTTCCATAACTATCATTACTATTATTGTTTTGTAAGTTCTTTTTATTTATTTACTTATTTACTTATTTAAAAAAATTTGTTTTGAGAGACAGAGAGAGAGCGAGAGAGAGGGAGTGAGAGAGAGAGAGAGAGAGAGAGAGAGAAAGGCTGTGAGTGTGCAACCATGGGAACGGCAGAGGGAGAAGGAGGAAGAGAGTTCCAAACAGGCTCCGTGCCCAGCATGATGCCCGGCTCACTCTCACTACCACCACGAGGTCATGACCTGAGCTGAAATCAAGAGTCAGACACTTAGCCAACTGAGGTTGGCCTCCCCTCCCCCGCCCTTGTAACTGCTTTCTAAAACGACTTACTTTCATCGGATGAGATTGGTAACATACAACTTTTAAAATTTTGTGAGATGTGTTCTATTATCTACCATATGGTCAGTTATTTTGTGTATGTACGACTTGTGAATGATAGAAACGGTATATTTGACAGGTATAGAATCCAGTGTTTTACAGATGTCCCTTAGATCAAGTTTGTTCATCTCATTATCCAAATCCTTTATAATCAAACTACTATTATCACTCTTTACTCTTTACTAAAGAAAGAGTTATGTTAAAAATATTCCATAACAATTATGGAACTATTCATTTCTCTTTGGAGTTTTCTTAACTGTTCCTTCAAACACGTTGAGGCTAGTTTACTGGATACATTGAAATCTAATTTACTTGCAATTGTTAACATTGTTCAACTGAATTGAAATTTCTATCAATATGTACCACTATCTCTGAGAAACATTTGCATATTAAAGACTAGCGATGCATTAATAGAACTATTAAACCAAGTATTTCAGCTTTCAAAGTATTGTTTCTCTGCGCAAATTCATCCTTTTGCCCACTTTGTGAAAATGAAAATATGCCCTTTGAACACTTACTTTTTCTTTGCCACTTGGCACTACATTAAGCCTGGTCAGGAGGCGGCCCTGGAGAGACACCGTAGGAGTAAAGGCCTCGCTCACTTGTCAAGCTCCTATAGCACGTGCAGCTTGTCCCCGGCCCCTGGCCCCTGTGGTGTGAGTGGCTTCTGCGGTGTCCACCATCTGCAGGGCACAGTGGCCAGCCCTTTCTCCCCTGCATCTACCTTGGGTTGTTACGTAGCAGAGTTCCTCTGACCTTCCCTTGGTAACTAGAGGGTAGAGTGCCAGCAAATTCCCTTACTGTACCACAGTGATGTCTCTGCATTTCAAAGAGCGGTGTCTGTGCCCTCTACAACAGTCTGTATCTCAGTCTTGGATTACAGGGAGATCTTCGTTCCATGCTCGATCTCAGTCTACGGGCAGTGGATATTCCTTATATCTGTCCGGTATTTCTATATTTTTTAGAGTTCTCTTTAGTTCTTATTTTCTAATCCCTTCTTTCTCCAATACCTTGTTATAGTTAATAATTCATGATACTAAACTTCTCTCTTTCAAATTACTATGTGATTTTTTCTTTGTTTTATTTAAAAAAATTTTTTTTAATGTTTTATTTATTTTTGAGACAGAGAGAGACAGAGAGTGAGCAGGGGAGGGACAGAGAGAGAGGGAGACACAGAATCCAAAGCAGGCTCCAGGCTCTGAGCAGTCAGCACAGAGCCCGACACGGGGCTCGAACTCACAAACCGCGAGATCATGACCTGAGCCGAAGTCGGACGCCCAACCGACTGAGCCACCCAGGCGCCCCTCTATGTGATTTTTTTCTTTTCTTGATTGGACACAAATTGATATGCCATCTGTGTTAGTCAGCTAGGACTAGGATAATGAAATGCCCTAGACTGAGTGGCTCAAGAAAAAGGAAATTTACTTTCTCACAATTTTGGAGGCTGGAAATCTGAGATCAGCGTGCCTACAGGATCAGATTCCTGGTTGTCAGAAGACAGCTTTCTCATTATGCCCTCACATGGAAGAGTGAGAGATCTGGTGTTTCTTCCTCTTTTTATAAGGACTCTGGTTTTGTTTTGTTTTGTTTTTTTTAAACATCAGGGCACTACCCTTATCACTTTATTTAATTTTAATTATCTCCTTAGAAACTCTATCTTTATTACAATTACATGGAAAGTTGGGCTTTAACATATGAATGGAAGGGAAGATGCATACAATTCAGTCCATGGCACATATTTCTTTCAATTCATACTTGCCTACTATAACATTTTAAAATAATTTAAATTTAGAACTTTCAATACCTATATATTTTAAGAGCTATAATTTTATCTAGCCTACCAATAGACATTTCATATTTCATATATTTTCATAGATATTTTGAGGTAATGTAAATATTCTTAAAAACTTTTCTTTGGGGATTCTTTTTGACCTAATTTTAAAATACACTATTCCAAAAATATTTTTATTTTCTTTCTGCCTGTTACTTAAGTGCACTGCAACCCGGGACCTTTTTAAACTAAATTGTAAGGTTGGGATTTGGGACCATACATAGTTTCAATTCACCCACATGAGAGTCTGATTGTATTTGGGAGTCTTCTGGAGAGGATTGTCAAGAGCTACAGCATGATTGTTTCAGTGTGGCAAGAATTTACCCTGGTTCAAACAATCAGGGGTCTTTTTTAGATCCCCTTCATGGATCTGGACTTAAATCTGGAGTCTCTGATCTTAATAAAACCCTTCTCTTGTATGTTGTGCTTTGTGCAAATAGCTCATTAAAGTCCAGATATCAGGGAGTGGCAGGTGCTCTCAGAGAGTATTCTAGCTCTTCTTCTAGTATGCTGGTTCTTCCAGATTTGCATTTTTCTTGAAATTTTCAGCCTTCAGGGAATTCCTTTAATTTTCCATCAAGTCATCCGTGCATTTAAAGTCTTGTTTTTTAAATTTTATCCCACATTTTAAACGTGATTCCAAAAGGAATTTACCTTAATGCCCTGTCCACATATTATTCATTTCTTATTTTCTGCTGGTAATCTGTATTTTACTATTTCTTCTACACCCCTAGTCTCTTGGGCTTATATCATCTCATCTTGAATTTTCCTATACGTGTCTTTCATATTTTTGAGAGTATAAACATATTTTGGATAAAACCAGTTTAATGTATACCTAACATATTGCAGCAGATTTTTAAATATATACATATGTATTCTATATACTGATATTTATATTTATATTTCAAATACTAGAAGACTATAACCTGCTTTAGACGCCAATTAAGCAACAAAATGTAATTAAGCAAGTAGACTTATGAAAGATCATCTATATTCTTACACAGTCTCTTTTCTTTTCTTCTTTTTTTTAATTTTAGAGAGATAGAATGTGAGCAGGGGAGAGGGCATGGGGGAGAGAGAGAGAGAGAGAGAGAGTGAGAGAGTTTCAACAGGCTTTACGCTCAGCATGGTGCCCAATGTGGGGCTCAATCCCAGGACCCTGGGATTACTACTTGAGCAGAGATCAAGGGTGGGGCACTCAATTTACTGAGCCACTCAGGTGTCCCACAGTCTCTTTTCTTATGATATCTTCTGATACCTGCTTTTGAATATGGAATACTCGGAAGAAAATCATTAATTTTTGAAATGGAATCAAAGGCCTTTAGAACTGGAATGAGTGTGAGATATCTAATTGAGCCCAGTCATTTTACAATTAGCAAATAGAGACAAAGTAGGTTGAGTGCTATTCAGCTATATTGTACTGGTATTCTGAACTTTCTATATATTTCTTGTGTTTCAGTGTCTATAATGGTTTTTTACTAGTCATGTTGCATTCTTTGCTATTTTATGCTTGAAATGACATAATTAATGTGTGTTATTCAGTCCTACCAGTATTATTTTTGGTTGTCAATCCATAGACATAGTGCTATAATTGTACCATGAAAGATAGAAGCATCTTCATTGTGTTGAGCATTGCATCTTTGCCAGGAAGAGGTTCCTGTGACATTTTCTTCCATCCAAAATAGTTTTTATTTTTTCAGCGTATTTTTATTATTTATTTTGAATTTCCTGACTCCTCACATTCAATGTTTGTCCTGATTGTTATTATACCCGTGGGCTCTGCTTTATATTAATAAGGTTTTTCAAACAATGCTCCTCTCATCTGCCTTGGGTTTTACCTTACCCAGAGATATCTTTATTCAGTCCTAACAGACTGTAAGAGACTATTACCATGTGAATGAAATTTAAATTCAATGAATCAAAAAAGGAAAACCAGTCTTCCAGTTCACCCCTCTTCTCCTGCATCTTTTGAATTTCTTTCTCTGAAGAAGGTGCAAATTTGGAACATTTCTTTAAGGATTTAATTTCCTTGATAGTCTCCATGTTTTTCTTTATGGTTCACTTTTCTATAAATTTTAATTATCTGTTACTTAAAACCAGAACTCTAGTATATTTCATAATAATGATACACCATAGTTACAGAGTGATTTGCTGGGTAGATGATAGCCTCCCACTATCAGTACAATGTTTTGTATTGCTCATATTTCCAATTTATAATATATTTGTTGTCACACAAATTAAACCTCATTACATAACTTCTGTGGAAGCCAGATATCTTTTGTTAGTATCTAATGTCATTTTCCATATATTTTATATATGCAGAGAAGACAAAAGTTATAAGTTAGAGAGAAAGTTATGTTAGAGAGAAATTTTAAACACAGACGACCTGCTCAAATAAATAAAATTATTTTCAAGTGAGAGTATATATTGGAAGGAGAGTGAGATTTTTTTCCAGAGGATTAGAAAGCTAAGCATCTAATCACATTACCTATAGTTAAATGGTGGGTTATTGCCAGTTGCAGGAAAAAAGAAATCTGTGTCGTAACTTACATAAATCTAAATGTTCCATATGAATTTTAGATGTTTTTGTTCCTTATATAAACAACTATTATATATTTACAATTAGCGGGGAATTAGCCACTCAAAAGAATATGATTGCTTTATAAAGAATAAAAAAATTACTTTTTACCAGGAGGTTTTTTTCTGTACTGTCTAAATAAGTGCTCCCATGCCCACTAAAAATATTCTTGAATAATATATATCTTCTGTACTTCAGGTTTCCAGAGAACCCCATCTCCAGACAGAATCTTTCTACTATTTCCATTGCTTGTCTCAGCTTCAGGGCTTTGCCCTAAAATTAAGCTCCTCAGGAATCACAGCTTGAATTTATATTTAACTAATTGGTTCCTATTCTAGAATTGAATTGCTCATACCAAATTTATATAATGAGATAGTCATTTCCATACTGTTTCCATTTCCTACCAACATTTCAGGCAAAATCTAGCAACAAACCTTAGACTCTCACCTTTTCTCTGGACATTCTTGTCCAACCAGGTGAATTTTGGCACAGGGTTACATGAGATAGGTCTCTAACTAAATAAATACGTCCACAGAACGAGTCTTCCACTTAGGGACCTGAAGCACTTATCTTCCTGGAGACCTATAAAACCACAAAGAGAATAATGGATACAAACAAAGAAAACACTCAAACACATTTGCAACAAAACTATAAGACAACCTGCAAATACCATATTTATTTAAGTGCTGCTGACAATATCTGAAATAAAAATCGATGAAAAGACTCATGGGAATTTACAATGGTGAAGTCAGTTTACATAAAGAGTGTGCTGGCTGTTGAAGATGTCAAAAATTTGAATCAAACACACGTCTCTGGGTTGAGGGTGAGGATATTCAGTATACTGTTTGTCTAAGTATATCTGAGACAAAACAATATCTGATACGACCCTTGTCAATCAAGACTTATCCAGGAGACATAGTAATCTGAACACAGAAAGTTTAATATAAAGAATTACTAGCTATGTCAGAGCTCTCACTTTAAAGATGAAACAAAATTCTAAAGAATTTCTTACACCTAAGGAGGACTTCCTGAAGAAGGAGTCCCCTCCCCAACCAGGGAAGAAGGTGTGGTTGTAGCCTGCTGGATGATAGAGAAGTACTCTGGGATGCTTAAACCAGAGCTGGTTGACAGTGACTGGACGGCTTAATACACCTAAGAAAAATGTAAGGGTGACAAGAGAAGAAGGTGAAAAGGAGATAAGCTCCTTTTATATTTATATTTTATATCTAATGGTTGTATGTAAGAGAAAAATCAATTAGAGGCCAAATACACAATTTAATGATTAATGTTGAACATAGACACAGATAATGCTTATGAGTAAAAGTAGAGTTTAGAAAGAGGGAGAAGAAGCATGGAGAAGAAAGTACAAATTACTTATATATTTGTATATCTTAGGCAATTAAAAAATATGATATATTAGAAGTGTTAACTACTCTAAAAATATAAATTGTCTTAAGTCATGCAACGCACTAGATGATGAGATTCATAACATATACCTACTGCTGTACCCCCTTTGCTGTAAAGTGGGACCCTTGTTTGAATGTGACTTTATGTAAAATCCATTTTTTAAAACTTCTATTCTCTACCATGTATTCTCTCTACCATTTGGAATGGCAGATGATGAATTGTTAGTTCATTTAAACGTTTATTTATTTTCCAGAGGGGTGGGGAGAGGCAGAGAGAGAGAGGGAGACAGAGGATTTGAAGGAAGCTGTCAGCACAGAGCCTGATGCAGGGCTCCAACTCACGAACTATGAGATCATGACCTGAACTACAGTTGGATGCTTAACTAACTGAGCCACCCAGGCACCCTTCTTTTTTCTTTTCTTTTTTTAATTTTTTCAAATGTTTATTCAGTTTTGAGAGAGAGAAAGAGAGAGAGAGAGAGTGGGGGAGGGGCAGAGAGAGAGAAAGTGAGAGAGATGCCGAATCTGAAGCAGGCCCCAGCTTCTGAGCTGTCAGCACAGAGCCCGACCTGGGGCTTGAACCCAGGAACCATGAGATCATGACCTGAGCCGAAGTCAGATGTTTAACTGACTGAACTACCCAGACGCGTATCACAGGCACCTTTCTAATTCATTTTAAATGGCAACCACTTTTGCCAAGCTTCCAAGAGCCAAGACTGTACTAGTGTTGCTTCCCAAATGGTTTTCTTTAACTCAGAAACATACTTCCTGATCAATCATCTCTCTTATCCATCTTCAGATTACATCTCACTTGAATCAGTTACCTGCACGTCAAAGCTCCTGTTGGTGCGTGTTTTTTTTTTTAGGACTGCATCTCCTTGAGTGTGTAGTTCCTTTTCTCTCTTTACCAAAAAAACTAGCACTTCTCAAACTGGATTGTGTTATGTCTTTACCCAGTTACTAATCTCAAAACCAAGAGGGGGGTTGGGGATAGATCTTGAGGGGGTCACCAGTCTTTCCTGAAGGGCAGGCATTTTCATCAATGAACAAAGAAGTAGTACCATCTTTTGTCAATCTGTTTTGGGATGCTACTATTTTATCTTTTATTCACCTGTTTTGTGCTCCTTCTGTTGGCTCAGAGGGTTACAAAAAATTTGAGTTTTCAGAAATTGCAAAACACTAACCAAGATTTTTCTCATCCCAGCTCTTAAGATCCTGCTTTTTCTTAATCAAAGCCTAACTTTGGTTAGAAGACTCATCAGTTGTGAATTCAACTTCTTCTAGTGATCTGTTATTCTTCTAATTAAGTCCTGGTCCTGGTCCTCAGCTTTTCCACCTTCCAGCTGCAGGAAATTTCTGTCCCTTCAAAGACTACCTAGAAGGTTCTCTGGCTTTTGTGCTACCCCTTACACATTCACTTGCACACTTCTACTTGGGGAATGATGCTCAACTTTTCATTGCTTATCCCCAGTGCATTGAGAACTGAGCAGCAGACTAATACCATGGTCCTTTACTGACTATAATTAGTCAAATGCCTAAGATGTTTCAATGGCTAGTGTATTTCTCTTTATTGGGTTCCCTTCCCACCTTACCACCCATCAAGTATAAATCAGTTGCTTTGCAGTGTTATACAAGGAGCTATCAATATTGCATTTGCAGCAATGCTATGGTCCTCCTTGCCAGATGGCTGGTGAGTACTACAGCTAGAAATCCCACTTTAGAGTCTACCTCCTAGAACAGCTTCTGGTATCAATTATAGCTTGGATTGGCTAGAAATCTGTCTCTGAGACTCTAGATTTGAGTACAGGTTATATATCAGTGAGAAAGAATAATACCTAGAAGAAATAAAGGAGGCAGTATTTAACGTAGAAGCTGAACTGCAGTGAAGCTGCAACAGAGGCTCAGTAAAACCCTTAGCAAGGTTTGAAGCCTGCACGGCCTTTCAGAGTGTTCTCGTTTGAGAGAAAAAGCAAAGAAGACTCTTGTACATCCATTTCAACTAATCATGTGCATGCAGGCTGCCACCAGGAAGGGGCTAAACTTGGATTTGAAGCTTTCTTTTACAGAGGGGAAAATAATGACGAAGGATTCAGTTGTGTCTCATTCAACTAATACTCTTTTCTTTTAATTTTTAAAAATATTTTTATTTATTTTTGAGAGAGAGAGAGAGAGAGAGAGACAGAGCATGAGCATGAGCATGAGAGGGACAGAGAGAGAGAGGGAGACACAGAATCTGAAACAGGATCCAGGCTCTGAGCTGTCAGCACAGCTGTAACAATGGCTAGATATCTGAGCCTAGTTGTCCTAGAAGTCACATGTTAGAGAGAGATCCATCACATGAACCCCAGAATTACCTTCTGAAGAAAAGACCATCCTGCCCCTTTGCCTTGGTACTGACTGGACATCATATAATGAGAAATATATATCTATTGTGTTTAGTCTCTGATACTGGTAGGGAGACTGTATGTCAAAGCAGGTAGCATTGCATTCATAGTACAAAAGGAGACACATTGGAGAATGACAGGAAGTAGTTGTAGGTAGGGTATATTTAGTTAAGGTAGACAATAATGGTTTCTCTAAGAAAAACATATTTGAGTGGACACATAAATAGTGAAGCAAGAACACATAAACATCCATTTTAAGAATATTCTGAGCAGATAATCAGCCCCTGAATGGAATACAGTTAAACAACTTTGAGGAAAAGATAGTGAAACAGATTGGCTGGTGCAAAGGGTTAAAATGGCAAGTGCTATGAGTCTGATAGGTGAACGGGGCAAGACCAGATATCGCCTTATCACCCAAGTTAAGAACTTGGGGTTTTATTATAGGAAGAGTAATATTTTATTAATTTTGAACATAAGATACCATTGTGGTATTTTAAACATCACTATATTACTCCAAGAGAGCAAAGGTGAATTAATTTAACCCTGTTAGACAGCTATTAGAGTTACCCAAGGAAGGATACTACTAACTTTGCTTATACTGATAGCGATGGGAAAAGTAAATAAGGGTTAAATACAGTGTATTTTTGAATTACTCATTGATCCATTGATCCAATATTGGTCCATTGACCAGTATTGGTCTAATCAATATTGATTCATTTATTGATTAGTCCATTGGTATCAACCTATTAATTGTGCAGTAAGAGGGAAATTTTTAAAAACTCCAAGACCATGCATAGTTTTTCATCTCCACTATGAGCATATGGAAATATCCTTTATTAGGACCACTGAAAACTTGTAGAACAGTTGAGATGAAGATAAGGGAAATCAAGATTCTGTTTTCAACATGAAATTCATTTTACCTCTATCAACATGTGATGAGAAGTTCTCAGTAAACATTACAAATCTAACATTCTAAGAGGCAAAACCTAGACATATAAAGCCAATACCAGTGCATAAATAGTATGTAAAACAATAGCAAATTAGTGTTATTAGTATGAAAGGAAATAAAAAGGATAGGAAGTCATTTCAGAAAGAGGAGAATGAACCAGCAAAGAAGGCTAAAAGGAGCTGACCTAGAGGTAGAAGGGAAGCCAGGCATATGCATATGGTACCTGAAGCCAGGGCAAGAGTTTTTCAAGAAGGGAATTAGAGAAGGTCAAGTACCGAGAAGCTAGCTAAGGTCACAAACAAGATTTTGCCATTGAATTTCGCAAGTTGAAAGTTTATTTTTCTTCTTCAAAAAGAGGGGGATTTGGAGGTTTTAGGGTAAAGTTTATCTTAGTTCTTGTTGGTTTATGAGAGAATGGTAGGTCAGGTCATAAAAGTCAGTGAGTATAGACAATTCTAAGAAGTAGTATTGCTATAAACAACTACAGAGAAATGAGGCAGTTGGAGGAATGAACATGGTACCCAAGGGAGTATTTTGTTGTTTTTAATATGTGAAATATGCAACATTTTTATGTACTGATGGGGATGATGCTCCGGTGCAGAAGGAAAAAATGATAACACAGAATAAAAAGGGGGGGTAACTTCACAAGCAAAGTCCTTGAGTAGGAAAAACTGCACAGGAATTGTTATGGCCTTTAAAAGCAGAGCAATTCCTCCATTGGAACAAGGAGACAGGCAGAATGTAGATGAAGAGTTAGCCATGTTGGTAGATTTGGTGGGGATAAGTCAAGCTAATTCTCTTCTGAAGTTGTTATTGTGTCCATTGGCAGTGAGGGCTTAGGGAGAGAGATTTGGAAGTTTAAAGAGTGGAGAGTGTGTGAAAAAGCAATCCAAGAAGGAGTAAAATGAATTTGCCTCAAAAATGTGGAAGAACAGCATATGCAGTAAAATGATGCAAAGTCAGAAATTTGAAGGTACAGATGAGGATCAAAACAGTTAAACTTTCAGTTCCATTGGGAATGATTTGGTACACTATGAGGTGGCGGTGGGGGAAGAATTATTTAAATTAAGATATTTTTGAGGAGATGCAACTATTGGTTGCATCTTTAAAAACTAGAAACCATTAAGGAATTGACACAGAGAAAGATGTTTTTAAGAAGGCGAGCTAATAACTGAGAAGTCACCTAGACCCCTGTTGCCCTCAGTACCATGCCAACCAATTTGTGATTTTTCAGTATTGTTAACAGAAAGATACATAGAGATGAGTATATCTTCTTCCAGTTTTACCAATGAGATTCCTTTAAATATATATAGCAAATCATGAGATTAAAAAACAAAAACAAAACCTGCATAAAAAATCTAAAAGTAGTATTTCAAACCTTCCCAGGAAATACAGGCTTTGGAAGCATTCTCATGATATTGATTTTAGGGTCACATTCATCCTGCTGAGGGATGTAAAGCACATCAGGTCACATGGCCATGCCCTGTGGGTTTTTTCCCCCCCAACTGAGGCTATGATGGCAAACACCATTCTCTTTAAAGAGTACTTCAAGTAGAACAATCATTAATTTTGTGTATCTAGCACATTTTATCATGACAGGATCAATATACATGGTGGGATTTACAATGTGCCCGCTGGGGACAGAGAGCACAAATACAGTGATTTCTTATCTTAGTCTTTAACAAAGATATGTATGTTCAATTCAAGTTTAGAATTCAAGTGATCTCTTATATTGTTATGTTGTTAGTGGTTGAGAATCTCAGAATGAGATACTCATTCTAATTTTTATGAGACATTGAATCATTTCTTAAAAATAAAGAAATCCAGTAATATTATTGACACCATTGTATATTCATTAATAAAAAATGAATAAAGTTTTATTTTTTTGTTTTTTTGGATGTAGTGTGATTCTATATAAGGAACATGACTTAGTTTCTTTTGAAGTTTGCAAATTAGCTTGAAGGAGAAAATAAAAACATAAAATAAGTAGATAGCATGTAAGTACCATTGAGCAAGACTGTGCAATTTGAGCACTGGAACACAAAAATTAAATAAATATTATAGACAGTAAAATCCAGGTAAGTATTTATGGAGGATGGAGAATGTGAACAAAATCTGGGGAAAAAAAGTCATCAAATTTTAAAGACAAACAGGATATAGAGCCTCATCATTAAGTTAAAGTATCAAATGAAAGTAATGAAAAATAAGAGAAACATTGGTAAGTGGAGAAACTCAGTTTGCTGGTTGGCAAATATTTAAAACATAAAACACTATGTGTTTTTACTTTTATTTTTCCTACTGCTTAACTTTCAACTTTGAAGTTTATATTATATATAAGGAAATTTTAAAACAAGAAAACAAATAAGACCTAATATCTCAGGTAGTAAGAGCTAATTAATTATTGCAAATCACTTTGAACATTCCCATTCCCAATGATATTGGTTCATTTACATGAATGCCCCATTTCTGTATCCTATACTCAAGTCATGGTTTTTGCTTTGCTCTACTATCAAACACTCACATTCTAATCTGAAAATACTTCAAAATAAGGTTTCATTAGTTTATTTCTTTAAGGAAATAAAATCAGTAATGAGATAGAAACAACAGAAATTCGTATATGCAGTGAGTTCGTTAAACCACAGTCATTTTTGTCACTTTTATTTTTATCTCATAGGACAAAAGGATGGTAAATCAAATCCATGCCAACAAAAGCATTTAATTTCAGCAAGTAATTAAAAAAATTCCCCAGCTAATATAAAATGCTTCTTTGGGGAAGTGACTTTTCAAACTACAAGAAGGCATAGTACCACAGAGAGGCCATAGAGATTTCGTTGCTAGTTGTAAAATAAACAGATTCTTAGAGAATGGATATGTTTTTACTCACTACTGTGCTTATAATGAGATTGCATTCAACTTCTTCTGTACTAATTGTATTAAACTGTGTACATAAAAGTGATGGAATGAGGGTGATTTGGGGATTAGGCGAGCAATCGAAGGTTTGGGAAAATGATACAAAATTAATATGTGCTTGATTTTTGTTAATTCCTGTATGCGTATTTCTTTTACTGAAGAAAGTAAAGGAGCGATAAGCATCTTGTAAATGGAAATAGAGATGAAATCAAACTTGAGCTACGATGTTATGATATATTTATTTTGGTTTCTGTGTGGTTTTATTATTTTTTTTATCTTTTCCTGATTTTTGTTGTTGTTGTTGTTGTTGTTGTTGTTGTTGTTGTTTTAAGTTTGGTTTGTTTGGCTTTTGGTTTTCAATTTTGTGCAAAAAAAAAAGCTCAAATCAAAACTGCAAGCAAAATCCTCACTTAGAATGTGGCCTTAATAGAATAAAAATCGCATTCTATAAAACATAGTACTTCGAAAAAATGGCATAGAGTAACCAATCAGTGGCATTTGTGCTCTCTAATGAAGAAAATAGTATGAACAGTTCATATTAGAGAACTCATTTTACAAGTAGACGCCACAACTATTTTGTATTCAGTTAAAATTTGCTAGATAAAATTCTAGGATTACATGAAAAGATTGTACCATTTGGTTTCATAGGAAATATCCACTCTTCAAATCCCCTAATAATTAATAAAAATGCATAGTAAACCGACATAGAATACCTATTATGTCTAAAGGGTTGTGTCTTTTAGTTTGTTATATTCCTAATAGCTATTTAAATAATTATTGATTAATATCCTAGCCAGAATAAACAAACAACATTTAAGCACTGAGATGATCTCACTTGTTCCCTCAGGCTACCCTTTCCCTCAGTAACTATCAGTTACTCCTTTAACTATCAGTTAAAATGAAACTATCAGTTATTCAAGTCTAAGAGAAATATGTAGAATATATTATGTATAATGATATTTCAAGAAACCTATAGAGTATAAGGTAAAATTATATGATGCAAAATATATGTATATTAAAATTTATTTCATTTCACTAGGCTAAAAGAGAAAGTATCTAAATCAGAGAGTATTCTACAAGAAAGACATAGGAGCCTTTATCTGAATATTAAAAATTGTTCTGTAATAGTCAACCTGTATGCATATAAAACATTAAAAATAATTTTATAAGATATTTATACATGTTGCAGTTCTTTTTATGCTCCTTTTAAAATGGAAATACCTAACACATTTCTTTCACTTTGATCCTTCATATTCTAAAATATATATTTTAATTTTCCATCTGTCTTTACAATATGCTACATATATGAGCAAAAATGTGATATATACACAAAGTTTCCTTGTAATGGTTTTATAAACTTTTAATACTTCCAACATAAATATGAAAAACTTTTTGTGTGGCTTTTTGTAAATGGAATTTTATTATTTGAACCCTGGCTACATTGAAAACGTAGCTGATTCACATTTCTAATCATTGCTTCATCAGTTAAAGTAGTAAAGGATCACATAAAACAAAAAGAAATTAGTTTAGCTTTCCATTTTAATTAGTCACACCTATCCTATTAGGTATTTAAACCTTGATAACCCAGATTCAGAATTATTAAGATTAAGGTATAATTAGCTATTCAAATCAATTTTGTCATTCAATTCTATTAATTCTGTTGCTAAAATTTATCACATAATTAATCCTAATATTATTCATTATAACCCACAATTAACAGTCTAGTATTTCTATAGATGGAAACTGATATAATTCTGAAAAAATACTGCACCAGCATTTTTGTTATCACATTTGCATTGATTGCCTACTCTGTCTATGAATAATAAGGGAGATAAATTTAACTTAAACTTTGTACATTAGATATTAGTAGTGTCTAGAGTTTTTGCAATTTTTGAAGAATTGTATCTCGCTTAGTAGATGGTTTTAGTTAAATACTGTTTAAGAACAGCATGCCATTTGCCTGTCTTTTTCTGTCAACATGAAGGACGATAGTATTCTTAAAATATCTCAAAACAAGCATATTTCCCAATAAAATATGTTAGCAATATAAATCAAATTAAAGGTAGGCAAAGCACAAATAAATCACAGGGGCATTGATTTTATTTCACAAAATGCAAACCTTTCATAGTATTTGTTTTTATTATTTATTAACATTGGTTGGAAACTAAACTCAGAAAAACATTTTAACATTTCTTAATGGAAAGACTTTTTTTTAAAAAAAAAATTGAAAACAAATGTCATTTTAAATCTATACTTCCAAACACGAGAGGGCATTTAGTTTCCTTTGCATTTCATAGTCCACTAACTTTCCATTTTTCTGAGCTACTATTTCTTACATTCTTTTTTATCAAAGCAGAAACTATTCTTCCTTATTCTCTTTTACCTGTTGCGCTTTCCTCTTGTTCCTTTGAGAACATAGATCATAAAAGAACTCCTACAGGCTCCTGCCAAGACATTTATCCACCCACCCACATTTGGATGATATATTCTGCCTTTCCACCTGCCGCTGTGGATGAACTATATCTATGTTCCTAATTAATATCTATATCCCTTTCTTTGTGAATAGATTCCTTCCCCTCAGGAACATCATTTTATCATTTGTCTTCTCTCTCTGGGATCAACATTTTTTTCCCCTCTCTACTATATCATTCTCATTAGCAGCAATAAATTTGTGATTTTCCCAAACTTAAAAGAATAAAATGATAAAAAGTCATACTCTCTTTAACCTGCCTCTCTCCTGCTTCTGCTCCGCAATTTTTCTCCCTTATAACTCCAATTTCTCTCTTGAATGTTACTTAGTCAGGCTCCTCATCACTCTTTTCTCCTGGTATCTACATTGGTATGTCCAATGACTCTGACTTCATTTTGAGGAATTATTGTTAGCTACAATTGACGTAGTTGATCATTCTTTTACTCACTGAATAGCTGCTTTAATTGGCTTTGAGGACACCATACTCTCTTGAAATCCCTTCTTCCTAACTGAATATGCCTTTTCAGTCACTTTTGTTAGTTCTTCATAGTCTAAAACTGAAAATATTAGAGTTCCAAGACTTGGTCTTTAGATCATTTCTCTTTCTTTCTATTCTCATATCTTACACATTTTTGAAATCATTTTAAACATCATCTATACTTGATATTTTCAATATTCATATTTTCTGCGTTTTATACTCCTGTGAACACCAACTACGTTTTTGACATTGCAATGTGGAAGTCCAATAGATATATCAAGAAATTATCATATTGATTGAGGTAAATTTTACTTACCATAAAATTCATTCATTAATGTATACAACTTGATAAGTTTTGTCATATGTATATATCCATAAACAATCTCTACAATCACGATAATGAATACATCTTTTACCCTTTTCATCACAACATTCATAATACTTGAATTCCATCCCTTCTCTTTCTCATGCTTCACTTCCCAGCCCTGGTCTCCAGGTTACAGCTTTTTCTGCTTTCTGCTATTGTAGATCAATGTTTATTTTCTATAATTTGAGATAAATGTAATTACATAATATATACTCTATTTGGACTGGTTTCCTTCACTCAGTATAATTATTTTGAGATTCATGTGTATTGTTGCATGCATCAATAGTTCATGCATTTTTATTGCTGAGTAACATTTCATTATATGGAAACATCACTTATTCATTTACTTGTTTATATAATATACAACCCTCTCACATCCATTTTTGGGTTATTACAGATTATGTCCCTATAACAACTGAGTACAATTATTTTTATGGACAGAGGCTTACATTTATTTTGGGTAAATGCCAAGAAGTAGGATAGCTGAATCATATAATTGATATATGTCTAACCCTAAAACTGGCAATCTGTTCCCCAAACGTGTGTAAATATTTATACTTCTATCAGTAGTGTATGCGGATTCCAGTTCTCTCATATCTTCACCAATAACTGAATCATCATTGTTTTTAAATTATAGCCATTCAGGTAGTAGTGGTATGTAATTATGGATTTAATTTTCATTTTGCTAATGTCTAATAATGTTGAGAATCTATTCATGCACATATTTGCCATGCTATACCTTTTCTCCTGAAGTGTTTGTTCAAACCTTTTGCCCATTTTTCTTTTGAGATGTTGGTGTCCTTATTATTGGTTTTTGAAAGTGACTTTATATATTTTGAATTGAACTTTTTCTGATATGGGATTTGAAAATATTTTCTTCCAATATGTGGCTTGTCTTTTCCTCCTTTTAATCCTATGTTTTGAAATGCAGAAATTTTTAAGCCCAACTTGCCATTTTTTTCTATTGATAACACTACCAACATCATACTTTTGAATCTTTATCCAACCTAATGTCATAACAATTTCTTCTAGAAGTTTTAGATCATTTTCCTTTTAATTTAGATGTCTAATGCATTTTTATTTTATTATTATATAAGCTGTAATGTATGGATCAAAGTTGTGTTTATGCATATTATTATGCAATTGTTTCAGCAACTTTCTTCAGGGGAAAAAAAAACTCTGTTCAGTGTTGCCATTGTACCTTTGTGAAATTCAGTTGTACACATATTTCAGGGTCTATTCTGGACACTCTAAACTGTTCCATTGATTTACATGTTTGTCTTTATGCAACAATACATTCTCTTGATTGTTGTTGCCTAAGAATAAGTCTCCTGTCAGGTAATGTTAGTTACCCAACTTTGTTTATTTTCAAACTTATTTTGGCCATATGACTCTTTTGTATTTCCATATTAATTTTAAAATCATACTCTCAATTTCTTTGCTGGGATTTTGATTTGGATTATGTTGAAACTGTAAATTAATTTGGAAAGAATTGACATCCTAATATTGAATGTTATCATCCGGGAACATGGTACAACTCTTCATTTTTTAGGTTTTCTTTAACTTCTATCAAGTCAATTTCTGAGGCTTTCAGCAAACAAATATTGCACATCTTTTGTCAGATTTATTACAAAAATAGTCTTTTAAATATTTATTTAATATTTAATAATAATATTTAATATTTAAACAGTATCATTTTTATTTAAAATTTTTTTGTTCATTAAATTATTTTTTGTTACTCAGAACTGCAATTGACTTTTGTATATTGACTTTTTCTTTTCAACTTTGTGCTTACTCCTTTAGTCTACAAAGGCTTTTGTTTTTTGATTTTGTTATTTGTTTGGGTGGGTTTTAGGATTCCATTAAATTTTCTAATGGGTGATCATGTCATCCAACAATAAAGATAGCTTCATATCCTCTAAAATCTTTATTTTATAGATTATAAATTTCTCCTTGTTCCTTTTTATCTTTACTCATTTCATTTCTTTTTTCTTGCCTTATCACAATGAATGTAACTTCCAAAACAGTGTTGGATAAACATTGTGGGAGTAGACCTCATTATCTTATAGCTTTTCTTTCTCATATGGTATATAGTATTTTATCACTAAGCATAAATATTAGCTGCAGGATTTTCATAGATACTCTTTATCAAGTGAGAGATTTTTCCTTTATTGCTACATTTGATGTTGTTTTAATCAGAAAAAATGGCGAATTTTGTCAAATGAATTTTATTTCCTGCTTCTTTGCATGCCTTGTACATTTTTTAAAATATAAGTGTTATTAATTTCACCTGAAGTGCTGGATATTTTAGTATTACTACAAATATTCTAAGATTTTCTGTGGATAGAAATTTGGAAACTGTTTAATTCCCTTAGGTATTTTAAAACCTGTCAGATGAAATCTGAGCAATGTCTACTTTAATTAATTCCTGCTACTAGAGCAGGACCATTCTGAGTATTCTAAACAGTATACAATGAGATTTTATAATCTGGTTGGTGGAAAGAGTTTCTTTTCCAGGCAATGAGTGAGCACTAGCTTCAATTCTCTCTAATCCTTCCAGATAGTTCTTTCCCAGGCCTTCATTACTTTCTGCCTATACATGCATTAATAAGTATTTTGCTGACTACAAAGGAAACAATCAACAAAACTAAAAGGCAACCGATGGAATGGGAGAAGATATTTACAAATTACATATCAGATAAAGGATTAGTATCCAAAATCTATAAAGAATTTATCAAACTCAACTCCCAAAAAACAAATAATCCAATAAAAACTGTGCAGAAGACATGAAAAGACACTTTTCCAAAGAAGACATCCAAATGGCCAACCGACATACGAAAAGATGCTCAAATTCACACATCATCAGGGAAATACAAATCAAAACTACAATGAGATACCACCTCACACCTGTCAGAATGGCTAAAATTAACAACTCAGGAAATAGCAAATGTTGGCGAGAATTTGGAGAAAGGGGAATACTTTTGCATCATTGGTGGGAATGCAAACTGGTATAGCCACTCTGGAAAATAGTATGGAGGTTCCTCAAATAAAAAAAAAAAAAGTTACCCTACAGCACAACAATTGAACTACTAGGTATTTGTCTGAAGGATGCAAAAATGCTGATTTGAAGGGTACATGCACCCCAATGTTTCTAGCAGTGCTATGAACAATAGCCAAATTATGAAAAGAGCCCAATGACCATCAACTGATGAATGGACCAAGAAGAGGTAGTGTGTGTGTGTGTGTGTGTATAAGAGGTAGTGTGTGTGTGTGTGTGTGTGTGTGTGTGTATATATATATATATATATATATATATATATATATATATATATATATACAATGGAATGCTACTCGGTGATGAAAAAGAATGAAATCTTGCCATTTGCAACAACATGAATAGAACTAGAGTGTATTATGCTAAGCAAAATAAATTGGGCAGAGAAAGACAAATATTATATGATTTCATTCACATGTGGAATTTAAGAAACACAACAGATGAACATAGGGGAGGGGAAGGAAAAATAAGATGAAAACAGAGAGGGAGGCAAACCATAAAAGACTCTTAAATACAGAGAGTAGACTGGGGGTTACTAGAGGAGAGGTCCGTGGGAGGATGGGTTAAATGGGTGATGGGCATTAAGGAGAGCATTTGTTGAGATGATCATGGGTGCTATGTGTAAGTGATGAATCACTGGCTTCTACTTCTGAAACCAATACTACACTGTATGTTAACTAACTTGAATTTAAATAAATAAATGAAAAAAAAGAAGTATTTTGCTGAATGTGAAGGGACATTTAGATAATCTTTAGAGTGCTCTCTTTGTACAAGTCTATCTTCTGTAGTACTTTGTCCCATCATTCTTAGCTATTTTGGTCTCCCTGAACTGCTTCCTTTACTCAAATTAGTGAATGTGTGAGGCTTTGCCTGGATTCCCTCTCTCTGCACCATGTTCTGGATACTCTCAAGGCATTACACTGGGACAAAGAGTGGAATCTATTTCCTAGTTTTCTGGGTATAGTCCATGTCTTGATAACCTTTGTTTTATATATTTCATTTCATTTTCTTTCTTTCTTTTTTTTTTGCTTACTTCAGGAGGGAAGGTAAAATCACTTTCTTATATACCATCATGTCCAGAAGTAGACGTCCTGTATGCAAAAAAATATGTCCAAGAATTACCCATAATATTTTGTCCCAAAACTTTCCCTCTAGCATTCCTTTTCACTTTGGTTAATGCAAATCCATTTTTACATAGCTTGCAGCAAAAATAGTGATATATTTCCTGACTCATTTCTTTCAATTTCTGTAGTTCAAGACAACTACAAATTGAGTTGTCTCTACCCTTAGTATATACCTAGGGCCTGACTATCACTTATTCCTTCCCGCTTATAATGTGGACCAAACCACGCTACTCTCTTATCCATAGTATTCTAGAGTCTATTTCATTAGTCAGAATAATCTTGTTCGTATATTTTAAATCATGATATTCTTTGCTAGTTACCATATAATAGCTTTTCAATTCACTCAAAATAAACAATAAACAAATAATCTATTCTAATGGACTATAAGACTGTAGCAGGTCTGTCCCCTCATGGCTATGAAATATGAAATATGTTCCTGGAATCCTCCTTTTTGCTCACACAGCTCCAGCTACAATGACCTCCTTGAAGTCTTCAGGATCACCTTCCTTAGGAATTTTCTGTTTTCTTTTTCTTCTAACTGGGTCCCTATTTCCATAGATATGCAGATGTCAGCATTGTTTCTTCCTTCACCCTGTCTAAGGTCTTTATATAAGTATTTCCTCCTCTCTGAGGACTTCCTTGACTCTTCAATTTTTAAAATTATCATCCAGCCTTCCCTTCCCAATTTAAATTTTTTCTATTTCCCTAATAGAATGAATGAATGCAGTGCATTAAAATTTTTTTTTCTTTGTTATTATGTTCTATCCTCCTACACTATAACACAAACTTCATGAGAACAGGGATTTTTATCTATTGTGTTAACTGCTCAATTCTTAGCACTAGGAAAAGAGTATGGCATCTATTAAAAACACAATATGTATATGTATATATATGTATATCATGAACTAAATTTCTTTATGATAATAATTCATAATTTCTGCTAATTTTAAGGCTATCTTTACAGGAAGCCTATATAATTTTGTAGAATTATTTCTTCTTTTGCTTTATATCACACTGAAGGATTATGCTGTATATATCAAGTACCCCTTTTTATTATAAAACATTTTTGGCATATAGAATTATGTAAAGAGTAATATTACAACTATCCATATATACAATATCCAGAATAAACCAGTATAATTTAATGTTTGTGTCTTTCAATTTATTATAGCTCCAATTTTATGCTGCTTATATTTTATTTTATTTTTTTAATATGAAATTTATTGTCAAATTGGTTTCCATACAACACCCATTGCTCATCCCAAAAGGTGCCCTCCTCAATACCCATCACCAGCCCTCTCCTCCCTCCCACACCCCATCAACCCTCAGTTTGTTCTCAGCTGCTTCTATTTTAAAGAGGATGTAATTTGTTATCTATTATCAAGTTTCTCCTGAAGGATTCTCTTTAGGAATCTAAGAGGTAACACCAGTAGCAAAACTGCCTACCCTAGCAAAATAACGCTACTCCTCATTTGCTTGTGTTGTTTAAGATTAGTGGTATTAATCACATCATGGCCAATAAAAGGTATTCATTTTTCACTTTTATATATTTAAAAACCTTACTTTAAAATTTACAAACTGTTTTGAAATTGTGTTCTGAATAGATGGACCTAGAAGCTGCTAACACATGGATTGTCTATGGAAATTATAAAATAATGTGCCCACTGAAAAATAAAGTCAGGATCATGGCTAGCTTATAGAAAGTTAGTATTTTTATAGTCCACTCTTCAAATATAGATTTTTACTTTATTTTTCAAATTATGGAGATTCCCCTTTACGTTAAATTCAGCCACTTAAAAATAGTGCTTCCATGATTCAAATAAACATTTTTTAACCAAATCGCCTTTTAATAAGATTATGTAAATGTTACACATATTGAAATAAATTTATGAAGATATGCAAAGCTGTTACAGTGTCTGATGCAAAACAGAATGGTTAGTGTTTGTTCAAAATGGTACTTAAAAAAATTGTCAATATCTTGTTGATACTTATATATTCCTAAAAATTCATCCATTTTTGTAAAATTAATGTATATTTATATTATCTCTTTGGTTCTGTAGTTTTATATTGTAAGGCAAAATACTATATATTTATCCTCTTGTGAGTTTGTCAGTCCATACTTGAAAATTATCAATAAGTGAAATTTAAACAGTAATATCTGAAGTTAGTACTAGTGTCTACATTTATTCTCGCTAAATCTATAAACTCCTTTTGCCTGCACAAATTTGGATATATCCTAGTATAAATTGTGACTAAAACAATAAAAATGAACATTATCTCAATTAACTAGCACATAGAAACTTACAAAATGGAATAATGGAGTAGATTAAAAGTAATTTCCCTACCCTATAAATTAGTACAATACTGCTTATTTGAGGATAGGTAAACAGAATATATGTTTCACACTCCTGTTGTTATCCAAGTATTTGACCAGTTAACCAATATATTTATATGGCTAGAATTACTTTAATTACTTTATAGCCAAAAGTCTTTTATAAATTAATTTATTTATGGATATAGTGATACTAAGATATGAAATGAGCAGCATTCCAATGAGAAAAATGCATTTTCCTATTATGGCAAATTTTTAACACATGTTCAACTAAAATAGGAAAACCAAAACATTATCATATTAAAAAAACACATTATCACATCTTACTTTAGGTAATAGGTAATAGGTTTAGGTAATAAGCCATTGTTTTGCTTTATTTTTCTGTATAAAAACTAACAAAATTGACATGGGAAAGAAAAGCAAACCACAAACTTAAAATATTGTTAAGGAAAATATTTTTGAATGCTATATATGAAGTAATAACAAAACACATCACTTGGGATTAGACGTTTTCTGGCAGTTCTCAGCTTAGAAGTTACTTTATTACTTACACCTGAAACTACTGTAACACTGTATGTTAACTGGAATTAAAATAAAAACTTTAAAAAAAAGTTACTCTATTACTGCCAAAAAGCCAGTGCTAGTCTATGAAGTCTTGTCCATCACCACCATTATCACAAAACAGGGAAGGCAATTTGGAATAGGAAGTTGCAGCAGACATTTTACATAATTGGAAAAGAATTACAAGTCCTTAGTTCCAGAATTTGCACAAAACTGTCTAGGAAATAACAGAAAGATAACATAGCCAGAGCCAAATAAATTTGGCCAAGACTTTGTACTTTGAAAACTGAACTTGACAAAGTTATAGAGACCATACAAATGTTCTAGGATAATTGATTGCAGAAAATTATTCCATATGGATCAATTGGGCAAAGGAAAAAAGTAAAAATAACCAAAGCAAGAGATTTTGATTTAAAGCACATTTTTATTTATTCATCATACACTATAAATATAAATTTCCAGAATATAAATATATGAATATATTTATTTATAAAGTATCATATTAGGATGATATTTGTATATCATATACATAATTATTATAAATAGAACTGTCTATATTATAGTTACTACAGAATCAGAAAACTTATTATTCCCCAAATGATATTGGATAGGTCTCTACTGAATTTCAGATCTACATATCAAATTCACTTTGGACAGGGAGACCATAATTGTCCAGCCACTTTAGCTTAGTTTTTCATAACTGGAATCATTTCCTAGGCCAGCAATTAGCAAACTTTTTGTCTGTAAAATGCCAGATGGTAAATATTTTTTGATATTGCAGGCCAAATGGTCGCTCTCATAAGTGCTCAACTCTGATGTTGTAGTGCAGAGACAGTGAAAGACAACATGTAAATGAATGACACTGGCTGTGTTCCAATAAAACTTTATTAATAAAAACTAGTGTTAGTCTGGATTTGGTCCACAGACCACAGTTTGCCAACTCCTATCTTATAGAGATGGTTCTGCACAGTGGAAAAACAATCAACCTCCTGCAACAGAAAATTTAAATATCTTTAGTGAGGATTTGGTCCTATTTCTCCCTGCATCCAACTCTTTCAGTCACTCCCATGCGACTCCATTATGCTTGTCTGCTTGTATGTCCTATGCATATCCAAACCAGAATTGTGGCTTTCGTGTTGTACTTCTCTTTCTTCTTATCCCGTATCTTCAGTATTTTTTTACATGTATAGGGGAAGTTATCCTTTTACAACATAAAACATGCACTCATCTCTCCATCCTCTTTGTGACATTCCTGGTATATTTAACAAATGAACCATATTAACATCTTTGCACCCTCTATATTCTCTATTCTCTCTATTCCCATTGCCATACACTTTGCTTTTACGTGAAGTATCTAATCTCTTGAATCTCACTTTCAAAACCCTTCATAATCTGAATCTCGTCCGGTGTCAACCATAGAAATCAGATCCACATAACACTAAACAACTTATAGTATTCATAAAACATTCTTTTCTATACCCAGGGATTTGTTCCAGGTTGTCCTGAGAATCCCTGCCCCCAAATTTCTTCATACTCTGGACAACAGTCATGCACCTTTTAATAAAGAGCTCCAAGAAGCTTGTAAATATTTGATGGCTAGGATCCATATTGTGAATGTATGTGTTACAAAAATCTGATTTCAATAGTGCAATGTTGGTTTGATTCTTAAAAATTGATCAGTTTTACTTTGAAGTATTCTTTCACAGCATTGTAAGGATTGATTACATGATTTGGAGACACTAAGTGACAACTGATGTCAAGAATGAATGGAGAGGCAGCAAAGCATCTGACATCATAGCCATCAGAAAAAAAAAGAATAAATATTTTTAGTCATTAATTCAAGCAGACATATAAACCAATCTGCAAGACACAATAGAGTCTTTCAATTCATACTGAAGGTATCTTTACATATCATACTGAAAATTATTTGTAATGCTTTGCTTTTTTCCTCATGGTATTTGGTTTTGTGAATTTGAATTTAAGGAGCGAGCTAATGCCTTCATACCTGGACTTGGTTAGATGGTACAGTGATTTATTCCACCTTCTGACAATTCCCTCACCTGATCTCCTTAAACCTATGTTGAAAACTTATGAAAAGAGTATTTTCAGGGAAAGTTTTTGAAGATAAAAGTTGTTTAGATATTCACATCACTAGAGAATTTATTTTATTTGCATTAGCCTTGCTTTCTTGATATTATCAAGAAATAACATAGGATCCTAACAGAAATGGGGTAATGTCTGTTTATACATTATTAAAGAAACATTAAAAAATAGTATATCTATTTTCATTCTATAAATGCATAAATTCAGTAAATCAAACATTGAGATGCAAAAACATTAATTAAATAAAATATTTGGCATTCTTACTCTTTTGTGAAGTTTGCAAAATAGGATAACTTCTTTTTATAAACAAGGGAGAAAACATGCAGCATAAATGGCTACATTTCACAGATGCAAATTCAAAATATGTATTTTATTCTCCTTCATTAAAAAAAGCTATGTGTGATAGAACAATGAGCGGATCACAGATTGATCCAAGGCAAAAATTAACCAGTCAAGATCCACATATTTCTAATAAGGGCTAGAAGCACAGTTTAAAAATATAAATACCTGTAAACTTTTGGGAAATTACATAATTTATAACATCAACTATTTACTTACCCTTTGTATCTGTTTTCCCTTTCTCCATAGTAAAAGAAATCTAAATTTTTATAGGTTTTAGCATAAAGAATATATGTGTCACCTTCCCTTGATGCTTGCATTTGTCACGCCACTCAATTATGTCCAATGAGAAATAAGCATATATGTCATGTGGATGTTTTGTTGGACTTATAGTATCTAGCTTGCATGTGATCATCATCCATTTCTTTAATTCTTATCATTGCCATTGTTCTTTTCCTCCCATTCGCTTTGTTTTCCTCCTTTATTCTCTTTTTTCCCTTAAGATCTTAAAGAAAACAGTAATGAAAATCTACCATGACACAAAAATGCAGTATTTTGAGAGCCTTGGTAACTACCCAACATAACTGATTGAAACACATTATGATAAAAGTTGGCTACCTTTTCAGGTTTATTGGTCTGTTGGACACTTTCTTTAGGAAAATTTTTTTTAAATTTTTTTAAATTTTTATTTACTTTTGAGAGAGAGAGAGAGAGAGAAAGAGAGAGAGAGAGAGAGAGAGAGGAAAGGCCAGAGAGAGAGGAAGTCACAGAATCCGAAACAGGCTCCAGGCTCTGAGGTGTCAGCACAGAGCCCGACGCGGGGCTCGAACCTAGGAACCGCGAGATCATGACCTGAGCCGAAGTCGGACGCTTAACCAACTGAGCCACCCAGGCACCCCAGGAAAATATTTTTTAAGTCATTTGATTTATTTTCCCCATAGATATCTCTCCTTGAATTTTCTGTATTAACTAAGATAATTTCTTTATGTATTCATGATTATATTACTTAATAATTTATGTTTTGCAGTATCTTCTGTCCATCTGTATCCTGTCATATTTTGTGATGCCTTTTTTTTTAGAGTATATCAAACAGCTTTGTATTGTTTGATAATTGAAAAAACGTAGAGTGGCATGAGATTTCATGTAAATGTGACCTAGTCCTACACGAGAGAAAACTATGATTCTTTAACTTAAGTTGTAATATATAATAATTTGACATGATTTGATCAATGAGCAAGCATGATATGGGGATTGAGTGTAAAAGTGTGGTTCAAGTGTTTAATCACACACTTCAGTCTGTGTGATTGAAGTGCAAAATACATTGTAATTTAGTAATACTGCTGGGTTTTTTGACAAGGATTTTCATTCGTTTTTTTGAGGTTCAGTGTAGAAAGTCTTTCTGTGTCTGTTTTTCTCCTTGAATCCAGAGAAGAGACTGCATAGCTGGCCCTTGTTAATGACGTGGAATGTGATTCAGGTACTTGTTCTTTCCTGCACTCTCTTGAGTTATTAAGTCCACCATCAGTATTCTCCTTTGTTGTTGTTGTTTGTGGGTTTTTTTGTTTGTTTTTTGTCTTTTTGGGTCATCATTTATCACAGAGATACTTATTGTGGATTTAATCATAGTCCATCTGAGACAGTATCTTCAGCCTTATGAAATTCAAATGAACAGAGATGTGTTTTTGGCACAAATTGATAGAGTTTCAACATTTCTGTAATAAATACATACTCAATCATATATTGCTGAGTTGTAAGAAATGTATTTCCAATAAGCGGTATCTACTAGGTTTAACAACGGTATAATAGTTACCTGTCCATTACATGGTAGTCAAAGATAAAAAATGTATTTTTCTTAATCAACTGGCATTTCGGATAATGTAACATAACTGCCATATGAAATCCAAATTTCGAGACTGCCCACTTTATAGACTTGCTCTTGAGTCTCATTCATGAAATCAAGGTGTCAGCAATTGGCCATTATAAAAAGGATGTGACCATCAAAGAGCTAGAATTTTTTATTTTCTCTTACACCTTCTCAGATTTCCTCTTTTAATTCTTACTTTTCTTTTACTTAGTGTGGATTTCTTTCTTTAATTTTATTTATTTAAATTCAAGTTAGTTAACATACAGTGTAGTATTGGTTTCAGAAGTAGAACCCAGTGATTCCTCACTTACATATAACACCCAGTGCTTACACCACTTACCTATAACACCCACCTTCCCTCCAGCAGCCCACAGTGTGTTCTCCACATTTAAGAGTGCCTTATGTGTTGCGTCCCTCAATGTTTTTATCTTATTTTTCCTTCCCTTCCCCTATGTTCATCTGTTGTGTTTCTTAAATTCCACATGTGAATGAAATCATATATTTGTCTTTCTCTGCCCAACTTATTTCATTTAGCATCATATACTCTAGTTCTATTCATGTTGTTGCAAATGGCAAGATTTCATTCTTTTTCATCACCGAGTAGCATTCCATTCTATATATATACTACCTCTTCTTCATCCATTCGTCAGTTGATGGACATTTGGGCTCTTTTGATAATTTGGCTATTGTTGATAGCACTGCTAGAAACATTGGGGTGCATGTGCCCTTCAAATCAGCATTTTCTCATCCTTTGAATAAATGCCTAGTAGTGCAATTGCTGTATTGTAGCTTGGCTCTAGTTTTGATTATTTGAGGACCCTCCAAACTGTTTTCTAGAGTGGCTGCACCAGTTTGCATTCCCACCAATAGTACAAAAGTGTTCCCCTTTCTCCAAATCCTTGCCAACCTTTGTTATTTCCTGAGTTGTTAATTTTAGCCATTCTGACAGGTGTGAGGTGGTATCTCATTGTAGTTTTGATTTGTATTTCCCTGATGATGAGTGAATTTGAGCATCTTTTCATGTGTCGGTTGGCCATTTGGATGTCTTCTTTGGAAAAGTGTCTGTTCATGTCTTCTGCCCATTTTTTAATTGGATTATTTGTGAGGTGTTGAGTTTGATAAGAACTTTACAGACTTTGTATACTAACAAACCTTTATCTGATACGTAATTTGCAAATATCTTCTCCCATCCCATTGGTTGCTTTTAGTTTTGATGATTGTGTCCTTTGCTGTGCAGAAGCTTTTTATCTTGATGAGGTCACAGTAGTTCAATTTTGCTTTTGTTTTCCTTGTCTTATGGGATATATCTAGTAAGAAGTTGATGTGGCCAACATCAAAGAAGTTGTGGCCTGTGTTCTCCTCTAAGATTTTGATGGTTTCCTACCTCACTTGTAGGTTTCATCCATTTTGAATTTATTTGTGTATATGGTATGAGAAAACTGTCCACTTTCATTCTTTTCATGTCACTGTCCAGTTTTCCCAGCACCATTTGCTGAAGAGACTGTGTTTTTTCCAGTAGATACTCTTTCCTGCTTTGTTGAAGATTAGTTGACCATATAGTTGTGAGTTCATATAAAATGTGATTCACATTCATCTCTTGATTGTCGAAGTCATTACTTTTAATGTAGTTCGTTTATCAATCATTTTGTTTGTGATTTTTTTGTGTCTTATTAAATAAACCATCCCCCCAAAATGCAAAATCATGAATATCTCACAGCTTATAGTCTAAAACCTCTATCGTTTTGCACTTTAAAATTTGGTACATCAACCTAACTACCTTACATCTAAATACTGTTTAGTTCCTAACAAATTTCTATAAATTCCTTTGGCTTTTTTCCATATCCACTCTTATCACCTGTTTATAATTTTTTTCCCCACTGCTTTCCTTAAATCTTTCAAAAATTTTTTTTTGGCTTACTATTCTGACAGGACTCAAGTGCAATGTTGAATATTATTAGTGGTTGTGGGAATCCTTTTTTTACTCCTAATATTTAAAAATTTTTAAAAATTTTCCATTTGGATTTTTTATTTGTCCTTTGTGAGAATATTGGACCCAATAGCCTAGTCTGCCAATGTGAAAGCAAATATTAAGCCTCCTTTATCTTTTAGGTGAAAGTAATTTCCCCTTCAGTAATTACAACTTTTAATAGAACAGTTACAGTATGCCTTTTGTCCTACTCATGAGACTGAGTTCCATTTAAAATCATCTTTTCATGATAAAATATAGTAATAGTTACAGATGGACAGATATTAATTAAATACTTGTTATCTACTCACAGAGTATTAGGTGCTGTGGAAATACACAAAGTTTTAAGATTCGTTTACTGATCTGGGGGATGCTGAAAATCATGCAAGCATCCCGAATAATAGAATTAAAGATTGATAGATTTCTTGATACTGTTATTGACAACGCATAAGCATGTAACTTCCTCCACCCCGAGCCACCCCCCCACACACAGTGGTAAAATATGATTAGTAACTAGTATTATTATATAACAAATCACTTAAATATATTTCTGTGATTCCAAGGTGATATTTTAAAAAATATCTTTAGTAAAATATTTACCCATTCATCAGCATGTTAGACTAATTAGAAGAGTAAGAAAGTAATACTTGCAGAGCAGTGATATTTCTCCTGTTAAGACGCTTTAAATTTAAAACATCAAGAAGGATACAGAGTTGATCATCTTCATCTCCTATAATTGTATATGCATTGTGAGTTTATAAATCATTTTGAGTAAAAAAAATGGTTTTTATCTGACAGAGAAAGGATGTTCACATATTCTTTTAGTGTTCTAAAAAAGGTTATTTCATTTTTAAGATTTTGAAATATTTACTCTAGTGAAAATAGTATATATATTTGCCATTGAATTTGATGGCTTTTGGAAAATCTATCTTCAGAGGATAGACAGCTTAAAATGAGTAAGTAAATTTTACATAGATTTGACTGCTTAGATCTGTTGCCATGAAGAGGAGGGAAGAGGATGTGATAGAAAAGACAAAAGTAAATAATTATGTAGCTTTCTTTTAAGTTTGTAAAAAACAGATAATTTTAAAATATGTATGCAAACACTCACACAAATGAAAATTTCATGTTCAGTGAACAACAAAGTGTCTACTAACAAAGACTCAAAAATATTTATACAGTATATACTTTCAGTCCCACACATCTTTAATATTATAGCATGAAGTGCAAATGCATAACAATGGTTAATATATGCCTGCAGTTATTTGCATTATGTGACTATTATTCTGTACTTTGAGTTATTTAGTGCATAATTATAAATGTAAATTAGCAATCAAAAAGTTACAACCACAGGAGCTATGTCTTATGCAACTTTCCCTGAATGATTTTGAATATGTATTTGTTTCAAAGAAAAAGATAATCCAATAAATTTTTTATGATCACTCACTTGACTACTATAAAATTATAGAAAACAATATGGAAATATGCAATAAATTTCTGGTTCAGAAAGTGCAAACTTCAATATCTATAGTATATTATGCCATAATATTTAATTCTAATGTAAACCTGAAGTTTAAAATTATTAGAAATTATAACAAAAAATTATGAAAATTCTATGGTGAGAATTTTAGAAGTAGAATCTATCCTGTTTATTTTAATGTTGTAAGAGTAATACAGATGAACTGTAAAAAATTGAAAATACAAATATATGAAGAAAACAGGAAAAGCAGTTATCTATGGTCCTAGGTCAGAGAGAACACTTAATATTTTAGTCTGTGCCTTTATCGTTTTCATATATATGAATACAGATGTGTACAGATATGTATATGAATACATATCCTTGCATATTTACTTGTATATGCTTGTATATGTTTTCAATATAAATATATTTCCAAGTCTTAATGTGTCATTTAATGGATGAATAGTATATACTTTATGAATGCAACATTTTTATTCTTAATATCTAATATTATTTCTAAATGTGAAAAGCAAGCATGATGCCAAAAATATCAGGTATGGCATATTTTAGAAGAGCCCTGCGTGGAAAATAAGGACAATTTCATTTATATCTCAGCTTTGTTTTTCCTAGTGCATTTCATTCATTTTAAGAATCACTTTTTGTTTTTCTGTTGCTCTGATTTTAAGTTGTAGTGGTCAATTGCTATCACCAAGGAAATGGTCAACTCCTTCAGTGTACATTATACTTTATATAAATGGCTTCTAGGCAGGTCTGGTGCAGAATAATAGAGAACTCTTTGAGAAACGCTGTGGTGGCTATACCCAGAAGGCACAGCAAATGATGCTATATGATAAAACACAGATTTTAGAAATCCTGAATTGAAAAGCATTTTGGAAGATACAGTTACTGAATGTAAAGAATATTTTAGGTCTACTCTAAACAGTTTAATTTGCATGTATTTTCTTCTTCATAGAGTTACAAGTGATACATCATAAAAATCTATTCTAAAGGACTCCATTTTTCAGTGAATATTTAATGAAAATTGTAAGTGTTACAACAGTATTGTGAAATAGTTTGACAGTATTATGTTTTCCCTAGTGATATATAAAATGATGATTTATCTCATAACCAGCAGAGTCTCGGATTTAATGAATTTTAGATAATTGTGTAATCTAGGACATTTCATCTGTCTAAATAAAGGGTTGATCAAATGACACATGTCAGAATTATTTCATCAGCTTCTTCTGATCAAGGAGACAGAACTTTTGCCCTCCGGAGATTTACATGTCACTGAGGGTTTTCATCTGGTTCTCATTAATCTTAAATAAAAATGTCCTCAATATTATTACATTTGAAACATAAACACACACACACACATACACACACGCGTGCACACTCACACACGGACACACATCATACATATGTTTGACACACTCAAACATATACATGTTTCTACTTTTTTGTACCTAACACCTCTGCTCCTCTTATCTCATTTACTCATCAAAACACCAAAACCTGTCGTATAATTTCAGTGTTTTAATGTAAGTGATCTCATTTAGTTCACTAGTGACTATGTGCTATCTCTTGTGGGCAATTGTCAGTCCTCATGACATTCTCTCTACAGCATTTGAGATTGCTGATCATTGCGGGTTTCAGAACAGGAAGTTTTATTATCTTTATTTTAGTTTTCCAGGAACTCTGTTCTCTTCTTACAACTCTTGCTTTCATATCTTGCTTACGTAACTCACGGTTAAGGAGTTTTCTTCCGCCTTTTGCCTCTTCCATGTTGGTGCCCCATACAGCTGTCTTCAGCTCTGCTGTCTACTCAGGCTACATTGTTTTCATCACACCTGCCTGCTTAAGCTTCAGTAACCTCACAGCAGGATGGTTTATAAATCTGCATCTTCTCCAATCTAAGATATCCAACATTTTCTACACAACTGTTATAGAACACTCACAAGCCTCTTTAATTACCTTCCTTTTACTATCTGCTTTTGCTTCTATATTCTTAGGACAATATTGTCCTCTGCCCTGGGCAAGGGTGGCGACTGCCCCGATCCCATGTTTTAAAGGGTGCCACCTTTCAGAAAAAAACACATATAAAAAATTTATGAAATACCACTTGGGCACCTCAGCCAACTGGGAGATTGCTAGTACAGGTTCTGGTACAGGGCAACCTGTGAACCTAAGTATTCTGTTTTGTGATTAACATGATCAGGGGCGCAAACGCTTCTCCACATTCTTTTTCTGTGCACTGAAGGTTTGTGGGCTGTCGATATACAATACTTCTTTAGGGTACCAGGAGGACATCTGTTCAGACTGCAGAAATGCACGGCCTTCCTACCCCAAGCGCCACATCACAAATATCTAGGATTTTACCCTAATCTTGAGCTTTTTAAAATTTTTGATTTAATTTTGTCTTCTTTCTAGGAAACGGAATTTTTATTGGAATTATATAATAGTTTTTCTTTTCTCTCTTCTTTCATTCAAATTTTGTGGGTTTATAATACTCCTGAAAATGGTTTCTTACACTAGTCATTTTTTTCATTATTATGATTGTTTGGTGAATTTTTGTTTTGCTTGTTTATTTTACCAAGTGCTGAGAGTAGTGTTAGTGTTAACATCTCCTGCTTTGTGAATCTGCTTATTTCTCCTTGTAGCTTTGTTGAAATATGCTTCACACATTTTGAGATCATATTGCTAGAGGTGTGCAAATTTAAAGCATGTACGTATTCCTAGAAATCTTAAACTTTTTATCAATACAAAGTCACTCTAATTATTCTCCCCTTTAGGCTATGTTGTCTGTTACCAATATAGTTACAGAACCTTCCCTTTACTCACTTTTGCAAAGTCTGTCTTTTTCCCATTATTCAAAGGTAAAATTTCTGTATATCTTTTACATGCCACAACCAGTGTATAGCTTTTTTTCTTAAGTTTATTTATTTTGAAAGAGAGAGAAAGAAAGCAGGAGAGAGGGGCAGAGGGAGAGAGAATCCCAAGCAGGCTCCACACTCAGAGTCCGAGCTGGTGCTTGATCTCACGAACCAAGACCACGACCTGAGCTGAAATCAAGAGTCAGATGTTGTCTTTTAAATAGATCACTCAGTGCATACATGCTTAATGTCATTTCAGATATGTTTGATTTAAATCTGTCTTTTTATGTGCCTTCTAATTGTCCTTTTGTTTATGTTCTAATTTTCATTAATAAATTTTTTTAATGTTTATTTATTTTTGAGAGAGAGAGAGAAAGACAGAGTGTGAGCAGGAGAGGACAGAGAGAGAGAGGGAGGCACAGAATCTGAGTCAGGCTCCAGGCTCCAAGCTGTCAGCACAGAGCCCGATGTGGGGCTCGAACTCATGAACCATGAGATCATGATCTGGGCTGAAGTCAGACACCTAACTGACTGATCCACCCAGGCGCCCCTCTAATTTTCATTTTTTAAAGAACAAAGTTTGGCTTCCTCTGGAATTGCATTTCAAAATTTACTCTCTCATTTTATTATTTTACTTCCATTAGTTTATAAGTTATGTACTGTTTCCAACATTCTAGTGGTTGTCATAAAACAGGGTTCAGCAAGCTGTTCTGGCTCACTATAAACATATCCTGCCATGCCAGTCATTTACATATTGTCTTTGGCTGTTTTTGCACTAATATGGCAGAGCTGAATAGTTGTCAAAGGAACTGTGTGGCCCATAAAGATGGAAATATTTACAATCTGTCCCTTTATAGAAAAAGTTTGTCTAGCCCTCCCATAGAAAATAAAATATCAATTTCTAATGTGACTGCTGTTCCATGCAAGATAGTTACAGGGGTCAGTTATAGTCACTTGCTTAAAACAACTAAAAAAGTCAGACAAAAATAGAGGGAAAACAAAAGTTTTTAAGGCACTGAACATTAGGCAAGAAAAGAAAATGATCCCTCAGAGATGAAAAACAAATGAAATGAGCCCTGTGCTGTGGCAATTTAATGCCCAGACTGAATTTCCAGACTATGAAGGAGAGAGGGTAGATTCAGGTAGAGACTAAATTTCAACAATATTTCTTCAACCATTCCTTTCACTTCTGTTTCTCCTGTCTCCCCGATTACCAGCCATGCCTTACTTTCCCCCATAACCTCCCAACACAAACTTTTAATAGACAGCTTCTTTTTTTAAATGTTTATTTATTTTTTGAGAGAGAGAGAGAGAACACAAGCAGGGAAGGGGCAGAGAGAGAGGGACACACAGAATCTGAAGCAGTCTCTGAAAAACGTGGGGCTCAAACACATGAACCGGGAGATCATGACCTGAACCAAAGTCAGATGCTTAACTGACTGAGCCACCCAGGTGCCCAAGATAGCTTTTAATCTCTCCACTTGTCTTCTCAAAAGTTGGTTGGTTTAGTCTTGCTGTTACTCGTTGTTTTTGTCGGTCCCTGAAAACCATGTTTCCATGTTCTTTAATTTCTCCTGGGCTGATCTTGGAAGTGAGACTCAACCAGTCTGTGTGAATGATCTTAGAAGAACCGTAACCCCTTTTTACTTTCTTGTTTATTCCAATATAACCTTCTTATTTCTTATTGATTCAGCTCTTGACCTATGTCAATGTCTTACTACTTACTACTCCTTGTCTTCAGTGCATTACTTCATTAACATCCTTGACACTTGAGTGCTCTATCTAGTACAAAGTTTAATTAATTATGACCATCTTTCTGCTCAAAAACTTTTTTTTTTTAATTTTTTTTTCAACGTTTTTTATTTATTTTTGGGACAGAGAGAGACAGACAGAGCATGAACGGGGGAGGGGCAGAGAGAGGGAGACACAGAATCGGAAACAGGCTCCAGGCTCTGAGCCATCAGCCCAGAGCCCGACGCGGGGCTCGAACTCACGGACCGCGAGATCGTGACCTGGCTGAAGTCGGACGCTTAACCGACTGCGCCACCCAGGCGCCCCTCTGCTCAAAAACTTTTAAGAAAGATCCATATACTATAGGATGAGTTAATTCAGATGCATGGAAAACTAATCCTATCATGATCTTTTAGGGTCTATCAGAGGATGGCTATCAAATGAACACTTAGGGGCACCTGGGTGGCTCAGCCAGGTTAGTGTCCAACTTCGGCTCAGGTCATGATCTCGCGGTAGTGAGTTCGAGCCCTGCGCCGGGATCTGTGCTGACAGATAAGAGCCTGGAGCCTGCCTCGGATTCTGTGTCTCCCTCTCTCTCTGCCCTTCTCCCAGTCGCGCTCTGTCTCTCTCTCAAAAATAAACATTGAAAAAAAAAAACTTACGTGTATGTGTTCTGAAACTGTTTTACCATTTTTAATGCTTATAACCTATAAAGCAACGTAAATATTCAAAACACCATAATGTAAAATCACTGCCTAATGACTAATTTAATTATCAACATGAATTGAATCTCTAGTTTACAACATTTATGTATAGTAAACATATGAATGATAACTTTCATTGTCCTAATAATATCTGCTAATTTAGGTAATTGTTCATTAGAATAGCTCTACTCACTTAGTCTAATATATAAGGTTTTATTATACAAATGCAAAACTGTAATATGCCTATATTATAATTACATAATTTTAAAGCTATTTTCTTAACACATAAAAGAGATGGCAACAGCATCAATTCATCACATTTATTTTCAACTATGAAATTAAATTTTATGGAAAATAATAATATAACAAAAAGATGTTTCCTCCTTTGTACTTGAGTTTATGCACTGTCTTATACTATTAACCTCAAAAATCAGTCTTGTTACCAATAAAAGAGAAATGATAATCCTTGATATAGAAGCAGAAAATCAGTTACAGACATGAAAATAAAATATCCATATTTGTATAAAAAGCATTCTTTCTCAAACTTTGGTCCAAACATTATCAAATAGACAAGAAATGTGTTTTTCTCAAACAGACACAAAGGTCACATATATATTTTTGTATAATTAAATAAAAGTATTTGTCAAATCCAGAACTTTTAGGTTAAACCAATGGAGACAGCAAGTTTACTGTTGGTATATTTTTGGTCTATTTTTATCTGGATCTTTCAGCTGTGTCAGAAAAAGTGCATGAAATCAGCCATTACATTACTTAAATTAGGTGTTCCAGAGAACATTAAGGAATAAAAGGATACATTTAAAACCTATACTATGAAGACATTTTTGCAGTTGTTGCAGTGTTTCTTTATGATGCTGAAAATCATTTAAGCAAGTAAAACAAAATAATACATTCGAAAAATCTTTTAAATAACTCCTAGGTGAGTTTTAAAATACGGTTACTAAGATATTTCCTCCTGATACTGCAATTTGAATATAAAATTTTTGATATGTGTCTAATTTTTGTATTTTGCATCTTTTCCTTTAGGTTTTTATCCATTACAGCCACTAATTTGCAATCACTATTTTCCAAAGAAGCACTAAAATGGCTCCCAATTTTGAAAAGGATCTTTCAAATTAACAAGTGTATTAAAAGTTATATTATTTGAGTTAACTGAGGAGATTGAAGTAATAAAAATAGTGGCAAATCATAAGGGGAAAAAGAGAAAACTAATGATAAAAGGAGACAGGAAGTAGGAAAGTGCTCAAAACTAATGAGATTCAAACAGATAAAGCAGGCAATTATAGGACTCAGTGAAAGCATATATCATCATTAATTTCAACTTTGTCCAACTGTTATCCACTCACTCAAGCTGTCATTTTCTTCTTCTGGATGTTTGCATTGCTCACATTCTGGAAAAAGCTATATGGCTAGCTTCATGAAGAGTTAGCATTTCAATGTCTGTAAAGCTAATCATTGTATCCCCGGTACCTACTGAACTCTTCTCTACAGATAAACTCTACCACTTTCCTGTTTCCTCATCTCTTTTCTCCACTATTTCAAAATAAACAAAAAGTCAAGTGAGATAATCTTTTGTATAAGTCAAGTGAAATAATGATAATCAGCACACTTACTATATCATATGTTTTTTTATTATGAACTATATATTTTAAAATCTAAATTGAAAGATTGTTGATGAATTGATGGTTTAAACTTGTATTTTATGCTTCGGCTTCATTTGTCTCTGACATTATGATAGGCATAAAAATGGTTCAAAACTAATAAAATGTAAGAATTAGAATTCAGAGATGACCTCTAACGGAAATGCCTTCATTTTATGTGGATGTTACATGAGCAACCAAACACCCAGAGAGTAGAGATGAAATGCTCAAGATTGCACATTTAGGCAGTGTTAGGGTAGAGAATGCAACCTACATTTTCTTATTCTCAACAGTTATTCATGAAGTACCTAAGACTCTATTTCCCTAAGGGCTAGACCACAATAACTGTCTTAGGTAGTTTACAACAATGCTTGTTCCAAATGCCCCCTCGCCAGTACTGGTAGTCTTCATGACTGAAAAGGAAAATAGGATAAAGAAGGAAGAACAGAGAGCATAAATGAATCATATCCTCCTTCGCAATCCTTTCATCCCTCTGCTGATTTCTCTGTACCTAGATGTTGAGATGAAAAGAAATGATACTCCAACGTCATTTTGCTTTATCACCTCTTTTGTGGCACTGCCCTTGAACTATTTCTGATAATTTCCTCTGTTGAATGACTGCCTTCAATATGGCAGTCTTGACCCAGAGATTGCCTCGTTTAGGGTCTTTAGTATTCAAAGTAATTTTGGTTGGACACACAGGAGGTATCAGAAACTCAGCATCCTGTGAGTGTTGTAAATGGGGAAGGGAAAAGAACTGTCATTTAAGAAGTATCTATGGATTTTTAATGATTCTGCTAAACACTGTCATTGATTCATTCCTTGAATTATAACAGTCCTCAAAGGAGAATTATTATGACTTTCAATGTCAAGGGAGGAACAAAGCATTAAAGAGATAAGACAGTAGTCTTCTTACTTAAGGCTACGGAGTTTATAGATTAGGTATTACTATTGTTCTTCTTCATTGTTAATTTTGCTAAAAACCTAATGTTCTTTGTATTATACCATTAGGGATGCTTGCTAATAAAAAGAATTATGAAGAAATTTGAGCCTTTTGCCATGGGACAAAGGAGTCAGAAATGAAAGAATTCTAGTTAATGGGGAGTAAGAAATAGAAGTTTGCATTTTATTTCATCTGGATTGGCATCAGTTTTAGGTATGAGTGTGTGATATGAAGGCCATAAAGATACAAGGAGAGTAAATACATATCGAGAAAACCAATAATAAGAGAGCATTAAAAGGTTTTAAAATAATCTATCTCAAAGTTAAAAGAATATTAAAAAATATTGAAACAGCCAAAACTGAGAATGTGGCATGGGTGAGGCATAATTTTGATCGACAAAAACCCAATCTTTAATTTAAAGAAATTGTTAGATTAGTTAAGGTCTGTTTAATTGTACTGAACAGAGAAGAGAATTTGAGGCAGTTTACAAAGAAAGAGGACTCAGACAAGAACAAGATAAAATAGGAACCTAGAAATTTACACAGCCAGTCTGGTTTAGGGTTTTATCCGTACCTTACTTACTAAGAAATAGTAAACGTTTTAAACAGATAAAATAAGAGATTGCCATTTTAGTGCAGGAGAATGTGCATGTTTATACAAGAAAGTGACTCTACCTGATATAAAATGTTAGAGTTTTAAAAATAATAATCTTAAATTCAACCTGGAAAAATTGTCATTGTAAAGTTGCAGGCAGTTTTACCACCTCAGAAGGAAAGGTTTGAATTTGTCTCTGCAGAAGGTTATCATATGGTTAAGAAAATCAAAAGATATGTCCCCCAAAATAATGCAAGTATATTATAAGAAGAGATTCTGTCAGAGGCAAGAAATGAAAGAAACACGATCAAACGAGCTGGTAAAGTCTAGAAGATTTCTGTCCAATATATATTTATCTATGTTAACTAAAAATGATGAACAGTTAATTTCCTAAGATGAGCTCTGCCATTTATAATTGATATTTTAATTATGTTCTAGAATTCCCATGTTAAAGCAAAAAAAAAATCTCATTATTTCTTAGAAAACATATTGGATCAATTGACTCTAAATAGCACTTTTGTCTAATGTGCTGATTCCTCACTTGGTTAGACTTTATAATAGAGGAAAGAAGTAACATCCTATACAGAGCTGTTAAATATATATGCAAACTAAAATGTGTATGCATGCTAATATTTTAAATTTCACTTTGTGAGTAACTATATGTATAATAGTAAGGGCATTACATGGCTGCTCAGTTTTTACTGCTTGTCTCCTTGACTAGCTGTGAGCCTATTCTTGTTAAAAGGAGGAAGTAATACATCCTATAGTAATCACTGATTGAAAACCCTGCTTGTGTAATACACTGGTATTTCAAAATTTGTCAAAAACTAAGTCAAAACTAACAGGCAGTAATAGTAACAAAATATTTCACACATCCATTTTAGGTGAATGTACCTTTATTTTTTGTACCTTTGTTTTCACTACAAGAGTAAGAACAATATGAGTCTAATTAAAAGTAGTGTCACGTTAAAAAAAAAAGTAGTTTCACATTATTACTAAAATTTTTATTAAGCCCAAGTAGTGTACTATTTCCAATCAACAGAAGTAATTTTGAATGTCAGACTAATGAAGATTTAATGAGAACAAAAAAAATGGTCCTAAAATAATACTTGACTATAATTATTATCATGTACTCTATTTTATAGTGTGATTATATTAGCACATTCAAAACATTTGGATCTCACCTTGTAACTTGAGATATGTAGAAAAGCTTTTCCATTTAGTGTCGGTGTATAATCTTTCTAGTATCTTTTATTTCTAGTATTGCCTGCACTAAGTATATTAAAATCAGAAAGGCACATACAATTGGGGCACCTGGGTGGCTCAGTTGGTTAAGCATCCGACTTTGGCTCAGGTCATGGTCTCCTGGTTCCAGGGTTTACGCCCCCACATCAGGCTCTCTGCTCTCAGGGTAGAGCCTGCTTCAGATCCTGTGCACCCCTCTGTCTCTGCGCCTCCCCTGCACTCTCTCTTTTTCTCTCAAAAATAAATAAACATTAAAAAAAGAGAAAAGCACATGCAATTAATATCAATGATTTTTAAATCATTTTTAGTAAGGGAAGATGATCAGAGAGTAAGTACCAGTGCTGGAAAAATACGGCTTGGGGATATAAATATCAATTTCCTAGAGATCTAAACAGAAAGAACTATGCAGATATCATTTTCCATCCTTTCCAGAACTTATCAGGCTATGTGACAGAAGCCTAGATGTATCGTGTGGACAATTTCTATAGAGACCCTTCTCTGTGATGGATGCATCAATGTGAGGAAAAGATTGAAAGCATAGAATAGATAAGTACTATTCTAGTGTCAGATGAATGAAGGATAAAAGAAAAAATGAAGACATTTCAATATTAATAAAACAGCCCTTTTTGGGAAGAGAACGTCCTATTGAATATTCATTTCAAAAGAAATAAATGGCCAGGGCTGCAAGAGCAGAACATAATCTCACAATTCTTGTTGGCAATTCAGAATTTAAATTAGGGTTTGAATATCATTCTCAAAGTCCAGGAACATTAAATGATAAAGCAAAGTAGCATTCACGGAGATGTAGTACAGAAAAACCTGGGTTAAAATAAGAACATCCTAAGCTATCTAAGTTCATTTATCTCTAGAATGTGATTTATAATAATACTTAAATCTGAGAGATCTTATGAGGATTATGAAAGTAGTAAAATTAATAATATTTGGAGTTCAATACATTATTATTTGTTCATTAATTATTCATTTTACTCTTGGACGATGTCTTTAGGTGATTTACTCTAACTTTACAATTTTAAGGAAGAAACTGCGGCCAGCTCAAAGTAACAAAACCAAAATGACTCACTGTATTTTATGATTGTGATCTGCCCATTACTGTGGATAAAGATTTTAAGTATTTTAAAAATATGCTTTATTTAAGTTATTCATTTAATTATGTTAAAATTATTTTTATCCAAAATATTAGAGGTATCATCACTATTTAATATTTTCCATAATGCACAAATAAGCCATGAAAAAATGGCATGCGATTAAAGGAGGGCAATTTCATTGGCTCTATTTTGTCTAACCAGTTGCTATATAAGTCAAATTTTTAAAAGATCTACAATGAAATTTCTAAAATGACACTGATGTGTTGATAGCCATTATGAGAGACACTTCTTGTTTCTTAATGAATCAAATGACTAAAATTCTGCTGTTACCTTTTATCATAAAGTTTACAGTCCTACCAGATTAAACAATCTTCCCTTCCAAATCTTTTTTTAAGTTAAATTTAAAAAGTTTGAATACATTCTTTCCATGGAAAGGGAATAAAGGTTTCTGTCCAATATCATTTCCTGCTAAAAGTTAAAGAAATTAGAGTTTCAATTTATCAAAATGTCATTCCTAAAATAGAAAAGGTTATGTGGTTTAATTATGTTCATGTTATTTAACCATACGATTTTATTTTTCATCTATTAATTTATAGGCCAATAGTAAAGTCAGTGAAATGAACATAACTATACTGAGTTCTCCAATATTACATCAAAACTGGCCTACACAATGAGCACAGAATTCTTAAAGGTTAATAACGCTCTTCAAAGATTACAAATTCTGAACTTTAGCAAGCTGTTAATTAAACAGAACAGTTTGTCATTGGTAGAATGTTTCCATTATGGCATACAAATGTGAAAATACAGAGACATAAAATCCATGTTTGGGAACAGATGATACTCAGTAAGCTTCTTCCAGGTAAAAGAGACACATCATCATAAGAGACTCCACAAAGAGTTTTGGAGATCTCTCTGGACTTAAATTTAAATTCTTAAATTGTTAATTGTATATGAAGTTGTTTCCAAATGCCAATAGGATGGGCTAACGCAGCATATACATACAGAAGTAACATTTGGAAAAATATTTAGCTGCATCTAATATTAACAGATCAGGTAGATGTGACAACTGAACTACTTCTGCAAAAATGGTGGCATTTTCTCCCTTATAGACAATCTTACAGACAATCCGCAGCTGCTGAAAGTTTTAGTCTAGTTATATGTTTCATAAAATCCCAAGCAAGTATCATATATCCCAGTCATTTAGCCCAATTATACATGGAAGTGAAGGTGGTTATAATTATTTAGCTACTTTATTTTTTTTTATGCTTATTTATTTTTGAGACAGAGAGAGACAGAGAATGGGCCAGAGAGGGGCAGAGAGAGAAGGAGATACAGAATATGAAGCAGGCTCTGAGCTGTCAGCACAGAGCCCGGCACGGGGCTTGAACTCATGAACTACGAGATCATGACCTAAGCAGAAGTCGGACGGTTAACCGAATGAGCTACCCAGGAGCCCCATTTAGCTACTTTACAGAGTAGAGTGTGAAGCAACTCCTCAAAACATTTTTTTTGAAATTTGTCTTCCATATTGGCAAAAGGATCCTCTTGCATAGGTGCAATTAAAAAAAATGTGATTAACATGTGGAAAGAATGTCGATAAAAGTGGCAGAAGTCTGATTGCAGGTCTTGACATAAGCATTATGGGGATTTGGAATAAATCATTCATTAATCCATCCAGTTATTGGTTGTGCAAGTATGTTTTGAATGTCTCATATCTCACGTCATTTTATTGTTTGGACAATAATGATAGTAGTGCCTAACTTACAGAGTTGTTTTGAGCTGAAATAGATGATATATATGTGACTGTACATCCTAATTCCTCAGTATACCTTATGTGAACACAGATCCTCTGCCTTGTAAATGCTGACACGGGATAAAATAAAAACCAAACTAAAAACATATTTCAAATATCAAGTCCATATGTATCTACATATTTTTTTTAGTTTGTAGTATAGATGTAGTGCAGACTATATTTGTAGAGATTCAATGCTTTTACAATATAGTCTCAGTAATCAGTGTTAATTCATTCTGAGTCTTTAATAACAGTTCATATTGATTACTTTAATGACAAAGTATTTCATAAACGCAAAGACAATTTCACATCACCAGAAGTAAATGTGAATACACATAACTGCCTAATTACTTAGGAATGGACAAGAATGTTTGATGAAGAAATTGTATTAAGAGCTTATTCCTAGCTAAGAAAGCGATAAAAATATACTAAATATACTAAAACAGCCTGCAACTATATTAAATAGGAAACTTTGAAGACAACTGGCATGGTTGTTTTTTTGAAGACATTATCTTGGATCAGCTGTGAGTTGGTTAGAGATGCAGAGTGCTACAAGTTAGGTTAGCTCAATAAAGAAGGTTAATTCATCATCCAGAGAAAAATTATAAGACTCTACTAAACCCTTATTAGTGCTCGAGGTTACAATTTCCTTCTCTTTTCTTTAACCCATCCATGCAAAATTGCCCTCTCCTCAAAGTGAATCAAAATTAAATACACACAGATGTGCCACTTGGTATTTCCTAGTTGGTATTATTTAGACGAGGAAGAATTTTGTACCTTTGTTGAATCATAAAAGGAAGTAATCATCTGGCACTAATTGAAACAAAGTCTACACTACAGTGAAAATAAAAATGAACTTGTTTTTTTTCTGTCACAGAGTTGAATATTTACACTGCTCCTTATATCAGCAAAAACACATACTCCACACCTGCTGCTTTTCGTTTTCTTTTTGTGTTGAACCTCTACCTAATTAACAACCATTAAGATTCACACCTGTAGTGGCTTTCACTTTTGCCTACTGTTCTGAGTTGTGGTTTTTTAACCCTTCATTTTACCTATAATATGTGAATGATCACTTTCCCTAACAGGCTCAGTCTTTCAAAGAAAGCTGTTCTCAGTATTTGCTCGCATTCAAAGTCGCTCTTGAATTCACCACAGCTGGGGACTCTGAGAGGCAATTGTTTTTTCTGGAATAAGACATGAACAGGTGGTACTCCCACCTGCTGCACGTCTTTGAATGTTTGTTGGCTTCGAACAGTTCTTGGACCTGATATTTGAAATGTTCTCTTGCATTAGAAGCAGCAGAGGACGAGAAAACAGGCCACGGCCTTTTTTGTTACTAATGGTCTCATTACAGACATTCTCTGGTTGGTAATTGCTGGCATATTGAAATAAATGGGTGCATTGCTTTCTGGACTGGGTATGGGTGGAAATAAGCCAAACAGATTGGTACATAGCCTGGCTACTTTATTTTAAACATTAAGGAAGATTTAGTCAATCAAATTGAGTGACTTATTTTCCCTTTGGGAAAGTTTGCAGAGTACTATTTGCAACTGGCAATGGAAACATTTCTGGACAGACAAGTAGTTGTGATTTTCTTCTACACAGAAGAAAGCACTTAGGCGCTATCTAATTTGGCGTATGTCCTGTTCTCTTAATTTATTTAGCATTTTGGTATTTCTGTTCTCCAGTGGAGTGGGACAAATTGACTCAAAAAGTACTAGAACTACTCATTTTGAAGGCTTTATGGACAAAGTAAACCATTATGGTCTATCCAGTCATAATTACAACCTGCAAATATGTTGAGACTATTTTTGTTCTGAGCAGAATTGAAAACATACTGTTAAGCAATGGTTGTTTCTATTCTCCAACTATCCTTTCTCTTTAATGGTTTTCAATGAACTACAGCAGAAATAATACAGAGTAGCTTTCATTCAACATACACTAAGAATGCTATCGGTGTGTTTGTAGAGTTAGGCATAGAAACCATATTTTATATATGATTGCTTATCTATCTAGTACATGTCCATACTAGGTAGATATAGGTAGATGTAGGTACAAATATATAACACATAGGTTTTGTATGTATAATACTTTAGGTATGTATAATTATTGATTTCAAAATGTATGAAGTGAAAATTCTCACATGGACTTTAAGCAACCTAATTCATTCAGACTCTGAACCAATTTTCCTTATTTTCCAGGATACCTGGCATTTAAAAGGCATCCAATAAATGCCAAACCCCACTCTCTCTGATTTGCTCTTCTAAAATATGCACCATTCCATGTTAAATATTGGCCCTCTAAGAGTTATTAACAATCTTTGTAAAGGTATAATTATCCTATTTTTCATACAGGGAAATCGAGGTGCATAGTTTATGCCTGAGGACATATTATAGGTTAAGTGGCAGACTTGGAATTTAACAGCCTGCACCTCTGCCTCATAGTCTCATGAATCTTCCAGGGCGTGATTGCATCCCAAACCTGACAGGGGTTCTTAGAATTTCTGGCAGACACAGGGGAACATCGGTATATTTTTACAAGAAACAGTCAACTTTCTAAAAAGGTTAAATTATGACTATGTAAAATGTGACTGTGAAAATATGATATTGGAGAGCAAGCTAGCAAAGGATACTGAACTGGTATGTTTGGAAAATTGAGAATAAAGTTAATTTCTCATAAATCGAGAAAGATATTGGGTGGATCAAAAGACAAGGAAGATAGCATAAGAAAACATAAGAGAAGACTTGGTTAGTTGATTGAGGCTTGAAGACGGAAATTGGAAACACTTTTTTGAATTTCCTTTCATTTTAACACAATCCCCTGGTTTTCTTTCTTTCCTCTCTCAATGTCTTTCTGTAGACTCCTCTCTTTTGCTCCTCTGCCACATACTTATTTACTTTATTTTTTTTTTTCATTTCTCAAACTTTAGTCCAAGTCCTATGTTTTCACTCCACAGTCTTTTCCTGCATGATGTATCAATAATTGTATTATGGTCTATAGGTGACACTTAAGAACACCGTAACCAAAATTTTCAGTCCGGGATCAGTTGTCATTTTCAAAATAACACAATTCAAGGAACTAAACAAAACTTCAACACAAGCTGAATTCATCTTTCTTTTTCATCTCTGTAAAAAAGATATCCTTTTTTTTCTTCTTCAAGATTTTTTACACTGTACCACTTTCTGAGTCTTTCCTCAGAAAATAAAACTGATAATGCCCCTCTCCTGCTTAAGTTCTTTCAATTGTGTCCCATTATTTTGGAATGAATTTGAATGTCCAATCATGACCCATAGGGTCCTGCAAGACTTGTCATCTACTTGTGATGATAGTCACCTCATGACATTCTTCCATTCTTGCTTTTCTTTCCACCCATACCTGACCCTTGTGCCTTTTATTTTCTGCCTCTCCACCTTCGTACATGATCTTTATATAAATAAGCTGTTATTTTTACAAATGTGTTTATAACCTGGGTAAAGATAAAGAAATAAAAATGTCCTGGGCTGCTGCCTGAAGTTAGTTTTCCCCGCTTTTCTTCACTTAATCATCTTTTTCTCAGATTCCAGTTTCAACAGCAACTTCTTGAGGAAGCCTCAGGGGGCTCTCAGATGGGTTTTGTGCCCTTCTTATGTGTTCTCATAGCAACTTGTCTTTCCTTTCTCAGCATTTTGTCTACTTGTGATTGTTGGGAAACAATTCTTCGGGAGGTTGTTTTTTTGGTTTTTGTTTTTTCTTGTTTTTTTCTTTCTTTCTTTTCTTTTTTTCTTTTTCTTTTTTTTTTTTTTTTTTTTTTACATCTTGTATCTGGTTTTGTCCTGGACTATCTTTTCAGGGAAGTTTGCATATCAGTATCGAACAGCCTTCAAAGATAAACTGTCTCTCACTAGACCAGAGAACAGACAGGTTTCCTTATCAATATAATTAAGATAAAGCCTCTCTTCATCTTACAGGTAAGATTGGGCAGGTTTACTAGCTGCCCCTGATATAAAATTGAGGCTCCTCAACATTAATAAATATGGAAAGCTTTATGTTAAGGGAAAGAAGCCAGTCACAAAGACCCATATATAGGATAATTTCACTCATGGAATGTCAGGAATAGGAAAATCTAGAGAGACAGAAAGTAGATTAGTGGTTGCCTAGGTCGGTGGGAAGGGGTTGGGTAAATGGGAGTACCTAATACTGTAATGAATTAATTTTTTTGGTGATGAAAGTATTCTAAAATTGATTGTAGTGTTGGTTTCACAAAACTGAATATACCAAAAACAAAACAAAACAAAACAAAACAAACAAAGCAAAACAAAACCCTAAAGGTTCCCTTTTGATTGATGAGTTATTTGGTATATAAATTATATCTCAAAACTAGTTTTTTAAAAAAATATATTTATGATCTAAATAAAGTCCAAGAAGTAAAAATGTCCAGGTTTTTTTTTTTTTAACTCAGGGTTTCTCCGCTGTAGTACAAGCTGTGTGTGTTGCATCTACGTGGGCCCCATTCACATTGACCCTATAAGACTCGAGGGGCAGGAGGAATGGATATAAACATAGATTGTGCTGCCTGCTTTCCTCTGAACAATGGTAATTTTCCTCTGACCCAGGAGTCTCATGCCTTCTGTCAGGATTCAGGAAACTGTGGCAGGGTAACTTGTTGGCTTGCATGTAGGGTAATATCTCAGAGCCTTCGTATTTTTTGACATCCATAATGGAATTCGTTTTGGTATGTACTCATTTTCTCTTTTCCATCTTACTTACTTCCCTAGCCCTGTCCTCACACAATGAGTGAAAAGAGCAGACACAACAAATATTTGTTGACTGACCGGCTGACATAATGTAAAAAAATGAGAGAAAAAAATAAAAATTAGAAAAGATGAGGGAAAGCTTATATTTTGGTAGGTTGACTAAAGAATTCTTAAAGTGATCCAATTTTTCCTTTATGACAGTTCAGTTAGGACCCTCTTTTCATGATCTCTAACATCATACCACATACTTGAGTTAAAACAAACAAACAAACAAACACCTGTTTTACTTAATGGTGGAGGTTTCTACATCATTAGAACCCTCCATTAGTACTATATTACTTAATTAAATAATATTTGAGTATTAGATATGTGTTATTCTTTTACCTTATTCATATATATATATATATAAATATATATACATAATTTCTTTAGGGTGCCATGTAATCATTATAGTTTATAAATTGTAAAGTTAAAAACCATAGGATTTTATCTGTGCATGATTTTATAAAAAAGGTGATAGAATTGATCTGTGCCTTCCAGCAGATAAAATCTTGATTCAGGACAGGAATTAAGAAAGTAGGAAGTAGGCAACATCATAGAAAGTGAAGAATTAAAGTCAGCTTAGCCCAATTTAACTTCAGTTCAGGAAAAAGTCCAAGAGTAGAAGGAGATTGTGAGGGAAAGTAATATTAAACTTTTCCTTAATTGTTGGCTTTCAGTGAAAGTTTCAGTGTTTATATGTAGACCCTATGTTTTCTTATCTGCTCACATACACTAATAACTTATAAAAGCAAACACAACAAAGAAAGTAAAATAATTTTAAAGTGCCAAATATAACTGAATGACATAAAAGACAGTTACTCTGGTAAAGTCAGACTCTGCTGGGTCCTAAAGGTATATCCCCCCACCGATGCTTTACTGATTCTTCCAATAACATTATGGGACCATTAAAAAAATACCCCAGAAGATAAGCTTTGCCTTCTTGCTCACTACCAAGTTCAGAGAGAGAGAGCCTGTCTCTGAAGAACTCCCAAAGATCTCCACCCCTCCCATTTCTGCTTCTCCTTCTACTAAAACTGTGAAAGACACAAGACCCACTGTCAAACCTAGGGTAAGGAATTGAGTCATTCTTTGTGATAAACCTAGAGAAGAATAGTTCCATGCAAACTTACAATGGTATCTATCCAGATACTAGCAATTAGTGGAAATTCAATACTGCCATAGCAGTTTCATAATGAGAAGGAAGATGACAGTGTGTGATCCCACTAAAGAATCAAAAAACGAGAGAAAGCCATCACCTAATTAACCATTCTGAGGTGGAAATTAATGGTCTTGGTAACTAGGGAAAAAACTAATCTGAGAGAAAAATAGGTATCATCTTCTTGATACCTATTCTAAGATATTTGAAAGATTTTACTATTCCAATACATTAAATGACTCATAGTAAAATTAAGAAAAACATTTCTTTTATAAATTCAAACCCATTCCTAATAGAATGGATATAGAAAACATTATAATGAATCTAAAAATCATTTAATTTAAAAATCATCTGCTTAAATCTGATCCCCTTTATTATATTAATAGTATACATTTGCTTAGTTACTCATTTATTTATTTAAAAATTTATTAATTTTTTTTAATGATCTTTATTTTTGAGAAAGAGAAAGAGAAAGAGTGAGAGAGAACAAGCAGGGGAAGGGCAGAGAGAGAGGGAGACACAGAATCCAAAGCAGGCTCCAGGCTCTAAGCTGTCAGCACAGAGCCCCATGTGGGGCTGGAACCCATGAACTGTGAGATCAGGACCTGAGCTGAAGTCGGACTCTTAACCAACTGAGCCACCCATGCGCCCCTAAAAATTTATTTTAAAATATATTCCATGAAGTTTCATAACCTTTACATGGAGGTATCCATATAATCATTGCTAAGGCAGTCAATTCATTTGGGTGCATTTCACTTGATTTATATGTGAGAAAAGAAAAATGTCTATCTTTAACTCTAAGAAATTAACCATACTTCCACAAAGTTCCTTTTTTGTTGTTGTTTATTTATTTTTGACAGAGAGAGAAAAAGAGTGCAAGCTGGGGAGGCGCAGAGAGAGAGAGGAGATAGAGGATCTGAAGCAGGCTCTGTGCTGGGGCACCTGGGTGGCTCAGTGGGTTAAGTGTCTGCTTCAGCTCAGGTCATGATCTCATGGGTTCCTGGGTTTGAGCTCCATGTCCGGCTCTGAGCTGTCAGCTCAGAGCCCGGACCCTGCTTTGGATTCTGTGTCTCCCTCTTTCTCTGACTCTCTCTCTCTCTTGCTGTCTCAAAAATAAAAATAAACATTAAAAAAAATTTTTTTTAAAAATGAAGCAGGCTCTGTGCTGAGAGCAGAGCTCCTGATATGGGCTTGAACTTGGGAACCATGAGATCATGAGAACATGACCTGAGCCAAAGTTGGACAGTTAACCAATTGAGCCACCCAGGTGCCCCCAAAGCTTCTTTCTCTTAATTGTTACTTTTATTTGTCAAATCTCTCTTTGTATATTCTATTCCAAGTGTTTTAACTCTTGAGCCAGTCACTATTTGTTCTTAAACTATTTGTTTCCATCATCGAATTAAAAAGTAAAACAATTTTGGGGTGCCTGGGTAGCTCAGTCGGTTGAGCATCTGACTTTGGCTCAGGTCATGATCTCACAATTCATGGGTTCGAGCCCCGCGTGGAGCCCTGTGCTGACAGCTCAGAGCCTGGAGTCTGCTTCGGATTCTGTGTCTCCCTCTCTCCCTTCCCCTCCCCTGCTCACACTCTGTCTCTGTCTCTGTCTCTCAAAAATAAATAAACAACAACAACAACAAAAAAAAGTAAAACAATTTAGTAATGAGTTTAATGTCTTTACTCAAGGGAAAACAAACCATGGATTATTGGAGTACAGTATCTCGCGAGCAGTGGAGCACTCCTTTTGGAGGGATTTTTGGCAAGAGCAAGTTTTATATAGTGTTAGAAGCAACAATGCAGAGACATAGCATGATTGGTTGGGGTTAGGTAATCTGAATTTACAAAGAAAGATCAAGGAACAAGGATATAAGTACAGAGTCCTAGAGTTGGCTTGGCTTTTGGGGATTGGCTGATTGGATATACTGAATTTCTGGTCCAGCTCAGCATTTACAGGAACATGAATTTCAGTTTGCTGACGTGGCACCCTGTGCAAGAGAGACTCCATTTGGGCCTAGATATTTATTTCAACACCATAAATAAGGAGGAAAATCTGCCTTGCCATTGCTTTAAAGCAGCTTTGGCATGGAATCACATTCAAGAACACCCCAGTTCAATAATGTAAAGTAATTGCAAAAGCATTTAGCTTTAACAAAGGTTCTCAAAAACTCAAAGGGAAGATTCTGTTTACAACACAAGCAAATCCTTTTAAAACCATTGTTCTTAATATCTCTTTCCTCTCTCTGTTCCTCCTGTGTCTGTGTATCTCATATGTATAGAAGCTAGAGTTGGTCTTAAATCTCTCTGCTCTCTATTTCAAAACTCCCTAAAATTCTCCACAATTCAGGTTGCATTTTTTCCCTTTTCTACCCCAACCATCCTCCTTTCTTTCCTCTACCCCCCAACCTTTACCCGTCTGTATATGGGATCTTCTATTATACTTTTCTCACAGAGTGCCTCGGCTTTCTTCAGTACATCAGTTTTGACTTAACCACCAATGGATGACTGTACTTCAGTCATTATCTTGATCTAGAAATTCGTGAAGGGCCATGTTGGTAGAAGTCAGAGGGAGGAAGGTAGTCTGTGAATAAACCAGATGTTAGTTACCACCTTACCTGGTATATAGTTAATAGCAAGTGGTAAAATAATATTTTGTTTGATGATTTTGTTATCACAGTTGTTTTAATTTTCATGGAAGTACCTTTCATAGTAACTAGTGAGAGCTAGTGTATTTTGAAAATGAGAAACTGTATTTATGCATTTGTGAACTCTCATGTATCATAAAAATTAGCAAGGCATATGTACCAAATTAACTGAAAAGTATATTTAAATAGTTTTTGTGACACTAGATTTTAGGAAATAATAAAATTAGAGAAAATAAAACCATGTGGCAATTTATACATCAGAAATGGGGCTTTTCATTACCAAAGAAGGAAATGAGATACAACAATTCTTACCATCTCTGGATCAAGTACCTGTTGATATAAATTAATGACCATTAATCATTTCTAAGATTTTATTTGAGATTGTATCAGAGTTTTCTGGGCTAAACATTCTGAATAGAGTTCATTCCTTCCTGCATGTGATAGTATGACTTCACCCACCATTTGCCAGGCACTCTATTGTATATAACATACACAACATCAAACAGATATAGATGAAGCCCGTTTTCACCAAGTTTCATCATGCTTGAAAAACTTGGAAATGTTTTCTAGTCTGGTAAGTCACTTGGAAATGGCAGAGATAACTAAGGTCACCATGAAGGTTTACCAACCTGAAGGAAGGAGCTCTGTCAGGGAGCAGTGCCATAAAAAGGAAGGACTATCAATAAGAGTGCCACCAATAATAGCAATATTGAGGAACACCCATTGAGGAACTGCAATGAAGCAAACACTGTTCTAGGCTATGTACTTTTATTCAATTATTTAATCTTCAGAAGTTAATGAATAGATACCATTATTATCCCACATTTGCATATAAAATACTAGAACTTAAATAACCAGCAATTTACTTGATTGCAAAAACTGGTAATAAGAATAACAAGTAACTTGTGAAGCCAGCATTTGAACCCAGACATTCTGTTTTGGAATATACATCTGCCCACTATTAGCCTTTTTCCCTTAAATAAAGAGCATCTCAGCATAGCCAGATATAATAAAACAGAAGAAAGTAGAAGTAATGGGACACATTTGTATGTTGCAATACAGGTTATTACTAATGACCTTCCTGAAAGCAGAATGATGAAGAAGAATCAGATTTTACCGAATGGAGGAATTAGAAGCAGAGTATATAGACTATATTTCTAGAACCTCGGTGATGAAGAAAATAGGAAAAACATTATCCTGTACACAAAATCTGCCAAAATAATATGTTATCTTATTTTGGTATAGAAAGATTAAACATTATCCTGTACACAAAATCTGCCAAAATAATATGTTATCTTATTTTGGTATAGAAAGATTATTTATACAAAGAGATCATGTTTGGGGAGCTTTGGTGCCTCAGTTGGTTGTGTCTGACTCTTGATTTCAGCTCAGATCGTGATCCCAAGGTTGTAGGATCGAGTCCCTCATTAGGCTCCACACTGAACAAGGAGTCTACTTAAGATTCTCTCTCTCTCTCTCTCTCTCTGCCCCCCTGCCCCTTTCCCCTGCTCATGTGCTCTCTCACTCTTTCTGTTGAAAAAAAAAAAGAGAGATCATACTCTTTGTTTAAATTAAAAGTATCCTATAAGAGTGAGAGTAGAGGGAAAGGGAGACAGAAGACTACAGTTAAATATATTAAGTTGCATCTGGGAAATGGATGACACTCAATTCTCATCCTCTAAAAACAGTACTGTGATAGCTTTCAACCTAATGGTAAATATGGCAGATAAGTGGAGGCACGAGTTCCCAGAACAAATATTAGATAAGTTTTAGCCTTAGGAGGTGGGGGGGAGGAAAAAGATTTTTAGAAGAAAGATGAAAGGATAAAAGTTTACCTTAAAACATAATACTTCTTTGAGTCTGTTTTAATTTGAAAAACACATTTTTTTTTCAATGAAGGAAGGGGATGGGGTCATCTGCTAAAAGTGGCAACTCAGTGAGAAGAGCTATGTGGCTTGTGTGCGTGGCTATGAAAAACACGAAAGGAATATTCTCAGGGCGAATACATGAATGGGAAAGCAGGATTAAGGAAGATCGGAGTGTGGTTTATAGTAAAATTAAATATAGCCAATATCAGAATTATGACATTTTCTAGAATTGCTGAGCATTCTAGTAGCAGGAAACAAAATGACAGATAATTTGACCTTTTTGTCAAAGACCTGTAAGCCTATTAGCTAAGTCATAATGATGCTGAATTCCTAATTATATGTAAAATACTGTTTCATCAATGATAATAGCTATCATTTAAGGATAGGTATGTGGGAGGTTTTATATTTCCTTTGTATTTAGCCTAATCAGTATGTTACTTCCAGTCTTGCTTTTCAACCATTTCTACATAGTGAATATAGTCATATTTTTAAACTAAGTCAGATCGAGAGACTTTCCTACTTAAAACCCTCTCTCTCCCCCTCTCTTATTTTTCTTTCTGTTCCCCCTCAACCCAGACTAGGCAGACTGACCTTTCAGATGCTTAAACACTCAAAGTCCTTGACTGCCCCAGTTGCTTGACATGTGCTGAATTTTATGCAGATCCCACTTTTCTAACTACTTCTGGTAAAGAAGCTGGCTCCGTCCTGTCCCTTCTTTTGCAGTTTAAATATCATTGCTTCATAGAGGCAATCTTTAACCACGTGGTTCAATCAGACGATCTCCATTCCTGCTATTCATTGGACCCATTTATTTCCTTATAGAATGCATTATAATTTATAATTATGTTTACTACCATGATTACTAGTCCATTGTTTCTTCCTCTACCATTCTGTTTGCTTCTGGGGAGAAGGCACTTTGCATCTTACATTCATCACTAGTCATCCAGGACATAGGTATATTCTTACATCATATAGATGCTCATATGTGAGTTACCACAAACAAGCATTTAAACATATAACACCCATGCTGAAGTTGGGTATAAATAGTCTCATTCTACAGGCAACAAAGCTGAGGTAAATAGATGTTAAGCAACTTGTCCAAAGTCCTATCACTAGCATGTGTCAAAGCCAGATTAAACCACACCAGCTTTATTAGAAAGTCTCACTTGGGATGAGCACTGGGTGTTGCATATAAGCAATGAATCATGGGAATCTACTCCTGAAGCCAAGAGCACACTGTATACACTGTATGTTAGTTAACTTGACAATAAATTATATTTTAAAAAAGTCTTGGTTCTAAACCACAACCCAGCACATTTATTCTGATATTACAAAAAAATCATTTTGGAAGCCAAACAGCCTAGGAAATCAATGGATTCTTCCTTTAGAATTCTTTAATTTTTTTTTTTAATGTTTATTTATTTTTGAGAGAGAGAGAGACACCATGAGCAGGGGAGGAGCAGAGAGAGAGAGGGAGACAGAGAATCTGAAACAAGCTCCATTCTCTGAGCTGTCAAGCACAGAGCCTGACACGGGGTTCAAACTCACGAACCGTGAGATCATGACCTGAGCCAAAGTCAGACGCTTAACTGACTAAGCCACCCAGGTGCCCCTCTTCCCTTAGAATTCTGGTCTATGGAACAATTCTGCATTTTGTTATGAATTAGTATTATCAGAGCATCTCATGTCTGAATATCTCAGCAAAACAGCTTTTGCATGTCTTTGATATTTGGATATTATGAGTTAGCCAATTGGAATTTAATCAACTTGAATATAAATAAATATATGTATGCGTCTGTATGTGTGTGCATTTTTTTTTCTGGATTTATAAACCTGAAAACAAAACATGAGATAATTATAAGATAATCTGAGCAGTGCCATACTGCATGGTCTTCCTAGTAAATGTCCAGTTGGCCTTTCCATGTTGACACCACTAAATCTACAAATTATTCAGATTTCAATAGGTAATGATATAGATGTGAATCTTGAAAATAAAATTGAACATTCATATTCATTACTTTTATCTAATTTTTTATCTTAAGAAAAAGCATATTCAATTTATAGAATCTGCCATACTGAAATTATCTCAAGCTTTGAGATTTGTTCATCTACCCTTTGAGGCTTGTATATCTCTGAACATCAGGTAGCTAATGAGCTTTGGGCAATATAGGCAATAATCCCTTCTCCCTTAATAACTACACCACATTGTACAGGAATTTTAATTGTAAGTCATAGACTTCTGTTTATGGATGTCACTAATATGAGTCAATACAAAGAATGGATTAAGAAATGTGTTGTTCCTTGTAAATAGCAATCTATTCCATAGTAGTTTTATTCAACAATAAAGAAATCTTACAAAATTGTTTTCAAAAGTGATACAAGACATCTTAAATGGTGCAGCCAGGGCAGAATTTGTACAAATCAATAAAACTCCCTCTGCATCATGTGAGATTCTTAATTTAACAACTGTTCACTTGTACTGTCATCATGTAAAACTACAGCTTGGAGGATAAAGTGGTGAGTTGGTTCAGTAAATCTTAGAAAAGAGCAAATTTATCCAACACTGTAGTCTATAAAAATAAGCAATATGTACAATTTGAGAGACCATGAACAAACTATGTAAAAGAATTCCAAATAAAGAGTCAAAGATAGTTACAGAATCCCTATTTTTTTCTGGAGTAGATCCTTCTCTGTTTGGTTCACTGACAATTTTAGTTTTTCATTTTAATACTATTCTAATCTTAAATTCATCCTTTCTCTGATATTCTCTATTTCTCTCTTTCCACATCAAACAAAAAAGATCTGTTTTGGTTGTTCTGAAGCTATGACCCTTGGACCTCTCCAAGGACCCAAAATTGATTATTTGTAAACCCAAAAGACTGCTCTGAGCTCAACTTCTAAATTGTTTTTCCTTTGTTCCTGGTCTTAACTAGTTAAATATCTCCTTTTCATTTGCTTGAACTCATTTATTGGTCCAATCATTGAATGAAATGTGCCTTTCTTGGCTGTTGTTTCTAATTATATGGGTTTACCAGACAGGAAATGACCCCTTGCAAAGTCTCTCCCTGCTAGGCTGAGAAAAGTTTAATGTAGAATGTACTTGAATATATCTGATTTAAATAGATAATAATACCTTAGAAAGTCCTACTCTCCTGTTTCAGCACTTTCTCTTTTTTATTTTAATGATTTTGAAAATCTGTGATCCACTTTTGTTTTTTAAAATTTATGTTATATTTAGCCCTCAGAGAATGTTAAATAAGATTTAGAGAATCAGTCTGTATTTAGATGGAAATATTCTCCTAATTTTCAAATCTCTTCTGGATAAAATTAGGCACATATTATTATTTTACTATATATTCCACTAAAGCAGATTGCTGAACTAAATCTTTAGCCTCCTACTAAATACTCTTCTAATTTTTGAGATCAGATTTTTCACTCATAGAAGTACAAATACATATCAGATTTATAATCTATTGCAGTTCTTAAAATGATTTCTAATTATTAGCTAACCTCTATTTTTTAATGTTTATTTATTTTGAGAGAGAGTGTGTGCATGCATGCATGAACAGGGGAGGGGCAGAGAGAGAGAGAGAGAGAGAGAGAGAGAGAAACCACAGAGGGCTCCACACTCAGCACAGAGTCCGACATGGGGCTTGATCTCATGAACTGTGAGATTATGACCCGAGCCGAAATCAAGAGTCAGATGCTTAACCAACTGAGCCACCCAGGCACCCCTAGCTAACCTCTATGTTCAAAGTCACTCAAAGGAAAATACTAGTGTATTATAGTTTTGCAAATAATTTTAAAAGAAAGCATTTCCATTTTAATTCACTTTAGTTAAATTTAAGGATGAATGTAAGTAAAAACACTGTGTTCGGAACAGAGAAAGTAAAAATATAACTATTACCCTACCTTCACAGTCAATCAAGTTAATCAAACAAATGCATGCCTACTTATCCATAAGGCAGATATATGATATGTGATATATAAATATATATCATTTCTGAAATATGACAGCAAAAGAGATAAGTTCTTATTTAGGGCATAAATTATGGCTCATTACATACATATAATATAAAAATAAATATTTTGGTTTATCAAGTTAACCCTCTGAGAAGGAGTAAAACTTTTATAATTTTAAAGCAAATTTTAAAAATGTATCCATTGTACCCATATCCTCTCATGGCCACTTAACATAATTTTAATTATTATTGTTCTAATTCCCATAGATAAATTTTCAACTGCCTGTAAATTAAATTAACAGTAATAAAAGAAAATAAAACATTAGGGAATAGAATAGGTTTTAAGTGTAAACAAAAGCAATTCAATGAAGATAACTTGTTAGCAACTCATTTAACCTGAGTTTTGCTTAAACTACCTTTAAAGCAATACAAAGTTTACAGGAATATAAATATACTCATTCATGCAGAACAGCAAATGTCGAAGGAAAGGCTAATAGTTTCATAAGCAACCTTAACAGGAACACTATATAATAAATGTCATGAGGCCTGACAGTTCTAATCAGTCGGTAGGTAACCTTCAAACTTGCAAGGACAGATTTGAAAATTAGGATCTTGTATTCTGCTAGCTATTATAAAACAATCAGTTGAGAGTTTACAGAAATACCCGATTTAAATACTTAGTAGAATCATTTCAAAAGGTGACAAATTATATTCATAAACTGTTTAAATTATCCATCTATCTTATTATATAGCAAGTTTATATGTAAAACTCTTTATTGTAAAAACAAATGCTTTTATAGTTAGTGCCATGTAAGTTCAGAGTCTGATTACCATTTTGACAAGCTTTAAGAACGAAAAGAAACTACCTCTCAAAGGACAAAAATATTGCTGGATACTACAGACTAGCTACTTTAACTTAAATGGGGAAACATACTGTATACTATCATCCAAGGGGCAATTTGCAAACCCTTTGAGGATCACAAAGTGCTGGGTTATAAATAGCATGACTTGAGTTACAAATCATTGTCAAGCCAAACATATTTCCTACTATGACAGAATAATGGACTTTATTCTTTCAATCTACAATAAGTGAAATGGAGCTTGACCTCAGGAAGTCTTTTAACACTGTCCCACATGGCATACTCATCAACAAGCTAGGAAAATATGGGTTAGGTCATGTAGTTGTTGGCTTGATGTAAAAGTTGTTAAAGTGTGGTACTCAAAAGGAGTTATTGATGGTTCATGGTTGACCAGAATGTATGGAATGAAATAAAAGAAGTAGTTGGTCAATGTTTGAATAAGTTGTTTTGTGCCAGATGGGATTTCTAAGTCTGAAATAATTTCTAATCTAATAATTTCTAAATAAATGAGAGGTAACATCGCCCATTTGCTAACTTCTCATAGTATATCCAACTGGGAAGGATAACTATTAATTTAGGGGCTATCATGTAGTATAACATATATTCAAATATATATTCAGTGTATATATATATGCACTCATACATAGTATATACTCATATGTAATATTTACTCAAATATATATTCAGTATGTATACATGTATTTAAATATATGTAATTGTTCATAATATATGCATTATATATACATGAAATATATATGTATACATATATATGCATATGTAAGTGTGTGTGCATATATATGTATTATATATATATATAAAGTGATATCCAATACATCCAATATATAATATATATATCCAAGTGATATACAATCCTATATATATATATATATATATATATATATGATACCTAATGCATACATACATATATTTCAAGTACAATTCAAGTACATTTTAAAGTCCAATAGCACTCCCTGAAATATAGAAGTGATAGCCAGGGGTTGGGTAGCATTAAGATTCACTACAATCAAATATTTTACAACTTATTTAAAAAAAAAAAAACATGGTGGGGGTGCCTGTGTGGCTCAGTGGATTAAGCGTCCAACTTCGGCTCAGGTCATGATCTCATAGGTCGCGGGTTTGAGCCCTATGTTGGGCTCTGTGCTGACAACTAAGAGCCTGGAGCTTGCTTCAGATTCTGTCTCCCTCTCTCTCTTTGCCCCTCTGCCGCTCATGCTCTGCCTCTCTCTCTCTGTCTCTCAAAAATAAATAAACATTAAAAGTTAAAAAACAAAACAAAACAAAAAATACATGGGTTTCCCAAACGGAATCTAATTCAATTAATTCCAAACCCTGTTAAAACTCAGTCTAACTCTTAAGAGATTTGTACTGGACAAGTTACTTAACCTCTCCAAACCTCAGTTTCTGTAAAGTGACATAAATACAACTAACTCCACAATTGTATTGATATGAGAATTAAAACCTTAATAATTAATAATAATAAGAAAGAAAGCTATTCTCTATCAAGTGCTCACTGAATGAGAGACATTCACAGAAGACTCAGTTAATCCTTGCAACAGAGCTCTGAGATCTGAGATCATAACATTTTATCTGCTTTACAGATGGGAAAACCAAGACATAGAATTTATAGAACCTTACTCAGGAATATATAACTCACAAATCATTGAGCCAGGTTTTGCCCTTAACCCCATACTTTTCTAATAGATACTTGCACATCTCTAAAATAGAGAAAATCAATAAATATTAATATTATCTGGTTCTATTCATCTAACTTCTCACATATGGCTTCTAGACTTAGAGACTTTTCTAGCAATATCTAATGCTGGTGAGACAAGACAAACTCAAGCCACTCAATGGTAACTTTTGATTAAGTTAGAAAGTGGTAATAACAATAATCATGCACTTGGGATTTATAACTTTGAGAAATTTGACAAAAAAGAAGACATAAATGTAGAAAAAATGTAAATTCTATTTTAGATACATGAAAAATAAACCATTCGAGTTGAAGCTGAGAAAATTTGTATTGTTAAAAGGAGACCGCAGATCCCAAATGGAGTCACCTGTGCTAAGCTCATGTCATCAAACCAAGACTTAATATCTAATAACCTCATTGTAGCTTTAGTTTCCCCTAGAAATGTAATCTTAACCAATTAATCTGGAATTATCTGGTCAACACTAGTGAGATAATCTGCCTGATAGACCCCCTGCCTTCCCCTAGCGGAAGGTGACTTTATGTGAAACAATCTATCCCAAGTAAGTAAACTTCCTTTTCCCACCCACTTCTGCCTTAAAAAAGTCTTCCATTTTGCACAGCTCCTCAGAGTTCCTTTCTATTTGCTAAACGAGAAGCTGCCCAATTCATGATACATTGAATAAAGCCAAGAAACGATCTTCAAAATTTGCTCAGTTGAATTTTGTTTTAACAGTAAAATGATCCTTTTATGGAAAAAATATCTTATGAACTACAAAGGAAAGTCTCTACCCTAGATTCAGTGGGTGTCAAATGTAGTTCTTGACAAAGGCTGATATCCCTGAAAATAATTCATTTTTTCAACACGGTTAACTTTCAGCAGTTTCGCTAATGGTATACTCAAATCTCAAGTGACCAGTCTCACATACAACTCCTCCTGATTCTCTCTTCTGATTTTGCCAAATGTAAGGTTTTGTTCTCAAATCTACATTCCCTTTGGAGTTAATTTCAAACAACTAAATTCAAATCATGCTTATGCTTTATGTTTTGTCTCACTAGTAAGGCATAATCAACTGCAGGATAGTTTGGACAATGCTTAATAACACTTTTAAATACTGACATTAATAATAAGCTAAAACTATTAATTTTATTTTTTACAATTCTTAAATCTATTTTTTACCTCATGCCCTTAGTTCCCATTGAAGCTATAGCAGTGTGAATTTTTGGACATAATTATATTTTTAACCATGTTTCTAAAGTTAAGAAAGACTAAAGATATAGATATTTATGGTAGTTAAAGCCATTTTCGTTTCATACACATACACAAAAACCTATACATATAGTTAAATAAAATTACAGGTATATAATAAATATAGATTAAGGGATAAACATAACCTTTTTGATGAAACGTGATAAGTTAGAAATAAAGTGATGCTCAAGGTAGTATAATTGTTTAAATAGAGAAGTGTTCACATGAAACCATATATGCAATAAATTATGCGTTCTCAATATATTCTAGGGCATTCATTATAGGGTTGTGTCTACAGTAAAGACATTTAACCTTATTCAAAGAACATGTGAATGTACTTGAGAAATTATTAGAATGAGGGACACTGAAGTAAATTTAAGATATGTCATTATTATCTTTATACAGATATTTCTGAGTAAATTAATCTCTTTCTCTTTATATGTATATACACACTCTCTATATAGTGTATATATATAATACATACACAACTTATACATACTATATATACAAGACATACATACATATATACATTCACAAATATACATACATAATATATGTATATACACACACACACACACATACATACACTCGGGAATGAATCTTGCATATAGTGTTTTATTTTTGTTTTAAATTAAAACTAATTTTTAAAAATGTTATTATTATTGTCATTACTATTATTATTTAAAAATTATCTCACTATGTGAGAAAACTGCACAAAACCTAAATATTTAGAACTGGCAGAGAAATTAAAATATATGACACAACAGGGACACCCGGGTGGCTTAGTCTCTTAAGTGTCTAACTTTGGCTCAGGTCATAATCTCACACTTCATGGGTTTGAGCCCCACATTAAGCTATCTGCTGTCAGTGCAGAGCTGGCTTTGGATCCTCTGTCTCCCTCTTTCTTCCCCTCCCCCGCTCAGTTTCTCTCTCCCTCTCTCTCTCTCTCTCTCATAAAATAAAAAAAATAAAGATTAAAAATATATATATGACACAACAGACATATCAAAGTGCACTCATTTGATTGATAAATTGATAGAATAGGTAAAGCAAAATTAACTTAAAACAAAAATTTGTGAGATGACATTGATTGGGATTTCAATACTTACTATAAACATAAATGGTATCATATGGTCAAAAGGCAAGACCCGTAGTTAACTCTGGAAATAGACCCATGTATAAGGATGTTTGAATATTGAAAAAGCCAATTCAGTGGAAAAAAAATGGGATTTTTACCAAATGGTTCTGGAACAATTAGACATTCATTTCTAAAAATTAATAAACCTCTACCCATTTCTCACAATACACTTAAAAATTAACTTGAATAATAGATTTAAACATAACCTTGAATGTAAATAAATAGTTCTAAAACTTGTAGAGGGAAATGTAGATGAATGGCACTGTCACCTTGGGCTAGGCTGAGATTTCTCAGAGAACAGAAAAGTGTAAGTATTTATCATTTTGAAAATTGATAAATAAGACTTCATCAAAATATAAAGCTCTAGCTTATTCAGAAGACACTAAGACAGTGAAAATAAAATCCACAGACTGGAATAAAATGTTAAAGAAACATATATCTAACAAAATATTGGTATCGAGGTGATATAAAAAGAACTTTTACAATTAAATAATAAGAAAGCACACAATCCCATTAAAAATTAGCAAGGTATTTGAATAGTCACTTCAACTCAAAGTAGTTAGTAGGCAAGTAAGTAATGAATAAATGAAGGAAAGCAAAATTCATTTTCTTTCAGAGCATAATCAACTAGACATAATTTACAGTAGAAAAATGATAGATGATTTAATACTTCTATGAGAAACTAATTAGATTTCTAATCCTTAAAAATGACTATTAAAAGTAAGATGTTTGTGAGTATCCTTTATATAAAAACTTGGTAAGGGAGGGGTGCTGGGGTGGCTCAGTTGGTTGAGTGTCTGACTCTTTGTTTCAGCTCAGGTCCTGATCCCGGTGTCATGGGATCAAGTCCTGCATTGAACTCTCCACTGAGCATGGAGCCTGCTTAAGATCCTCTCTCTCCCTCTGCCCCTCTCCCCTACTTGCATGCTCTCTCTCTCTCAAAAAAAAAAAAAAAAAAAAAAAAGGAACTGATAAGAGAGACATAGAAGTAGAGAAACCATCAACACACCTGGTTAAGAGAAACAAAGGTAAAAGAGAGGGGAGGAGAGCCCAGCAAGTAATGTTGCATTTACCACATATCCTACTCTTAAAAATTACATCAAGAATTGAATTCACTTGAATTTCTATGAAATTAATACAAATATACAATTGCTTCTCATAACTTGCAATAGTTATATTCCATAAGGTTGCCATGAACACTGAATTTACTAATGAATACTGATCCTTTGCTCCCAACGGAAATAGAAAGTTAGGTTCCTACAAACCTCTAGTCACAATACTTTTGTCCACTGATATATAAGTAAACTTGTTTTAGTGTGTTTGTGTCCAACGATATCTAACTTAATATACAGTTGATTCGTTTATATTGAACTTGTGGCCAACAGTACTATGGCTTGTGCCTGACCAAACTTTATGAACACATGTATTTTGTCCCTAAAACAAACGACAGGCCACTTATGCCTTGGAACACTAAACAGCACTTCAGTAAGCTGACTGGGACTCTTTTAAACAGTGAAAACACTAACAGAAAACTCAAGAAATGTGAAAAGCATGACAGTAAATAGACTGCAAAAAGGACACTTGTTTACAGGATGAGGGCTCAAACAAGAAGGCAGAGCATCAATTTGTTCTCCTTCAGCTGGGAATATATGCATCTGGCAACTAAAAAGTTTTTGTTGTGATTATTGACTTATTACAAACTAATTTGAATGAGTAGAATTCTCAAATGTGGAATTTGTAAAGAATGAAGATCAATTGTACTTACAAATGTGAATAATGAGAATCAGCTGTATTTACAGATAGCCTACAAAAATGTATATTGAGAGATTTCTGATAGTTTTTTAAAATTTCAGTAATCGTGATTTCTAGATCTAGACAAATAACACTTAAAATTATTGACTATTATTGGAGTAAATTATGGTTGACAGTTATGGCTCTTTCCTATAATGCTAAAAATATGATACTAGTCACTTGATGAATTAACAAATGTACTTTTTCTTTTTCTTTTCCTTTTTTTAACAAATTGTGCTTTTTAAAATTTTCAAGGGTAGAATTTAGTGATTCATTGCTTAACATACAATACCCAGTGCTTATCACAAGTGCCCACCTTAATACCCATCACCATTTAGCCCATCCACAACTTGCCTCCCCTCCAGCCTGCTTGGGATGTTCTCTCTCCCTCTTTTTCTGGCCCTCCCCTGCTTGTACTCTATCTCTCTCTCAAAATAAATAAATAAACTTTAGAAGTGATGCCATGGCTCAAAATTGAAAAAATTTTAAATTTTAGTTAAAACCAGTTTTATTTATAACTGCCAATGAGGTTTTTTTCTCTTCTTATACATGGTACTTTAAAATAACTCATACATTAACATAAAGTTATCATTCATAATCTTTTGAAGCTATCTATTAATATTCTATGTATTGCTTTGAAAAGGATTATAATATTGTCTAAATCTTAAAGTCCTTTTTAAAAATGTAAATATGTACATAATGCGGAGATAAAAATTCCCTGGTGTATTTTGATATTATAAAACATTGAGGCTTCAGATGATATTTATTTTTTTAAGAAAGTCATAGTCTAACTGGATAGCTGCATGTTAAAGAATGAACCTGGACCACTTCCTTACATCATACACAAAAATAAACTCAAAATGGATTAAGGACCCACATGTGAAACCCAAAACTAAAAAAAATCCTAGAAAAGGATAACACTGTATGTTAATTATGTTAGAATTAAAATTTAAAAACTTAATTAAAAAAAGTCATAGTCTTAACTCAGAAGGAAAAATCATACATTTCTATATTAGAGCATATTTTTTTAAGTTTATTTATTTATTTTTGGGAAGGAGGGGTAGAGAGAGGGAGACAGAGAACATCAAGCAAGCTCAATGCTGTCTGCACAGAGCCCAAAGTGGGGCTCAAACAGATGAACCATGAAAGCATGACCTGAGCTGAAACCAAGAGTTAGATGCTTAACTGACTGAGCCACCCAGGTACCCCTAGAGCATATTTTTGTGAAAACAGTGGGTTCAAATGGAAATTATACTGAAATATATAAAATGGAAAAGCACACTAATGTTTTAGATTTTCCTGGTTATCATTTCACTTTCTTTCTTTCTTTCTTTCTTTCTTTCTTTCTTCCTTTCTTTTTTGCTTAGATTGTTAATGCACTTTAGATGCTAAAAATAATCATTTATTTAGCTTAAGCTTTTGCAAATTTAAAGCTTGTTTTTATTTTGAGAGAGAAGGAGAGAGAGAGAGACAGAGAGAGAGAGAGAGAGAGAGAAAACGAGGGGTGGAGGGGCAGAGAGAGAAGGGGACAGAGGATCTGAAGCAGGATCTGTGCTGACAGCAGAGAGCCTGATGAGGGCTCAAACTCACAAACCATGCGATCATGACCTGAGCTGAAGTCAGACACTTAACCGAGACACCCAGGCACTCCATGCTTTTGCAAATTTAAGAATAAAAATAGGGTTATTGGCTTTTTCATACCCAAGGTAATGTTAAATATTTTATTTTCACTCAAGTTTTTATTATGTGCCCTAATTGAATTCATTATAACTGTTACATAGCTTTACTGATGTAGGAATGAATACAAATAAATGGTGTAATAATTACCTATAACACTTAGATAATATAAGATTTATGATTTTCGTGATTTTTAATTTTGCTATACCTCACACTGCCACTGTTCTCACATAAATTCTACTATTTATGAAAACATGACATTGACCTTCTTAATCTCACAAAGAGGTCATTCATAATACATGCAAACATGAAGGAATGGCTTTTTCCTAGTACAGTACTTTGTGACAGAAAACGCTTTACCATTTTAGTACATTGAGTATAGCATTTTTTATAAGTTCCTATTTTTCAATATTATTAAAATGTATGTTGAATATTTGTAATTTCTGAAAGAGGTCTGTTTGGTAAACATATTGCTACAGGTTCAAATGTAGTAATTTGAGACCATTTCCTATAAAAAGACCAGGATAAGTATTTTCAGCTTTCTAGGTTATTTTTTTCATTGTTTTTTTTTGTTGTTCTCCCACTTAAACCTAAACTTATTAACTCAACTGTAGGAAGTAATGTTAAATAATAAAACTAATTCATGTAGAAATCTCCATAATATAAAAATAGATATACTAAAATTAAAGATATCCATTTCTGATAAACTGAAAGCAAGTATATAATAAAGGTTTTACATAAAATTGTGAAAGCGTAATTTGGCATATTAGTATTTTGCAAGTTATTTACTATTAACAAAGCTATGTATATCTATTAGGAAAATTATTGTCAAAGAAACAATAACCAGCTGAACTCACTGGAAAGACTTTTAGCAAGAATAGTTGGTGGGAGAAGATCTAAGCTTCTGGGAGAAGTTTGAACTAGAAAAATTAAGAGATAGAAAAATGGAGAGAGACCAACAAAGAGAAGTCCTAGTTTAAAAAAGAAAAAAAAATGGAAACCCTTTGAGAATATTTGAGTCCCTGCAATTAAGATTATATGTAAGGAAAAAAGTAACAAAGTTATTTCAGGCAAGCAATGGGAGTGGAGATGGGAAGGCAGAGGCTATATGTAATCCAAAATGAGTATTTGAGGCATAAATTATATATTTAGAAAACCATTAAATTTAAACAAATTATATGAACTTATAAAAATAAAGTGATTAAAAGCTTTTGTAGCTTCAGACAATTCATTTCAGGGGTTTTTAGAGAGTTCATATTTGAATTTCAGAGGTAGGTCAAGTCATGTTATCAAAAGAAAATTAAGTGAAATTGATACACTACCTATGCTGAAGTTCTAAAATAGTATTTATTTATTTTTCACAGTATATTTAAGAAAACAAAAGCCAAAACTTAAAGAAAATATTATGTAATATAAAGATTGTTTCTACAAATATTTTTAAGTAAAATAAAAAATATATATGTATATATATATATATATATATAGAGAGAGAGAGAGAGAGAGAGAAGGGAAAGAGAGAGAGAGAGAGTCTGTGAAAAGGGGACGAGGTACAAGAGAGGTAGGGAACTATGAACTTCTAATAATTAAATAAAAGGAGGAGTGAAATTCGAACACATAGTTTTGCAAAACAGTATGAATGTTTTTACACATGTGATTTGGTTCTAGAATTGTCAAGAATCTTCGCAATAAAAACAGGAGTGTTTGGGGATACTTTGGTGAAGGATAAATCAAAGTCATATTACTCAGAAAAAGTTGAGGGGGTATGATAACATGATAAAAAGCTTTGTAAGCTTTCAGTAATATTCTATTGAACATAATAAAAGAGAGAGGTGTGTGGGAAATAATTGGATAATCAATACTATGGGAACTATTTAGAAAAGGTAAATACTCTTGATAATTATGGTTAATATTAATGTGGAATATTTTTCCTATTATGTGGAAAATGACAATAATTATGTTTGAGCATTTAGGTACTCTAACATTTCATCAGACTCTCACTTCGCATCTGCTGTCTACAATGTTTCAATAACATAATCATCATTCTGAAATATGACTCATAAAAATACTTTAAATGGCTTAAAAATACTTGCTTTTAAGAAACAGTGAAAATAGACTGACACTCATTACAAAGACTACTAACAGCAAATAATGTTGAGAACTTGATTATAATTATATATTTTGTTTACTGAATTTAAAATTGTACATGCTTTACTTAAAACCTTGAAAAATAAGAATGTAATACAAAAGATAGAGTTAAATGAAACTAATAAAACATACTAGCAGCCTTGATAAAAGAAATAAAATTTTCCTTATTTTATACTCCCTCTTGTTAACCAGTCTTAAGCCTTTAATACTTTAAATGCTATAAATTAAGATCTGAGTAAAGATGCAAGAATGATTCCAGATTTGACATAATTTTCACTTTTCCTATCAGAGAGAATCCTCCCACACCTGCACTGCCCATTTTTTTCAAACAACAACAACAGAGTGAAAGTTACTATCTGCAACAAAAAAGCAAAGTTACCCAAATCTTATGCAATAAAAGGGCAAAGAGAGATTTTGGCAGAACTCTCTGGCTTATATCTATACACAAACACCATAGAAATAAAGTTTGTGAAAGAAGGCAAGTTGGCCAAATCATGGAACTGCTTATTAACATACCCCAAATTCAAGATCATCAAAAGGAGAAGATAAGCAGGTAGCTCAGGAAAAAGAATAATGTCCAAGAAAGCCCATGAGTGTAAACATGCCCATTCCCCCACCAAGATGTCAGGAGAATGAGTTCCTGAACTCATCGTCTAGCTTGCTTTAATAGTAGGTAAGTAGCAAAGAAAGGAAGAATGATTATGTTTTCACAGAGGTAATCAACACCAACAATAAGCCAGGGGTTTGCAGAACTAAAAACAGATACAATAAACAGCACGTGATCCTCTGGAAAGGAGGAAGACAATATGAGATTCCCAGGAAAAGATCCTTCTGCATTGCAAACTATTAAAAATAAGATATAAAAATATAAGTCCTGTTACCTCAATCCATCTTTGGAGTCAAATGGTGACGGCTTCTGGATAATCAGTTAAATAAAGTAGGGGAGGTAAAATAACTAAACTAATGTTCAGGTAAAAGTATACTTTCCTAGGTCTATGCTTAATTGTTGGGCCAATATGATGCCAGAAATTATATTTGTACAGGACTATGATATTCATGGCTAGGTGGATTAAACACTAAAATTCCTCAGCAAACAGAGACACCAAAAATTAAAATAAAAAAAATTATCCAGTGCAGAGGTAAAAAAGTATCAATTAAAGGAAAATATCAGGCTGATCTTTGATTTCTCCACAGAAGATTCAATGTTAGAAGACAACAGTGATGATTACCTTATTCCCAGAGAGATTTGTTACTGAATCCTATCACTCTTAGCCCTGTTGCATTGTGATACCTCCGCTCTTTTGTTAAATATAAGAAGAAGAAATCAAATATGTTTGCTAAAATGTGTGTACTGCTTGATTCCATTGTAAACATGCAAATTCCGCTTATGTCAATTAACAAAAGACATGATGCCAGGGGAACATTCTTTAAAAGCATAGACTATTAGAAGTATGTAATGGAACTCTACACTATTGCCTGAAGGATCTTAGTCACTTGCATAAGCAGAATCAGCCGGGAAAGGGATTTCAGCCAAGGGGTTTCCAAAGACAGTATTCCACATTTATCTTAACTTTCTAGTTCCTAAGAAAAACGGGACTCTGCTTCCAACTCAGCTTCCAAGACCTGACATTAAACACTTTACAAACAGCCATCTTTGCTGAGATTGTCAAACCACTGCTTTATTTAAATTTGACCTACAACACAAATCCTTTTCCCAAATCTTATGTCAATACTGCTTCTTCTTCTGTTTGGTGATAAAAATTCAGTGGTTCCTCTCAGATATCCCCTTTTGCCTTGGCAATTTAATAAACTTGCCATTGTTGGACTGCAGTCTCTCCCTTATGGTCATTATCAGATGAAATTTATCTCATGTTAATAAAGCTATCCGTATAAGATATTCCTCACTATTTGTATTTCTATTTTTTTAATTTTCTATCTATATAAACATAGATATCTTGAATATTATTGACATAAGGTTAATGTTTATGTCTGGAAGAATTTTTTCAATTTATTTTTTTAACTTTTAAGTATGGCATACTTTATTATTACATGCATTTTTTTTCAAAAATCAATTAAATTATCTTTTATAAATTATAATTAATAGATTGTGGTGATAATGCTTTGGCTTCAGATATTTGTACAAAAATCTTTCACACATTCATGAGGGATTAGATTCTTAAGGTTTCCTTAGTTTTCACCCTATTTTTTTGCAGATAGTTTTAATTTCTCTAATAATATTCAATAAGTAAGAGATTATGCCATTACTCTAAAACTTAATCATTGTTTCTGTACCCCAGGGGTGTTCTTTATATTTTTAAATTATTTCTCCCAGTTGCATTTACCATTGTTGACAAGGAAGGCTATAAAACATCTCACTTCTTTCTCTGGAGAGTTCTTAAAAATAGACAATAAGAGGGATATTTCTTTATATTATGGCTGTCATCTCTTCCATGTTTGTCTAGAAATTTAAGAAACACTCCCCTATTTTATTTGTTATTGTATACACATAAGTCCAAACTAGTGAAAATATATGAAAATTACCTAAATGGTGTCATAAGGGACTGAGGAACAAATGAAATTTCCAACAAGGATTAAATATGCAAACATTTGTATTTACATTAAGGACTCCTTAATTCTTATCTACCAATGAAAATTTTACATGTGTATCTTCTAGATAATTATACAAATACTATTATAAGTATTCCTCAGAATACAAGCCATGTCCTTGTCTGAGGTTAGTTTTATGAAGGAATGTAAAATATCCCTAAAGCCTCAGGAATACATTTTTAGTTTATTTATGGGACTTACTAAGTTCAAAGTTTAACAACATTTAGAAACCCTTCAAACGTGCTGAAAAGAGTGAGTTATACAATGTAACAATTTGCCACTTAATGTTAAATGTTAGATTTCACAGAATAATTTTTTGTATGTTTCCTATTGTTGCTATACTATTTGCTAATTATCTGAAACGATGTGCTACTCATAATCATCATTTAATTAGTTTCTTCTTTTTCTAGAATAATATTAGCTCTAAATAATACCAAAGCCTTGATTCTCTACTTATTGATTTTCAATATTAGAAGTAAGTTTATATATGTGAAGTTTAGTGCCAAACGCTATCTTAATCGTCTTAAGACATGGTGAATTAAAATTCTAAAATAAAGATAAGGAAAACACTCTTTTAATTATTGTTTTAATTTACATCTAATATAGCAAGATAGAACGTGCCCTTAAAAACTCTACAGATTTTTAACATTGTTTTTATAAGTAACCCATTTATGTAATGCAACAGATGCTAGTGTAAAGCTAAAAGAAAGAACTACTTCTGTGTTTAAAAAAGGATAAAAGAGAAAATAAAAATAGAGAGAAGGAAGGATGGAGGGAAGGAGGAAGGAATGAAGGAAAGAAGAAAGGAAGAAAATCTAAGACTATGCTCTGTGGATTCCAGAGAGGAACACTATGGGACTAGGACATGTTTCATTAAGAATTTCAATTTTCAATTGAAAATTTCAATTTTCATTTGAAAGTGGCCTTGAAATGTTAAGATTTTAACACACAGAGTCGGAACAGAAGTATATTATAGATGGAAGGTAGAGCAAGAGCTTAGGAACAAATTTGGAAGCCTAGGTCATACTTACTAGGATACACAATATACAGCCAAGCATTGAGAAATATGTTTGGAAAGGATTTTTAAAGGGTAAGTTGAGGGTTTTAGTCATGATCGCATGGGCGACATAAATAATGTTGAGTATATATCTTATTGGTCTTCAGACACAAATTTTCACGGTATCTCACCATTATTATTATAAATAATGTCTTTGTTTTTAACCAATAAGTCCTCTGATTTTAATTTTATTTATTTTAATTTAGGTATTTATGTACTTTATAACTTTATAAATATTATGTTTAGTAGATAGAGAAACATTATTTCCTCTTTGCAATTTCCTATCTAGGCTTAAAAGTGCATTTTCTTCAGTATTTACCATGGAATTTTTTCTGCTTAGTTTTCAAGTTTTGTTGTTGTTGTTGTTGTTGTTCAATTTTAGCCATGCAACAATCAGAGATAAAACTTAATAGATTATGCCTAATACTGATAGCTTTTAACTGTGAAGCTCATGTGTTTCAGACTACCATTACCACTATAGTTCTAAAGTATATCATCCTGTATTATAAATACAGATTTGTTTCTATTACACTTCAGTTCATTCATTTACTGACAAATATCAAGTTCCTGTTATGTTCCAATGAATTTGAAAACTGCGATTAAAACAATGGACACAGGAAAGTTGGTCCTTGCCTTAGTGAAGCTATAGTCCATGAGAAATTCAGAATTACAATATGTCTCCCATTACGGATCTCCGTGAGTCTGACATATTCCTGGACGTGTTGTGTCAGCTCTAGAGCCATACAATATTTTCATGGATGTTAGGGGATAGCAAACAATCTTGGAAGATAGAAAACTGTCTCCCTCCAGGGTGGAGAGCAAATTTGTTCCCTGACCAAAATAACAAAAACACTATTCTCCAAGATTAAGGTTGAACAGGTTTCCTAGCAGCCTTCTCTAAAAAATTGAGTTTTCTAAACTCGTGGTTTTCCAATTGTGGCACAAACCCACTATTTGCACAACATCCACTTGAACTCACCTCTGCATCTCTGTGGTGGGACTCCAGGGATGAGAACATGAAATTCATTTGCCTGTTGTGCTGTAACAAACCTTTGTCTCTAGATTTAAAAAAAAAAAAAAAAGAATATTAAATAATCAAACATGGAGGAGGAGAACTAACGTGACCTTATAGAAGGAACCCTGTGGGCCAATTCAACGTATTGCTTGTACATCTGAATACTCAGTAGGAATTGATGTGTTTTGTGCCTGTCCTCTCCATCCCATAAGTGCCAGAGGACATTATCCCGAACTGTAAAGAGCTACAGGTAGAGAAATGCTAATGTGACACATTCCCCTAGTGTTTGCCGCTAATGAGTGGATGGGAATTTCATGTGTCTCCCTCTGATGTCAAAAGCTTTCTCAACATGAGTGACTCCCTCCACACTGGCAAGTGACAAGTCTGTCTCAATGGCCTGACTGTAGTGTTAACACTTCTCCTTCAGAAGGGGTGATTGGTAAGCCCTGACAAAGTTCTGGGGGTCCTCTCGGCAAGTAAACTTTCTTGAAATTATGCGAGTAGATTAGCAATTCCTTCTCAAAGAATAACTGCTGTCTTTTCCAGTCTCCCACTACTAAATTGGAGTCCCAGAACCCTATTGCACACTAGGCATGGAGACAATACAAGGGTCTACGGCTGGTGATTTTGACTGGCGTCTCTGGCAAAGGGAATTAGCCTCCATCCAGAGAACCCCCTTTGAGGTTTTGCCTTGTATCCTCCCTGACAGGATCACTGGTACGCACCTTTGGAAAAGCAGCTCTCAGCTTGCTGCTGTCTTCTTACTGAAAATAAATACCTACCCCTGAGGGACTTATAACTCTGTAGTCTGATATTCCTGTCTGGGGTAGATCAATTCCAAATACAACCATGACAAGGTCGGAAAAGACCCCAAAAGCCTCCCTTATTCAATGTTAAGTGGTACATGTGGTCAAGAACTCAACAGACTCGTCTCCAGTGAAACATCAGGTTTACATATGAGCTTCCAAGTAGGCCCAAACCTCATACTCTTCACGGTTGTTGAAAGTATAATATTGGGACTTTTTCCCCTCTGAAAATAAACACTTTATACTTATCTTCTTTACATACAAGTTTTATTAAAGTGATTACTCAAATTTAGGTTAAGTTCAGTTATTCTCTCACATGGTATAAGTAATATATTTTACTTCTATCCAAGTGTTCACTGTAATTTTAATTACAGCACATAAGTCATCAATATTCATATTTGTGATATGAATACTTGTGGTAAAGTGTTTTCAAGGTCTTTTCTCAAACATCCATGGTTTGCAAAACTTTGAATATTATGTTTTAATCATCATATTAAACTTAATAAGACTTATCTCTTAAGCTTATAATGGAAGTGAAATGGAAAAACTCATGTAAAGGATTTAATGCCCTGCACGGTAAGCTTTAATATTGTTTTTTTAGTTTTGAGTATTGCCAGTTGTGAATAAACTTTAAATCAAAACCATTTCAGAAAATATTATTTAGAATTCAAGAATATTTTAGTTATTTCTTATAGGAAATATCTTCTTTCAGTGATGGCTATTCAAAACAATATTTACAAGTAATTTTGTAACATCAATAGATGTGTTTTACAATTATAACTACTATTCACATTTAATTGCAGTACTAACTAGATTGTATTATAATTTTCCTTTTTTTTCCCCATGCCTTCCTATTTCCCCTTACTAGACTTTGAACATTTGAAGGACAAGGACTATGTTTTGTTCATGTTTGTATCTCATGTATCTAACATGTTAAGTAGGACAGAGTGAATTCTTATTTGTTGAAAGGATGCAGGAAGATAAGAATGTATAAAAAAGTTTCTTATAATTATCTTATATAAAAAGCATTTAAAATTATATTAAAGTGATATGTTAACACTCAGTAAAATACATTTTTTCTGTGTTTTTCAATTTTTAAAAATGTGGCACAGGACGGGGCACCAGGGTGGCTCAGTCGGATAAGCATCTGACTTCAGCTCGGGTCATGATCTCATGGTTCATGGGTTCAAGCCCTGCTTCGGGCTCTGTGCTGACACCCCAGAGCCTGGAGACTGCTTGGAATTCTATGCCTCCCTCTCTGTCTGTCCCTCCCCCGCTTGCATTCTATCTCTCTCCGCCTCTCAAAAATAAATAAACATTAAAAAAGAATAAACAGGAGACTACATAAAGAGCAGAATCCTTTGTAATGAAGAATATTACATTAACATAAAAATACATTGCCAGAGGAATATAGTCTTGAAATCCAAGAAATCTGGGGAAAATTTATATGGTAACTATTTCAGAGGAGAAATTTTCTTCATTATTTTAAATCACAGATCATGGCAACTGCTCAGACTTTCAGGAGTGACTGTAAGCACAGTCCTGAACCTCAGGAACAAAGTAGATTAAAACATATATTCCAGTATAAGGGATGAGAAAGACGACTCAGAGAATGTGAAGTTTAAAAAAAATGTACAACTTTTATGTAAAAAAAAACAATGAAGGATGACCCATTCAAGATACAAAACATGAAAAGAGAAATACAATTCCAAGTGTACAACTATGGATTCAAATCAATTATTTATGATGGTTTAGGCTGTGCTAATCAATATCTGTAGCAGAAGATCGCTGCGTAGTTTGAATCCTCCCAGATATTGAATTAAATTGATTTGCTCCCATTTAGAACAACATTAATTTTTGTATAGATTTATAAGCTAAAATCTGATTATAGAGTATACATTAAAACTAGTTGAAATGAGATTCAGGGAGGAAAGTACACCAGGAAGGTGGTCTAATTTATAGACTTCAATTTTAATACATATTTAGGTTGTATACCTAATCTTTAGCATTATTGTATTGTTTCTAATGGTGGAGATTCTGGACACCATTAAAAAGAACACTTTTGGAAATAATAAATTAATACATCTTTGAAGGTTTGTACATTGAACACTCCCAGAATATGAATGTGTGAGTGTTTAATCAAAAATATTTCAAAAGTAGATATACATAATAACATAATAATATGCTACATGATAATTTTCAGAAATATGCCTAGCTCTGATATTTGTCTTCCCTACCCCACCTTAGTCAATACTAGTGACTTCCTGACAACAGTAACAATTGCAGAAGTTTCCACAACCATGTTATCTAAAGACTGCAAGACAGTAGGCTCATTTCTTTAGCCACCTCCTCCTGGTTGCTATGGTAAGGACTTCAGACAGAATTTTCTACTGCAGAAACTGTCAGGTCTGTGTACCTTCTTTCTTCTTTGCTTCTGCTCATTAATGATTTGCTTTGATGCTTAATTGTTCACCAGAGTCTAATTAGTGGAGTCATTGTATTATTCTTTCCTAAATTATCTATTTCACTCTTAGGGAGTGCTCTGATGAATCATCTTCAAAGTCTTTAGGATGCAACAAATAGATTAAGTGACAAAATAAACTTTTTTCTTTTTTCTTCTACATTTTGTCTATATCAGAATTATGGGCACCAAGCATTCGGAGGTGGGCATATACTGAGGGACAGTGTTACTTGTGAAACAAGAAGTTAATAATCTTAGATAGATATTGGGCCTTGTACTCTACTGAAAAAATGATCTGGACTAGAATAGTTGAGATATGAGATTAATATCAATGTGCGATGCATGTAGGGTAGACATAAACCCATAACTGTAGATTGCAGATTATATTGAGAAGTTTGAGTTTTCCTTTCTGGAAATTTTTGTTTATTTTACGCCATCCCCCAACCATATTAACATTATAGATTTATCTATTCATTCAAGGGCCTATCAAGTATTTTGTGAGCATGATTTAGGTATAATACAATATGTTGCAGGGATGACAAAACAGTATCATATGAGAACTTTTCTTCCCTTGTGTTTTGCGGGTAAATATGATTTAAACAATCATTTGCAAAGTTGGTTGTTAGTTGGTTTTAGTATAACTACAATATTTATAATTTGTATGTTTGCTTCCTTTTCAGAACCCTATATATCTTAAAATTTTTAAATGTTATTTATTTTTGAGAGAAAGAGGGGGGTGCAGAGAGAGAGGGAGACACAGAATCTAAAGCAGGCTCCAGGCTCTGAGCTGACAGCATAGAGCCTGATGCAGGGCTTGAACTCATAAACTGCAAGATCATGGCCTGAGCCAAGGTTGGACACTTAACTAACTGAACCACTCAGGCACCTGGAGAACCCTATATATTTTAAATAGGGTATTATATTGATTGTTGTGGGGGGGGAAACATTATTTATCATTCTGATCAGGATGTTATGATGTGTAGTATTGTTTTTGTTATCATATCAATTAGCGTATAGCTTGATTTTATTTAAAAATGTTAGTTTTCATAAGGCCCATAGTCTAACTTTCCTTCCTTTTCCCTTTCTTTTTTTTTCTTTCTTCCATTCCTTCCTTCCTCCCTTCCTCTAAGAAACTGATATGTTTTCTAACCTCGAGTTCTTCTCTTAACTGAGCAAAAGCAATCAAATTGAGTGTTTTTTATATATAAGCCCTGAAACACTCATCTTTGTATTAGGGTGCTATAGTCAGAAGGCGAGATGATATAGAGAACCTTCTACCCATTTTCACTGTCAACAGGTGAACAGAAGAAAGAGAAACTCTCCAGGAGTCAGGCTGGTTAAGACAACAAGCTGAAATGAAAGCATCAGTCAAGCCTTTACTTGAAGCTGTGGTAAAAGCAAGAGGCCAGAAAGAGGGGTAAGGTTCCTGTGGATGACACCAGAAAAGGTTCAGATGTATCAGCACAGATGGGAGAACAGTCTCACTGCTGAGAAGGCCCTCAAATAAGAGGTTTCTGACATTTTATGGACCCCGGGGCTACATGGAAGTAGAAGGAGAAGGGCTAGGAGGACAAACGTCTGAGTTCTGAGTCTGAGGGAAGAATATGTCTTTAAAGACATCTCTGCAAATGCACCTGGGGAAGACCTCATCCCAGGGCCCAATGCAGAGGCCTGCACTTGGTGGGGCCTGGGCTGGGAATGCAGATAAATGTAAGAGCATGTCCAACAATAGGAGTCTAAGTCCTTCACTGCCACTCCTTTCAGAGGCTGAAATGCACAGTCCACACACCAAATGGGTGTGGGGAGGGAAGCTTTATGCTGGGAGCCCTGACAGGAAGAGCCTCTGTCATAGCCTCTGATTGAGACTGAAATATCATTCATAATGGTTTTTGCCAAGAGCTAGACTCCTCAACTCCGTTACTTGGGTTTTCGGTGCCTAAGTGAGAAACATAGGCTACCCTGTGTGGTCCCAACTAAGTCAGACTTTGAGGGACTATAACAGGAACTTTGTATATAGTCTTAGGCCACAGAGACCATGGTCATAATCAAGATCACTCCAGTCAAGATCATCAAGCCTGCTGGTGGAATGAACATAGTCATGAACACTATTATCCAGCCAGTAAAAGATGTCCCATAGCCCATTAGAGTCTATTTTAGAGAACCAGGAAATTTATTCTTTAAGTTTCTGAATAAATATTTTTTTTATCTGCCTTGAGGCATCAACTGAGGCACAGCACAGCTCCAGCTGGTAAGTTGAAGCTGATATGGATGTTTTCCAGGGCTTAGATGATCTCATGCTAGTCAGGGTACACACACAATAAATACAATCCCACAGGGTATGTGTGGTCTCCTGAAGACAAAGAGTTCACACGGTTAGGGCACTCCAAGAAGGACATACACCAATTAGGCAGTCAGGTTAACTGGAACTCCAGCATAGCCTGCCATCAAGATGCCTCCTACCCTAAGGTCTCCGTCAAGACCAAATCATTTAGTTCAGTTCGTGGTTTTGGAAGGACTGCCTGAGGAATTCAGTTTCCAAAATTTGGGTTTGTCCATGGCATCAGTTGTCAGTGTCATGAGTGTATATGACATTTAGAGATGTTCTGTTGGAGAGTGCAGGAGGTGAGGCCATCTACCATTATGTCACTGTATTGCCACATGTGACCATAGGCTCAGAGTTAATTTGTCCTCAAAAGTAGTCACAACAGCTTGGAAAAGCAGCATGGGGAGTTTTTCTTCAGGAGGATGGAAGGCTTTCAGGAGCAGTTCTGATAAATGAAGATATTAATGCCTTCTCCTCAAGCTCCTACATTTGCCCAGGTGCTAGGGTTTTGGTTTTCCTTATAATGGTGGTTGCTATTAGTGTGTCCCATTTAGTAGTCAAAACTTCATATTTTTTCAGTCATTTCCTACTCTCATCCATCTATGTTATTCATCTGAAGTAGTCATATGAAAAAAAGGACAAAAGCATTTTACAGAAAAATGTGTTTATATAATTTAACCTGAATGACACATTGTAAAGAATTAGCAAAAAATCCTGAATTTTTAAAAGATTTCAAAATGGGTTTACATCATCTTCCACCTTTGATATTTAAAAGCCATGCTGGCCTCCCATCTATTTGAGTCGCTAGGAAGAAGATCAAAAAGGATGGAAGGCCAATTAAGCGTTCCCCATGGTGCCCAAGGTGTCAATAGCTATAAAGCAAGATCATACAATTGAAGGAAGGGGACAGACAGCCTGATCAAACATATGATGTAAGTTTCCCTCGTTTTCTGGGAACCCCTCTGTTGGATCATTAGATGTACTGAGCCAGGGGAGTCAGGGACTAAAGAGAAGGATCAATGGTCCCTCCTCAGAACTGAAAAACTTATATAAACAATCCATGATTGTGCTCTTGCTAGCACTTCCAAAGACTCACTGACTGGCAAAGTGCTCAAGGGAGCCTCAGACTCTTGCAAAGTTTCCAGTAGCATCCTTTTTAGTGTCCCCATTGACTTTGATAGCAAGTCTACCCGTGTGGGATCTTCAGGCTGTCTCCTCCAGAATGGCAGTGTGCTTGATCTTGATTAACCCCATCGCACCCTCACCCCCTGTTTGCTGTACCAGTTTGTCAGGGGCTGAGCTGGAAAGAGCTGAGCTACCAGGGATGGACTCCTCACCCACCCTACTAGTTTTTCCAGAAACAGAATCTTTCTTCCAAATTCAACAGCACAGTTTCAAGTGTTCTACTAATGGGCAACACAGTGTTGAAAAAGAAAGATAATTCTGGACTTTTTCTGAGTTTGTAAATAGATAGGCACTGCAGGTGAAAGGCATCAAAATGCAGTTCTGTTCCTAACAGATGTTTTCTAGGGTGAGGAGAAGACCCCCTGCCACAATGGCTCTAATTACTCCATTTGGCATAAGTACTTCCCTTTCCTTATTTGTGTGGGAGCTAAGAGATGGCTCTGGCTAAGTTCTTTACCAGATCATTTGTAGAACTGAGAATACTGCACTAATTATATCTCTGCTCTCAACATACAGAATTGTGCTCTATCTCATACACATTAATTGTATCTCTCTTACACACAGTTTGTCAATAATAGGCCTGTCCTTGATTCTCATAGCATTTATGGAGAAGTGACTGATTGTCAATAGACATTTACCTGACCTAGGCAATCAAATGCCTAAACTACCAAGTGGTTCCTTAATGCTTGATTAGTACTACCTGGTAACTACTTTCATTTAAAAATGTTGTATTTCCAATTGACAAATGACAGTAATATCCTTTAGAAAAATTCACTTTTTGAAAGCAGCAAGTCATATTCAAAGAGTAAGAAAAGATTCCTGCAATAATTTTATATCACTACTCTCTCAGTGAACGAATGAATGAATTCAACAATTCAGTGAATGTTTTTACCATGAACCATGCAAAAGGCATGATAGAGTAAACAGGATATATACTATTTTCCAGGATACAATATCAAGCTGAAGATCCAAATGGAAAAAAAAAGTCATTTCCAAAATACACATCAGTTTATCTGCCTATTTGTGACCCATTCCCCTTCACCCAAGCGACTGGTTGAGGAGTGGTGAGCTGACGCCATAGAGCCAGCATATTAGTCCTGATATATTAGAACTGGAAAGTTGAATTATAGTCTAGGTGACTAAAATAGGCAGGCCATGAAAACCCAGGAACAATAGGGTGAACATGAGCCCTGAGATGCAGCTCTTGGCCTGATGAAAGAGAAAAATCAACCTGATGCAGAGAGATAAGTAGAGACTAGAAACTGAATATATATAAACACTGTTTCAGGTTTTATTCCTCATCAGCTTTCTTGGGCTCTATCTTTGGGTTTGGGTCATCTACATATGTATTCATAATTTCACATGTCTGGAGTTGGAATTTATTTCATACGTAATGGTGTCTTATAATAGCTGTTGACCAGGTGACAATAGGAACATCGTTCTCATTGCCTATGCTTGGGTATACTGAGTCACACCTATTCATGTGGTTGTTGTAATGGCGACTGAGCTACATGCATTTTAGCTATGACACATGAGTGAGGTACCATTTAAAAGGATGATTATTCATGAAACAACATTTTCTTAAGAAAGAAGTAGGTATGGAAATGGTAGTAAAATACCAATAAGATATTAGTGAAGCAAATATTCTTCTTTGGAGTAATGACTGTAATTTCATATTTTCCTATAAAACATTATCAGGGAATAATATCATACACTAAGCAATGTGACAGAGGCCAGAAGATGTTTCAAAATGCCTTGGAAAATTCTTGAAATTTTCAAAGGAAGAAAGGCTGTTGTGACATATTCATGCATCTCACAGAACTGTATTTAAAGCCTCAAAAATAAGTTTTCCAGATATTTCATGCTGATTTGAGTAGAATATTCTTAACTTACAGTGACAAGTAATTTAATCAGAGAAAAGTGATAGCATTAGTTTAGTCAACAAGGAAATGTTAAAGAATACTCAGTATTCTTCAACATGCCAAACATGTAGTATTAATGCTAAAAGTACTTAAGAGATCAAGATTATAAGGATTGATTATAGAAAAAGCACATTACTGTGAGGTTCCGCTTAATAATAATTTCCAAAAAATAAATTGCCACCAGATTTAATTTTAAACCACAGAATGAAATCATAGCCCCATCTTATTGTGAAAGGACCAAAAAAAAAAAAAAAAAAAAAAAGTGGATAGTTGATGGCTGAGCTCCTGTTGCACAGATCAAAGTTCTTCATTCATAGAAGTCCAGGAGCTCGAACTAACCACCCACTATGGTACTTCTGTATGCGTTTGAGGGCATTGATTTGATTAGTTCACAAAATTAGTTTATCTTACTAAAATAAGATAAACATGTATGGCTAAATATATCTGAAAACGGCTGTTTCATAAATACAGAATAAAATGCCACGTGAGAAGAAAGCATTGTTTCTTGGTTTATTTGGGAGTTCTGTTTTCTTTCTTAATGACATAAATTAAGTTCTAGAGATCTGCTATACAACATTGTGCCTATAGTTAAAAATACTATATTGTGCACAGAAAAATTTAAGATGATAGATCTCATGTTGTGTTCTTACCACAATCAAATAAATAAATAAAAATCCTATAATATTAAGATCACATGTATACACACACACATATATCTGTAACATAGTGTGTCTTACAAACAATAGTGTCATAATTGAAGTAAGACATTTATTTACATTAAAGATGGTGTTTTATATATAGCAAATATTCAAGAAAACTATAGTGTTACCTCTTTCGTTAGGTTTATTCCTAGGTATCTTAGGGCTTTGGGGAATTGTAAATGGGATCTATTCCTTGATTTCTGTTTCTGCTGCTTCATTATTGGTGTATAAAAATGTAACAGATTTCTGTATGTTGATTTTATATCCTGCAACTTTGTGGGATTCATGAATCATCGGTCTCCAATTTTCTACATAGAATATAATGTCTGCAAATAGTGAAAATTTGACTTCTTCCTTGCAGATTTGGATGCATTTTGTTTCTTTTGTTGTCTGATTGCTGAGGCTAGGGCTTCCAACACTGTGTTAAATAACAGTGGTGAGGTCTGGTACCTGACCTTAGAGGAAAGGCTCTCAGTTTTTCCCCATTGAGGATGATATTAGCTGTGGCTCTTGCGTATATGACCTTTATGATGTTGAGGTGTGTTCCTTCTATCCCTACTTTGTTGAGGGTTTTACCAGGAATGGATTCTGTATTTTGTCAAATGTTTTTTCTGCATCTATTGAGAGGATCATATGATTCTTATCTTTTCTTTTATTAATATGGTGTATCATCTGGATTTATTTGTGAATATTGGGCTACCCCTGCAGCCCAGGAATAAATCCCACTTGATAGTGGTGAATAATGTTTACAATGTACTATTAGATTTGATTTGCTAGTATCTTGCTGAAAATTTTTGCATTAATATTAATCAGGGATATTGGCCTGCAATTCTCCTTTTTAGTGGGGTCTTTGTCTCGTTTTGGAATTAAGGTTATTCTGGCTTCATAGAAGAGTTTGGAAGTTTTCCTTCCATTTCTATTTTTTGGAATAGTTTGAGAAGAATAGGTATTAACAGTTCTTTAAATGTCTGGTAGGAACCTATCTTGCCCTGAACTTTAGTTTCTTGGGAGATTTTTGATTACTGATTCAATTTCTTACCACCTCTCACTTGTCAGAATGGTTAAAATTAGCAACACAGAAAATAACAGATGTTGGTGAGGATGTGGAGGAAGGGGAATGCTCTTACACTGTTGGTGGGAATGCAAACTGGTGTGGCCACTCTGGAAAACAGTTTTGAGATCCCTCAAGGAGTTAAAAATAGAACAACCCTATGACCCAGCAGTTGCACTGTGAGTTATTTACCCAAAGGATACAAAAATACTGATTTGAAGGGGCACATGCACCCTGATGTTTTTAGCAGTGTTATCAACAAGAGCCAAATTATGGAAGGATTCCAAATGCCCATCGATTGCTAAATATATAAAGAAGATGAGGTATATATACACAATGGAATATTACTCAGCCATAAAAAAGATTAAAATCTTTCCATTTGAAATGATATGGATGGAGCTAGTGTATTATGCTAAGCAAGATAAGTCAGTCAGCGTAAGACAAATACCATATGATTCCCTCATACGTAGAATTTAAGAAACAAAACAGATGGACATAGAGGAAGGGAAAAGAAAGAAAAAGAGGGAAGCAAACCATAAAAGACTCTTAACTATAGAGAATAAATTCAGGGTTGATGGAGGGAGGTGGGTGGGGGATGGGCTGAATGGGTGATGGGTATTACAGAGGGCACTTATGATGAGTGTTGGGTGTTTTTTGTATGTAAGTGATGAATCACTAAATTCTACTCCTGAAACTAATACTACCCTATATGTTAACTAGAATTTAAATAAAAACTTCCAAAAAAAAAAGCTTTAAGATTTGGAAAACTTCCAAAAGCCTTACAAAATTCACGATGAGGCCTAGGTACCTAGGGGTCAGTAACCTTTATTTTCTGCAAGCTGTGACTTGCCAATGTGTTTATACATTATGTGGCTCAAGAAAAAAAAAAAAAAAAAAAAAAAGGCATGTCCAGCTAGGGAAAAAAAAGAAACAGAACACTATGCTGACTGCATCTTTAAATACAATGGTAAATTATCCTTATGATTATTTTTGAGCAGGAAAAAACTTGTGTCTTAATGGCCTGCATAGAACTTTTTAACCATTAAAGAGTACTTCCTATTATGATAAAGTTATTGTTTCTAAGTATAGCATCTTTGGGAACTTTCCTGCTTATCTAGAGATACTATTTAATAATCTGAAGATCATAAAAGAATTAATGATGCCTCCATTAAAGTCTTTCTTAAGAACTGGAGTAACCAGGTTACTTGGAAGAACCTAGAATATTCTAAAAAAATCAAACTATTATAATGAAATTAGTGCATCTAAAATGAAACTTTTATTGTATAGTGTTTTTGTATAGTAGAGTACATGTTTTTTTTTTTATGAAATAGCAACATACTATTTATACCCAAAGAGAACCAAATATTCTCTTAACTATTCATATAGTATGTCACCTCTGTTTATACGGTGAACACAGCATAGTATATTACAGTATGTCGATAGGGACAAATGAAAACACTATATCCTAAGATGCTTGATTTTGCTTTTGTACTTATAGAAGGATTATCAGGTGATTTTTGTCCTTCTGGTGCTGCCATTATTACCTGCATCAGGGAATACAAAGAATGTAGTAGTCTTCAATTCAGTGCTTGAATATCTTTACATGTGTTGTAGCCTATTACTGATAGCACAATATGCTATAAATTTTTAACAAGGGTAAATGTCATAAATATCCAGAAGTTGTTTATTAACAATAATATTCTTCAAGATTTCCTGATATTGTAATGGAGGATATATTTTTAGTTAACACTTGTTTACATATTACTTTTATTATTTAGGATGTAATGATATTTTTGACAGTAATGAGAGTATTAAATACTTTGTAGACAAGAGTTAACATAGAAATACAGAGAGCGCTAATCTTAAAAAGGCCTGGTTTCCAGGGTTGTGCTTGGTTGGCATCTAGGACCCTGATAAGATTGGCCTGCTGGGCCTAAGTTGCTTATACAAACAACTGAACACCTGTTTTCCTTCTGGACTCTGGAATTTCTGCAGGCAGAGGGTATTTATGTGACTAGTTCTCAGTAAAATTCTTAGTACTGTCTCTAATGAACTTTCTGGCTAGACAAAAATTCTAGAATGTTGTCACAACTTGTGGCTGGAGGAAGTGAGCATTTCCTTTGTGGTTCTACAAACAGGAGAGGATTCTTGGCAACTTGCACTTGGTTCTCTCCCAATAAATCTTAGCTATGAATACAATTATATGCTGAGTCCTGTGAGTCCTCATAGTGAATCCTATATTTTATGTACCATGCATTATTCTAGGCACATTCTATCCATTATTCTATTTAGTCCTCAAAAAATCTATATGATTGTGTTATTAATTCTGGATCATGGATGAGGAAACAACACTTAGAGAATAAGTAACTTACATAGGGTTGAACAGGTAGCATTGAGCCAAAATCAGAATTTGGGCACAATTCTTTTAATTCCGAAGTATGTGTGCTGGATAGCATAACATTAACAATAGCATTCATATAGACATATGTCTTGTTGTTGTTGGTTTGTTTCTTTTGCATGTGGTTGATTTAAAGTATGTGGTTGGTAGTGTGGGCTGTTCAGAATCACACTTAAAATAAGTCATTAACCAATGCTAGTCACAACTTCCAGGCTACCTTTCTTCCTAAGATGTATACTTTTTAAAAAATTTATTTATTTTTAAGAGAGAGAGAAGGAAAGAGAGTGGGGGAGGGGCAGAGAGCAGGAGAGAGAGAATCCCAAGCAGGTTCTGCACCATGAGTGCAGAGCTCGACTCAAGACTCAATCCCACGAACTGTGACATCATGACCTGAGCCAAAATCAAGTCAGTTTAATTGACTGAGCCACCCAGGCACCCCTAAGTTATATAACACTTTTGCCAATTAAATCCCTGTGGTAGCTAGCGAATGACAAGTGGATTTGAACACCTATGAGAACACTAAGTTGTAGTACTCACTACCTGTCTTTTTTATCCATCCATATTACTCTGGTCCACAAAAACTGAGTTCTACATGATCTCCACAGATTCTTCTTGATATACCAGTTCTAATCCTCAAACCCTTTCTTTACATACAGATAATAACCAGAAGTATTGACATATAGCTGACATCCAGAAACTATCTTCCTGAGCTGCACACTAACACTAGACCTTCTATATTTTCACAGATTTCCTAATGCCTGTCTCCAAGTTACTTTTCTTTGAGACTCCTCATTGTCAATAGTCACTCATCAGGTCAAGATCTAGTGCTCTGGAGGATTAATAGCCTGAATTATCCCTGAGCTTATAGAGGAATGGCAGTTTTTGGGTGAAAAACAAATGAGAGTAAAAAATGAAGTAATTAAAACAACCAGTGCTAACATTTAATGCATATATTACAGTTAAATTCATTTTTGATATCTTCTAGGAGAATGTGGTTTCTATTCTACTGGAATGCAATAGGCAAAGACACAGTTCAGGAGTACATGGACGTTGATTCTGTTTTATTTTTTTATTCTTCATCAGATAAGATTGTTATGCTTATGGATTATGTAAACAAGGAAGGACCAATGTTTGCAAATATCTTTTGAAAAGAAGCACAACGAATATTTTTTTAAGGCCCAAAGAACATTAAGGAAATCATAGGCATTACATAAATATGGTCCCCTTTGTCCAATCTGTAAGAGCTGTGACACTATATAGATCTTGTGAAAATGTGAAAGATTGGATATCCAGAAGATGTCAGCTCTGGAAGGGACAGTGTGAGTTTACAACCAAGTTTGAATGACAAGATACCATACTGAAAGATCTTACAGCAATAATGGCATCATAGATGGTTAAGTCTTTGGAACTTTGTAAAATATACAAAGGAAGAGAGAAGCAGATATATAAAGAAATAAAAGTTGTATTTAAAATTTTTCAAGAGGACTGATTACTGGCGTTTTGCTTTGTAGGAATGTCAGGGCTTAACTAGCCTAACAAGAGTGAAATTGACATCTGAGGTAAGGCAGAAAAAATCAACAAGAACATGGAGCTGGGAATTAACATCGAGATGATAAACTTGGATTAAAAAGGAGTGCCTGGAAAAAAGAGAAAAAAAGCAGGAGAGGGAAACAACAGGTCAGTGTTCTAAAGTTTACAGGTAACTGTTCTAACTTTCTAAAGGCAATTTTCCATTCTCTTGATGTGTTAATTTTGACAAGAATTCTGGGATGTAGATAGATCTATTGTTACCTTTAATTTTCAGGTTGTAAAAAATAATAAAGCTAACTCATTTTATAGTATTTAAATATGTTCTGGGAACTATGCTCAATTTTGTTTCATTTGCTTAAGCACAGTATCTCATGTGATTCTCAAAACTACCTTATCAGGTAGCTAGTAGCTTTATTCCATTATACACGTTTTAAAAATTTTGACTTTGTTCTAACTTACACAAAGTAAATAGCAAATTTTGAAGCCTGGCTGTAAACTCAAGGATATCTGATTCCAGAGTCCTGGTTTTAGATATTAGGTGACACTGTTTTAATCTCCAAAGTACAGAAACTAATGTACTATCCAAATTTACGCTGTTATATTATGACTGTAACCTAAGAAATGACTTTATATGAGAATTCTGAATTCCTAATTTCACTAGGTTGCAATGAAAGTTTTTTTGTGCTCATTTTTTTTCAATTATTCTATTGATTATCTATATATGTAATTAGAGATACCATCTGTCTAAAGCAGTGGCCATTCCTGATTTATTGGTTCAGACATCGGTGCACACTTTGAGCATCAGAAATTCACATGTTTAATGATTCAAGCCTTCTGAAAATAGTCTATAGAGCAATAGTTACACCATAATTATATTTTTATCTTCATGGATTGATTTTGAGAGTATCTCCTATTTCACTCTTTGAAAAATGGCTTAAAAATGTAAGGAGTGTAGCAGCCTCTATTATTTTAATTTAATCATTTAATAACCATAATGCTTTCATTGGCAGATCAGGGTATATTAATCTACACACTAGGGGTGCTTATTTCACCTGGGACTGAGAAATTAGACAATGGAAATCTCTTAAAATGGTATAATAATCTATAGATCCTATTTCTTTCAGACCTAGTCAGTGTTGTGCATTATTCGATGGGGCTCTTGAGCAAACAGCTAAGGAAGAATTCTTGAGACATCTTTGGTGCCAAAAGGTGATTTTATTAAAGCACGGGGACAGGACCCATGGGCAGAAAGAGCTGCACTGGGGTTGTGAGGAGTGATTGATGATATACTTTTAAGTTAGTGGGGGTTAGGGATAACGTTAAGTCGCTAAGGAATTTGAAAGCAAGGCTTTCAGGACCTTGAGGGGCTAGCTGCTGTTAAGATAAGGTCACTTTTAGTCTTTAATAAAACAAAAACATTAAGGAAGTAAGGCAGCCATGAGTCCCTTGAGGAAGGTCACGCTCTGTGTGTTCCAAGTGTCTATCAGTGGGCTGCGAGCTGTACAGAGCTTTCATTTAAGCTACATTTCTCTTGCCTTTGTTTCCCTCATTTTTAGTCACTAAAAAGCCCCTGGAGATTTAAATATATCACAAAAGAAGAGAATATTAGAAAAGAAATGGATAAGCGTTGTATTATGTGCAGCCAAAAGAAAGAAATTTGATGTATTTAAACTGAGAAAACTCTGTTCAAATCTTATTTTTCCCTAATAACCCAATATTTCTATTTATGTAAGCAAAAATATTTTCATAAATATTTCCCTCATATATTATTTAAAAACTCTTAGGTACATTAATAAATCATCAAAATATACATTTTATATAAAATATAAAAATACTCATTCATAAAGATTTCCTAGTCATAATGTTTTAAACATGTATATATATATATATTTTTTTTTTTTTTGAGAGAGAGAGAGAGTGAACAAAGAGAGGGGCAAAGGGAGAGAGAGAATCTTAAGCAAGTTCCATGCTTAGCACCAGAGCCTGACATGAAGCTTGATCACATGAAGCTTGATCCCAAGACCCTGGGACCATAACCTGAGTTGACATCAAGTGTCCGACACCCAACCAACTGGGTCACCTCGGCGACCCTAAACATATTTAAAAGGGAATGTTGTGCGTAATTCCAAATGGGGCTAAAATGATGTAAAGCATCTTGAAACCAGGAAGTAAATTATATACGTGGTCATACTGTCTCTCTAGTTATTGCTTTTAAATAAAGAGAAACTGAAATCCATAATTTTTACCACTAGACAATTCATATGTACATATTTTGAATAGCTATTTTAAAGAAATAAGAATGATTTGAACTAGTGGTCATTTAAGATAAATAAATAAACTCATTTTCAGAATCCAGTTGTTTGTCCAAGTTTGTGACATGAATGGCTCATTTCTACATAGATTTTATTTTATATATTTTTTCTTCTTTTTTATATTCTTCTTTCTTTCTTTCTTTCTTTCTTTCTTTCTCTCTTTCTTTCTGTCTTTCTGTCTTTTAAGTGTAGTTATCAAGATACATCTCAAAACTTTCTTTGTGGTGGTAGTATTACTATTGATTTGTTGCTTATGTAAGTGTGTAATACGATACTATAAAGAACACTGGCATGAAAATTTTTTTACATTGCCTTGGCCATTTTTATGATTGTCCAAGAACTATTTGTCAACCATAGCTCATTAACGAACTTAAAAGAATTTAAACATTTTATATATATATCATTATATATAACGATACAGTTGTATGTATACATAAAATATAAATGTATGGTTGTGTGTATACACTCACTTGAGCGCTCTCTCTCTCTAAATACTTTCTTCTTTTTGGATATTTAGTATATAACTTACATCTTAGAGAGATTCTTTTTTTCCAGCTTTATTAATATATGATCGACAAAAATGTGATATAGTTAGGTTGTACAACATACTGGGTTTTTTATTTTATTTTTTAATTCCAGTACAATTAACATGCACTGTTACATTACTTTCAGATGTACAATACAGTGATTCAACAATTATATACATTACTGGAAATCAGTGAAGGATTTTGAGAAGAAAATCTGCATTTTAAAAGAATTCCTTTATTACACATGTTGGAAAACAAACACAGAAAATATTATAAAATGGCAATTGTGGGGGCGCCTGGGTGGCTCAGTCGGTTAAGCGTCCGACTTCGGCTCAGGTCACGATCTCACGGTCCGTGAGTTCGAGCCCCGCGTTGGGCTCTGGGCTGACTGCTCAGAGCCTGGAGCCTGTTTCAGATTCTGTGTCTCCCTCTCTCTCTGACCCTCCCCCGTTCATGCTCTGTCTCTCTCTGTCTCAAAAATAAATAAACGTTAAAAAAAATTTTTAAAAAAAATGGCAAGTGTGCTATCAGAGATGAATTGAGAAGCTTTGGTGTAGGGCACCAGGGTGGCTCAGTTGGTTGAGCATCTGACTTTGGCTCAGGTAATGATCTCACGGTTCGTGGGTTCAAGCCCCATGTCGGGCTCTGTGCTGACAGCTTGCTCAGAACCTGGAGTCTGCTTTGGATTCTGTGTCTCCCTCTCTCTTTGCCCCTCCCCTGCTCTCACTCTGTCTCTATGTCTTTCCAAAATAAATAAATATAATTTTTTTAAAAAGAATTTTGGTGTAAATCAATCAAAAATTGATGGCCACTTAAACCAGAATGTTGATGGTAGAGGTGGAGGGTAACAGAGTGCTCTAATTATGAATATATTTTGCACTTAATGTCAGCTGAATGTGTTAATGACCTGAACATAAAGTGTGATAAAAAAAAAAAAAAAAAAAAACAGAGGGGGAGACCAGTAGTTCATATTGTACAACTTGAGTTTGAGAACTCTATTACTGATTCAAGTGGAGATTTCAAGAAGCAAGTTATATATAACTTGAAGTCTATGTTTAGGAGAGCATTTGATTATGGCTATGCAATAGAAGTATCTGGCATACAGATGACATAGATATTGGGTAATTTCAGGAGGAAACAAATAGAAAGTGAAGAGGTCCACAGCTTGAGTTTGGAGCACTCCAAACTAAAGATAAGGATCAAGCTAAAGGAAAATTAAAGAGTGGTTAGAGATTGTGAGTCATTCCAGCCAAGTGAAAAGAACACATCAATACTCTTTGAAGTAAACTGGCTGTTTGACATTGTCTAATATCATTCCAGAATTATTATGTTTACTACATCTTGTAATATGCAAGAAATTACAAAGCCAACTCCTTTGTACTGTTCTGTTGGAAAAGCCTACGTTTGCCTTACCCCCAATTAGAGCCTATCACTAATATTTCTATGGATATGTTTTTAAATGATTAAACGTAAGAAGTGGGACTGGATACTGAAACAGCTTTAGTCTGTGAATTATTTCTCTGAACTAGTTTTAGTTTTGGAAAAAAATCAACTTTTCTTAAATGCACATATAGAGCATAATGAGAATTATGCTTGAAGGTATGATAAACCGGATATTGTAACTGTAGGAATAATGAAAGCAGTGCTAAAAATAGAGTTTACTCTGTTTTCTATAAATATTGACTTTTAAACATTTAGAGATTTTTTAAGAAAAAATTTTAATGTTTATTTATATTTGAGAGAGAGAGGGAGAGAGACCGTGTGCAAGGGAGGAAGGGGCTGAGAGAGCCAGAAACAGAATATGAAGCGGGCTCTAGGCTCTGAGCTGTCAGCACAGAGCCCCATGCAGGGCTTGAACCCATGAACTTTGAGATCATGACCTGAGTCAAAGTCAGATGCTTAACTGACTGAGCCACACAGGCGCCCCAACTTTTACACATTTAGGACACATCACATCATACATTTTTCTTCCTTTCTAAATCAGAATAGTTGTTATTACTGGATTATATAAAATACTTTTGAATGAACTAAGAAACTACTGAAACTTTGGAATACCAGCCACTGGATGAGGAAAGAAGGTCTTATTTTTGCATTCATTGTTTATAATTTTTAAAATTATGTCTATATATCTATTTTGAGAGAGAGAGAGAGAGAGAGAGAGAGAGAGAGAATGCAATCTTGGGAGGGGCAGAGAGAGAGGGAGAGAGAAATCCAAATCAGTCCCAGTGCTGTCACTGCAGAGCCCAATGCAGGGCTCAAACTAATGAACTGTGAGATCACGACCTGAGCCGAAACCAAAAGTTAGATGCTTAACCAACTGAGCCACACAGGCAACCCTGCATTCATGTTTTTAAAAGAAAATTTTAGAATTTTTTTGACATGCAATTTTTCTTTTCTGCTACATTAAAGCAAAAAGAATTTTATTGACTGATTCTATACAGCTCTTTTTTAAGAAAAGGCAAATTTAGGGCATTGTGTGGAAAGAATCAGTAACTTCATCCTTTCTATATTAGAAATTCCCCACTTACTGAAGTAGGAAGTAACAGATCCATTAACAGTATTGATGACAACTTCAGATAGGGAATTGAGCATGCTTTATAATAATTAGATATAAACTATTTCTGAAGAGATGAAGTTTAAGTTGTTATTAACTTGAAATTCCCCAAGGCATGATAATACAAAGTAGGATGTCTGGAAGGGCACTAGAACACCCTGCAATTTGTCTAATTTGCAGTGAGCTAATAAGGCCAATAGTAGCGTCTTTATGAATAAGTGGACAATTTATGAAATCAAAATGACATCTGTTCCATATGTTTTATGTTAATTCTTAAGCCAATATATTCTCTTCTGATTCTCAAAGTAGTTAAACTATTAAGGGAAATTTTAAAAAGTAAAATATCCCTTTTATTAGCTGAAATTCATAACCGAACAAAAAGGCACTGGTGTCAGGTTAAGCCTAACTGGGAGAGAACAAATATAAGTAATATACTAAAAGGAAATATTAAAGTGAGAGCCAGATACGAAACTACCATTATCCTTCAAAAGCTAAGTTACATGAGACTTATATAATAAGATATTCTGATGTCTTATAACATTTAAAATAGAGAAAGAGTATAAGACATAACAGTATAAAAGATATAAACATCAAATGGCAATTAGTTATAAATGGTGAAAAGTGAAGAATAATCCATTTTACTTAAGGGGGGAAAAATGGGTCAGATTGAATTGAAGGGTATTTCATCAAAAAGTTTACTGAGAATAGTTTGGCTTCTTTTAAGAAAAAAAAGTTTAGTACTATTGTGAAATGGAAATTTTTAATTTAAAATGGTTTCTAATTAGTATCCTAAATCCAAAATTGGGACAAAGTGTCCAATGATCTGAATACTTATTTCTTAGTTTAAGTGTTATTGATTACAATATATCATGATTGTTCTAAAGTAGTGACCCCTCAGGAACTATCCTATACTTATTTGGATAAAAATATTATTTGGTTTTTCCTGTTTACCTAAGGAGCCAGTAAACTATGGTCCATGGTCAAATTAGACCCAATGCCTGGTTTTGGATGTCCTAAGAACAGATTTTTTACATTTCTTCAAAAATCATAATATTTCTTGACACATGGAATTTCTATGAAATTCAAATTTCATAGACCAAAAATAAGGTTTTATGGGAACACAGCCTTGCTCATTCATTTATGTATTCTCTATGGCTGCCTTCACATAACAATGGCAGAAGTAGACAGACCAGAGACCATATGGGTTACAAAGCCTACATTATTTCCTGTCTAGACTTTTACAGAAAAAGCTGATGACTTCTCCTCTAAAAAAAATTGAGAAATTCTTTTAACGGTCATTCTATTTCAGTTTGGTGGTTATTTTTTGACATGAATTAGAGACTCAAAATGGAGATAAAATGAATGATTAGAAAAAAACTGTACCTGTTAGATGGTTTGGCTCTGGAACCACACCTAGACTCTAGTATGAATAGAAAATCCAAATGAACAAAAAAAGCACAAACCTTTAATTATATACTCTTTTAAGTAACACTGGCCAGCATTTGAATCATAAATTAGATTATTTGCAGCCTTTAAGTAGCACTAATTTTCTCCTTGAGACATTTTCAGCATTTGAAATCAGAGTATTTTAATTACATTACCAGAGTTTGTTGTCCTAATAAAAATTGTGTATAATTACAAACCTTTAAATTATTATATTTTAAAACATTTTGTTTCTTTTTTTTTTTTAATTTTTTTTTCAATGTTTTTATTTATTTTTGGGACAGAGAGAGACAAAGCATGAACGGGGGAGGGGCAGAGAGAGAGGGAGACACAGAATCGGAAACAGGCTCCAGGCTCCGAGCTATCAGCCCAGAGCCCGACGCGGGGCTCGAACTCACAGACCGCGAGATCGTGACCTGGCTGAAGTCGGACGCTTAACCGACTGCGCCACCCAGGCGCCCCGACATTTTGTTTCTTTTAATGTAAGCAATTTGTCTACTTAACATTTATTTAGATTGCTATGCACTACTAAGCAAATTTAGCAAGAATGAAACTGTGCCCTCACCAATGTGAAATGCATTTGCTAAGAAAAAGATTCTTAATATTAAGCTATTCTTGTTGTTTGGTTTCTCTTTTAAATGGGAAAAGGTAATCATTGGTCACTTCTAATGAATGTAGAAGTGTGGCAAACTCTCAATTAAAGCAATATAAATCTACTTTCATATAATCAGATGAGTCTCTAATAAAAAGGAAAAGAAAAAAGAAATGAAAAAGGAAAGTAGAAATATCTCAAATGGAAAAGAAAAGCAGAAGCAATTAAATAAATAGCATAAATATGAGAAGTAGGAGAAAACAGAGAAAGTATTTTTCCACTAAAAGAAATCCACTTAGTCACATTATAAAAAAACATGCATTTTATTAATAGACAGCACCAAGATAGAAGATGATAAGAAGGTAACATTGGCCTGAGGATTATGTTATATTTTTGTGTCCAGCAGCCATCAAGGATGATGAAAGTAGGGAATTTGCCAAAATGATTAAGAGCATGAAATTTGGAGCTAAATACTTTGTATATATGATATTCCTGATATTACTAGCTATGACACCTTGAGAAAGTAAATCTCTCCCTCAATTTGTTGCTCTATAAAACAGAATTAACACTATATTACTCAAAATATTATTGTGAGGGTTATGTAGGAAAATACATCAATAAGTACTTATATATTGCTGGGTGCAGAGTGTTTATTAAATGGTAGCTATTCTTACAAACCTTAGCAAAATGGCTCATACATTTGCATAACATCTGAGGTTATCAGGCATTTTTAGGACTTCTTTAAACTTTTATTCTTTTTGGACATAAAAGCCAATAGAGTAAAAATATATCTATGGATCTAAGAACTTAACCCAAATGAGAAATTTCTTATTGTATTTGGCTTTAAACTAGTATCTTTAGATAATAATATATGGCTTTTGAGTAATATTTCCTTCACATCCTCTGTGTCACTCTAAGATAATGCACTATAACTTTTAAAATAGTCTACCAAATTATTTAACAGAGTCCATCAATAAAAATGATAAAATGGTTTGAGACTGTTAAAAAAAATTTATTTAAAAGTATTTATTTGTCACAGACCATGAGTCTGGAGTTCTCTCTTGTCCAGCAAGAGAGCAGATGCAGAAATGAATATGAGAGAGGCTGTCTGGGAGGAGACAAGAGCCCCAAACAGGCGTTTCGTCTCCATATGTATTGAGCTCACAAGATATGACCCACTTGGTGAATGTGAAGAAAACAAGATCTTACACACATGAAAGTGGAGAAAACAGACACCATTAACTTGTGTGTGTAAAAAACAAAGGGTCTTGGGGGGCAGGTGGAGTTTGTGATCAAGGTCCATTGGCATCAGATGGCAAGCAATTTCCTGCAGGTGATATAACAAGTTACTTGTGATCCCATTACCATATCCCGCTAGCTAACCTCGGGTGCTTTTACCTGTGGTGGCGGCTTCTGCCCTAAGCTTTTTTCTAACCCATTTATGTAATTAGAACCTATTTCCCCACATTTATTGACCTTGTACTACATGCCAGGCACCATTATAGATACTGGGGAAATAATGCAAAACTGCAAGGTCATGTTCCCAAATACTTTTGTATAAGTGATCTTTTTGCTCTTTGGTTATTCTTAAGAATTATTTTTGTGTAAGGTTAATGTTGAGAATCAATTTCATCTTTTTTTTTTAAAGATCATTTATTTATTTTTGAGACGGCGAGAGGGAGAGAGAGAGAGAGAGAGCAGGGGAGGAGCAGAGAGAGAGAGAGGAGAGAGAGAATCCCATGCAGGCTCTGTGCTGTCAGCACAGATTCCTATGTGAGGCTCCATCCCATGAACCCTGAGCTCATGACCTGAGCCAAAATCGAGTCGGACACTTAACTGAATGAGCCACTCAGACACCCCTCATCTTTTTAATTTATTAAGTATAACTATGTTGGGGAGTTAAACCTGTCAATGGAGACTCCTTCAACTTTTATAAAATTAAGTAAAATTCCATAAGTATTAAGACATTTAACCAATTCACTACAAGACAGAAAAGATTACATTTTTAGAAACATTCTTTAATGACAGTTAAGTGGGAAAAATTTAGAAATAAAGAAAATGAAAAATAGATGAGTAAGTTTTAAAAAAGGTTATTAATGATAAAGTTTATAAAAGTGATACATTTTCCAGCTATTTGAGATTTAGGGGAAATATGTTTCTTTTTCAGTACTTGAATTTGAAAATATTTTTTGAACCTATTAATTCTGAAAATAAATGATAATCGAAAATAATAATTTTATATTTGAATATAAAATTAAACTGATTCTTTAATGATTCTAAATCTAACAAATGAAAAAAATAACAAAAATCTGACTAGACTATTCTTACATGCATCATAAGAATGAAAGTTATATATCACAATAAATTTAGAGGATAAAAACAGTTTTGGTTTACATTTGTCCAATTAAAATATAAGTAAAAGTTGATTATTTTAGTCAATTTTTAAAATATCATCATGTTGTTTTTATAAATTTGCTTCATTTACAAATTATTGATATAGGGAAAAAATAAGAAAATTTGCTTTTAGAGTTTTCTATGTAGATGTGTTTAAATGTTTTACCTATGAGATCCAAATTATCATGAAGGTCAAATTTAGTGGGGAAAATTTCAAGTTTCTAAAGATTTTGAAGTAATTTTATTTGTTTCTAGTACTGATACAAAAATCACAGAACAAAAACAGAATCTTAATACATTTTGATACTTTTGTTACCTCCTAATAGTATTTTCCCATATGATTTATCTCAATACATATAATGAAGATACAACACTTACCATGCTAATTTTTATACTCATTCTCTACCTACATTTTCACTTTATTACCTGTTCTACAAACAACTATTTAAGCCCTATAAAATTTAAGTTGATGGGGTCACTGAATATTTTATTTAGGTTTCAGTTTAGTTTAAAGTATATGCACATCTTCATTTAAACATAACAAGATGAATCATTTGCAGTATTTGATTTTGTGGATATTTTCGATCTATGCACATATCAAAGTGAGCTTGAACTTTCAAGGCAAAGGTTTGATATTCCTACTAAATAATTCCTTCTAAATATGATGTCAGATCTTCAAATGATCAAAAATAAGAGATAAAGTAGATCCAGTTTTTTTTATTTAGTAGACTTGACTTTTCATAAAAGTAAAATTAAAAAGTTAAATGTAGAAGAAAAATATTGCAATATTATTTTAAGAAATAGGTAAGTAATAAAAAATATTTCCTATCTTAAAGTGATAATACCAAGAAGACAGAAGAAAAAGTGGTATGCTTAATCTATCTTTCCTCACCTGGACTGAAGAAGAATGTTTTCTGATGGGATATTGGGAGAATCATTTAATATGAAGAATTCTACCAATCCTAATGCTGGTACAACAGTGTCAGGATTAATATGGAGAACTAAAAATTAGATTTTCACTGCGATTCAGTCAGTATGTATATGGACCTGCTTCTAGCTTTTCCATTTAATGGTGAATTCATTCAATTACCTTCACCTCTTGTTACACTTATCTTTTATTTAATAAACTTCTATAAGTTCTTAGTCAAATGGAGGGTATGTGTTTGAATAAGTGTTTTCAAGAGTGTGGCAGACAAGAGTAGAAAGAGTACAGGTGAAGCTGAAGCTCACATTTGTATCTTTATGTTAAGCTCATTAAATTATTAAATTATGCTGGACTAAATGAATTCCATGGCCTCTCCTTCAACTTTACATAGTCATCAATCTGCTGTCTTGTAACTTTCCCTGTAAGCTTGACCTTGTGGTAGTTAAGGTATGAAAGAAAGAAAAGTTTGCAAGAAAAAAGAAGTATTAGCAGGGGAATCAGATAAAAGAGATTCAGTATCCAAATGCTCAGATTTGAAATTTTAATATTGTAAAATTATCATGAAATATTTAATGTCAATTTTAAACACAGTTCTAAACTAAAAGTAAATTTATCTATTTTTTAGTGATTTTTAAAAATGTTTATTTATTTATTTTAAGAGGGATAGAGAGAGGGATAGAGAGAGCATGAGTGGGGGAGGAGCAAAGAGAGAGAGGGAGAGAGAGAATCCCAAGCAGGCTCCTCAGTCAGTACAGAGCCTGATGTGGGCTTGATCCCGCGAACTGTGAGATCAGGACCTGAGCTGATAGCAAGAGTAGGTCGCTTAACTGACTGAGCCACCCAGGTGCCCCAAAGTAAATGTATTTTTAGAAAAGCATTAGAGGGGGCACCTGGGTGTCTCAGTTAAGTGTCCCACTTCTGCTCATGATCTCGTGGTTCATGGGTTGGAGTCCCATATTGGGCTCTGTGCTGATGGGATTCTCTCTCCCTCTCTGTCCCCCACCCCCACCAAAATAAATAAATATACTTAAAAAAATACATGTTTCACTCATATGTGGAACTTGAGAAACTTAATAGAAGACCATGGGGGAAGGGAAGGGGAAAAAATAGTTATAAACAGAGAGGGAAGGAGGCAAACCATAAAAGACACTTCAATACAGAGAACAAACTGAGGGTTGAGAGGGGCTGGGGGAGAGGGGAAAATGGGTGGTGGGCATTGAGGAGGGTGCTTGTTGGGATGAGCACTGGGTGTTGTATGTAAGTGATGCATCACAGGAATGTACCCCCCAAACCAAGAGCACACTGTACAGACTTTATGTCAGCCAATTTGACAGTGAATTATATTAAAAAAAAGAAAAAAACAAAACCCAAAAAAATATAAAAATAAAAAAGCATTAGGTATATGATACATCTTCAAAGATAATATTTGAAAGAAATGAGAAATATATATAAAATAAATGAACAAAATTATATTGACCTATCATAACAAAAAAAAAAAGATAAATGTTGCTGATTCTCCTGTGGCTATTTTCTTTATGAGAATAAATTTTATTTTAATATATGAACATACTTTGACATCTCTGCCTTCTCCAAATTTCTTGCTTTCCCTTCTCACACCTACTTTCTCCTCCTTCCCACAGCATTTGCTGTATAGTAACATCAGACAAGTAAAAAATGACAGATACTTGGAAAAAGAAAGAGAGACAAAGTATAGAGTCATATAATTTATTATGAAAACGTGGTACTTCTGTAAATGCAAGAAGGTACTAAACAGAAGGGAAGCCAGAACAATAGTTAACAAACTAACTGGTATAGAGAAGAAGCATCTGGAATATAATGTCATTCACCTGGACAACTTAGTGGTAAGTGCTAAATCAATTAAGCCTAGGGAAGAAGGCCAGAGACAAAGAAGGAACTTTCCGGGTCTGTGGGATGCAAAATAAGCAACTCTCAATGAATATTGAGGGTTTCCTATTATTAAAAAAAAATATTTTATGGCAGTGTACAGCTAGGTATTTAGTTTAAAAATGTGTGAATTTTCTGTAGACAATTGCAAAGTATGTTGTTTTAAAAAGTATATTTAAAGTAAGAATTTTCTAACCAATCCAATTAGATACTTTATAAAATGGTTATAGTGTTACACTATATACACATCTCAGTAACTGTAGCCTCTTAAATATGTTACATACAGGTGTGCCTGGGTGGCTCAGTCCATTAAGTGGCCGACTTCGGCTCAGGTCATGATCTTGCGGTCCATGAGTTCGAGCCCCGCGTCGGGCTCTGTGCTGACAGCTCAGAGCCTGGAGCCCGTTTCAGATTCTGCGTCTCCCTCTCTCTGACCCTCCCCCGTTCATGCTCTGTCTCTCTCTGTCTCAAAAATAAATAAATGTTAAAAAAAATATGTTACATACAGCTTATCAAAGAAAGTTGATAGAAAAATTTTTTTCAGACCAAATATTACAATACTGTTCTTTCTATTTCAAAATAAAATATTTTATTACTATGCATATCCTTAATGGTAATCTGAATTATGCAACAAGAAAGAATCAATTTAGTTGTTTAGACTTGGGACTATTGATTTCCAAAATAAGTAAAACCATTTTAAGAAAAAAATTAGTAATTTTTAAGTAACATGTAGCATAAAATGTTTTTATTTAATTATTTTTTGATGTTTATTTATTGTTGAGAGAGAGAGAGAGAGCACAAGTGAGAGACGGGCAGAGAGAGGGAGACGGAATCTGAAGCAGGCTCCAGGCTCTGAGCTGTCAGCACCAAGCCTGACGTGGGGCTCCAACCCACGAACTACAAGACCATGACTTGAGCCGAAGCCAGACGCTTAACCGACTGTGCCACCCAGGTGCCCCTAAGTAATTTTTTAAAACTAAAGTATCAATGGAAAAGACAGACAAATAGATGGCCTTTTCTCTAGCCTCAGGGAAATCTAAGACTTTGACCTTTGGCCGAATCCTCCTTGAATTATTAAAGTCTAATTGTTGAGAGTTTATTACCAACTCCAAGCTGATCTACCAAACCAAGCATCTGTACTGGCAGCTGAGATGGCTTAGTAATAACAGATTGATTGAGTACATGTGAGCCAGATAATGACCACTAAAAAAGGAACCTCAGATCTGAGAGATTCTCCAAGCTGAGCTCATCTGACCTTGCTAAGGCTTGTTTCTTTCATTATACGTATCCCTAGCGATGAGTGATTGGTACGGTGTTTGTTCTTCATGGCATGGTGTTTTCTCTCCTGTATACCACCTTAAAGGTAGGTAAACTTTTTTCTTCCATGTAAATATTACGGCTGGGAAGGGGGATGTTATCAGAACCCAGAGCCATCCTGGTTCTGAGAAGTCCTCTTAAAGCAGTAGGTGCCTCCTTTACCTAAAGGTAAGTCCTAGCTCATTCCTTCGAAATTGTTTTTTGGGTCTGATTTTGTTCATTATGTAAATGGATTCTAAGTAGGTAATCTTTTCTGTCTGGATTATTTTGCTCAATGCTATGTTTGTAAGATTCATCCGGATTGTGGCAGGCAGGAGTGTTTTGTTAATATTTGTGAAGTCTCCATTCTACTGGTGGAGAAATGGTAGTGTTTATTCTACTGTTACTGGGTAGTTAGTTGGGGCTGTTACAAATAGTTCTGCTTGGAATTTTCTCATCAAGATTTCTTTGTTGTTGTTATACAAATACAGAGATTTATGTCATCTACTCAGGAATAGAAATGCTTCTTTGTAAGATTTGCAAATGTTCTGCTCATAGTAGATACTACAAACAGCTTTTCCCTAGCAGAGTATTAGTTTTCAGTTACTCCATGACCTTGCCAGCACTTAGCATTTTCTGTCTTTAAGTTTAGTGATTTGGGCATATATTGCCATCTTATTGTAGTATTTATTTTCATAACACTTATATCTAACGATCTCTGTTGTATAAGACATTCTCTAATTTGCCTTTAGGATACTCTAATGATATCGCTTTTTGAAAAAGGAATCCTTAATATAAACATGGCCCAACTTAGGGTTGTTTTTTTGTTGTTGTTGTTTTGTTTTGGTTTTGGTTTTTTCGTTTGCCTATTCAAAAAAAAAATGTTCACCAATCTCATTCTATGAAGATTTTCTCTGTTATCCTTTAGAAACTTTTTTCATCTTAAGATCTTTAATCCACCTGCGTTGATTTCCATGAATTGTTTGAGTTTTGATAAAGGTGTTCAAAGATTTTTCCTTTATTCCCTCCTGGTTTTGTTTCATTGGTTTGTTACTCTTGATGCAATAGCAGACTCTCTTAATTATGAATTTATGATATCTTGATACATTGTACTAAAAATTCCTAAACACAAGTTCTAATTTTCTTGGCTGTTTTTTCTCTGGCGCTTAAAGCTAGAAAAATAGAGCTTGTCCATTGCATAAACTCTGCTGAGATTTTAATTGAAATTGCCTTGAATCTATCCACTTTCTTATGTCTTCTTCAATTTTGCTCAATATGTGGTGACTTTTTAAATCTTGTATCTCTTAGATGGATTCTGAGCAGTATTACTGTTCAGGGTTTTTCTTTCACTTTTTTTTTTTTTTTTGTTTATTGGTTTTTTGGTTTTTTTTTTTTTTTTTTTTTTGGGGTATTTGGAGTTTTTTTGCTTCCCAAATGCTTAAAATACTTATATTTGCTAGTGATTCAAAAGATGAATTCTTCCACAAATACACTGAGATGACAAGAAGTTTCTGAGATAACATAAAATCTATTAAATCTATCTTTTTCAATATTACAGATAATCACATTTAACCTTATATATTTTTTCCTGGTATGTACTGAACAAAGTCTCCTGACTTAGGATCTTTATTAATTGACTAAAACTTATTAATTTTCTTGATGAACCAAAGAAGAATCTGCATGGTCGCCTCATTTATTTTTCTTTATTAATCAAATTTTTATATCTTTTTGATACATAAAATTCAGTTTTGTTTTATTGCTGGTGTTGTAATTCAGTAATGTCCCAATTAAACAATGGTCAATTTTTCATAACTGAGTTTGTAACAAGTTGGATCCCATGATCCCAAGTGCTACCATTTATCCTGTTTTCCCACTTAGTGTGCCAAGCCAAATCAGGCAAACAGAAGCTTTTGAATTAAGTGATAAAGACATGGGGATAGGTTCTTGTTCTAAAGATATGATCTGATAGCCATATTTTCTCCTTAGTCTTTAATTTATTAGAATGTCCTTGCCTCTCTTTTACTAGCTTGAAGTATGGTTCATTGTTCAATGTTTTGTGTCAGAGTGAGAAATTTCCCTGCTACCAGGTTCCCTCCACAGACTAAGCTAATTAAATACAAAGCAAGAGAGATTTCTACCCTAATAAATCTGCCTGTGGGTTAAGACACTATGTCACTTTGGTAGTTCTTTCAATAAAGCCAGAAGGGATTAAACCTGGAGCTTTTTTTAATCATTGCCCATGACATTAGTAATAGTCTTCCAATCCTACCCTGCCACTATGAATGCTTTGACAGGAAAATTTCCCCATCCTGCTCTCAACAATCTAAGTGAGATGGTCAGCACTTAGGACAACTGACAGATTCTATTATAAAAATTCATGCACATTTTTCTTAGTGGCAGAAATAAAAGAAACTGATTTCCATCTCTATAAATCCTAATTGATCAAACGTAGCTATACTTTGAACATAAAACAGCTTCCCATTTTAAGTCTTATGATTTTGACAATAGCTATAAAACTTTATGACTGCTAAAATGAATGTTTATTTTGAATGTCCTGCTTTCTTTGAACATGTCTCTTTGTAAATAAAATGAGTGAAAATCCATGTGCTATTTTACATTTAATTTCTCAAATACAGCAGAACACATAAGATTGCTTTGAATGTAGTTCTTTTTTCTTAAGAAAAAAAGTATTGTGATATAAAGTTCAATTTCTGTTTGTCATTTTTGACAGTCACCAGTTCTCTTTTTAAAGCTCTTGCCTTAAGAGAGCATAACCATTAACTTACTTTGAGTACCTAGCACCAGGCCTAGAAAATCCCCTCTTTAGTCAGCTAATAACATCGTGTTTCATAAGCTTCTTTTGGTTAAGATGGAAAGCTGAACCATGTTGGGGCATGTGGGTGGCTCAGTGGTTAAGTGTCGGACTTTTGATTTCAGTTCCGGTCATGATCTCCTTCCTGGTTCATGGGGTCGAACCCAGCATCTGCTTGGGAATCTCTTTCTCTTCTCTCTTTTTCCTCCCACCGCCCCCCCCCCCCACTCATGTGCTCTCTCTGTCTCTCTCTCTCTCTCTCGAAATAAATATTTTTAAAAAAAGCACTGAACCATGATGTCAATGAGTTGATGACTTCTCTGTTAATATCTACTTTGCCATTGGATAAATTTAATTAGAAAATTCTCAGTTTACATTGTATGTTACCTCTTAAGTTTTTTAATTTTAATTCCAATATGGTTAACATACAGTGTTCTGTTAGTTTCAGGTGTACAATATAGTGATTCAACAATTCTGCACATCATTACTCAGTGCTCATCATGATCAATGTACTCTTAATCCCCTTCACCTATTTCACCCAATTTCCCAGCCTACCTCCCCTCTGATGTGCTTTATTTTAAATGAGTACTCTGTTATTTCCAACAAGGACATTTTTTATTTGAAGTCTACTTCAGAATACATGGTCTTTCTTTGAAATCTTAAATCTATTTTTTTTAATAATCTCTGTACTCAATGTCGAGCTCAAATTCATGTCTCTGAGATCACGAGTCCGATGTTCTTCCAACTGAGACAGCCAGGTGCCCCAAAATACATGGTTCTAAAGGTTACATATAAAACATTCCGTCCAAGAAAAATAGAATACACATTTTCTTCAAATGCACATTGAAGAATCCCCTGGTTAAATCACGTAAAAAGAGACCTAACAAATATTATAAATTTAAGAAGACTAAAAAGCTACCAGGTATATTTTCCAACAATAATGGTATAAAACTAAAGATAAATAATAAAGCTTGAATCTACAATGTAAATATTAAATATTTAATATGTAAATATTTAAGAACACACTACACAAGCAATGGACCAAATAAGAAATCAAACAGCAAATCAAAGTATATCTGAAAACAAAACATAATATCCCCAAACCTATGACATCTGCTTTTGCTACATCCCATAGCAAAATTTATGCTGTTAATGCTTGTATTACGAAAAACACCTCAAAAACAACACTACATCACAAGGAACTAGAAAAAAGAAACTTAGCTGAAATTTAGCAGAGGAAGGAAATAACAAAAAAAAAAAAAATTAGAAACAGAGACCAGAATAAACAATAGCCTAACATTTAAAGTAATGACCAGTTAAAAAAAAAAAAAATTGGCAATGCTTTAACAGCATTAACTATGGAAAAAAGAAGACTCGAAAACCAAAATAAGAAATGGAAGAGAAAACAATACAACCAAAAACCACAGAAATACATAGTGTATAACAGGTTACTATACACAATTACATACTAACAAGTCAGATCACTTAGAAATGTGCATTACCTTTTAAGCAGACCAAGATATTTCTCTAGAGATTCTCTATTTTCTTCTAATTCTGAATTGTAATATTAAGACTATATAACACATCTTAACAGGAAATTCTTCGCCTTGCACCCCTGTTGGATTTTCATAGCTACTCCCTGCTCACAATAAAGCCTGATTCCATACTGAAACGTTAATGTGTGAATAATGAGCAGATAACTATGTTGACTCAAGAAAAATTCTTCAATCAATGATCTAATGTAAGGCAGTAAGTGGTATTGTCTTCAGTTGCCCTACCCATGGTGATTTGAATTATTGAAAGAAAAACTTTTTATCCATTGAACTTAAATGCAAGAATCTAGGAACTAGGACTATATTAGAGAAACAAAAATATCCTCAAAGAATTTTCATTTTAGTGATACTAATACTAATTCTAGGAATTCTGTTGTGCCTACATTTCTTAGATTATTGTTTAATGGAATTAAAATTGTCATGATTATATTCAAATGTAAATGTTTCTTAGAAGATTGGTATTGTCATTCAATACCAATTTGGTCTGAACATATTGCTGCAACCCACAAAGCAGCTATTAAGTGGGTTGTTTATTATAGACAGAGGACTTTTTCGTTGGGAAGATAGAGGTTTTGGACAAAAATCACTTTGGAAAAGCAGCTGGCAGTAAATAAATAGCGAGAGTCCTGGGAAGCTAGAGCAGCTAATTGCATAAATGGAAACAGAGATGCTTCTGAAGATATTCTTGACATATTTCATATTTTTTCATATCTTTAACAAATCACTAAAATTTGCCTGGATGAAAACCTCAAACGTTCAAAAGAGCTCTTGTAATGATGATTATTAATTCTTTATTTTACTAGAGGTTCATCTTCCTCTGTTAGGTTTCTCATTAATTTCAAAGATGCTAGAAGGATTGGCAGACCTAGAGTTGCTAAGATATCCAAATCATTTTTTCCAAACTTGATCACGCTCAACCTAACACATTTAATCAACAGTTGTGATTATTTGAACGGTGGCCCACCAAGGGGGAGGGGAACATGTGTGGAATTGCTCAAGGTTGTTACCAGGAGGCAGAGAGAAAAGTAGTAGGGAATTAAGCAGAGCAAAAGTATGCTTATTATCATTATAATAATTCCCAGCAGCAAGATCTTTTAGACTATGGTAAAGTCTTCCAAGTTTTCCATTTGAGTTATGTAAAAGTAGATTAGACAAAGCCCTAGAGAACTTACTCAAGGATAAAAGCCTGCCTAGATGGAAAGATGGGGGGAGATGACCAAACAGTCCTTTTCCATTTCTAATTGCTATGCCTCCAGGAAGCCTGTGATGGATTTAAACACACAGCAGTTGCCCTTATAATTTTCTCAGATGAAAGCATGTTGTTCATCTTCATAGCCAGAATAGTCATTAATGGAAGCATATCTATGTCAGTGGTGAATGACTAGATTTTTTTCAAGAGATAATCTGAACAATTTTTTCCACAGTGAATTAGCTCTAATCGACTTGATGTGTAAGAATCATGTACTTTTTCTGTAGAACCACATGGCATTTTGTCAATCACTACCATGCATGTCCCCCAAATTTTTAATAGCTTGAAATTACATTTATTGCTATGCTATGAAAAGTATATAAATTTGGAGCCCCCCAAATCTCAGAAATATACTGATACACGTTTTTTTTTTTTTTTTCAAATAAGGAAAACCTTCCAAATACTCCTCAAATCAATGCATTTGGGTACTTTGAGGAGAGCTTAGAGTGAAACAGAATTTTTTAACAGTTAAGTGAGATTGGAATTCAGTACTTTTGAGTGGATAGTATTAATAATTTAAAATAAACAGCTGCATCTACACCCAAAGGCATTAAGACCAAGAACAGGGTCTTGATCTGAGGGTGGTGAGTTCAAGCCTAGCACTGGACAGAGCCTAGTGTGGAGCCTACTAAAAAAAAAAAAATTCCATATAGATAAGGATCTGAAGAAGTTCCTATTTCACTTCTAGAAAAATGATAGGGAGAATGTAAATCAACTAAAGCAAATTTCTGAATGTGAGACATTGACTTGAGCTTAGAAAATGTTAAAGAACTACTCCCACTTCCCCGAGAGAGTCAGATGAAGTTTTATATCTCAACTTGAGATAGTTTTAATTGGAAATGAGGAAAATACTTTTTACCCCTTTGCAATGTATTTATTAGGGAAAATTATACAGTTGTAGCAGGAGTACTCAACCCCTTCCTCTTGTCACAGTTATGGGGGCTCTAAATGCTCAGTTCAACCCCAAGAAGAGATGAGCGGACTGTTTCTTGTCTTTATTCCACAACAGAATTTTGAGCTTGCCTTGACTTGTCCTCTGGGTACTGTGAGAACATGTATGATGGTCAAGATTTTGGCAATAAAAATGTAGTATGTCATTTAAAGATGAATCAAACACCGTGGATTTTTTTAAAAAATAAAAATATACCCCATTTGATATTTGGGACATATATTTAAAAAATTGTTGATCCTGTATTCAGATTGAACTACACATCCTCTATTTGATATAATAGCTCTGTCTCTAGTACATTTTCTTTCCAGGTGGTGGTAGAGGGAGTACTTGGTCATGATTCCAGCAGACTGCAAAGGCACTAGAGCATACGCCATGAATTCCTCCCCATGAAACTGGTTATCTGTGAGACCACCATTTTCTGGTGCTAGAATTTGTAGTGGGCCTTCCCTGCTCCCTCTCAGCCAGTCTCTCCTTATTAGCCACACTGCTCCTTATGTGGGCTAAGCTTCACCAACTCTCTAGGGAAAATAAATCCAGCCTTGTTTCTGTCAGCACGTACAGACCTGCCTTCCTCACTTGTTGCCTCAGGGTTTATGCTTTATTATCTTTCTATTAAAACGAGTCTTGATCTCTTCTTTCCCTCATAGTATTGTTCTATCAGTAAGAATTACACTATTAGTATATTTAGGGTAGTATCATTGGCAGAATAACTGATGGATCTTTTATTGAGTTGATAGCTTGGAGTCTGGAGCCTGATTCAGATTCTGTGTCGCCCTCTCTCTCTGCCCCTCCTCCACTCACACTCTGTGTGTGTGTGTGTGTGTGTGTGTGTGTGTGTGTGTGTGTGTGTGTGTCTGTCTCTCAAAGATAAATACTAAAAAAATTTAATGGTTCCATCTAGGGGTGCCCAGCTGGTTCAGTTGGTAGAGGATGCCACTCTTGATCTTGGAGTTGTGAATTTGCGCCCCATGTTGGGTGTAGAGAATGTTTAAGTGATGGGCATTGAAAAACTCCAATTAATTAAAACTTCAAATAAGCACTGCTAATAGAAATATAAAAAAAACAATGTTAAATTCCCTCTGGCAACCATCAGTCTGTTCTGTTTATAGGTCTGATTCTGTTTTGTGTTTGTTTCTTCAGTTTTTTTTTAGATTCCACATGTGAGTGAAATCCTATGGTATTCGTCTTCTGGCTCCTTTAACTCAGCATAATACACTCTAGGTGTATACATGTTGTTGCAAATGGCACAATTTTATCCTTATTTGTGGCTGTGTAATATCCGTGTGTGTGTGTGTGTGTGTGTGTGTGTGTGTGTACACCACAACTTCCTTATTACTTGATCTATCTGTGGGCACTTAGGTTATTTCCATATCTTGGCTATTGTAACTAATGCTGCAAGAAACATAGGGGTACATAGATCTTTTAGAATTAGTGTTTGTTTTCTTTGGGTAAATACACAGTGGTGGAATTACTAGACTAAACATGGTATTTCAATTTGAATCTTTGGGGAAACTCTATACTGTTTTCTACAGTGGCTGCACCAATTTACATTCCCAATGACCGTGCACCAGAGTTCCATTTTCCTCTACAATCTCACCAACACTTGCTATTTCTTGTTTTTTTTTTTTTTTTTTTAATTTTTTTTTTAATTTTAGCCATTCTGACAGGTGTGAGGTGATAACTCATGGTGGTTTGGACTTCCATTTCCCTAATGATAAGTGATGTTGAGCATCTTTTCATGTGTGTGTTGGCCATCAGTATCACTTCTTTGGAAACAGGGGAAGATGGGAAAATGGAAGGAGAGGGGTGGGAGATGCAGGCTTCCAGATGTGGGAAAATGGAGGAAGAAGAGTGGGAGATACAGGCTTCCAGATGGAATGAATAAGTCATGGGAATAAAAGGCACAACATGAGGAATCTCTTCAGTGATACTGTAATGGTATTATATGGTGACACATGGAAGCTACACTTGGTGTGAGCGCAGCGTAACCTAGAAACTTCTGGAATCACTATGTTGTACACTTGAAACTAGAGTACTGTATGTCAACTAGTCACAAAAATTACTAAAGTTTAGTTAATTGAATGTACATCTTTTGTTCAGTATTTCAGAGCCTGGTATTGCATTTCTACTCTGGTTAAGTAACAGTTGCTGAGAAAAATAACTAAATCTCCATTTCTACATATGAAAAATTAAACTGTTTCCTAATGTAAAATATGATCAAAGTGTTCTAGAAGAACATGGCCACATACACGCTATGGGTTTTTAAAGTGGATAAATAGGTATATTTAATTAAAGTTGATCATGAATTGTTTAGTTCCAATGACTTGGAAAATATTGCCTGTGTGTGTATACCCCCATGTTTTAGATGTTGGAATTATGATCAAGGGTGACTAATAGAGTATGCCATTCATATCTCTTGTCTCCTATTTTAATATTTCCTCTGATTTAGTGCAATTGGTAGGTATTCACATAATAAGAGAATGTTCTGTTAGAAGATAATTTTGAAGGCTTTACACCAAGGGTAGTATATTTAATGTATATAAACCTGGGCAAAATATTTTTCGGGTATGAATTCAGAATTGACTTTGAGATGTTCTATTGCTTATTGTACTACTAATATTGGCAAAAATTGCTTCAATGACTGTATCCTTTTAGGAAAAAATACATCTAAAGTCCTTTCATGGCCTAATTATCGAGACTCCTCTCACACTATCACTCAGCTGACTCATCTCTTAACAAATATTATTAAATTGTATGCAGTTTTTAAAGGGGCATTCTCTTTCTAAACTTATGGCTTTTATCCATACCATTTTCTTTCCTGGCTCACTCTTTTCTCCTCTCCTGTCCTGGTTAAACTTGGTCATCTTGAACATTTGGCCCCTGTATCTCCATTCTGGGAAAGCCAGAACATTGACCTTCCCCACCCAGTGTATAAACTCTCAGAGCACCCTATGATTCATCCATATACACGTTTTATTGTCTTTACCAGAATACGAGCTTAAGATCCTCATTAGTGGCAGAGATTATTTTCGGCTCTGTCAAGCCACTTCCTTTCTCAGTGAATGTTTGGTTGAATGAATGATGTTGTTTCTAATTACCTCTGTGGCCTTGAGTCTGATGATATTTGGGCCATAGATTGCTTATCTATAGGTAAAAATTACTGGGCCAGATCATTTTTGTGGTGTTCAATAGCTCTTAAATGCCATGATTTTATGACGAAGTATACAACATGCCAAGTAAAGGTATTTGGATGTTGATTTTTGAATATTTTGAAGTCCTAAAAAAAGAATGTTTACTGTGCATAAATTTAAACAGTATATAAAGCAAATTTTGATTGTCTTTCCCAATATTGCCACATGCTAAAATAGGCCTTTTCCTTATAGGGAGATTCACAGCTGTAGATCAAAAATAACTTTTTTGAGATAATGTGGAACTGTTCTGAAAATTATAAGCCATCTAGATATTCCTACATAGCTTAATATGACAAATCAAAATAGTCAAAGAAACTCTCAGAATAATGAATGTCCTTGTCCCTTTTTAGCACTGAATTCTTTTTTTCCTTTAATTGGCTTAATTTTTGACATTTGGGTAAGTGATGGTTATATCTCCATTTCTCTTCAACTTTCAGAAAGCTGATAAAATGGCATAACAAATCATCAGTGTGGTTGGAAAGAAAGTGAAACTTCAAGAAGAGATGAGCACTTGAACTGAAGAAACATGTATTAAAAATGCAGGAATAAGAATTAAGAAAACATTTCAATACTGATGAAAAATGTGCTATTAAGTAAATATGTAACTATACTCTTCATTAAGCATTTCAAGATAGTCTGAAAATTAAAGTGTATTAGTCTAATTCATTCTCTGCATAAAGTGGGTGAGATTATAACTTTGAGCTCATTGGACCTTGTTTTTTAAGTGCCATTAATATATAGAACAAATAATTTCTGCATCCAACCAAGATGGAAAGCAGGGCTAGCATTTATTCCCAACTGAATCAATCAAGAAGGAGGAATAAGAACAACCAATTTAAACATTAGTTTTCGAGATCCTAGACATCAAACAATGGAGGTCAGGGATTCTTAGAAACAGTAAACAATGAGGTGAGCTAGATCATTGCCCAAGCTTTCTGCCTTGAGAAACTTTCCAGGACTGATCCAGAGCCCCTTGTAATGAACACCCTGCTCACTTTTTGGTCACTTCTATCAGTTACAAAACTGTATCCTTTAACTATATCCTCATATTGGGACACAGCTTTTCCTTTTCATCACTAAAGCCTGTCTCTAAAATGCAATGTTCTTAAATGCTCACACTAATTGTTCTAGGAACCTGTGAGACCTGGTACATTAAGGGCATATATATCCATGTACCCCATATTCTATATTCTATTCTATTGTATTCTACATACACATAAAGGGATGTTGAGTTGAGTACTCAGTGCCAAAGAGTACTATAGATAGAGTCAAAAGAATTCTGAAATTGTTTGACCAACTGTTGTGTTGCTTATATTATGCTAGCAATATTTCCATATACCTACTTCAGAACATAGAAAGAATCAGTTGAGATTATTTTGTCTGTTTATTTCCCTGTTCTCTTCCATATGTCTCTGCTGGGCTTTTTTAAACTAGGTTTTTTTTGCTTTAAAAATATTCTCCTTTTGTAGTGATTTATTTAGTAGCCTCATAAAATAAACTGCAAAGTAGAGTGATGCTTGTATATCAGTTTATAAGAAACAGTTTATATAAAGTGTTGCACATCATAGAGATATAATTTGATAGCAAATCAATATGTGCCAACTATCAAAATACGTCAATTTAATTTAGATGAAAAAAATCAAAAGCATAACTTACAGGAAGTTATTTTTTCAAAGGAAAGGCACGTGTCCCTACTAGAAATAATCACAGAGAATTTCATAGTTAGGGAGCATAAAAAGCTCTATGCTTGAATAGTTATGAAACAATTTAAATTTTGATTGTTTAGACAGTGTTGTGAGACTGATTAAAAGTGAGGAGGTAGAAAACATATGGCAATAAGTAAGGAAAGATGAGGCTATATAAAGCACTAAAAAATCAATCTTGCTGCAATCTGGAAACCAATGAGACTCTGACAGATTGGGTCACAATGTGATTTTTTCCACATATTAGAACATTAATATGTTGAACAACTTTATATAGTGCTTTCTTTCCCCCCTTTCTTTCCCTCCTCAAGACCTGGAGCAAATTTCCATTATTATATAGCAAAAGATAAATCTTTGGACTTAGATATTTTCACAGTAACTATAACAATCTCTAGATATGTCAGTGTGATAACTAGAGAACAATAATGTAAAGTGGTCAAAAGGAAATACTTTGATAAGCAACTTTAAAGCGTAAATTCATACAGTTACAGTAGAAGGCATTAAAGAAGCCCTAACTTTGCAATGTAAGCAATATCCTTAGAGGACTGCATAGTACATACAAGGCTAACACCAAAATGACTGTGACCATCGGAAAAACCTTTTTATGCTCCAAAGGCCATTTTTGTTTTTGTAGTTGGAATGAGCTTTAGTTCCCCAATAAGATAAAAGAATTGTATTGTTGAAGCCTAGCATCTGCAGATCATACATTATTTAGTTTGAGACACTTTTTACTGGTTAT